>NC_140960.1:12878693-13478693 GCF_014529385.1 Adiantum capillus-veneris | reverse complement strand
AAGCTAGATGAGCTTTGCTTAAGAGCTGTAGCTTCGATCTATGCTAAAAAGAGAAGACAAAAAGAATTTTTTGACAAGCATGTGTGCACGAAAGAGTTTAAAACAGGTAATTATGTACGTGTTTATACCTTGAAGCAACATGCCAAGAAACTTAAAAAGCGAGGGATGGGACCCTTTGTGATTAGTGACCTATCACAAAGTGGAGCTGTCAAGCTTGCTACATTAGCAGGTGAAGAAATGCCAAATTGGATTAGTGGGTGTCGATTAAAGAAATATCATTTACCACTAACACACGATATGCTTCAACAAATCCATCAAGAAAAACAACGGATGAAGGAGAAACAAAGGGTACGGGAAGAAGCCCAAGCAGAAGCAAAAGAACGCATTGCAAAAAGACGGCTTATATGACAACAACAACAATGTGGATCACCGTTGCGAATCAATGCCATTCGACTAACGAATTTTGATGAAGACACAGTGGAGCCAATAATTGCAGTCAAAATTGGTAGCAATCAAGTTGAATCGATGGTGTTGCTTGATTCTGGAGCTCAAGCAAATCTAATCTCTTACAGATTATACAAACAGCTCAAGCTCAAAGGTCAACTACATCCTACTCCACAAGTGTTGGAAAGTAGTACATCACATTCGCTGAAAACATTGGGCTGGATTATATTGCATGTACAAATACATCAATATATTTACCCACACAAGTTTTATGTGGTTGAGAATGAGAGCACACAACACCCCATATTGTTAGGACAACCTTGGAAAAAAGAGTATAATGTACAGATAGATTGGAATGCGGATGCAGTCAAAATTTAGCATGCACAAGAACAACAGGTGGTAGCCTTTTCTCAACAACCCCGAAAAAATCAGCTGGCAATGCAATCACTGGATAAAGAACCAAAAGGATGGGTGCCACTAAAGAACAACATGGCGAACAAACAGAGAATTGCCAACCATGTTCACTACAAACATCCAACCAAACAGACTACAGTATCAAGATCAAGGTTAGCAACACACGACAAACAAGTAAGGGTGCGGAAGGATAGAGATGACATGGCAAACAAACCACAATACAACAGAAGGAGTCAAAAGGAGAAAACAGTTCAACCAAAAACCAAGGGAATAAAACAGATATGGATCCCAAAGAAAATGCTTAGCAACAACTTAAATAAAACTCGCATTTGGATCCCGAAACAAAAGCAAAAGGAACTCCCTTCAGTATAAGCAACATTGGAATGCATACACACACAACATATGAAACTGGCAAACCGATTTATGTGGGTGCCAATCAGCAACAGAACAATGACAACCGCGGAAGTAGCAATAAACCTACAAAAACTGGCAAAACCAAGCTACAAATGGAAAGCAAAAGAGACAAAGACTATAGCCAATTCCGCCACGAAACTTCTCTCCAAGGAGACGACTACGACCATATCGACAATAGCGACAAACCAAGCGACTTTTGCAAGAAAGACGATCAAACAAAGAGCGATAGAGTTACAACTTTTACTTGCAAAGAAAATCTGCTGCCCAAATCAACAACAAACAGCAAACCTCGACGGCGAATGCCAATAAGCATCTTGCGTATACCCTCCTCTTACACAACATTAATTTTTTCCATGCATTGACCGAGTATGCATTATATAGGGCCACATTACACGGCCGGGAATTAGCACGAGTTTTCACCCATCCACGGCACATACACCGAGGTGATACCTTGTCGTCCGGGAGGACTCCGGCTAGGAGGGGGAGAGGCATTCTCAAATGCAGACCCAATGGCAGAAAGAGCAAAAAAGGGCATGTTTTTCGACTATTTTTAACGGTTGTCGTTTGATTGCAAATTTTTTTGGACTAACCTAAAAACATATGCCCTTATACAGCATGAATCTACAAGTATATGGGGCCAAACGCCAAATCAAGCCCCTAGGTGTGTGTATATAAATAAAAATAGCCATTTTTTGAGCAAAATATAGGTAAAACGAAGAAATTCGGACATAAAAATTGCATGTGAGTGTATATAGTGTTTTGCGGTGATATTTTTGAGTTATTATGATTTTTGGGGATTTTCTGGATTTAATTTGCTATTTTTCTTTTAATTTTAATAATTTTCGGTAGAAAAACTTCAAAAATACAAAAAGCAGGTGAAAAACGATCGTAATGAAAAACAAAAAAGATGGGGATGATCAGTGAGTATAGGACAACCTATGGTACAATGGGGGTGCAATTATGTGAATGGAGCGAAAAGCGTGTTTTGGCCATATTTTGACCGAAATGGCAAAATTCTCGTAAACTGGGCAAATGGAGTCCAAATCGAGAAATTTTTGAGCCTAAACCGCATCTCGCAAGAAGTTGGGAGCACATGTCAAATTTCACGAAAAGTGGTTCGGGGACCCCCATTATAAGAAATATTCACTTCATTTTAAGCTCATTTCTACTATTGACTTTTGAGAGAGAGAGAGAGAGAGAGACAGCTCCTGCCACCTAGAGCGAACGGGACTTCCCGCAGCTTCTACGATGCGCGCGACCACCTGACAGGCTCGAGACATGAGAGGTAGGCTAACCACTTTGAGCTTTCCGCGCATGTTTGTTGTTTTGTCGCGAAAACTAGCGTAGGGTTCACACAGAAAGTAAGCAGTAGAGACCTACAAGTAGAAGTGACCACCTAAAGGCTAACCCAAAAGCAATGAGATTTCATTGGCGGTTTACCCTAGCATAGGAGACCACTTTTGGATGACCAAAGGTAGTAGAAAACCATCGGGAAAAAACCCTAATTCCTCGAGCCCCGCAAGAGGCCACCAAATGGGAAATCGGCGGAAAGGAGCCCAAATGCTACCAAAACTCATGGGTAGGAGCATCTCGACATGCTCAACAAGTCTATATAGCTCACATGGCCATATGGTGACCTAAAGCGGCACTAAAATTTAGAAACGACATCAGACACACAAAGCGTCAAATAGCTCTCGCAACCAAACCGCATGTCCGTTTGCCACCAAACTTCACGAGCAGCTTTCCTAAACCATCAACAACCAATTCCTATGGTGGTAGACCACCACACGTCATCGAAGACATGAAAATGAAACCACGGGTGCTTCCAAGGCGACAAATTGCCAAATGGATCTCCAGTGAAGCCAAAGTCGATAGAAACCATATGGCAAGGATCCCCAAGGGACCGTGAAGCTATGGAGACCAACATCAAGAAATTTCATCGTCGAAAAGCACTCCAAAAGTCAAAAAACGGCTCGGAGGCTCTGAAATCCACACAGGGAGTTTCTTTCTATCAATTTGACTTTTTTTGTTGAAATAATGCTTAAAAGGGACTCAGGGGGGCTTAGGGCAGGCACCAATAGTACTTCCAATGAAAATTTCATCAGGAGACATCCTACACGTAGGATGTCTCAAGGCCAAATTTGGGCACCAAACCTAACATTTCTGATCACACACAGTTTCTGAATAGCCTATACAAGCTAGCCTCCAAGTTTCATCACATTTGGACAAAAATTGACCTCATATGCATGAAAAAACGCAAAGTCAGGGCATAGAGGCAATAATGGGCCATAGACCTACCAAAACTTGTCCAAATCACATGAAACTTGCACAATATACTCATGAGCACATTACCAAGCTATGTGTGTGGTCACAAGTGAAAAATGATGAAGTAGACATCCTATGTGTAGGATGTCTAAATGACCAAATTGGCCCCCAACTGATATTTTTCAGTTCCAGATCTCTTTATGATACTTTCATAAGCCCATATATCAAGTTTCATGCCATTCCCATCACTTTTGGCCCCCAACATCTCCAAGATGCTCTTTTTGAGCCTAAAAACACTACACATGGTCTTACCAACACCAATTCTTGTCCAAATCAAAATCCAAGAACAAGGCCATGTTCCACATGCCAAGAGCTATCCCCAGAACCAATTTCAAGCTCTTTTGATGAAAAAGACATCCTACACGTAGGATGTCTCCAGCAAGATTTTGACTTACTGTGCAAGAAATGAACTCATGGGAGCCATTACCATGGTGCAAGAAGCTCATATATCAAATTTCAACCCATTTGAATATTATTTGCCACCTATTGTGGAAATCCTACCCAATTTGTGAGCCTAAATCTTGAATCTGCCCAAAAATGCACTTTTTTGATGCCCAAACCCAATTCCAATCACATAGCCATGTTCAACAGGTCAAGGACCACCAGCATGACAAGTTTCACCAAAAAATGATGAAACAGACATCCTACGTGTAGGATGTATAAATGATAAATTTTGGCCAGAATGATACTGTGAGCACATGCAGGGTTTCCCAAGTTCCTTTTAAGTTTTATTTTCAATTTTCAAGTCATTTGGATAGTTAAAACTCAGTTTCTCAGTTGATATGGAAAAAAACGCTAACTTCGGACTACTGAGTGCAACAAGATCCATGGCAGCCGTAAAATCATCGGCAAAGAAGAAGAGAATGACAATAAAAGACTACTTGGAAGAAGTAGAGCCGTTTGTCATCCCAGAAGGAACCCTGAAGCCAACCAGCACGTGGATTCAGGAGGATTTTCTAGAGTCCAATGATTTGAAGATCTACCAAGGCGTGTTCAAAGATCCTGAAGGAAATGCAGTGGAGCTACCCATGATATCACGGGAGCTCAATGAATTTGTCCGAAGCAAGATGGGAGATTATCTAGAGAAGATAGATCTCCATAACTACTTTGAAGCTTTGCCAGCAGGGGTTGACATCAAAAGAGTGTGGGAATTTGTAACCACTATCAAAGAAGATGGAGTGGCCCGAGTCACTGATCTGCAAGGCAAGCCAGACACTATGATTATCATCACAGAGAGGGTACCCAAGATTGCATTTGCAGTAGGTGCATTTCCAGTGGGAGCAGTTAGTTGTGCAGTGACTATTGGGCTTGAGCATAGGGGCACTTTGCAGCGTATGGTGAGATACCTGCTGCAGGATGTGTGTGGCTTTGATGAGAAGTATGGTGTCGATCGCTCTATAATTCCTCTACAATTAGAGCTGGATGCACACAGATTGAGTGAGCCAGTGGGCATTGGTTGAGGTCATACTTGTGATGGCCTTGTACAAGCTTTGTATGGTTTTCTTTTCTCTTTCACGACCACATTGGCATTTACGTGGGAGGTTGTTGGGGTAAAGCCCCATGTGGCCGGTTAGGCTAGGTGCCCGCCCACTATACTTATTCATTATGTACATAATAGAATAAGGGGGCTCACATGTAGAGAGTGAGTTTTAGCCCCTGCAAACACAAGGTCTCCTCCTCTCCTCTCTTCTCCATTGTTGCACACACTCACACACACGCTCTTTCTCACACACTTCAAATTGTACTGGAATAATGTACTAAAATGGAAGACACAAACTGGTAGAATGGGATTGGTATTATAGATTCAGATTAGTAGTACAAAGATAATAAGTATAGTATATAACATGCTTAAGCTCAGATAAAGTCTGAGGATTGATTACAAGAGTAAGTGACTACATAGTTGAAAGCCAAAAGCTTATGAAGTTAAAAGTTCTGAGAGTTTTGATGCTCATGTTATTCAGAAGATACCAGCCCTGTCTTCTGAGAAAAGGAAGCCAGATCATTCAAGATCTCGAATCTTTGAGACCATGCTTGCTGCAGTGCAAGTACTGGTGGATGATCTAGGGCAGGTCAAATGAGATTTAACTGTAATAAAAAATAATGAACTAGGGAAATCACAGTGTCTTTCTCAGTGTCAGTCAGGGCTCAATACAGACACCAGAACAGAGGATTGTCAATGTGAAATATTCTTGATTCCTTGAGTTTTGAAGATAATTTTGACCGGGGGAGAGAAGAGATCTATGTCAAAATATATGAATGAATTCAGAAATTGACTGTCGAATTACATGATATCAAGAAGACTTTGCATGAAGCAGCAAATTTTATAAGACAGTGGGGAGAAAAGCTGAAGCCGATGATAGAGCAGTTGATATGTTGGCTGTCAGAGATGATGAGGTGCGAGTAGTCCAAGTGGATTACAAGGTTAGGAAACAATGGGAGACGCTAACCGGTGTTATACTGGATGGAGGGGCAAGTGTGAATATTCTGGGAGCACATCTTCTCAGCAAAGGCTTGGTATCACTAATTTAAAGCCAACACCCTTTAAGGTTAGAATGGCTGATCATAGAGTTGTTCAATCAACTGGTATGATCAAGAATATGCAGATTATGGTAGATAAAGAGAGATATAAAACCATCTTTTCGGTACTGGATGTCCAAGGAGCATATGGTATGCTACTGGGACAACCATGGCTTCCAACAGCGCAGGTTGTTCATGATTATGCGAATCAAACCAGTAGGAGAATCAAGCTCCAAAAAATAAACACCAAAAGCTGGAAGAAAGCACTTTGACCTGAGGAACTTTGCCAAAAATATGGGGTTAAGAAGATTGAATGGATGCTTGCATTCATGAATATTTTTTTGTTAGCTGAAATCGACTTGAATGCATTGTTATTTGACAAGGCTCAAGCTCAGAAATAGAGAACTCAATTTCAAGAGCAGCTCATTGTACAAGAGAGACCAATCAGCTAGAGAAACCATTTGACTCCAAAGAGGGATATTTAGATTCCAGTACACCAGTGCAGATTGAAGAGGTCACTGGAGTTCAGAACGAGAATCCAAAACTAACAAATCTGTTCAGGGATTATGATGCAGAGTCACTGGTCAAAACAAAGGGAGGTGGCCCAAATTTGCTGCTCCGAGATGATCAAGAGATTGAAGAGTGGAATTTAGGTTCTGAAGAAAGTCCGCGATTAATCAAGGTGAATAAGCATATGAACCCAAAAATGAAGGAAAACGCCAGACTTATGTTCCAGAAATACAAAGATGTATTTGCATGGAAGCATACTGATCTGAAAGGTATGGATCTAGAGATTTTCCAGCATAGAATAACTCTGAAGCCAGATGCGAGACCAGAACGTCTGTAGAGGTGCAAAATGAATCCGAACTATGCTAAGAAGGTCAAAGAGGAAATTGACAACCTTTTGAAAGCCGGATTCATCACAAAAGTCGCCAGCAGTTATTGGCTATTCCCTACAGTGGTCATACCGAAGAAGAATGGGAAACTCAGAGTCTATGTGGACTACCAAAAATTGATGCTCAAACTATCAAAGATCCCTTTCCATTACCCTTCACCGATATGATTCTTGATGAGATTGCAGGCCACGATATGTATAGTTTTATGGATGGCTACAGTGGTTACAACCAGTTAAAGATTGCTCCTAAAGATAGGAGAGAAACCACTTTTATTATTGAATGGGATGCATTCATGTATTTAGTCATGCCATTTGGTCTCTGCAATGCTCCAAAAACATTCCAAGGTTGCATGATGGAGATATTTAGTGAATTCTTGCACAGATTTCTAGCTATATCTATGGATAACTTCACTGTATCCTCAATCGAGGAGAAGAATCTACTATTTTTAGAAATGGTTTTTAAGCGATGTAAGGAGAAGAGGATCTACTTGAATCCATTCAAGTTTACCTTTTTGGTCTAGAAGGGACAATTACTGGGGCATATAGTGTCCAGAAATGGCATAGAGATGGCCAATGATAAAGTCCAGTGTGTCTAGTAGGCCAAATCACCCCACACAGTGTCTGAATTAAGTTCATTATTGGGGTATATAAATTTTTACATAAGATTTTTTCACATGTTTGCTACAAAGGCATTACCTCTATATGAGCTTACCAAGAAACCAGTAAGTTCATCTAGACTTCTGAATGTGAAGAAAGCTTTCAATGCCTTAAAAATTCCATTATCAGTAAGTCGATACTCCGACAACCAGACTGGAATGTTATATTCCATGTGCATGTCGATGCTTCGGGGTTGGCAATGGGGGCAATACTGGCTCAACTAGATGGAAGGAAAAATTATCTAGTTTATTTTGTCAGTCAAAAATTTAGTCTAGCTAAACAAGGATATAGTACCACGGAGAGAGAAGCACTGGGAATGGTTTTCAGTGCCACCAAGTTTCGGCATTACTTACTGGGCCAATTATTTCATTTCTATATTGATCATCAGGAACTAATATTTTTTATCAACAAAGTTATTATCCAAGGAAGATTAACCAGATGAATGATGTTCTTGATGGAGTTTAAGTTCCACATATTCCATAAGCCTGGTAAGTCTCATTGTGGTGCTGATTTTCTTTCCAAAAGTATTGAAGGCTACTCTAAAATATCCTTGAGGGATGAGCCAGAAGATGTAGAGCTGTTTGAGGTGATAGTTGAGAAGAATTCGGACCATGAATGGTATGATGTATGTATATGAGTTCCTTTCAAGAGGAGGATTCCCAAACAATTGGACTTAGAATCAGATGAAATCTTTGATCATTAAGAGTCTGAAGTTCACCATAATAGGAGGCTTGCTCTATAGATTGGGCATAGATGGTGTTCTTCAAAGGTGTGTGCCAATGGAAGGGGGGATGCAAGTCATCTCTAAAGCAGACGATGGGGATTCTGGAGGACACTTCTCCATTGATATCACTTATAAGAAGATTTTGCAAGCCGGATTATGGTGGCAAACCCTGATAGAGGATGTTCGAAGTTTCTACACGACTTGTGATATATGTCAAAGAATGGGCAGACCAACAACATTTGGTATGACTCCACTCACTCTAGTACAGTCACTAGGAGTATTCATGAAGTGGGGTCTAGACTTCATGGGACCATTCAAGAAGGTCACTCCAAGGAAGAACCGGTGCATCTTGATGGCTACCTGTTATGTCACTAAATGGGTAGAGGCCAAGGCTCTACTAGATAAAACTGTCAAGTTCACTGTTGTTTTTTTGTTTGAAAACATTATCTACCACTATGGATGCCCCATTGAAATTGTGTCTAATCAAGGGACACATTTCATTAATGACACAATGGAAACTTTGATGGAAATGCTCTTAGTTAAGCACAGTAAATTGACTCCGTATTATCCTAGGTGCAATGGTCAAGCAAAGAGTAGTAATAAAACCATCAAGAATATTTTGACCAAGATTGTTCAGAAGGAGCCACACCAGTGGGATATCAAGCTCCAAACTGCTCTATGGGCCTACATAACAGCTTATTAAGTCACCACTGGAATGACACCTTTTAGAATGGTGTATGGTACTGAATCTATGATGCCTATTGAATTTGTAATTCCCAGTCTCAGAATGGCAGACAGCTGAATTTGGACTAAATTTGAATCATAATCTCAAACAAAGACTAGAGGAATTTGGATTAAATTTGAATCATAATCTCAAACAAAGAGACACACTGGAATAGGAGATTGTTCAACAACGCAGAAAGCACTGGAATGATAGAAGGATAAAGGTTAGGGAGTTTAAGAAGGGTGACGTAGTTTTTCTATATCATTCCAAAATGGGCCCTAAGAAATCGAATTGAAGATAGCTTGGTCTAGTCCATTTGAAGTTGATTGGGTATTTTCAATTGGCACAGTGAGGTTGAAAGACTTATTTGGATTACTACTGCCAGGTGTTTATAATGGGGCCAAGATCAAGTTATATTATTCTAATGACATGGAGACCTCCAAATGTGATGATACTGGTATTCCAGGTAGTACTGATGATCAGGGATTGTTAGACCCAGCTGCTCTAAATATTTTCCATGTCAACCTAGTATCAGAACCAGTAAAGTCTCAGTATGACAAACTAGAGCCAGTGGAGTTTCAAAATCAGTACCAATTTCTATGGGGAAAAGGGCCAACTGGAATGAATGTGTTAATCATTAAGGATATTATTGAACAAAATGGCGAATGCATGTGTGCCACATCAACACCGGCACAAATAACTTTAGAAATGGTGAAGTTGACCTTTGATGGCACGTACACGTATAAGAGTGAGGCGTGTGGGCACTCTTCCTCACAAGTCTCATGCACGACAACTACCTGCTATCATGCACTTGCCATTGCCAAGCTTTGAGAACTCTTTGCTCCAACTTGAGACCTCCTCATCGACAAATTCTACTTGTCCCTATCTGACACTACCTGATACACCTCGCTATTGCGGGGTAGAATACACAAGTAGTTCTTCTTCCTCTACAAATTTGCAATCATCGTAGTGTAAGGGTCGCAAAAAAATGTCAGAGAAGATGCAAGACAATGTGTATGAGATTGCAACAGTCATTACTTCTATGCAAGCCTCCCTACCACTCATTCCATACACTAAGATACACAGATATGTGTTTAATGAGTAGGCAGAATTGCTGCTGCAATTATGGGATCTACATGTGGTAGTACAAGCTACGAAGTTTGATTTTGATGCAGTCATTATTAAATAGGTCCTTGATTATTTTGATGCTAATGAAGGCAGTGCCACTGTTAATGGAATTAAAATAACAGTGACACCTGAAGGTATTGCTTATGCCTTCAGATTGCCCAACGAGAAAAAGCCCAGCACAGCATCTACAGACCCGTTCAGTCTGTCTCTTAAGGAAGATGAAGCGGCTAGAAAGAAAAGGAAGGCTGGTGGGCAAGGGATTCAAGTAGCTGGACTGGATGTTCCCTTAGCCTACAGGCTTATTGCAGAAGCTGTCAGTCTAAAAAAAAATCTGACATATGTGTCTAAGAATTTTTTTGCAATGCTGCTAGCAAAAAGGCTGGATGATAAAGCCAAAATCAATCTATACCAAATTTTATCTCACAACATCTTACAGCAGACTCCTAAGCTGAAGTCATAGAGTCTATTCAAAGCTTGGTATGTCTGGTAGTTTTTGTACTGAGCTACTGCTCTAGATTCCTTTCCCCAGGTAAAGCTGGCTTGGAGTCCTAAACCTATTCCATTAACTAAAAATGTGGAGTTATCTTTAGACGAAGAGTACCCACATAATCAATTTGCCATCACTGGACAAAAGAGGAAGGTTGCACAGGCTAAGGCTAGTAGCTCAAAGAAACCCATGATTCTGTTAGAAAGGATTACTACTTTACTGAAGAAACTTGAGAGTCAGGTCCAGCCCGTGCCCACTAAAAAATATTATGAAGGCCAGACTTCAACAATGTCCAAAGAGAATACTCAAGCAGTAGTCATCATTGAAAAAGGTCAGCAAGAAGCAACAGCTGAACGGATAACAAGCACTGAACAGGTGGTCACTGATAGTGGCAAAGAAAAGGGCAAAGCACTTGCCATCCCGGTCACCAGATCTCCTTTCAGTGAACTGGCTTTATCAGTGGGGGTCAAGAAGGATCAGTTGCAACAATTTCATAATAACCCTATCAAAGGCTGATTAGTACTTCAAAAACTAGATTTTGCAACATTACCATATAGGGCTCCAGTCATGGTTTATGAGCCAATGGAATATGACTCAGCTACAGTAATTGATGGCTGCTCGGTGATAATCCAAGCATCATGGAACACTATTGTCCATTCCTTAGGACAGATGATGGATGTATCAGTTTCCAATGAAGAAGTGGCTAGGCTGAAAGAAGAATTGAGAAGCAGCCAACATCAGATTCAAAAAATTCAAAAAGAAATGATTGAATAGTCTCTCAGGAATGCTATTGCTAAGAATCATTCAACTCAAACAATTAATGAGCTGCGAACAAAGATGCTAAAACTAGAAACCAAAAATCGGACTGAATGAAGAGAAGGAAGCTACTTTGAGAGATGCTAATAGATTTCAAAATTTGTTACGTATGAAGCATGCTGATTTCAAAGAATTGCTAATCACCCACACTATGTTAAAGGATTCCCTTGCAGAGAGATACATATACAATAACCTTGCTGATATCTTGAACCCACAAGGAAAAGTAACCCTGATTATGGATGACTTGAAGACACTCATTGAGTCTATTTAGAGTAATCTGCAAGATAAGATCACTGAATATAATACAGCCTTGGTAAATTAGGCCATTATGGATCATATCAGTAAGCAAGATGATACTGAGCAGGAATAAGAGCATGAGGAGGAAGGGGATGACAAGCCGGATGACAAGCTTGATGATGATGATGATTCTCATCCTTCCCACCCTCAGGCTCTGGAGCTGAAGGATCAGCTGCAATTGGGGGCAGTGGACCCAATAGAGGCAATTTAGGTACTGATCAGGACACCAGAAAGACTAGCAATTGGATGATCAACAGCAACAAGGCAATGACCAACACACTAAGGGCAACAGTGGAGAACCTCCAATACACCAGTAACGACACATTCTCAACAGCAAAGGAAAAGGCAAAGCTGTGACTGAATCTTTTGAAGCTAATGAACAAAACTCTTTACAACTCATCACATTTGAATAAGAGATTAAGGCATCAACAAGCTCATATTACTAGACAATATTTTGAGGATGACACTCTTATCTTTGATTTGGAACGCTCCCAAAGGCTATATGTATGAGCCAGGGAGATAGTTCAGCATTGGAAGTCGACTACTTTTCATGATCAAGAGTTATGCCACCTACTTATTCATCCTAGAAGTATTCAGCTACTAGAAAGGGTACCTGAGTGGACATTGAATTCTAATGGTAGAAAATCAATTCACATTGGCAGAGACATTCTACTATAGATCGTCCCTCCATAGGTATTGAACTAGATTTGCTGCTAGGAAACATACCTACATACAGATGTATGAAGGAGATCAGGATTCAATTAAAAGAACTCTTGCTTCAGATGAAAATTGCCAGAGGTATCTTGGATCAGAGGGTGTAGGCAATCATTGAAGAATAACTTAGCAGCAGTAAAGGACCTCAAACCCAAATGTCAGTAGGAGAACATGCAACTTTTCTCAAAAAAATCTTTCAGTTGGTCCGAATTACTAGGAAGATGATGCAATAGGAAAACCAAACTGTTCTCAATTTTTTGGAGTTTGTACCTGATTCTCCAATACTCCTATATGCTTTACCTATCAAGGAGGTAGAACTACCAAGATTCTTTCCAGCCTTGTATCCTCAACATCCGGAACTAGTAGATTAGCTCACTTATTTTAGCATCACTAGTAAGCTCCGTGACTGGTATGAGCGAGCCACTATGGAATGGAAAGCTTGGAAATCACTTGTCAATGATGCCCTAAAAAAGGACACTGTCATGGATCTACAGGGAGAAATGCAAAGGTTCAACCTCTGTATAGGTCAGTGGAAGGTCCAGCTCCGTGGATTAACGAAGATCACAAATCAGTTACTTCAACTGACTGATGAGTCCTCTAAGATTCTTGAAAAGGATATTACTACCAAACCACGACTAGGACCACAATACAGAGGAATGGTGGAGATTCTCTTTGAAGCTAGACTAAAGAAAAATCATTCACTCCCATAGGGATGGATTCACACAGCCTCGCATTGTCATAAGCTGGCCAGACCCCATCTAACTAAGGGCAAATGCACTTTATATGATCCTGACACCAAAACTGCAACACTCTCACGCCTTATGAATTTGAGATAACCACAAAAAGGCGGGATCATCTTGAGTAGGAGGCCATTTATAGATTTATTCAGAAGGACAATGCTGGAACTAGGACTTCTGAGGCACCAAAGAAGAAGAAGGGCAAAAGGAAATGGGTTCGGTGGAAGGTTACTGGGTAGTTTCATTTCAGAATCAAACGATGGATTTTTCCAGCGATCCAGTAGGCACTGGAATCTCCTTGTATGGGTACCCTTGTAATTACAACTACATGGGTGTCAAGAACTCAACAAGCATGAAGTACGGTATAAAGCTGGCAATACCAAAAGAGTACTATTATGAGGAACATCGGCCAACTCAACAAACCAGACTGATTTTCTCAACACAAAATCCCAATCAAGTGGTGGATTTTTTTTCCCAGTTAGAAGGAAATTTTGGTTTAAACCAAAATTCAAGAAAGGAGGAAAGGATGTAGAAGGAGAGGATTGTCCCAGCAGGTAGGAACTGCTCCTTAGAATGCGGACCAGTGGGAGCTACTACACTAATAGTAATTACATCAGTTACTGTAGTAACTATGTAATCCTATAAATAGGAGCCACTACACTGTATCTAGGGCTTTTTGGACTTTTGGCTTACGAGCTTTTTCTTCTACACTTTTAGCTTCATAAGCTTTTGGCTTTCAACTCTGTAATCACTTACTTCTGTAATCAATCCTCAGACTTCATCTGAGCTTAAGCTTGTTGTACACTGTACTGATTATCTTTGTACTAATGATATGAATCTATAATACCATTCCTAGTCTTCTAGTTTGTGTCTTCCATTTTAGTACATTATTCCAGTTTACTTCTCTATTTTAGTCCAGTACTTAATTCCAATCCTCACTAACTGAACTGCCTAGATAATCAGTAGCTCCAAACTCTAGCACTAGAACAGTTGTCTAAAGAGGCCACCTCTCATTCCTCTCTCTCTCTCTCTCTCTCTCTCTCTCTCTCTCTCTCTCTCTCTCTCTCTCTCTCTTCAATCTAGAATGCCCCAGTTCATTTGCTATCGCTGCTAAAGACCAAGCAAGAGAGCGAGAGAAATCCAAATCAAGAGTGGATGATTGTAGGCTTGTTTCAATGCCTTTGAGCAAATGGGAGAGTGCAAGCTATGGTGCTATTGGTAAGAAGACAACTGAGACAAAGCAGACAACCATGTTGAAGGGATAAATGGCATCCAAACTTGCTTGTGCTCTGAGTGTAGGTCAGGCAAGGCAAGGAGGCATAGCCCCTGCATCTGCCACTAAACTTCCCTCAATGGATACCTCATCAATTTGCATACAATGCTAAAGGATACCTCTAACAATGAAAGTGATAAATTTAGACCTACGGCTACTAGCCAAGGCATGATCAAAATGAAGGAGGTTCTGACATGTTAAAGGGGAAGGGATTCCAACACCCTTCCCCTATTATGAAGTGCACCACAAGTGGCATACATGTTGACCAAGGTAGTGTCAAGCACGACCATGGTCAACCTCGACATCAAAGAGCTACAGGTGCTTCATTAATATGCTTGGAAATCTATTGCAAAGTCATAATCAACTTCATCATCCTGTTCAGCAATGCCTACAAACTTTTTCCAAAATCTACAATCATCATATGATGTCGGAGAGACACCCTCACTTTGCATCCGCCAAAAACAGCCCAAAGCTTCTTGACCCAAACTTTGCCTTTAAGATGCAAGCAAGTGTGATTGCATCTGGAGAGACACCCTCAATTCACGCCCATAAAAAATACATTAGAGCTTCTTGGCCTACCCAAATTAGGCATATCTTGAAACCAATGCAGGATTCCAAGCACAACCAAGGCAGCCTTGCTCTGCTTCCTTTCAAGTAGTGCCGAATGTGAAGATTGCCAACATCATTCCTGATCTTGTATTTTTATTGCAGAGTGTTATCTAGAACCCTTCTAACATAAATGTCACCACTCATACAAATGTGGTGGTCTGCCTCATATCAAAGAGCTGCATGTGTTTGATCAATCCACTTGGACTTCCATTGAAAAGTCACAATCAGCATTGTCATCCTATTTAGCACTGCCTGCAAACTTTTCCCAAATTGTACACTCACAATCTAATGTGGGAGAGAAACCCTTGCTTTGCATCTGCCAAAAATATCCCAGAGCTTTCTGACCCTGACCTTGTTTTCAAGATGCACACATATGTGATTGCATTTGGAGATACATCCTTGCTTCCCATCTACCAAAAACATCCCGGAGCATCTTGGCCATGCCCAAGTTGGGCATATCTCGCAATCAATGCATTTTGAGAGACGACATCTTGGACAAAAAATTCCTTAAGAATGTTTTGTGCTTTATGAGGTGCACCACATTTGTCATACATTTATGATCCGCATGGACCTCCATTGCAAAGTCACAATCATCGTGGCCATCCTCTTCATCAACGCCTACAAACTTTTCCCTAATTGTACAATCATAATCTGATGTGGGAGAGACACCCTTGCTTTGCATCCGGTGAAAATATCCCAAAGCTTCCTAACCATGACCTTGCCTTCAAGATGCAAACATCTGTGATTGCATTTGGAGAGACACCCTTGCTTTGCATCTATCAATAAAAGCCCATAGCATCTTGGCCGTGCCCAAGTTGGGCATATCCCACAATCAATGCATTCCATGAGATGACATTGTTGGGATAGGAATGTCCTTCTGTTGCTATGGGAAACACCTCTACACATGTATAGCTTAGTATATGGCATCTCGCCTATGTGTTGTAAGGCTCTCTAGTACGGCTATATGTAAGAAAAGATAAGGAGCACCAGCTGGATATCTATTCTAGGCTTACAAATAAAGCCCTCTATGTACACAATATATACTATGGTGTGTACTTTAATATAATAGCTTTTGAGCCTAAATCATGAGTACTCTCTCTCTCTCTCTCTCTCTCTCTCTCTCTCTCTCTCTCTCTCTCTAACTGTGTAAGCTATGTATGCATACACACACCAGCCTCCTTGAGCACGCACACCATGTAAGGTCTCCAACCCGCCGACACCAAAAGCGGGATGGTCCCATTGACAGGTCTCTAGGCCTACTAAAGTCAAAGTCTTTAAACAAAAACAAATTCCAGGGAATTCACCCTTACCATTGGCAATGGTTTAGGTTTATAGCCCTAGAAGAGACCTAGTCCTGTCTCGTAGTGGGAACACGACCCTATAAAAAAATTCCGGCCCTAAATCTTTATCCTTTAGATTAAGGTTTCCTTAGCCAACGCTTTTTTCCCTCTAGCATATGTGAGGGCACAGCCGCTGGTGGATTCCTCGTCCAAGTGGAAGAAGTTTCTAAACGTTTTAGTGCGCGGGAATGGATAGTTACCTGACTAATCAGGTCCACCCATCCATGATTGACAACCTTAGTCAATCCCCACTTACCACCCCGCACTCACACATGATTCTATTGTTGTTTAATTACTACCACATTCTTTCCACAATTAAAATAATGATTCCTTTTTAACTTTTCAAACTGCATTTCCTTAAGACAACCTTTGAAAACAGTATTGAAGACATTCTTTCAGAAAACAGACATCTTTAAACTTAAGACAAGGTACTGTCATTTTAAAGTATCACTGACCAGTACTAACTTGTCTCAAGACCACCTATACAGGGGTGAAAAATGGCACCCATTCCTTATTTATATAACCGGGGTAGAAAAAGTCTTCACCCAAAGTTCGAGCGCCCATACGCCAAAACCAGTTGCCCATACAACCGGGCAGTTCCTCTAGGATAAAGTACTATCCATAAACATAAACAAGCAAGGGGTAAAGACTCCACACGTGCCGAGGTAACCGACTCCTCCATGATGGTATCTCATCATTACTCATTACCTGGAGTAAAATATTTCCAAGGAATCAGAGGTGTCTTGAGACAAGATGTCTTAAGGATGGTCAAACATTTCTTTCCTAAGTCAATCAGTCATAACCCAATCATTCCTTTCCTAGTTACAATCATTGCTCGTGGGTTTCGTGGAAGTTACCTCCATTTACAACCAGTTTTTTTTCTCCTTTCTAACCTTACGTATGCAATGCTTAACTTAAAATAAACTCTAAAAGCTATTAATAACATAATAGAAATCCACCTGGGACTGATCGTCCATGTACTGTGGGGCAGGTGCCGGTAGACTCTCCTCTGTTGGCCTATGGCTAGGCCCTACTTCATGGTCATTAGTTGCTTTGTTGCGCTTGCTACTACCATCTTCTTCTTCAGTCAAAGGATTCTCTCTGGTTCTCTTGCGATCCATTTCGGCAGGCTTATAAAAAGACCTAATCCATTAGAAGATTAGTTGAATAACCTTGTTTACCAAAAATAAGGATTTTTGGAATAGATAGGGATCTTTAATCGTTGATTTGATAGGTTACTCATCCCATATCTTAATTATGCTATAAGTAATTTTTTTCCCATCCTTCAATAAGGATTTTGGACCTCGGTTAATTATTTGGAAATTAGATAAATTTATTTCCTAATTTTTCTTGTCCATTATATACCAAAAATCGGTTACTTTTGAGCAAGATGCGTACCTAAACTATTTATCTAAGGTTAGGATAATTATCATAGATTCCTGAAGGTATATTCCTTCTCTGGTATTCATATCAAAGGTTTTCGGTTTACTTTACTATATTTCCCTTTTTATTTTTCCCAAAAAATAGCATAATTTTACTAGGATATATAGTTAAACTAATTTTCTAGTGGCAGCATTATTACCACGCGTTCCCTGAGGTCTAATAAACCTCTGATAAATATCTCAATTCAATTTAAATCTATTTGTTAATTTCCCCTATTTAATTTGTCTAAAAATCAGAGTTTGTCTACTAAAATAATTAGCTAGATTAATTATCTGAGCTTACCCTAATTATCACGGGTTCCTTAATACCTAATTAAACCTTGATAAATATATCACAACATTGGAATTCAATTTACTTATTTCCCCTATTTAAATTACTCAAAAAACAAAGTAATTCTACTTAAGTAATTAGCTAGATTTATTTTCTGAGTGTCTCCTAATTATCACGGGTTTTTGAACACCTAAGTAACCACTGATAAATATATCACAACATTTGAAATCCATTTACTAATTTCTCCTATTTAAATTACTCAAAAAACAAAGTATTTCTTCTAAATTATTTAACTAGATTAATTTTCTGAGATTCTCCTAATTATCACAGATTCTTGAACATCTAATTAACCCTTGATAAATATATCACAGCATTTCAAATCCATTTACTAAATTTTCCCTATTTAAATTACTCAAAAAATAGAGTATTTCTGCTAACTTAATTAGCTAGATTACTTTTCTGAGCTTCTCCTAATGATCACGGGTTTTTAAACACCTAATTAACCAGTGATAAATATATCACAACATTTGAAATCCATTTAATAATTTCCTCTATTTAAATTACTCAAATAACAGAGTATTTCTACTAACTTAATTAGCTAGATTACTTTTCTGAGCTTCTTCTAAATTCACGGGTTGTTGAAAATATATTAAATCACTGATAAATATATCACAACATTTGAAATCTATTTACTAATTTCCCCGATTTAAATTACTCAGAAAATAGAGTATTTCTGCTAAATTAATTATCTAGATTAATTTTCTGAGCTTCTCCTAATTATCACGGGTTCTTGAACACCTAATTAACCACTTGTAAATATTTCACAAAATTTTAATTCCATTTACTAATTTCCCCTATTTAAATTACTCAAAAAACAGAGTATTTCAGCTAAAGTAATTAGTTCGATTAATTTTCTGATCTTGTCCTAATTATCACGGGTTTTTGACCATCTAATTAACCACTGATAAATATATCACATCATTTAAAATTCATTTACTAATTTCCCCTATTAAAATTGCTTAAAAAACAGAGTAATTGTGCCTAATTAATTAGGAAAACTTATCATAAAATTATAGGATAATTTTCCTAGATTAATAACTATCTAATTCATGTATGATAATTACTTCAACTTAATCTAATATTAATTAATATATTTACCATTAATTCATGGTTAATTTGGCTAATTTCAGCCCTATTATAATAGGATAATTAATTAGCTTAGTATTACTAAGCTTAATTCTAATAATCACCAGAGATTAATTAGTTACGAGAGGTTTGAGGAGCATACATAGGCCTAATCTTTGATTTATTAACAAATATCTTAATCTAACCTTGCTAATTAAGAAGGATTAGGCGAATTACCGTTAGGGTTAATCAATTAGAGATTAAACTCTAATGATTTCTGTGTAGTGTTCTCCCTAGATGAGAGAGAAAGTCTCAAGGCTCCGAGTCTGTCGAATTATGAAGAGAAGGAACCCTTTTATAGATTTTTCTGAGCACCTGGCAGTTTTTGGCAGTTTTCCCACAGTCCAAGCAGCCCCCCAACTTGCAATTTGCGCCATTTTCAGTTATCATTGTGTTTGGAAATTTTCCCCAGCTTCCACACTCACCCCATACCTTCCAGAATTTACCTGGTTGATTTTTGCAAATGCTTAATGATGAAAATTGGAATTTTCTATCTAATTCTAGAACCTTAGTGTAAAGAGTCTTTGCTAATGATTAATAATGGAACCATCCAATTTTTGTTACTAATTGAATTTCTATTGTAATTTTCCAGGACCCGTAACTGTTCCCGTTTTTATCAGAATCAGATTCTGAAAATTTCTAAACATAGTAAAGCTTTGCTTATAATTCCAAAAATACCAAAATTAATAGTATTTGGAGTCCTGCAATAGTGTTTTCTATTAAGTTTTGCAAGCGTTGTACAATCTTGAAGGTTTCGAAAAATGGAAACCAAACCTTACAATCACCCCAACTTGAGGATTTTGAGATGTCCTCATCTCAACCAAAATTGGGAAAATCCTTGTGAAGGGATACTTCATCCTCCCAGGTGGCATCCTCGGTAGGGTAGTCCTTCCATTTGACCAAATATTCTCTGATAACCTTGTTTCTCAGACTCCTTTCCCTAGTGTCGAGAATACAATCTGGTTGGAGCTCAAGAATTCCTTGCTTCTGCATCACAATTTGTTTGTCATCTAGAGTATGATTTGGATTTGGGATGTAAGGTTTTAGAAGACTGATATGGAATACATTATGGACCTTGAGGTGCTCCAGCAATTTTAGTTTATAAGCTTGATCACTAATTACTTTAATCACTTCATACGGTCCACAATATCTGGGACTTAGTTTTTTGTATTTTCCCAAGGATAGAGTGCTTCTTTTTGGCCGAACCCTTAGGAATACTTTATCTCCTTGTTTGAAAACCCGATCAGACCGTTTTTTATCAGCATACTGTTTTTGGCGATCCTTGGCTGCTTGAATGTCTTGCCTTATGGCTTTGGTTTGGGCATCCATCTCCTCCAACATTTGCTTTGAAGCTTCTACTCTTGTAGTAGGGTCAGAAAAATTTAGGGGTGATATACACTCATGCCCATAAAGAGCATTGAATGGTGACATCCAAATGCTTTGATAAAAGGAAGAGTTATAGGCGAATTCCACCAGAGGAAGAAATTGGATCCATTTCCGGGGTTCCCTACCACAATAGGCTCTAAGGATGTCTTCAATAACTTGGTTCACTCTTTCTGTCTGTCCGTCTGTCTAGGGGTGATAGGATGTACAGAAACATAGCTGAGTACCTAAGGATTCAAACAAAGCTTTCCAGAATTTTGAAGTGAATTTTGCGTCTCTGTCACTGACTATTCTCTTAGGAAGCCCGTGTAATCTGAAGATCTCTTTGATAAAGAGAGAGCTTATGTCTGATGCAGTGTAAGTTGTTTTTACAGGCATCAAGTGGGAGACTTTAGTCAACATATCTACTACCACCATAATGGAGTCGTAACCCCCTTGAACAGTGGGAAGACCTGTTTTTACAGGCATCAAGTGGGAGACTTTAGTCAACATATCTACTACCACCATAATGGAGTCGTAACCCCCTTGAACAGTGGGAAGACCTGTTACAAAGTCCATGCTAATGAGTTCCCACTTCATTTGAGGAATGTCCAAAGGTTGAAGTTTTCCTGGCATCATTATTCGTTCAGCCTTAATCCTTTGACAGGAAAGACATTGTTTGATGTAACGGAGTATATCTCCCTTCATTCCTGGCCAGAAATAGCTTTTCCTTATGGCATTAAGGGTCTTTGCATAGCCAGGATGGCCGGTAACTGGAGCGTTATGTCCTTCATAAAGGATTAACTCCTTTAATGTTGGATTTTTAGGAATGTAAAGCTAATACTTATAGTAGAGAAGCCCCTCCTCAAGTGAATTATCCTTGATTCTGTCGTTCTCTTTCTCTTTTAGGTCCTGTTGATTGATAACCTTTAGAAGTTTTTGATAATCCTTATCTTCCAGGGAAGCTTCCTTAACCTTGTTGAGGATTGGATTGTCAACTGTGGAAATAGCCCCAAGAAAAACCTTACGACTAAGAGCGTCAACAACCACATTCTCTTTCCCTGGTTTATATTTTATCTCAAAGTCATATTCCTGTAAGATTTCTATCCATCTTCTCTGCCTCATGTTGAGTGTTGCTTGTGAGAAAATCCATTTTAAACTCTGATGATCGGTGATCAATTGGAAATTTCCTCCTAGAAGATAGTGCCTCCAGAGTTTTAAAGCATGGACGACAGCTAGAAGCTCCAGATCATGAGTTAGATAATTCAGCTCGTGGATTCTTAATTTTTACGAAGTAAAGGCGACTGGTCTTCCTTCATGGTTTAAAACTCCTCCTATAGCAAGACCGCTGGCATCTGTTACTACTTCAAACTCTTGAGTGAAGTCAAGAAGTTTGAGTACAGGAGCTGATGTGAGATTTTGTTTTAATTTGAAGAAACAATCCTCTTGTTCTTTTCCCCATGTAAGTTTGGTTGTCTTTTTAAGTAGCTGCGTCAAGGGTGCGGCAATAATTGCATAATCTTTGACAAAGATTCTATACCATCCTGTAATGCCCAAAAATCCTCGAATCTCACTGACCGTTTTGGGTTGTGGCCAATCTATTATGTCTTTAATATTTGAGGGGTCTACTGAGATTCCTTCAGGGTTTATTATAAAACCAAGATAACTGACTTCTGGTGTGGAGAACACACATTTACTCATCTTGGCATATAACTGATGTTGGCATAGAAGATGGAGTACTTTACGTACATGGTCTTCATGCTCTTTTTTATCCTTAGAATATACCAGGATATCATCGAAAAACACCAACACAAAATCATCCAGATATTCTCTGAATATATCCTACATGAGACGGTTAAAAGTGGTTGGAGCATTCGTAAGACCAAAGGGCATCACTATGAATTCATAATGCCCTTACCGGGTGTTGAAAACAGTTTTGTAAATATCTGCCTCCTTAATCCGGATTTGGTGGTAACCTGATCTGAGATCAATTTTTGTGAATACCTTGGCTCCATGTAACCTATCAAGCAATTCATCGATGCGAGGAATGGGGTACTTATTCTTTACTGATACCTGGTTAAGCCCCGTATAATCAATGCAGAGACGTAAGGATCCGTCCTTCTTCTTTTGGAATAGAACAGGTGCTCCCCAAGGTGAATTGCTTGGTCTTATGAATTTCTGCTCAATAAGCTGACGAAGCTGTTCTTTTAATTCAATAGCTTCAGGGAGGGACATTTTGTAGGGTCTTTTTGAAATTGGCTCACTTCCTGGAAAGGTTTCAATTTCGTGGTCTATATCTCTGGGAGGAGGTAAATTCGAAAGATCTTCCGGAAATATATCCGAAAATTCTTTAATCCATTCTGGAGTTGGGTTGTCCCTTGAATCATCTGCCTTATTAAGTTTTACTACAAAGATCTGTTGCCCTTTACGTAACCCCTTCAGAAGTCGACTAGCCTTGACTAAATGAGCCTTAGGCTTCCCGTTTAATCCTTGTACTAATTTTTCTTCACCTAAGTGATTTTTGAAGGTTAAGTTCCCTTGAGCACAGTGAATTTGAGCTTGATTTTTGATTAGCCAATCCATTCCTAGGATACCATCATAGATTCCTACTGGAAGAGTTCGAAAGTAGGATGAAATCAGGGTTCCCCCTAGTTCAAACTCAACTTTCCCAGCTGTAAATTGAGATAGAACCTCTTTCCCATTTGCTAGCTCTACTACTAATTTCTTGGTAGGATATTGATTCAATTTAAGTTTCCTTAAACATTTAGGAAAGAGAAAACAGTGTGTGCTACCACAATCTATAAGTAGTTCAAAATTTTCACCTTCTCTGTTTGCAGTGGTTTGGATGATAGCATACTATTGCAGAGCTCCAGGGTTATCAATGGCGGCAAAAAGGGTAGCTCTTTCATCTTCCTCATCCTACAAGGTAGGCTCTCCTACTACAGCATAAGCTCTGGCTCCTCTACCTCTTCCTCTACCTCGTCCTCTATTGCCTCTACCTCTTTAATAATTTCCTTGTCCTATTTGAGGATGAGAAGGGGTTCCGGTAGCAATTTGAGGATTTTGCCCCTCAGGACATTGACTCCTGTAGTGTCCCATTCTATTGCATCCATAGCATCTGATGTTCTAGAAAGTCTCCTCTATAGTGGCTGGTAGCTGACACTGCCCTCCGTTGATCTCCTTGATTATAATTCCCCCTTGCTCTTCCTCTAAAGTTATTGTAGTTGTAATAGTTCCTGGCAGGAGGATTTCCTTCAGATGCAAGTGGTTTAGCTCTTAGAAGAGAATCTTGAATAGAGGTGGGTCTCATAGCTTCCAGTCGGTTACTCAAAGGTTTGTTTAAACCCTGAAAGAAGCGAGCAATCTGTTGTTCCATAGTCATTGGTGGTGGGTAACGTCGTAAAGACACATATTTGGTGTAATATTCTTCCAAAGTAAGCCCTAACTGTTTGAGGGCGAAGAACTCATTCATCTTGATAGCTTGGTGAGATGGAGGAAGATATCTTTCTTTCACTATCTGCTTCATTCTTTCCCAAGAGGGACTAATGGAAGGATTATCTCTACAGTATTGTTTCCACCAGAGTTTGGCATCTCTGGTGAGTCGAAATATTCCTAACATTGCCTGATTCTCTGAAGCAGTTCCTACTGCCAAGAAATAATCATCCATGGCGTCGAGCCATGCTTCGGCATCACGTTCTAAGTTGGTTCCTTCTCCCTTGAAAGTTGGGAGTTGAACTTGTTTCAACAGTAGTTTTTTTTCCTGGGTGGGAGTATAGAGACTTTTGGCACTTCCCTGAGTTTGTAATTAATGAAAATGCTTTAGTGATTACACTACTTTTGTTTTTTCATGCAAGTTCTCTAATTTATTTACTTTTTTAAAACACTAAAAACATAAATCTGACAATCATCATCACCATTTCAATTTAAACTACACAAGCATGTCATAAAACCATGGTATATACAAAGGTTGATACAACATTGACTCATACTATGTACAAGATGGGCTCATACTATATACAAGATGGACTCATGCTATATACAATGTGTGATTCCCTAAATCAACAGCCTCTTTACCACGGGTGGGTCTGACAGGGGATAAAAAAAAAAGACATCTTTTGGTCCCCCAAACTTTGGTCCTACCCTCATGGGCCTGATCCTACCTGGGTATATTACTGTGGCTACCTGATCATAGACCCACTGATTTTGTAACACTTCTACCCCATCTACAAAAATGGTCTGATCTGAATCTTCAGTCCCACTGAAGAAGAAAACTTCGATGGTCCGAAGTGTTTCTGCCCACTTGAGTCTTTTTAGATTGAGTGTCAACCCTTCTAGCTGTCCCGCATCAATCAGGGAAATTCCGCCAAACTGTGACCAGCTGATTCCCCATGTAGCTGGAGGGGAAAACATTAAATATAACAATTGCATGATGCTCTTGCGAAGTACAAAGTTGTTGGAGCTGCAAGCAGCCTCGAACATGATGTTGAAAATCACAAACTTTTGGTAAGCTTGGCGGATATTTTCCTGTATTGATAGGGAAATTCTCATTTCACAATAGACCATAATTAAAAATGCAGTACAAATTGTGCCTATTTCCCAACTTTTACCCTCCTAAGGTCAGGACCTTATTAAACCATGCTCTGATACCACTTGTAAGGTCTCCAACCCGCCGACACCAAAAGCGCGATGGTCCCATTGACAGGTCTCTAGGCCTACTAAAGTCAAAGTCTTTAAACAAAAACAAATTCCAGGGAATTCACCCTTACCATTGGCAATGGTTTAGGTTTATAGCCCTAGAAGAGACCTAGTCCTGTCTCGCAGTGGAAACGGGACCCTATAAAAAAAATTCCGGCCCTAAATCTTCATCCTTTAGATTAAGGTTTCCTTAGCCAACGCTTTTTTCCCTCTAGCATATGTGAGGGCACAGCCGCTGGTGGATTCCTCGTCCAAGTGGAAGAAGTTTCTAAACGTTTTAGTGCACGGGAATGGATAGTTACCTGACTAATCAGGTCCACCCATCCATGATTGACAACCTTAGTCAATCCCCACTTACCACCCCGCACTCACACATGATTCTATTGTTGTTTAATTACTACCACATTCTTTCCACAATTAAAATAATGATTCCTTTTTAACTTTTCAAACTGCATTTCCTTAAGACAACCTTTGAAAACAGTATTGAAGACATTCTTTCAGAAAACAGACATCTTTAAACTTAAGACAAGGTACTGTCATTTTAAAGTATCACTGACCAGTACTAACTTGTCTCAAGAGCACCTATACAGGGGTGAAAAACGACACCCATTCCTTATTTATATAACCGGGGTAGAAAAAGTCTTCACCCAAAGTCCGGGCGCCCATACGCCAAAACCAGTTGCCCATACAACCGGACGGTTCCTCTAGGATAAAGTACTATCCATAAACATAAACAAGCACGGGGTAAAGACTCCACACGTGCCGAGGTAACCGACTCCTCCATGATGGTATCTCCATCATTACTCATTACCTGGAGTAAACTATTTCCAAGGAATCAGAGGTGTCTTGAGACAAGATGTCTTAAGGATGGTCAAACATTTCTTTCCTAAGTCAATCAGTCATTCCTTTCCTAGTTACAATCATTGCTCGTGGGTTTCGTGGAAGTTACCTTCCATTTACAGCCAATTTTTTTGTTATATTCTTTCTAACCTTACGTATGCAATCCTTAAATTAAAATAAACTCTAAAAGCTATTAATGACATAATAGAAATCCACCTGGGACTTATCGTCCATGTACTGTGGGGCAGGTGCCCGTAGACTCTCCTGTGTTGGCCTATGGCTAGGCCCTACTTCATGGTCATTAGTTGCTTTGTTGCGCTTGTTACTGACATCTTCTTCTTCAGTCAAAGGATTCCCCTTGGTTCTCTTGGGAGCCATTTCGGCAGCCTTATAAAAAGACTTAATCCATTATAAAATTAATTGAATAACCTTTATTTTCCTTGTTTACCAAAAATAAGGATTTTTGGAATAGATAGGGATCTTTAATCGTTGATTTGATAGGTTACTCATCCCATAACTTAATTATGCTATAAGTAATTTTTTTCCCATCCTTCAATAAGGATTTTGGACCTCGGTTAATTTTTTGGAAATTAGATAAATTTATTTCCTAATTTTTCTTGTCCATTATATACCAAAAATCGGTTACTTTTGACCAAGATGCATACCTAAACTATTTATCTAAGGTTAGGATAATTATCATAGATTCTTGAAGGTATATTCCTTCTCTGGTATTCATATAAAAGATTTTCGGTTTACTTTACTATATTTCCCTTTTTATTTTCCCCAAAAAATAGAGTAATTTTACTAGGATATATAGTTAAACTAATTTTCTAGCGGTAGCGTAATTACCACGGGTTTCCTGAGGTCTAATAAACCTCTGATAAATATCTCAATTCAATTTAAATCTATTTGTTAATTTCCCCTATTTAATTTGTCTAAAAATCAGAGTTTGTCTACTAAAATAATTAGCTAGATTACTTATCTGAGCTTCCCTGAATTATCACGGGTTCCTTAATACCTAATTAACCTTGGATAAATATATCACAGCATTTGAATTCAATTTACTAATTGCTACTATTTAAATTACTCAAAAAATAGAGTAATTCTACTTAAGTAATTAGCTAGATTTATTTTCTGAGCTTTTCCTAATTATCATGGGTTTTTGAACACCTAAGTAACCACTAAGTAAAATATCACAACATTTGAAATCCATTTACTAATTTTCCCTATTTAAATTACTCAAACAACAGAGTATTTCTGCTAACTTAATTAGCTAGATTAGTTTTCTGAGCTTATCCTAATTATCCAGGATTCTTGAACACCTAGTTAACCCCTGATAAATATATCACAACATTTAAAATCCATTTACTAATTTCCTCTATGTAAATTACTCAAATAACAGAGTATTTCTGCTAACTTAATTAGCTACATTATTTTTCTGAGCTTATCCTAATTATCACAGATTTTTGAACATCTAATTAACCACTCATAAATATATCACAACATTTGAAATCCATTTACTAATTTCCCCTATTTAAATTACTCAAAAAATAGAGTATTTCTGCTAAATTAATTAGTTAGATTAATTTTCTGAGCTTCTCCTAATTATCACGGGTTTTTGAACATCTTATTAACCACTGATAAATATATCACAACATTTAAAATTCATTTACTAATTTCCCCTATTTAAATTACTCAAATAATAGAGTATTTCTGCTAACTTAATTAGCTAGGTTTCTTTTCTGAGCTTCTCGTAATTATCATGGGTTTTTGAACATCTAGGTAACCACTGATAAACATATCACAACATTTGAAATCCATTTACTAATTTCCCCTATTTAAATTACTCAGAAAATAGAGTATTTCTGCTAAATTAATTATCTAGATTAATTTTCTGAGCTTCTCCTAATTATCACGGGTTCTTGAACACCTAATTAACCACTTGTAAATTTTTGACAAAATTTTAATTCCATTTACTAATTTCCCCTATTTAAATTACTCAAAAAACAGAGTATTTCAGCTAAAGTAATTAGCTCGATTAATTTTCTGATCTTGTCGTAATTATCACGGGTTTTTGACCACCTAATTAACCACTGATAAATATATCACATCATTTAAAATTCATTTACTAATTTCCCCTATTAAAATTGCTCAAAAAACAGAGTAATTATGCCTAATTAATTAGGAAAACTTATCATAAAATTATAGGATAATTTTCCTAGATTAATAACTATCTAATTCATGTCTGATAATTACTTCAACTTAATCTAATCTTAATTAATATATTTACCATTAATTCATGGTTAATTTGGCTAATTTCAGTCCTATTATAATAGGATAATTAATTAGCTTAGTATTACTAAGCTTAATTCTAATAATCACCAGAGATTAATTAGTTACGAGAGGTTTGAGGAGCATACATAGGCCTAATCTTTGATTTATTAACAAATATCTTAATCTAACCTTGCTAATTAAGAAGGATTAAGCTAATTACCATTAGGGTTAATCAATTAGAGATTAAACTCTAATGATTTCTGCGTAGTGTTCTCCCTAGATGAGAGAGAAAGTCTCAAGGCTCCGAGTCTGTCGAATTATGAAGAGAAGGAACCCTTTTATAGTTTTTTCTGAGCACCTGGCAGTTTTTGGCAATTTTCCCACAGTCCAAGCAGCCCCCCAGCTTGCAATTTGCGCCATTTTCAGTTATCATTGTGTTTGGCAAGTTTCCCCAGCTTCCACACTCACCCCATACCTTCCAGAATTTACCTGGTTGATTTTTGCAGATCCTTAATGATGAAAATTGGAATTTTCTATCTAATTCTAGAACCTTAGTGTAAAGAGTCTTTGCTAATGATTAATAATGGAACCATCCAATTTGTGTTACTAATTGAATTTCTATTGTAATTTTCTAGGACCCGTAACTGTTCCCGTTTTTATCGGAATCAGATTCTGAAAATTTCTAAACATAGTAAAGCTCTGCTTATAATTCCAAAAATACCAAAATTAATAGTTTTTGGAGTCCGGCAATAGTGTTTTCTATTAAGTTTTGCAAGCGTTGTACAATCTTTAAGGTTTCGAAAACTGGAAACCTTACACACCATCCCCCACAACTGGTATCAGAGCTTATTGGTACCGCCACGAACTTAACAATCCTATTAGTATCGCAAAGAAATCCAACCTCTCATTTTCAAGTAATAAATCACTGATTAAAAGGTGATAAAAAAGCCCAAATCAGCCCCTTAATCGAAGAAAATTGAGAGCATAGCTTCAAATCGCTTTGATCCAAGGTCACAGATGCTTTTCTCTCACTAGGGCGCTCTTTCTTGCAACCTTTGATCGTGCAAAGCTGAAAAATTCAACCTATTGCCTCATTCGATAGCTTCGGCTTCACTTTCGCATCTCTTCCCGACTTTGGAGTTTTGCCAATCAGCCCCTGAGGGAGGATGCAATCACAACAAAACAATGCCCCCTCCTACAAATTTTGATCGAGCAAAGGAGCTAGTTTTAGCTCAACTACACAGTGGACGCTTACTGCTTCTTCCTATTTTTCCATTTCTTAGATTAGCTTGATTTTTGTTTTTTGTTTTGTTTCACCTTTTGAACTCACAAAGGGTAGCCATTCACACTAAGAAAAGGCGGCCTCATTATCAAAGTGAAGAATTTCAATTCCTTCAAAACTCACACGGCAACTGTCCACACCAATCAAACCGGCCCATTAAAATTTTATACGCACAGTGGCTCTTCACACGAAGCAAGGTGGAGCAATTCAAATATACACATGAAAGCGAAGCAACTTGAATCTTCACATAAAGCAATGCAAAGCAACCATAGTCTTTAAATTTTCTTAAGGCAGAATAATTATCAAGATTTTGTGAAGAGGTGCTTCACAAATCTTTTGTGAAGAGTGACTTCACGATCAAGGCATTATTTTAATTTTTCACTCACACCATTTTTTGTAAAGAGGTAGACACTGACCTTGGCACAAGGTCAAGTGTTAAGACCCCTCTATTGGATTTATGGGAGAAAAGGTAATTGAGAAATTAAATGGCGAGGGCTTCCACACCTGATAGACCAAGCTACGAGGTTATCTCATGAGAAAGCAATAATTGTAAATAATTTTCTTTTACTAAAAAGCAAAAAACAACAGATAAAAAAAAATTTGATAAGTCAAGCCAGGAAAGTTGGAATTTACTTTTGAAAGCAAACGCCGAAACTTCAAAGCAAGGACTTCGAACATGGCAAATATGAAAAGATTCGGCACATGATGGATTTTGAGCCAACTTCTAAAGGATCAAAACTACAGATCGAACGTCATTTGTCAATTGAATATCAGAATGAAGAACAGTTCGAACTACAGGTGATATGAACAACAAGATATAATTAATGGAGGTAAGTATGAATGGGGCATTCCTGGTAGACTAGGAACATATAGTCAAATCGGGCAATATAAGCTCTTTGCCTTCACACACACACACACACACACACACACACACACACACACACACACACACACACACACACACACACACACACACACACACACACACACACACACACACACACACACACACACAGAGCCACAGAAGCATAGGGTTTTTGGCTTTGTTTCTACCCGCTACGACTACCTCGGTAGCTCTTACTACACCGGATTCGACAGGTATGATCATCAACCCTACAAGAACATGTATGCAAAAACGACAAATTAGAGTAGTGCAAAGTCACAAAATCTGTAAACTGACAGGGCCAATGGGGGACTTCAAAACTCATCAGAAACCAAAAACCTTTCATCAGTAGACCCCAAATTGCTGACAGAATCAGGCAGGGCAAAAACAACTACAGAAGGTGGTGGAACATGGATCACGATCCATGTTCCTCAAACCCTAAAATAAAAAAATTGTATAAAAGCATCCATAGGTGGCCAGGAACAACCTCTCCTATCTGGAATTGCAAAATGCTTCCCGAGATGAATCGGGATCCATGTACCCTTTTACCAAAATCAGGGCAAGAGTGGTTCACTAGCTGGGAAATGCAAAAATATGACTGGTGCTGCAAAAATAATCAGAAAAATTGCTCTTAAACTCATTAAATCCTCCTGGTTTGCTAGCTTCAGTCTGTAGATGGTCTTCTGTCCATTTTCAAAGGAAAAATGGTAGGATGCCATCAAAACTCATGGAGTAGGGCTAAAAGCAGAGTTCTTGAGGAGTTTTCAATCGCTGCTTAAGCCAGTTGTTGGAAAGCTTCACACTCTCCTCAAAGCCTATCATCGGGGATATGTAACTTAAAGGTGCTTTTAGGTTCCAAACCAAGCAAAAGATTACTTGCAAAGTGGTGCAATTTGCCTAGATCAATTTTTCCCCTCCTATGGATCCAAATCCTAGTGGGATTTGACAGGGAGCAAGGCAAAATTATGAATTATAGGCACAAACCATCGACAATTGAGGCAATAAAAGATATTAGGCAAAGGATGTGCCCAAAAGTGGTTCCAAAAAACAGACATGGTCAAGACGGAAAAAACATGGCCTTAAATTGGAAAATGGGGCAAACTAAAAAAAAAACATGTCCAAATTTGAAAAAATTTCACCAGTATACTAGGAAGACCTATGGGAACATATGTGCAAAGAAACTGTATCAAAATTCCTCCCAACATGGATCGCGATCCATGTACCTTTTTGCCCAATCAAAGAAAAATCCATAGCCTCTAATCGAGTATGTTCAGAAAATCCAAGCCATGAAGTTTCAAGCCATTTGGATTCCAAAATCCACTTCAAAATGCCAAAATTCTCTAAGTTTGCAGAAGATTTGCAAAAATTAGCCTAAGTGCCAAACCAATGATCCAAATCCCAATTTTTTTGGACCAAGGCACCATCTAGATGAACCCTACCAGATGGTATCATCAGATTTTTCAAAATGTTGTCCAACATGGATCGCGATCCATGTACCTCAAGCCCTAAACCCAGAGAAATTTGCACAGTAGCATCTCCATATGCCCAGGAACAACCTCCCTAGTTGGATTTTCAAAATTCTTCCAAACATGGATCGCGATCCATGTACCTTTTTACCAAAATTCATCTGGTACATTATGCCCTTGTGCCTATATTAATCCTAGATGCTGTCATAAAATCTAATATCTAACCAACCCAAATGGTTTTCTCATATTAAATTGATCACTTAATGTGGGAGAATAAATGGGAACAAGTGTTAAGATATAGATATGTGCTTATAGATCTATCTCAACACGGGGCCAATAGAAAAGGGGCCCAAATGGGAGATGGTCTATCAAGAGCAAGGCTAACCAATGGAGCATAAGACCTTAGGGTTAGCTTCATTGAAGACCTCCAATAATGTGTGTAAAAGTCCTTTGACCTTAGGTAAGCTAGGGCTAAGCTTGAGGTGGGAACCCGGCCCAAGCTCGAGGTGCTTGTCGTGCTTGAGGTGCTTGTCATGCTTGAGGTGCTTGATTAAGATGCTTGAGGTGCTTGACTGGCTCGATGCTTGAGGTGCTTGACTTGGTGCATGATTAAGGTGCTTGAGGTGCCTTGAGAAGCTTGCCTGAGATGCTTGTGGGAGCACCCCCTACTTCAAGTGCTTAGTCATGCTTGATGACTAAGGGGCTTGCTCATCCAAAGTCAAAAATATCCCTACAAGGAGGGGGGCGAGCCTACAAGGAAAAGGGGGGGGGGATGAGAGAGAACACACACACACACACACACACACACACACACACACACACACACACACACACACACACACACACACACACACACACACACACACACACACACACACACACACAAGGGAAGCCCCAGCTTGAAGAGGCAGCAAGGGCACTTGTCAAGTTCCTCACCATGTTGCCCTCATGGTGTGCCTGAAGCCTATTGGTTGGCCACCCAAGGGATCCAATGATAATTTAGGATATTTAATTAATTGATTTTGCATTTATCAAGTCCTCTCTCTCAAAGGGGAAAGGGGGACACTTGTCCCAAGGCTACCCATGTTGCTTGTAATGGCTCCTGCTTGTGATTGGCTAGGCCTGGAGGGGTCCAATGAGCTTCAAGCATGAGCTACAAGGGGGGGTCGACCCAAGCAATCTAGGGGGGTGCTTAGGGGGTATACTCACCCACACACACTCACAAACACTCTCATTGTGTACTATGCAAAGTGCAAGAGCTCCCTCTCCTTCTCCAAGCAAGTAGAGGTTGAGAGCCTACACCAACACTCTTGGCTATGGAGTGCAAATCCATCCAAGAGCCATGCTTCAATGCTTGATCTTGCCATCTATTTCTTCTTCATTACTATGCTATTATGTATGCTAGCACAAGAGTTATGATAAGTGAGGAACTAGCTCTTTCTCGTATGAAATGTTTCTTCTTCCTCTTCCCTACCCTCATTCCCTGCTAGCTCTCTCCACCTTCGAAGGTGTTTGAGGTCTTGGGACTGAGGCTTGGTATAGTTAAAGCTTTCTTCAAGTTTAGGTTATGCTATGATGGTGATGCATGAAGATTTCCATCTTCATTGCTTCACCTAGGTCACAAGGAACACAAAGAATGTATTGTAACAAGTCTCTCTTTATGGGAGAAATCATAATACAAATGCCTATTGGAGGGGGGACCGGCTCCACATAAATCCGGTCCTCAACTGTTGTCATGTTCTCTAAATTCTCTCTCTTGCAAAAGTATTGTCCATGCCAAGTTAACTAATTGCTATAATTATGTTGATATCTTCAATTATGTCTACCCGCTATGCTCACAAAATCATTTCTTGAAAGTACTCTCATTAAATTCCGCTACTCTCAAATTGAATAGGCAAATTCCATTACAGATGCACTGGTGAAATTTGGTCAAATATGGGGTAGTTTTGACAAAGTTATGCTCATTTTACATTTTATGGTCAAAGTTTGCAACTTTTCAACAGTTTGATCAATTGCTAAACCCTATTTTCAATGCTAAAATTGACCACAGGATGCCTCAAAGGGAGTAGGAAGCTACACCTTAAGAGATAACAGATATCTTTCAAATGAGAAGGCTCATATCACCGAACAGGTACTCGAAGCAATACGCGGATGGAGAAATAGTGAAGACCACTATCTTCCCAAGGGAAATGTGGACACTACACCAAAAGCTAGAAGTACAAGTAGGGGGAAGATTCCTGTAATTAGACAACTTCCTATAATTAACGCCCTGGGGAACAGATTTCATACGAGCTCATGAACTCATAAGCTCAATTCAGTACAATGGGGAATCCACTCTGACTGACAAAGATGGGGCAACAGTCCAGGTTAAGATTACAACAGAAATAAGCAATGAAGCTGAGATCTGCAGCACGTGATGCACAATCTATTGCAAAAGACAAAAGAAATAGACAATGACAAAGCTTTCCTAAAGCAAAGAGGCCACAAGTTGACATATCAAGATTTGATCTAGTCAAAAATTGAATTGCCATTGCGCCTCATATTGCAACACTTCAAAGTGCAGAAGCCACCAAGATATACAAAACCGCTGTTGCACATGGCAGTAGTAATGGCAATGGGCTTGGCAGAGAGAAGAGTGGTCAACTGCAACTTTGGAAATTACCTCCTCGACAACATTGTCGAGGCAAACCTAAAGGGGAGCCAAAAAATCAAGGCCTACATGAACGCTGGACCAATGCTAGTGCAAATTGCCTATCAAGCATTAGGGATGATTGATGATCTACCACCCGCAGAAGCACAAATAAATCTGATTCACAAATCTAAAAGAGCAATAAGATCTGTGGTTGGATCATCCACAAGGCCAAAACCAGAAGCTAAACAAACAAGGCAAAGTGCAACCATAAAGGACTTTGACAGCGAAAAGACAGAGTCGGATGCTCAAAGTAGCGAGGAAGCTAGGTCCCAACAGACAGACACACCTTTGGAGTACCAGTCTTCAGAAGAGGAGCATGAAAGTCTGTTATCCTTGGGATATACACGATTGAGGAAGAAAACTGTTCGCGGTCACAGAAGCCATCCCAATTCCTCAAGCCAGGAGAACAATGAAAGAAGCACAGGCATTGAGGAAAAGGATCTCCAACAGAAGCATGAAGAAAAAAGAAGCCAAGGAATAGAAGCTGATGATGAGAAAGAAGAAGAAGAATAAGAAATAATTCTATTGCTACGCAGTCAGACAACAGCTCTGGAACAGATCAAGCAGTAGAAAAGACAAGAAGTCAAAGAGAATCGAAAGATTCCAATGCCATGTGGCAACGGATCCAAAACGAGCTCAAACAAAAAATGGAGCTAAGAGAGAAATAAGAGGCAAAGAGACCACACGTCGATGATCTTAAATCATCTGACGAATCCACTGGGACCAAAAAAGAGGAAGATAACTCACAAGCAAAGGAAGAGCAAGACACGCTTGACCACCAGGGTCAGGAGTTTGATTCTCCCAAGGAAACTGAGGTACCTTCAGAGTCTGCAACAAAAAATAAAGAAAAAGTTGTAGAACTCCCAGAGCAAGGAGAGAAGAAGATGCAGTCAAAACAAAAGATAGATCATAAGTACTAAAACTGAAGGAAAAAACGAACGATGAGGCTGGGATATCAGATCAAGGTCAAAGAAGCCAGTAATAACCAAGATCGCCTCGATCGCAAGCTATAGTAGATGAGGGAGCACAAATGATCAATTCATTTGACATTGATGCTCATTTAAAGCAGATTAAGCTCCAATTTCAATGCCAAAGTGCTCTCTACAACCTGCACAAGTTGGAATTGGAAGACACCAAAAGAGAGGTGTCTAAGGCAATTGAAAATACTTTGCAGCTAAAACAAAGAATAAAGGAATTGGAGAAAGCACAACTACAAGTCCAATCCGAGTTGCAAAGAGAACAAGAAAAGTAGCCTACTATTACAAGGAGGTGCAACAATTTAATGAGGCAAACACTACCCTACAAGTCGAGCAGCAACGCCTCGAGGAGGGACTAACCAAAGAAAGAGACCAGAATGAAAAGCTGCAAGAGTCATACGTTGTGGTTATCAGGACTTTGACTCAGCTTTTAGCCATACAAGAGACTCCCACCTCCTCAACCGTGACTGCTAGATCAACCTCCCTGAACCAAGAGGTTAAAGATCTAAAAGAGGCCTTGGCTCATGAAAAGTATGATAGACAAATCATGACAGCAGGACATAGGGCCTTGCAAAAAGCCAAAGACGAGGAAATTGAAGAATTGAGGAAGCAATTGGCAAAGGCACAGGGGACTTGGAAACTCTGAGGGCAAATCAAGCAAAGCCTCAACAAACAGCCCTAGCAGACTTTGAGCAAGAAGGAGGATTTGAGAAATCCACATTCGACGCTCATCAAACAGATGTGCCAACTACAAGCACTAGAAAAGCAACACAAGAATTCGCAGATCTAGCCACAACATCCATTTTGGATTCGGCTAAGGATGAAATTCAGCGCTGGAACTCATAAGTCAAAGACCCCTCACACAAAGAATATCTGTAGTATGAATTGAAAGTGCTGGAATCGGTTGCCCTCCTCATGATCATTCCATATGAGGTGGTGAAAAACCTCGGGCATGAGATGATCGCCCTGCCACTGATGCCGAAGGAGGCTAGATTGTGGCAGCAAAGAATGCTACCTAACCTCTAACCAAACAACCAAGGGAATTACAAGGATGTTCCTGTCACTGCAATTTAGATTCAGACCATTATTGACAATCAACCCCTCTGGCAAAAGAAGTGGTTTGATCAACAACCAACATATGAAACCTACTACAGGAACGCTTCGTAGCACCTCGGGATCAACCCAACTTACTGTCTCATCAACAGACGATGATCCTGGGACATCTTTTACTCTTGGAAAAGCAAAAGGCCGGCGGTGTTGAGCTACCCAGTTTTAACAAAGCCAATCAATAAACCCCCCATTAGATAAGTATATGGTTCAGACACTCAAAGGGGTCATTAATATGATGAAGGAGATCCCAAATCTTTCTTGCCAAATGCTTGTGAAAATTGCCAAGATGCTAATCACCTACATAATGGCTTTCAATGATATAGAGGTAGCGGAGCATCCGTGGTAGATTTTTGTGGAGGACACAAGAGGGCTCTTTTGGAATATGGAGACCAAGCAAGAACGTCATCATGGGATTGTATTCAAGAGTCATGCTCTTGCCCTCCTACTACATGCAGACTTTTGAGGAGGTGCTCATGATCGGATTCTTCGAGGTGGACTCCTCCACATTCAATCCCATGACAAAAGATTTGCCAGCATGCCATATAGCATATCAAAGTACTCTCAGCAATAACCCTTTCAAAGAGCCGGCAACAAAAGTGAAGATCAAGGTAGGAGTACACAAGTTGAGGCACATCATTGCAACACTAGAGAAAAGACAGTAGACTACACTCAGAGACAGATTGCATGAGGACGTACAATGAATAGGAAGGGGGAATATTTGGTGAACACAACGAACTGACGTGTAATAGGCAGATTACACCAAATCCTGCAATAATTGCTCATTTTTTTGAATGAAGTTGTGTAGTTTAGCTAATGAAGATTTGTAATTGTAATATATTTTGGCATACCCTCTCAGCCTCTCTGAGTCTACACCCTTGTAAGTGACCGAATGGCCGTGGGAAAGTTCCCTTAGCCTTTAAGTCAAAACCCTTAGTTTTAAAAGTAAAGGATATCATTAGATACAAAGAGTTTTTGAACGTGCACTGTGGGAAGTTTCTTGTTGCTACGAAGTTGTAATCCACTTTTCTCCTGGACTAGTAATCAAAATTCATTTCTGAATAGCACATTGTGTTCCTTGTCTCTTGCTCTAAAATTTAAGTATAACCATTCTCAATTCTGTTGTGGCTCATGCTTGTGAGCTAAATACATTGATTTGAGAGCTTAAATGGTTGTTTTTTGATGTTTTGACCATGGATAAGTGTTTCTATGCTTAAGGGGGACCTTTTTGTATAGTTCTATTTCAGTTTTTTGCACACTTTTTGTGATGAATCATGATTTATGTACCTTCCCAGATGGTTGCAAAACTAGATAGGATTGTGCCTCTAAGTGTTGTAATACCTCTCCTTAAGTTTCATTGCATTCCAGCTTTGTTTGGATGCCAAAAAGGCATGATGACCTAGAGCAATGAGATTGGATGCATACTGATTTTTTGACTAGGAAGTGGTTGATTTGCTTTTGTCGTAGTATGAGTAGCTCTCTGAGTTCACTTTGGTGAGATTGACACTCTCGTTAAGTCTCTGTGCCCCATCCCCACTTGCTTCCTTGCATATTGACATAATGTTAGTACAAAAAATCTATGCTGCAGACGTCCGTCATGGCAACCCGCTAACATAGGTTAATGATCATTATAACGTAGCTCACTTACATTCGGTGTCAGATCCCATATGAAGATAAGGTAGATGTGCTTATAAATGCTCTTTCAGATAGCTTTCACAATATAGTCACAATTTTAGAGAAAAATGAACCTACACCTTTGCTTCAACAAGTCATAAATGCAATCTATGAAGAGGAAAAGAAACAAACAAAGAAATCTACATCGGATGAAGGAGGAGCTTATTTTGCATCATCATCATCACCTAGATTAAATAATAAGAAGTGTTATGAGTGTGGAAATCCTAGACACTTCTCCAAGGACTATTACAAGAACAAGTATTGTAGCAATTGCAGCATCAAAGGTCATCCACCATCAAAATGCCAAGGAATCAACAACAAAGATAAAGGTGGAGTCAATCTTGCAGAGTGAAAGAAGACGGTGATACAGGTCAAGACGAAGATAATCTTCTCCATGTATGTACCACCCCCAACTACATTTGCAAGTATACTGATGTATTGTAGATATGGATGGTCTTCCACCTTCTTTGTTTAAGGGGAGGATTCTTTAGTCTTATCTCTGACACCATATAATGAGACCACTCAATCTGTGCAACTATAGTTTGTGTGACTATTAGATTATGTGGCTTTAGGTATCGATCCATCTTGATTGGGATAGGCATGTCCTTCTCTTGATATGTCGACCAAGGTAGTGCGAATCACGACCAAGGTAGCCCTCCTTTTGAGTAATAACAAACATGAAGACTCCGTGCCTGATTTGAAGGAGACGGCCAACACCATTCTTGTTGTCACATTTATATTGCAGAGTGTTATCTACAATAGAATCTGTAGCATCTGCCTTCTCAAGGGCCCTTTGTTCAGTTTCTCGAAGCTCCACCCATGCAGAGAAGTAAAAGAGGAGTGAGTTTCTAAGTCTAGCAGGAGGATTTTTGTGGGTGTGCGTGAGTGTGTGCACATGCGTGTAAGTGTGTGTGTGTGTGTGTGTGTGTGTGTGTTTACTCTAGACTGCTCCAACTGATCTTTTGTTGGAGGCCAAGTGGATCACCCTCTCTCTCTCTCTCTCTTTTAAATATGGAGTTCCCCAGTTCATTTGATGATTTGGAAGACCAAGCAGGCGAGAGAGAAAGACCGAAGTCAAGACCAAAGTCAAGGGTCTGCCATCCTAACGTCACTCTCAACGGGTACCTCATCAATTTGCGCGCAATGGTGAAAGGAGACCTCTAATGGTTGAAACAAGAGCTTCAGACCTGTGGTACTAGCCATGGCATTTGGTTGGTACAGCAGGACAATGGTCCACACATATCTCTCCCCACTACCAAGCATGATCAAAATGAAGGTAGTGGTGACACGTGGAAGGAGAAGGGTGTGGAAATCCCTCCCCCTATTATCTATAGTGTAGATATAGAAGTGTCTCTAAGTCGGAATCTCATCATGCCTACATTTGAGAGAGTTTGAGTGCTTCTATAATGTCCCATGCCTTCAAGACGCAAGGATATGTGATAGTATATAGAAGCAAACCTTCAATCAACATTTGCTAAAAGTTTGATGTCAATGTTATCAATTGTCATAAAATAAATTATCTAACTTTACGAAAAGACTTTCTCATATTAAACCGATCATTTAATATGGGAAGATAAAAGGGGAACAAGAGTTAAGGTATAGATATGTGCTTATAGACCTATCTCAATAGGGGACCAAAAGGAGAAATGGTTGCATCTCAATAGGGGTCCAAAAGGAGACGGTCTACCAAAGAGCAATGTGAATTAAGTGCTTCTAGATTTACCTCAGCAAGGGACCAAGAGGAGAGATGGCTACATCTCAATAGGGGTCCAAAAAGAGGTAGTCTATCAAAGAGCAACGTGCATCTAATGGAGCCTAAAAGAGCTTAGGGTTAGATTCATTAAAGACCTCCAAAAGCTAGCGTTAAAAAGTCCTTTGACCTTAGGCAAGCTAGGGTTGACCTTGAGGTGGGAATCCTACCCAAGTATGAGGTTCTTGTCGACTTGCTAACTAAAGTTCTTAAAGTGTTTGTGGGAACCTTGCCCAAGCTTGAGGTGATTCTCCTGCTTGGGCAAGGTTCTTGAAGTGTTCAATTCAAAGATAAACTCTCAAAAGGCATAAACTGTTTCCATGCTTAATTGACTAAGTGCTTGAAGTGTTCAATTCAAACCAAATGACTTCAGAAGTAAAAGACACATGTCAAAATCCTCCACATGTGTCCCTCATGATGTGCTTGAATCCTATTGGATAGGCTTTAAAGGGGTCCATTGAGAATTAGATGCATAAAAATAAATAATTAAGTTTTTTCTCTCAAAGAGGAAAACGAGAACACATGTTCAAATGATATAATTAAATAATAAGAGAGAGAGAGAGAGAGAGAGAGAGAGAGAGAGAGAGAGAGAGAGAGAGAGGGTATACTTTCCCACACACACAAACATTCTCCCATTGTGTGAAGTGCAATAGCTCCATCTCCTTCTCCAAGCTTGTCGAGAAGTGGAGAGCCTACACCAACACTCTTGGCTATGGAATGAAAATCCAACCAAGAGCCATGCTTCAATGCTTAAGCTTGCCATCTTCTTCATCTTCATTACTATTCTATTATGCTATGTTAAGAAAAAAGAGTGATGATAAGTGACAAACTTTTTCTTTCTCCTATGGATGATTCTTCTTCCTTTTCCCTACCCTCATTCCCCACTAGCTCTCTCCATCTTCAAAGGTCTTTGAGGCCTTGGGACTGAGACTTGGGATAGTAAATTCTTTTTGCAAAGTTTATGTTATGCTCATGATGCATGAATCTTTTTATCTTCAAAGCCTCCCCAAGGTCACAAGGAACACAAAGATTGTATTGTACCAAGTCTCTCTTGATGGGAGAATCTATAATACAAACGCATTTTGGAGGGGGCACCGGCTCCAAGTAAATCCGGTCCTCAACTATTGTCATGTTCTCTAATACTCTCTCTCTTGAAATAATATTGTTCATGCCAAGTTAATTAAGTACTATGTTTATGGTACTATCATCAATTAAGTTCACTCTCTAATGTTCTCAAAGTGATCTCACAAAAATGCTCACTTTAATTCTCTTAATTTCACTATTCCTCAAAGTTCATAGGCCATATCTATTACATTGGTATCAGAGCATTTGGTTTCTCTTTTCTTGCCTAAGAAGAGAGGTCCTTAAGTAGCCTACTAATGGTTGATTTTGTTAATTATAATAGGGTAAGTGGGACTAGGATCTATTTTCGATTTGTTGAGTCCACTATATGGGATATGGTGCACACCTTGGGATATTTGGTTTTAATAATGGGGTCTTTTTACACTTTCCTACGGCTTTACCATTATTAAGCCATAAGAAGTCCAAAAGGAGATATCCCTTGTCAATTATGCTATGTTAGACGCACTCCACTACTCTCTATAATTAACCAATTTGAGCCATGGGTGTAGATACTTAAGTGCTTATTTTCAAAGGCTAAGAGGAGTAGCAACTAAAGTTTGGAATTGCCAAAGAATACACTAAGTAAACACATAAGTATAATTAGCATGGATGGCAATAACCAAGAGAGTAGAATGAACATTGATAACTTTGACTTTGCACATAAAGGTGCTAATGATGATGCCCCCATGTTTATCAATTATCTTGTTACTAGGTTGCATCAAGCTATGGGCAACTCTAATTTGCAAGCCAAAGTTACCCACCAACAACTTCGTGCTTATGGGATTTCCCTTACTCTCCAAGAGGAGAGAGAGTTTAGGAGGCCTCTTGATGAGACTCCCAAAAGAAGACTCTCTCCCATAAGAGAGGAGGAATCCAAAGAATGATAAAGAAGTGAATCCCTAAGTTCCTTTAAAGATGTCGCTCCATGAAGAGGCGGTCTAGACTATCGCCAACTCCTCCCAAGAGGAAACAGTCAACCCATAGTCCTTCTCCTCATCACTCCAAAAGGGAAGAGAGAAAACAAAGGAAGAAAAAGGCAAGAAAGAGGTCACCCTCTTCTCCTTCTTCTTCAATTTCCTCCTCTTCTGATGAAATCTATGGCTATTCTGTTAGAGAATACAACATGGAAGGACATCGCAAATCTTACCCTGCATGGGGAAGATCACAAAAGTTCAAGAAATTCAAAGAGGGAGGAAAGAGTATCTATTTTCTCACCTATGATGGCACCTTTGGTGCCACAGACAAAGTATTGGCCTTCATCCAACAATTTGATGCGGTCTTTGGAGACGAGGGCTTCACGGAGTCCTCCAAGCTACACCATGTAGCTATGCACTTCCAGAAATCTACTCGTCAATGGTGGGCTATCCTTTGTGGCAATGGCAAGGTCCCAAAGACATGGAAAACTCTATGAATTTCCATCATGAAGCAATTCCTTGCAAGCGAAGAAAAGGACAATGTGCTTACCAAATGGCAGAGCTTGAAGCTTCTCTTCAACGAGTCTATCCACAAATATGTAGATAAGTTTTGGGATTTACATCTCAAGGCTACAGTCTTTCAAAGGATAGAATTCTTCGAATAAAAGCAACAATTTTGTGTGGTATTACTTGAAGGAATGGCCAAGTATGTTAACTCACAACGGCCTAGCACTATCACCGAAGTCATCTACCACACTATGGTTGCTTCAAGGATCAATTTCCAACAAGGGGCAAGAAGAAATTTCAAGCCCATGGAAAACAAGGATTGAAATGAAGCTAAAGGGAAGAGCAATGCTCAAAACTCTTCTCAAGGCAACACCAACAAGGCCAAGGAGAAAGGAGCTTACAGAGGTGAAAATAATCTCTCCCAAAGAATTAGAGGCCTTTTGTAAAAGATACCATAAATGCTTTAAGTGTGGGGAGCAAGGACATGGTTATCGTCCTTACCCCAAAAAAAATGTATGTAATGACACTCCTAGAGCTTTCATGGTTGAAGTTGCAAAAGAGGATACTCATTGCAAAGTCTCATTCCTCTCCTATGCTTGGGGAAAGGTAAGGGAACATGATGCCTTCATCTTGTTTGACCCTGGCTCTACTCACAACTTCATATCAACAGAGTTGACTACTAAGTTGGGCATTCAGTCTTTTGAGATGGGAGATAATGTAGCTAGCAATGCAGATTTCAAGGATAACAAGCCTCCGTTACTCCCTTGATTGGAAAGTTGAGGCTTCATGTCCAAATCAATTTCGACAAAGGAGACTTTTTCATCTCTCCTCTCCGACATGAGGATGTTATCCTAGGGGCACCATGGTTCAACCGTATGGATGCCAGCATGAAGTTCTCTAAAAGGAGAATCTATTTCACCTACATGGAAAAGAACATGTACATAGATGCTAATGATTTGGGGAACACTATATCCCTGGTAGATATGATTGCTTTTGATAAGTCAATGAAAAGCTCTACTTTTGGGTATATGATTTTTTTTATAGAGAATCTATAAATGATTCTAATGTTTTCACAAGTAGCACGATAAATGGAATCAAGAAGAATTAGAGTTGTCTAGTTTCCTAAATGGATTTCAAGATGTTTTCATTGATGACATCCCTTGTGAGATACCTCCAAAACGAGGGGATCATGACCATGCAGTAGAGATTATACTAGGAATCTCACCGCCTAATATACCTCCTTATTGAGTTTCACAAGCTCAACAAGAGGAGATCACGAGGCAAGTGCATGAATTGGTGGAAAAAGGGATGGTGAGGCCTAGATCCTCTCCATTCTATTCACGAGTACTTTTAGTACAAAAGAAATATGGCATATCACATGTGTGTTGACTATAGAGCACTAAATAGGATCTCTATTAAAAGAAAAAGATTTCCCGTGCTACGTGTAAAAGATCTATTTGATAAGTTACAAGTTCTGGCCTAACAAATGCTCCAGCCACGTTCAAACTCACGATGGGAATAAAGTTTTCATTAATCAAAGAAGAGTGAATTTTTCCTACAAGAGATTCAATATTTAGGTCACATTATCTCTCAAGATGGTATATGTATGAATCCATCAAAGTTGGAGGTAATAAAAGCATGGCCTAATCCAGGGAATCTACATGAGCTAAGAAGATATATTGGCATGCGTGTATACTATAGATGATTCATAGAAAAATTCTCTCAAATAGCAGGACCATTGCATGACTTAACAAGGAATAACGTTAAGTATTCATGGACTGCTAAGGAGAAAAATGCTTTTGACAAGCTCAAAGAGAAGCTTACCTCTCAACTAGTCCTCATGCTTCCGAATCTCTCAAAGCCATTTGAGATCCAATGTGATGCTTGTGGTGATTGTCTTGGAGTAGTATTGCTTCAAGAAGGGCATGCCATCGCATATGAGAGCCAAAGGCTCAATGGCGATGAACGGGTCTTGGGCATATACGAAAAAGAGCTTTCAACTATTCTACATGCCCTAGACACATGTAAACACTGTCTCTTGGGGGCTCCATTCATCCTACGAATGGATCACAAAGCCTCAAGTACTTCATGATGCAAACCAAGCTCTCTGACAAACTAATGAGGTGGGAAAATTTTCTATGCAATTTAAATTACATATTCTCACATTGCTGGCAAGCACAATCAAGTGGTCGATGCACTTTCACAATGGCCAAGGTTTAAATGTGGTGTAGCAGCTCACAATAATTTATCTTTTATGATAGATGAGTATGCTATTGACCAAGATTTTAATTAGGTAATTACATCCTTTGCATCAGGGAAGAAAAAAAGAACCATTCACATTGAAGGATGGTTATCTTCCAAACGGAAATAGGCTATGTGTTACTCACACCAATACAATAAGAAAGTCATGTATGGATCCCATGCTTCTCCTTATGCGGGGCAAAGAGGGATTCCATAATCTACACTTCGAGGAGTAGAAATCTATTTCTGTTGGTCTACCATGAAAAGTAAACATACAAGATGTTAGCAGCAGCAAGCTAGCGTGGACACCATTTTTCGGAGTTCTCATTGTAAAACAATTACTATTTTGATAAATCGGGAATATTGTAACTTCTGTTTTCTTGATAAACCTTGTAATTAATGAGCCGGGGCTACAAGCTTCCAGATTGTATCAGCCATTCAATTCCCAGCTTTGGTAGAACTCCAAATTTTTACTTTTGACCACCCAAAAACCTTGGCTAAGGTATAAAAGCCAATTTTTGTAACTTTTTTATAAGTTTTTGGATAAGAAATACACAACGTGAGGTAACGGCGCTCACTTCTCTCCTTCTCGTGCTTCCTACTCCCTCTTCGGTTGTCACATTGCGAATGCGTTTGTTGCATTGCAACCGCAGGTAAGAGCTCTACGCATTGACGTAAGCCATTCACAATATTTCATAGTTTTTGGCGTCGCCGACCTACGGCCTAATTTCATCATAACTAGGAATTTACACTTTTAAAATGAAAACTAAGCATAGGCGGGGTATTAGGGCATCATTGCTAAGCATTTAGATGCATTCTGGGTTGAAAATGACTAGGTCAAAAATCCACTGCTGTTAATAATCACGATTTTGGAACTTAACCTAAAGTGGGATTTGAGGCCATAGGCATATGTGCTTAGGTCTTGTAAACTTGTCGTAGAAGTTTTGTTACGTTGGATGTTATTTGATGTTGTAATGGATGTGATTTGCTTGGATGAGCGATTGGCTTTTGGTGATTTCAGTTACTTGAGTGTAGCCTGAGATAGATGCGAGTTGTTATTTGTTTTCCAAGAGATTGACAATCTCTTGTAGCCTTTATGCACTAGTCGAGTCAGCTTCGTCCCATGGTTTGACAAATTAATCGTGGTTCTTCTCGCTAATACTGCAATAAGATAGGATGGTGAGGTTAGACATGCGTCCCACATTTGGCGCCGTTGCCGGCGATCGAAGAGACCTAAACTATGGAAAAACATGAGCGTCTTGTGTAATTTTCCTTTAAATTATTTTAGGTCCGCCTAGAGTTTAAAACTCTCTTTTAGAAATCGCATAGCTTAAGATTGTCGTCTTTTGCTGTGTAGAGGTAGCTTGGAAGTAATCATACTTACTGAGTACCTTTAGGATTGTAGGATTGTAGATTTAGATTAGGATTTGGAGAATGATTGGTAGACGAGACAAGTCTTAAGATCAAGACTTTGAAAAACATAAAAAACACAAGAAGTGTTTGTGAACACTTTCCACAACCCCATTGCATGAGAAACTAGGAGTAGGGTAAGTAGGATCCGAGGTGGATTTCATAGCATTGCTCTCTCTGAAAGAATCAAGTGTGAGTTGTTATCTAAGGTTTCAAAATTTCAAGTCTACGGCTAGAAATAGCACGAAAAGACTCGAATTCACTCAATCCAACTGGGGAGTAAGCCTAAGAGTTGTCCAAACCAGTGGGTAAGCTCAAGAACACTTCGAGGTAAAAATTTCAAGAAGTTGACCAAAACTCAAATTATTTACCTTTTCTTGACTTTTTAGGCCAAACTAAGTTTTGACTTGATTCATAGGCTTAAAACACATCATAAAAGGACTGTCCTTGAGAAAATTTCAAAAAAGTGCTCATTTCAAGCCTCAAGTTAATAATCGTGATTATTAACTTTTTGCTCTTAATTAGCCAAAACTCATATCATTGACTCATTACATGTGTACAAACAACTTTTGTAAAGGCCCAAGAGATTTGGATCACTAAACTGGCAAAAAATTGGGTGAAAACTAAAGTTTGTACTGACTTTTTGAATCTTGAGTGTGAATTGAGAAAAAATTTATCCAAACTTGTTGAAAATTGATTTATAGGCTTATATTGATGTGATAAACATGTGTACATGCTCAATTGACCAAAAACTTGCAAAATTTTGATAAAAGTAAATAATCTCGATTATTTATTTCTGCCCTGTTTTTGAACTTTTTTGACCAAGTTGGCATACCACTAGCTTTACCATGTTGTAATAAGCCCACAAACCAAATTTAGTAAGATTTGGATCACTGGAGTGAAAACTGTGACAAAAATTGCAAAGTTAGTCTGCGGACAGATAATTGATGACCATTTGACCAAAAATTGTCCAAACTTGATGAAAATTGTCTAGTGACCTTCACATAAGGTGCGTAACAAATCTGTGTCAAAGTTGGGACTAAAATATGCAAAAAATTGTCAGAAGTAAATAATCACGATTATTTACATTTGCTTCAAAACTTGGTGATTTTGCAAGTTTGAGTATACCACAAGGTCAAGCACATGAAGTGGACACCACAAATTAATTTTGGTAAAATTTGGACCACAAAAGTGAGACTTAGACCAGATTCTCGAAATCAGAGTCTGCAGACACTGAACAGTGGATAAACTTGATTAAATTTTGTCCAAACTTGTTGAAACTTGCCCAAGGGCTATAACAAGTTGTATACTTGCCAAACCAATCCAAAAAGTGAAAAAAAGTGACAAAAGTAAATAATCACGATTATTTACTTCTGCTATCCAGAGACTTCAAATTTGACTTTTGGGCTTATATAGTGTTAGACCTGCATAATATAAGGCCACAAGGAAATTTTGGGTTCAATCGGATCAAAATTGGTACAGATACACTCAGTTTACAGATTGCAGATCAGACCTTTGATTTTGCTAAGCTGAATGTGAAAGTCAAAATTTTGACTTTCATAGCACAAATTGAAGTGAAATACAGGGACCAGTGACTGGAGTTCTTAAGAGCTTTATTGTCCTTATAGAAAAATAGATAATTTGATAAATTTTGTACAGGAATCAGGTTGCAGATGAGGAATTAGTGGCTTGACAGAAAGTTGCAATTGAATCAAGTGCACATTGACGACAAGTCAATCCCGCGTGAGTACTCTATCCAAGGCTTCATACATCTATATGAAACTTAGATCCGGTCGTGTAATAGGAAATCAAGGCCTATTTGGGGAAAACACCAGTAGAGTATCCACTCAAGAAAGCGTGAATCAAGGCAATTCCTTGCACACAATTCCTGAAGAAGTCTCGGACACTTTTTCAGATTCAACATCCGAAATGTCTTCTTACTCGACTCACTCTGAAACCGGAACGACAATGCGTTATAAGCATATACTTTGTTTTTACAAGACTAATTGTCATGGAGGCTAGGTTTACTTGGATCCTAACAAAGAGTATGCTATTCGTATTGATGATCATGGTATTGAGTTCGAAGAAGAGGTTAGGGAAAACAAACAAGGAAAAATGTACATGGATCGAAACGAAACTCAATATGTACAAGTCGAAAACCTGGATGTGATAGACAAATGGGGATTAGAAGTAAACACTATAATCCCAGATATGTCAGCAAAAGAAGGACCACCAGGTACCTTGGAATTCGAGGGATACGATCAAGTAGACTTGAAGCCTTTGAAACGGCTTAGTACCGATAATCCTAGGATCGGAGTCTATTGTTGGGAAGATAGAAACATAAAAGATCTTTTGTGGACTTCTCATGCTAGACCAGGGCAATTAGGGGCGATCCACATTCCGAGCGAAGAAAACCGAGCAATGCATTTTTTTGAGCGAATCTTGTCAAAAACTTGATACAAAATGCATACTTGCTTAAGTTAACCAGGCTAACAAAATGCAAACAAAATGCAATAGTACTACAGGAAACTTGGAAAAATTTTCCACCATAGGTTGGAAGAATGTCATGAAGAACACTAATAAGAGCTTTCTCACCAAGAAGAACACCTAAACATGTCTCTATTCACTATTGTGTGTGACATTGCTAGTTGAGGGCAAAGCAAATGATTGGACCAAGTAAGCTTGCACCTCATCTGGGTGGACGATGTGACAAGGTTTTAGGAGCAATAACATGGACGGTTATCTCGAATTGATAGCTCTACCGCTAGTATGTCATACAATTATTATAGAAGAAAAGTATGTAGAATCTCAAGAGAGACTCTCTCTTTCTCTCTCTTCTCTCTGAATTGTAGTGGCTACCACTTCCATGTCTCCCTCTCTTTATCTTTTAGTTGCATGGAAGGCTATGATGGCATGCATCTCTCTCTCTCTCTCTCTTTCTCATGTGCAATCCAACCATAGAAGCCTTTGTGGCTGCTTTCACCTTGTGCAAGATGTTAACCGAAGTTGAAGAAGAGGGAGCCGTGAGTGAGAGAGAGTTGCTTGATTACGGGTTGTACGCCTTTGAAATGGGGTGATTGCAGGACATGCCCGACATGATTTTCTGTGTGTGTGTGTGTGTGTGTGGGGGGGGGGGGGGTGAAGTGAGGGAGGCACAAAAGTGTGTTTTTTCTTTTTTATAGGGAGGGAGCATATTGGGGGAATCCTGCAGGTATTGGAATTTTTTTAAACCAACGCTAGCTAGTATGTCAGTATGATTATGAAAAAAAGGGAAAAGTACCAAAATACCCCTCTAAGTTGTGGAAATTCTCAAAATACCCTTGTATCTATTTTGGTAATTTGGTCAAGGATTGTTCAAGTTTTTCTAATATTTATTCCGTTTTTACAATTGAGATCCGTTTTTGAGTGCTTAGCATGTAATTTCTCACAAATTACATCACAAAAATAGCAATTATGTCTAAAAATAATGAACCAATTCATCTCCAAAGTCTACATAACCAACTCAAATTGTAGTTTTAGCATCTTGTGTGATAGACAATCAGTCTTCTTTTGAAGAGCTACAAAAATATTTATTTTTGGAGAAATTTACTCTCACTTTGAAGGGCATTTTGGGAATTTATGACAAACTACAGGGGGTATTTTGGGAATTTTTGAAATTTGAGGGGTATTTTGGTAATTTTCCCAAAACAAATGCAAGAGAAGAAGCAATAACGATTTTGTGTACGCACATGAAGTCGGCTCTTTGGCCATTGACAAGAGAATGATTGATGATATTTATGTAAACAGCGCACATTGGCAGCCCGCGACGGTGATGACAGACGACGCCGTGGACAGGTGAAGAAACAGGCCAATTTACTACGAGGGGCCAAAAGCTGCTTTCAGAGGTGAGATGGCCTTGGAGCATGCACATAGACTTAAAGGGGTAGCAGAAGAGAAACCATGAGTACAGATGGGCACCCTGGATAAGAGGAAGTAAGGAAGATGGAATTGTGATGCTAGGTGCTAGGCGCCCAACTGGATGGGAGAGATCAAGGAGGAGGGTGGTGCAGGGAAGCATCAAAGGAGGACAACGCTGCCGCTAGGGTGCTTGCTAAATGTAGCAATCTTCATGCCTGTAGTACTTGGAGCCGTAGCAGTTGTAGCACCACGTATAGCAGCTTCGAGATCTGAAGCTTCAAACCTTCGAAATGTTTCCAGTGCAAGGGTTGCACATCATTCAAGAACGTCGAAAACAGGAATTGTTACCAAGGGCCTTAATTCCCAGGCTCTGATTGAAAGCTGGCAAGCCGGGGTGGTAGTCTTTGTCTGTGGCCGCTAGCTTTGTGTTGCCTTGCCATCATCGCAACCCACCCGCTCCTTGTTGCCTCTTGCCTAATGCAGCTTCTCTGATCACGCCTGCACATGAATACTATCGCTCTCCTTCCTTCTCATTCACGCTTGGGACAATGCTCGAAACTATCCCGCACCGGCGCGGGACCTTTTCAAGCACTATCCCAAGCATGAATAGAAGGAAGGAAAATTCATTTTTGTTAAGCCTTGGCAATTGTGCCAGCCATGGTTGCCTATCCAAAAGCATGCCGCGCCGGCGCGGAGTGGTTTTGAGCACGACACGAGCTTTCAATACCTTCAAGATTCTCTTATAACCTCCCTCTGCTCTGCCCTCTCAACATCTCCCCTCCATGCTCCCTCTCACTCATTTCTTCTCTTTTCCTCCTCGCTCATCGCCCAAAGTTCAATGAACTTGCATAAGTATGTCATCTTTAATGAAGGTTTAATGAAGCTCCCCAATAATTTTAGGGAAAATTAACAAGACACCTATCTAATTTATGGAAATTCCCAAAATATCCCTCAAATTTTAAAAATTCCCAAAATACCCCCGGTATATTTTCATGAATTCCCAAAATATCCCTAGTCGTGAGAGTAAATTTCCCCAAAAATAAATTTTTTTGTAGCTCTTATAAGAAGACTGATTGTCTGTCATACAATATTTTTGTAGCTCTTCATAAGAGGACTGATTGTCTATCATACAAGATCCTAAAACTACAATTTGAGTTGGTTATGCAGACTTTGGAGATGAATTGCTTCATTATTTTTAGACATAATCGCCTTTTTTGTGACGTAGTTTGTGACAAATTACATGCTAATAACTCAAAATAGATCTCAATTGTCAGAAAATAATCAAGATTAGAAAATCTTGAACAATCCAACCAAAATAGATACAAGGGTATTTTGGGAATTTCCACAAATTAGAGGGGTATTTTGGTAAATTTTTCACTATTTTATGTATTTTTGTGAGGTACACAATTTAACTAAACTTGGGGTCGTTCCTACCTGCAACCCAACATCCTTTGATAAGCAATCCCCTCCTCAATTTTGACGTTAGAGAGAGAGAGAGAGAGAGGAGGGTTATTGCCGAAGGCAATAGAAGGAGCAACATCATTGCCATGCGCGTTTATCTCTCTCCCTCTCGTTTTGTTGCAATAGGTTGAACATGGTCCACCATGCAAGCACTCTTTCTCCACATTCCCACATTGTCCCTTCTAGCAGACCTACGCAATAGCATGCCTTCTCCTTTTGCCTCTAAACGGAGGGCCCTGGCATCTCCTTACTTAGTGATCATTGTCCTACTTTGTTTCTAGGTGACGAGTGTGAGTTATTAGCTCCTTTAACTTCAATGGTCATCCTCAAAGATTCATGCCAATTCTGGAGTAAAAACGATTGCCCCCCCACTCTCTTGATCCTCAACATGACTCGTGTATGCCCTCTTCTTGTGCTATGTTCAAAAGTATGCCATGTTAGTGAAGTAACACATAATAGAGTGCCAAACAAGAGGAAGTCAATCCGGCCTCCTTTTTGCTCTCTGTATGTATTCTGTCTGAATGTATGCTGCGTTGATGCAAAAAACAAAGAAACATTTAGATATCGTGCTTATATGTCTTCTCTATAACCACTTCGTTTCAAGGGCTTGATTAATAGCCTTTCGTGGATAGAGAGGATGAGTAGAGATTGCCAAGGACACTTAAGGTCTCGCTTGGTTTTTCATTTTGCTCGGTAAAGTTTGCTCGGTGTATGGTAAGACTCGGGCAATTAACAACCATGAAGATCATCTATATCTTCAAAATCAAAGGTAAGGGATGTGCGGATGTCATAATAATCAATATATAATTCTCCTAAATTATTTTCTCATATTAAACTGATCATTTAATGTGGGGAAGTGCCAGGGGAGAAAAAGCTAGAATATTGGTTAAGCTAGCAGACCGGCCACAATAGGGATCCAAAGGAGGGAAAATAGGGATCCAAAGGGGGGGCCATCTGCAAAATAGCCATGTGCAACAATGGGCTAAAAAGACCCTAAGGTTCAGCCCATTAAGACTTCCAAAATGCTAAGGTTCCAAAATTCAAAGGTTGTGTCCAAAGGTCAACCCTAGGGGAAATTGGATGCTTTGTGTGTGACCAAAGAAGTCTTGCATATCCCTACATAGGAGGGGGCGAGCCTAGCAAGTAGGGGATGAGAGAGAAAGTCACACACACACACACACACACGCTCCCTTTACACAAAGGGAATTAGGGACACATGTCAGCTCCCTAGCCCAGATGCCCACAAGGTGTGCCCAATTGCTATTGGATGACCCTTGAAGTGGACCAATGAGAAATAGGCTAGAGTAAATTTAGCCTAATTAATTTTAAAACACTTAATAAAAAGAACCAATGAAAATTAAGTCTCCTGAATGATTATTGGACAGCCCGTGAAGGGGTCCAAGAGGAATTGAGCAGCCCAATGGGCTACTTAATTCCTATTGGTCAGAATGGGGAAAGTTCCAATGGGGATTTAATTCATTTAAATCAATTAAGTTTAATTGATTAAGCTCTCACAAAAGGGGAAAGGGGGACACATGTAAGAAGGCTATCACTTATGCTGCTTAATTGTGATAGGCTAGCCCTGGGGAGGTCCAATGAGGAGCCTGCAAGAGCAAATAGCAAGAGGGCTCGCACAAGAGAGAGAGGGGGCTGATTTTTGCAAGGCATTATCACACACACACTCACACAATCTCATGTGTGAAGAAAGAGAAGACTATCTCTTCCCAAGCTTTAATGGAGAGCTCATCACCTACTCCAAGCTTGTGAGATAGAAGAATACATCGACATACTCTTGGCATGTGGATGCAAATCCAACCAAGAGCCAAGCTTCAATGCATGCTCATCTCCTCTACCAAGCTAATTACTAAGCTAAGCTATGCTAATATGAGTGATTATGTGAGGAGATGTACATCTTTCTCGTAAGATACTCCTTCTTTCTCTCAATCTACTCTCATACCCTGCTAGCTCTCACCATCTTCGAAGGTGTGTGAGGTCTTGGGTCTGAGAACGGGGATAATTAAAGTTGTGTTTGCTAAGTGTTTTGCTTAGTGCATGAAGCTTTCATCTTCATTGCACTAGCTAGTTTTGAAGGAACACAAAGAATTGTATTGTACAAGTCTCTCTTGATGGGAGAACCCATAATACAAAGCCTTTTGGAGGGGGGACCGGCTCCATGCAAATCTGGTCCTCAACTGTTGTCAATAGCTTAATTTCTCTCTCTTTTGAAAGTATTGTTGATGCTATCTAACTAGGTGTTATGCTTTTTGTTGCTCTCTCCACCCAAGCACTCTTGTAATTCTCATTAGGAATATATTCTAATGAAATGCCCACTATGTTCATGCTAATTTCCGCTACACACAAGTTATTAGGCCATTTAATGTTACAGCGGATCTACCAACTTACTTGTTCAAGGATTGTTATAACAACAATTTTGCTATGATGACTCCTGAGGAAGTAGAACAAACCAAATACCAGGGGTATTCCATATGAGATTGGATATTGGGTCAAGGACCAAAAACCACTCCAAGAGACGAACATCGTGAGAGATTATATGAGAGTAATGTGAAGAAACAAGAAACCACCTCATCATGTAGAAAAACGGGTGACACTAAGGCCACTCCAGGGCTACGTGAGTCACTATTTTCGACAGATTGGTTTGAAGGACTCGGAAGTTCGGAACAGGACCAACTCCCAGAAGACCTGGAGTTGAACCATATAGACGTGCTAGACCAGCTAATTTCCAAGAATGGGTCAGAAAATACATTGGATCAGGGGATCCATATGACCACTTAGCAAGCTTCAAGCAAGTGCTAAGAGCAAAGCATATATTCGATTTCCATACTCAATTCGAGGGGTTTGGAATGACATTAGAAGTAAAATCTTTGACATGGTTCCAAAACATTCCACCGAGGTCAATCATGGATTTGAATACATTAGCTCAAGGATTTGTAGCTCCTTGTTCTAAAACGCAGATTAAACATAATACGATAGCTCAAATCTACAGCTTCAAACAGAAACATGGTGAGTCTGTTAGGGATTGTGCAACTCGAATGGAACAATACATTGCCAGATGCCAAGAGATGGAGATACCTGCAGAGGAGTGACTTGTATCATTGTTTATGGAGGGATTGCTAAACAAAGAACTTCATGCTATACTCTATAGTAAAAAGCATACAACCCTAGAGGCATGTGTGTCTGATGCTATCGACCTAGGAGACAATTGTGAGATCTTTAATGAAGAGGATGTCCCTAAGGATAACCAAAGTGAGAAGACTGCATCCACAAAACCAGCACAAGTGGTAACGGCTGCTGCGGCACCACTCTCAGCCTTAGAAGATATGCTAAAAAGGATGAATGACATTATGAACAATATGCAAAAAGCACCTATGAGATGACCAGGACAGGGGATATCCCCACAAGGACAACCAATTAGGCCACAAAAATGGTGTGCAATCGAGGGTAAATGGACCAACCAAAAGACCCACGAGTGCTACTTAAGACCAAAGTATGATGGGAATGTTCAGTACGTGCCCTTGAGGCCACCAGGACAACCCACTTACAGATATCAGCCTAATATGTCTCAAGTTCAAAGACCACCAATGGGTATGGAGAGACCTCAACCTGTGTTGGGACAACAACCTCCTTATCCAGAACATAATGCGGTGCCTGTAAAGTACATGCACTCAGAAGGAGTCATACATAGATGAACAAGCATTAGTGCCTGTTACAACCTATGTAGAGTCTAGTCCATCTACACTAATGGTAGAGGGAGATTGGTATAGTCCACAACCACCACCAATGGAGGAAACCATGACTTATGCTTCACCTGAGCTCGCACCAATGTATTATGTATCTAATCAAGGTGTCAGACCTCCCATGGGAAGACCCATGATGAAGCCCAGAATAGGAAACTGTCATAACTGTGGTGCTGATGACCATTGGAAGAACGAATGTCCAGAGCCTGACAAAAACCTCAAACCAATTGAAGCCTATTGCATACAATGTTGCAAAAAGGGAGGACACTTTTTGGAAGATTGTCCTAAGAACCCTTTGAACAAGGGAAAACTGTAGTCAACGTAGTCCAAGTGATGCCTAGTAGCTCATCAGAGGGCGAACCGATTGTTCCAATCAAGGTAATCACTAGAGCCCAGGCAAAGAAAAAGAAACACAATTCCTCTAATGATTCGGAGAACATGAAAGTTTCCTCTCAAAGAATCAAAAGGAGCAGAAGCAAAAGATATGAGATGAGAAAACAAAAACAACGGGTTGAAAAGGAAGAGAAAGCAAAAATTCTAGCCCAGGACAATTTGAAAGAAACTGGCAGCAGTGAATTCAAGGAAACAACTGTGAAATCTGGAGGATCCATGCTGGTTGATAAAATTTTTGAGCCTATCAATGCTGCCTTGGAAGCCTACTAAGCCGAACTAAAAGCAGACCAAAACATGGAAAACAAATGGAAAAACTATCCATCTCGAGACATGGAAGCAGCTAAGATGGAAGCTTATCAAAATTTGATAAGAATCACGCAGGAAATGCTGGATAAACAGAAACCCAAGCTTGAAATTATTGCAAAACCTGAAGAGCTGGCGGTAGAAGAAACGAAAGCAAAATCCGATGTGGTGGCAGAACCCCACCTTGAAACAAATGAACCATAGCTTATAGTGCCGGACAGTGAAGATGCCTTAGATGGAATTCCATTCGTGGAGGAAGACTGGCTAGGACACTTATGGGAAAAGGTAAGGGAGATCAATGATAGGAGCCCAACTTTAAAGTCAGCTCCTATAGAGGAAGTGTGATTAGATAACCTACCATCTCATATGAACATGGATTTACAGTCCTTGTACGGGGATTGCGGATCAGAGGCTTAGGAATATCTAAACCTTTGACATTAAAAACATTACCTTCTTACTTGGGAGATAACGAAGATGAATCTATCATTTGTAAAACCACTCAAGTCAAAAGAGCCAAACAGACCCTAGAAGTGGACAACATTCACTCAATCATGTATACACCTATCCAATGCACTCTTACTTCGGGAGAACTGTTGAAACTCAGGCCATACTTATGGAATGATTTACAAAAACCCTAGAAAAGGTGGGTATAACGGGGTTAATCTCTAATAATCTGGGAAACTTGAAAAATGGAACGGGAAACAAAGAGATATGATTAGTTCCTATGAACAAGGTCGGGGAATATTATGAAGGGGAAGAAGGAAACACTACCCTCCCAATGAAATATAATGACATTGAAACCATGTCAATACTGGATAGTGCAGCGGGCATAGCCATAGCAACTAAAGCAGTATGGGAATCCTGGGGACAACCAACCATTAGACAAACGCGAATGAAATTGCAGTTGGTTGACGGACACATTGAAAGACCACTAGGGCTACTAGAAAAAGTGATAGTCAACTCCTGTGGAATTGAATATCAACACACTTTTGCCATAGTAGACTTTGGGAAAAAAATCAACTATGAAATCATATTGGGAAGACCTTTCATGCGACAGGTACAACTTATCCAAGATTGGGAAAATGACTATCTGTACTTGAAGCACGTGGGATCTATAACAAGAGTCAATCTAAAATACCACACCTACAGAGACGTCTTGAAAACACCCATCCAGGAGTTTGATTCAGTCTCTTCTGCTGAAACTAAACTTCCATCTTGGCTAAACAAAGACAGTCCTATTTGGATGTGCGGAGCTTCAGAAAATGGAAGCTTGAGACAAGAGGAATGTATCCTAGAAAGGGACTCTACAGATGAAGCCTACATACCTAAACCCTTCCCAGAGCATTTATTCGAACCATTTGAGTGGACTCAAATCATAGCAACAATGGATGTATGTGTGAATATGTCTATGCCTACTCAATTTTGCAATGAGGATGGCTACGACATAATTCCCATCCAAATGATGTCAATCCTTAACATTGAAAATAAGGATGAGGAACCAAAGGACTTGATGAAAGCTCAACAAGTATTTTCTGACCTCTATTACGATCCAACTAATGAGTTGGATGAACACTCAGCTACCTCCGAAGATTCGGGATCCAAAAAAGAACATACGAGAGCTCAACTACTCTCAAGGGGAAGGGAGGAAAAGTTTTTTGACTTTCCAAACCAAAAATCAAGAAGACAAAAATGGTATAGAAGAAAGAGGGACACTCAAATTGTGAAAGCACGACCTATGCCATTAGTCTCCAGTAAAACACAATTCTTGATGCAGATAGATGCTAATGATTGTGTCAAGGACAAAATAACTGGCAGATATCCTTCAAACGAAAACTCAAAATTGTCTCAGACATTGAGAAAAACAAGGAAGGGTACTCACGAAGAACATCAGGATAAAAAACCACTCATGACCAGAGTCGAGCGGAAAAAGAAATATCAAGCTCTAAAGGAGATATACACCACCGAAATGAAAACCACGGAAGAGGATGGTAAGGATGTAATGCATGTTCCATCCCATTACAAAAAGTATACTCTCCAAGATCGGAAAATTATAATCGAACAACCTACTAGGGAACTACGGAAACAAGGCGAGTCTTACGAAGGACCTAAAAACACTAAAAGGGTAGACTTGGCTGAACCAGAAGAAGAGCCTAGACCGGCTTTCATTGCAAATGACCTAATGGAAGAAAAAGAAAAGCTTTTGCTAAGCTTGTTAAAGGAATATCGGGATATCTTTTCTTGGTCTTACGAGGATCTCAAGGGTGTTGATCGAGAAATCTGTCAACATACTATACCCATGAGAGATGATGCAAAACCAAGTAGACAGAGACCATACACTTATAACAAAACATTTGCCAGGAAGATCAAAGAAGAGATTGAAAAGCTAAAGGAAGCTGAATTCATTTACAAAATTAAACACACTGATTGGGTGTCCCCAATTGTGGTAGTACCTAAGAAGAATGGGAAATTACGAGTGTGCGTTAATCTCAAAAAAGTGAATCCAGCTACCATTAGAGACAACTTTCCTCTTCCGATAACGGAGCACGTTTTAGAACGAGTGGCAGGAAAAGAAGCTTACATCTTCCTAGATGGTTTTTTGGGATACAATCAAATTTTGGTTGACCCAAAAGATTAGCACAAAACTGCTTTTGCAAGAGAATGGGGTATATTCTCCTATCGGGTTTATGCCGTTTGGGTTAACTAATGCTCTAGCTACATTTCAGAGATTGATGAGACATGCTTTCAAAGAATATCTTCGGAAATTCTTGGAGTATACATGGATGATTTATGCGTACATTCGTCAATCCGAGCTGATCATTTTGAACACCTCAAAAAGGTATTCGAGAAATGTAGAGTTTACAGGATTTTCTTAAACCCTGAAAAGTGCACATTCATGGGAAGACAAGGGAAAATTCTTGGACATATAGTGTCAAAGAGCAATTGAAACAGAATCAAGAGACTATGCTCTTATTGGGAACCAATTATATCGGCGAGGTAAAGATCAACATTTGCATCTTTGTGCAAATGAAAACGATTATATTCCAATTATAGAACAAGCACATGCTGGATTAGCTGGAGGTCACTTTTCTAGTGAGACCACCACAAGAGAAATCTTGATTGCAGGCATATGGTGGCCAACACTTTTTGCAGATGCCAAAGAATATGTTCGAAGGTGTGATGCTTGTCAACGAGAAAAAATGCCAACACGAGTAGACAACATGCCCTTAAGACCAATGATGGGGGCCAAAGCCTTCGCAAAATGGGGTATAGATTTTGTGGGACCGATACAACCACCTGCTTATAGAACCCAAGCTCAATATATCATTGTAGCTACGGACTATTTGACCAAGTGGGCCGAGGCTAAAGCGACTCAAAAGAATGATGCCAGAACCACTGTTGCATTCTTATATGAGTATGTATTTGTAAGGTATGGACTGCCAATAGAGATTGTCAGTGATCGGGGAACTCATTTCCTCAACGAGGTAATAGAGTATTTGCTTAATGAGTTTATGGTTATCCATAAAAAATCAGCTCCCTATCACCCACAAGCAAACGGACAAACTGAGCATACGAATAAAATTCTTAGCTCAGTACTGACCAAAGTGGTTAGTTCAGGAAGGACCAACTGGGAAATGAATCTCCATGCTGCTCTATGGGCATATCGAGTTTCATTCAAAACAGCTTCAAATGCTACACCCTTTAACCTTGTTTATGGTCTCGATGCCATACTACCAATAGAATTTCTATTGCCGACATTAAGGGTAGCACAAAGTCTTGAGTGGACTGGACATGAATTGTCAGAAAGACTTGAAGATCTGGAAAAGCTAGACGAGCAAAGGCTGACTGCTGTAGCTCATATCTATTCACAAAAGCGAAAACAAAAACAGTTTTTTGATTCCCACTTATACACCAAAATTTTCAAAAAAGGGGACTTAGTTCTAGTCTATTCCCTTAAGCAACACATTCCCAAGTTTAAGAAAAAGGGAAATGGACCATTTATCATTGAAGATGTATCTCCATGTGGAGCAGTAAAATGTCAACCTTGGATGGTGAACCAATGGCTAATTGGATTAGTGGATGTCGTTTAAAGAAATACAATTTTCCACTAACCAATGAATTGCTAGAGAGAATACACGCAGCCAAACAAAGGAAGATCAAGCGTTAGTAGGTTATTGATGAAGCCCAAGAGGAAGCTAAACTTCGGGTACTCAAGCGTAAAGCTGCTCTCAAGAATCAACAGATACCGATTTCCATCAACACTTTGGAACTAGATGATCGACAATGGGAATTATCTAAAGACGTAGTTTCAACAGATGACGACTGGTTAGATGGAATGGATCTCCGCATCAAAGTACAGCTCAACAATCATAGCACCAATGCTTTGGTAGACACATGAGCTAGAGTGAATGCAGTCAGTTATTCCACATACAAGAAAGCAACAAGTCACGCATTGACCGCAGGAATAAGGACAATCAAAGGATGAAACAAGAATCCAACTCCAACATTGGAAGTGGGAAACTTGAACGTGGTAGTACATGGATGTTCATGTCCGCATCAATTTGTATGCTTGCCAGATGAACACATGAATGAGACTATGATTCTTGGTATTCCTTGGATGCGAACATACAAAGCAATACTAGATTGGGATACAAATTAGCTAAAGCTATCACTAAAAGGAGGGCAACTCATTGTTCCCATTGCACCAAGCAAAGAGGAATGGAAAAGGTGCAATCAGAGGACCAATTTACGAAGAAAATCTTCTCCATCCCCTCGACAAACAAATGCTACAAGTAGCATGCAAGGAGTCAGGAAAATTTGGGTACCAAAAGCACACCTTGTGGATAAACCAAATCAGATCTGGGTACCTAAAATTTCACCAAAGAAACAGAAGACGGTTCCAAGGATTCGAGCACAGAATCGAGCATCTATGATCAAGGAAGCTAACATGAAAAAGGTTTGAAAGAAAAAGGAGCACATATCTTCTCGACACAACACGAAACCAATCAAACAGTGGCAAGTTAAGTCTCAACAGACTCTCAACCACCATGCACTAAGTAAACCGAGCTACCAATGTCGAGAAAAAGCTCGACAACCATCTAAAGTGCTACCAACAGCTCAAGCAATCAGCGTGCTTAAACACCTTGATGGTACTATCAAACAAAGAGCACAAAGGCTACAAGATTTGCTCTTTGGAAGATACCAACAACAAACCTTGACATCGGAAACCCTTGAGTTATTGACTCAAGACCCAGCTCTTGCACAACATATTGAGTTGAATTGCATTGATCTTCATATCATGGTAGGGCCAATCACGCCTATGCATAGACACCATTGTTCAACCCATGCAAAAAGTCGTCCCGGGGAACGCCATCTAGGAGGGGTGGAAGAGTACTAAGTACTAAGTAATTAAGGGCAATGTTTGAAGAGGGAGGAAAAAGTTTCATGTTAACGTGTGATTTTTTGCAAAACTACCTAATAATGCCCTTATAATTCATCAACAGGGAAAAAGTCACTGATAATATCTTCCCGATGAGTATAAATAGTGTATATACTATCAGAAAATCATCAAAAATAGTCCTTTTTTGGGTATTTTCATCATTTTTGCTGATAGGAAGGCTTAAAAATGAAGAAATCCGACAAAAAACAATAAAGTTGTGTTTTTCAAGGGATTTTCTTAATTACTCGATTTTCACTTTGCTTTTTTTAGAGCATTTTGCTATTTTCTTTGATTTTTCCAATAAAAAGGTCAAAAATTAATAATAAATAGAAAGAAAAATCAGATGGAAAAATGTAAGACACAATGGTGATAAAAAAGACAAGGCGGACAAGCATAACAATTTTCAACGAAATTAGAAGATGGAAACGGGAAGGCCAAATCAGGCGGCCAAGCCTACTTTTGCAAAATTCTTGCAGAATGAGCTACAAGAATCCGATTTTGGAAATTTTTGAGCCTAACATAGATTTCATGGCCTAATAGGACTAACAGGGGAATCTGGGGAAAATTGGTCCGGGAAGTCCAGGTATAGATATCCAGCCTAGGCTAAAACCACCTCATTTCCACTTGGAGCTTTGCAGAGAGAGCATTTCGGCTTCTTTCGCGCGTCATTTTCGGAGCCCACAGTTGACCTTTTTTAGCGCCGTCTCACACGAGACATGAGGGGTAAATTCCTTACTAATCAATGATCCATTTTGTATGGCCGATAGCTAGTCTATAGCCCTAGAAAAAACCCTATAAGCCGAGCAATGCACGAAGAACTACGACCTAAAAGTGACCATAGCGGCCTGCCAGCTTGACCAAATCGGATGGGATTTGAACCATAGCATGTCCTAACATAATAGAAAAATTCCATACCATCAGATGATCATTCGGCTGGGGTCAAGGGGGGTCCTCAGTAGAGAATTAGGGTTTTTTGGGAAAGGCCAGAATTTCGACTTGACTCCACGATGGCCTGCTAATGAGGTTCATATACAATGTATATGATTGGTTTGGAGAAATCCATCAAGTAAAGCCCTCGAAAAGTGAAAAACAGCTCAAAGGTTACAAAGCCTCAAATTCGACATACGAGGCCAAACTGACTCCAAATGAGCCAGAATTGGACAGGTAGCTTCACGATGATGTTACAGACAAGTCCAAAGCCTCAAAGTTGACCGACCAACCCAACAGACATAGTAGTCACAAAAAACAGTGTTTCGGAGTCAACAAAGCACAAAGTGATGCCGGCATGACCAAACTTGACCAAATTCAATTTAGGACTTGCATTAGGTGTATGAAACATGTTTTGGTCAAAATTTATGTGAAATGCAAAATTTTTGTCACTGTTGTAAATAATCACGATTATTTACTTTTGCAACATTTTTGCATGGAAATTGTCAATTCACCTCACCTATCATGTGTACACACCTATTACATGCCAAAAATCAAGTATGAGCCAAAATGACCACCCATTACTTGCAAAATTTCCAAAAAACGCAAAGAAGTCTGTGTAAACCAAAATTTGGGTTATGGACAACTTTCTTGATCCAAATCACCTCATAATTCATACCCAAGGTCTATACCATGCCTAGAACTAGTCTATGCCAAAAAATGTCAATTTTGGAAGAAAAGCTAATAATCACGATTATTTACTTTTTAGCCAAAATGGGGAAATTTAGAAAATTTGTCATCGTATATCCAAAGAGCATGTTGAAATAAGCCCACTAGCCAATTTTGAGTCAATTTGGATTTCAAAATCTCAAATTTTCTTTATATCTATTGTTTCAGAGACCTAAAGCCAAAATCTGGTACCATTTTCACCCTGACACTCAAATGAGCCCATATTTCCCTCAGAGCATGTAATTGGCATATACTTCAAGCCTATAAAGCCAAGTTTGCAAAAAAGTTAAAATTTTTCCCAGCTGGAAATAATCACAATTATTTACTTTGGTGCAACTTTTTGTTTTGACCATACAGTTTTGTTCCTTGCATGATTTTATGCATCTTTGCTTGTTCAAAAATTGATTTGAAGCAATTTGGACTAGATTATCAGCACTTCTGTCTAAAAGGACATTCTGGAGAAAATTTGACAACTCCGCTAACTTTGCACTCTATTCACTGAACATGAGCAATGCAAGCCGCGGAGAAATCCAAGGAAAAGTTAAACTAAAAGAAGAAACTGCAAGAGCTGCCCCCGTATCAATTGGACCCCGAGTCAGTAAAAGCTGCAAAGGCATCCTACCTTTCTAAAGAGAAGTTAGAAGAACACCACACCACAGTCTTCACTGGCAGGTTTAAGAGTGAAGAAGGGCATCCGGTGGAGTTGCAGCTCTTGCCTAAAGAGGTTTATGATGTCGCAGCAAAGCTAGAAACCAAAGAGGCTAACCGCAGGTTGGTACTCCGACACTTCTATGAACAAGAGCCCTACAGAGTAGACTTTCAGAAAGCTTACAAGCTTCTGTCCACCATCAAGGAAGACGGAACTGCCCAAATCTCAGATAAACAAGGAAATAAGTTAGAGGTTGTAATTACAAAGGAAATAGTGGTAGAGGCACTCAGATTGCCCACTGAAGGGATGACCATGCGGGCAAGAGATAGGAAAACAACGGGCACGTTTACAAAGGAAACAACTGCGGCTACATTTGCCAATCTCATCCACAAGCAGGTGGAAGAGCCAGCCCGTTTGTACCATCAACATTTCCATTTCTTGGCGAAAAGGCCACCAAGGTACACGACACTAAATCACGCCGTGGCCACCACTTTTACACAAGTAACCTGTGGACCACGTGCAGTATGTGTTGACAACATTGAAGACCACCAAGAAGGAGGGAAAGATAACATACTTGGGCGCGCTGGAAGTATTGACCGGAATAGCCTATCATGCCATCGGCATGGCCAACAACCTACCACCTGCCCCAGATTAGAACACATGGATCTTGGGAGCTCAATCCTTTCCAAGGTCTACCAGATCTGGTAAGCGATCATTTAAATCAGGTGATGAATCAAATGGCAGTTCATCAAAGCAGCATAGTAGTGAAAGCTCTGACAACGAAGAAAAAAGAGCTAGGAGGGAAGATATGAAGAGGAAAGCAGTGGTTGCCCACCAAGAGGAGCTAACTCAAAAGCAAGCAAGATTTGAAAGAGAAAAACAGGCGTATCAGCGCACTAGGCAAGCACAGAGAAAAGACCTAGAAAAGTGGGTACCCACCGGCTTGAAGGGACTTCGAACGAAACATCATTCAAGGAAAGAGGCTGAGGATCCCAAGGATCATTTAGAAAGAATGTACCAAGAGGTAGAGGCCTTGAAGCTGAAAGAGGTGGAAGAATTGGCCAAGAAATCTGAGGAAGCAGCAACTCAAGAGCAAGGCCAGGCATCTCCTCGACCCACCTCACCGCCGTCGGAACAACAGGACCAGCCCATGCCCACTCCACCATCATCACCGCCAGGCCAAGAGACCACTGAAGAGGCTGAGATTGACAAGGAAAAAGAGTCTGATTTCACCCACCAAATGGAAGCTACACAACAAACTAACCAGGCTGAGCAACATGAAGAAAAGGAAGCTGAACCAGCACCAGAGCAGACAACCGAGGATACTCATGAGGAGGCGGATGAAATTGATAAAGAGCAAGATATAGAAAAAGAGCAAACCACTACACATGAGAAAGAAACCGGGACTGAGAAGGCAGAAAGGACTGCAACCAAAGAAATTGTAAGGGTTGAGACCACACAGGTTGTTTCCACTCAACCAGAAACTACCGAGGTTTCAAAACCTCAGGATGGCAAAGGAAAAGCAACCATCTCTATAGAAACACCATCAATAACAACACAGCAAGACGTGACACAAGAGGCTGTCGGCACATCTCAACTTGCAAGACAAGAGGAGTGGCAGTCCAATGATGAAGTCATTCTACAAGTAAATGAGTATGCAAGGCAGATGCAAATCATGACGGAGAAACTCCGCTCAGCAGCCTTTAACTGCAGTACTAAAGCCAAAGAATTAGAAATGGTCATTGATTCTCTTCAAGGCGAGCTCGACAACAGAATGGATACTATCATTGATCTTCAAATGCAAGTACAAGAGCTAAAGACTGAAGCCAAACGGCATCAGATAGCCAGGGACAGCCCCAACAGAAGGAAATGGAGGATTTGGGTGACCTTCTGACTAAGTTATATGATGCCTGCAAAGTGAAAGATGAGCAGTTGATAGAGGTGACAAATAAACTTCTTACCACCTCTCTATCAGCTCAGAAGATTCAAGTACAATTAGATGTAGCAAATGCATTTCTGCAGTATTCTGAACAAAGAATTAATGATCAGGACACTTTCTTGCGGCAATTAAGAGAAAATCCAACCGTGGCCTCGATCAAGGGAACAAATGAAGTGTATAAAGCACTTGAAAAGAAAAACAAAGAATTAGACCTGGAGTTGAAGCTAGAGCAGTCACAATGCAGAGACCTGGTGCTCATGCGGGTCCAAAGAGAGGAGGAGCTCCTTAAAGAGATTACAGAATTGAAAAGAGTGAACCAACTCCTCAGAGATGGAAGTCAGTATATACGGGAAGAGGCAGGTGTTAGCGGGTTCGCCGCGACGGACGATGGAGCACAGCGAGAACACAGACCAACAAACTGTCAATCCGAGGACGTAGCTGACCCGACTAGGGCATGGAAGCAATCTCTGGGTTGTCAACCCTGAGCTAGACACGAACAACACTCTACAGTCACTAATCCTACCACAACACTACCATAAAGCAAAGAAACAGACAACGCATCCTACGAAACACTACAAGCTCGAAACAGTCTCAAATCATATCGGAATGACTCGAAATCGGAGGGTAAGACTCACAAGGACATATCCTATGTGGCCAAACACCTAAACCCTGAAAACCATAACTGTAAGACCTCTAATCACTGTCGCGATAGACTCAAAATAGCAATTTCCAAAGTTTCCGGAATTGATCTACAAAGATATCAACAAGAAGAGCTTCTCGCCCTGATTCTAACGACTACTCGATCATTCAGAACGGATGTCGTTTGAGGTACTTACAACCAAATATAGCTCGTAGCAGGCGGGCTCGCGATGTGGTCCTCGGCTTACATTGCTTGCGTCGACGCGGAGAGCTCCTCGACGCTAACACGCTCCTACTCTCATATCTGCAATGTGATTAGTGTGCGTGACGGTGTGTGTGCGTGAAGCTCACTACTGTATGCTGCAGAACCCACGATTGTATATTATTTGAGATAACGTAATGTGTTTTTTACAAAGCCTTAGGTTTTAGCTTATATACAAAGCCTTCAAACCTAATGTCCGGCCAGATGGCCTGAATTGTCCCTAGGCTTCTATAGAGCTTAATTACAAGAAACTGAGTTGGCTTTACTCATTATACAAGCATCTGCGGCCAAAATACAAGTGCCGACTTAAAATATGAGGTTCCCGTAAACATTACAAAAGTGGCTGTAATGGCTCAAAATAATAAAAACAGGATATTCGATGACATCCATGAACTCGTATCTTCATGTTGCAGCATCCATCTTCATCTTCATTACTTCATCACCATCTTCATGTGGAATCTTTACAGAATCTTTGAGGAATCTTTAATGAAATGTTGTTGAAAGGGCGACCTTTCAACATCAGGCACTTCAGAGTTGCCCCAAGTGGAAATCCCCTCGGTCTCATTTGCTGACTTTGAGACGTAGTCTACAGCAGAGCCGAGTGAAAGAGAAGATTTTCAAGTCCAAATCACAGAGGAAGACACAGTGCCGATAGTCCAGCTGTCAAAGGCTGAAGAAGATACACTGAAGAAGAAGATCGCCTTGGAGGTAGATGAGCAGTGGAAGGCAATTATGGATTGGGAGTTGAGAGTTTTACACTCTGTCAACATCACACAGCTCACTCCCAATCAAATCAATGCTCAATGGCACCAACAATCCCTGCCATACCCTCTCATCAAGGTTGAACTCTTACAGGTAAAGGAAAGATTATACAAGGATATGCAAGAAGATGCGGATCAAGACCACCCAAAGTGGAGGCTCAACTGGCTGAACAAGAATCCAAGATACTTGATTCTGTTCACGAGAGCACCTGCAGCCATACAGAAAGATCCAACATTTTGTCCTGTACCGCGAGTAAGGATGTGGCAAGCACACGAAGCACTGCAGAAGAAGAGGCCAACATGGCTGAATTTCCCCAGGCTGCCAGCTCTAGAGAGAGGCCAAGCAACAGAAGAATACATGGTGAAAACCCTAACGGGCGCCATGAGATTCTTCAAAAGTCTTCCAAATCTCTCCTGCACAATGCTATACAAAATCTACAGGATGTTACTTACTTGCATACAGGTCTTCAATGATCTTGAGCAGACAGGAGACCCCTGGCTCTCATTTTTGGAAGGGAACAAAGGTCTTTGCTATGATTTAAGTGGGCAGCCCTCAAAGGAAGTTCTTTATGGCTTTTATGCTCGATGCATGTTTCTGCCATCGCACAATATGCTAGCTTTTGAGGAGGCATTTTACACTGGCTTCTTCACCTGGAGAACGAAGATATTTGTGCCGGTAATAAGCAACCTCACAACAAGATTTGTAGGCTACTCGGCAGTGGAACTCAAAAACAAAGTCACCATGCAGTTTTTGCAAGTGCCAGACAAAGAACGCAAAATCAAATATGAAAAAGCATTGGAAGCACTGAAGGGCCGCCTCGCTCGCCATCAACTCGAAGATTACTTCAGCCCATAAAGCTGTGTCAAGGGACGACACAGGCGAGGAGGGGGGGAATGTTAGCAGCAAGCTAGCGTGGACACCATTTTTTGGAGTTCTCCTTGTAAAACAATTATTATTTTGATAAATTGAGAATATTATAACTCCTGTTTTATTGATAAACCTTGTAATTAATGAGCCGGGGCTACAAGCTTCTAGATTGTATCAGTCATTCAATTCCCAGCTTTGGTAGAACTCCAAATTATTACTTTTGACCACCCAAAAACCTTCGCTAAGGTATAAAAGACAATTTTTGTAAGTTTTCTATAAGTTTTTGGATAAGATATACGCGGCGTGAGCTAATGGCGCTCACTTCTCTCCTTCTCGCGCTTCCTACTCCCTCTCCAATTGTCACATTGCAACCGCAGGTAAGAGCTCTACGCATTGACGTAAGCCATTCACAGTATTTCGTAGCTTTTGGCGTCACCGACCTGCTACCTAATTTCATCATAACTAGGAATTTACACTTTTAAAACAAAAACTAACCATAGGCGTGGTATTGGGGCATCATTGCTAAGCATTTAGATGCATTTTGGGTTGAAAACGACTAGGTCAAAAATCCACTGCTGTTAATAATCGTGATTTTGGAACTTGACCTAAAGTGGGGTTTGAGGCCATATACATGTGTGCTTAGGTCTTGTAAACTTGTCCTAGAAGTTTCGTTACGTTTGGATGTCATTTGATGCTGTAACATATGTGATTTGCTTGCCGATGAGCGATTGGCTTTTGGTGATTTCAGTCACTTGAGTGTAGCCTGAGATAGATGCGAGTTGTTAGTTGTTTTCCAAGAGATTGACAACCTCTTGTAGCCTCTATGCACTAGTCGAGTCAGCTTCGTCCCATGGTTTGACAAATTAATCATGGTTCTCGCTAATACTGCAATAAGATAGGATGGTGAGGTTAGACATGCGTCCCACACAAGAGTATGTCTCAAAGTGCATGGTATACCATAAATTGATATTTGATTGAATGAAGCAACTTGGATTGTTTCAATCGACAAGCTTAGCAAGAAAACACACTCATGCCAGTCAAAAAGACTATTAAGACACATCAAATGGCAACCCTCTTTAGATCTCAAATTTTCAAGTATCATGGCTTTCCTACATCCATAGTGTTGGACAAAGATCCTAGAATGATTAGTAATTTCTAGAAGGGTCTCTTTGAGAATCTAGGATGTAGATTAAATTTTTCTTTCGGCCTATCATCCACAAACGGATGACCAAAGTGAAATAACTAATCTAACGATTCTTGAATCTACTAAAAGCCTATGCCATGGAAGTAGATCAATATTCTCAATGAGAGAAGTACCTACCTCTTAGAGTATGCATACAATGACATTGTACATACTTCTATGGGGAAAGCACCTTTCGAGGTTAAAGAGGGAAGATCCAAAATTCCCTTACTACTCAAAGTATATGGGAAGATCTTTGCTATACTGGATGAATATAGCCGAGACTTACAAGAATATTTTCAAAAGATTAAAAATGTTATATCCATCTCATAGCAGCAAAGGCAAAAAGGGATGCTGCTAATAAGCACATAAGAGCCTTAGATTTTAAGAAAATGATTGGGTCTTGCTAAAGTTTCTCGAGGATCATCTAAGGCATATTACGGGCAAGAATCCTACAAGCCACCAAGAGTATTATGCTAAACTAGCAAAAAGATACTATGGTCCTTTCTTTAAAAAAGTATTAATTCAATTAATGAGATGGATTATTAGTTAAATTTGTCCAGCCATTGGCTCATTCACAATGCTAACCATGTGAGCATACTCAAGCCTTACAAAGGAGAGCCACAAAAATAACCAATAATGGAGGACCCGCCAGAGATCGAAGATCAAGAAGAGGTGTTGCAATCCGAATTGATTCTTCGACCCAAAGACAAGGTACTAAGAGAGCGGTAAGTTTTATCCAATGATATCTTGTTAAGTTTAAGAATTATCCTTTTAAAGATGCTAGATGGATGCGGGAACCTAGCTTAAGGATAATATGAACCTTGTCAATGCTTACAATGCTACACTAGAGTAAGCAAATGAAAATGCATTTTAAATGAACAATGTTTTTGTCTTATAAGACTCATTCTCTTTCTTTTATTGTGCACAAAACTTAAAAGGTATGCATGCTTAAAATCATGTTTGTGGTGACAACATCTCCCAAACACCAAGTAGAACTTGTCACTCTACTTTGGAAGTATGATATGGACTAAAGAGTAGACATGTTTGTGGTAGCGAAGTCTCCCAAGCACCAAATGGATTAGTCATCCATTTTGGAATGATGTCGTAGGATAAAAAAGGATCCTCTACCCGCTAAGAAATATGAACTAATAATGACTAGGCTTTATTTTCTCTACCTCATAGTTGAGGACGACTATGATTTCAAGAGAGAGATAATGCTTTACCAAATGATTTTCTCATATTAAACTGATCATTTAATATGGGAAGATAAAATGGGAACAAGAGTTAGGATATAGATATGTGGTTCTATACCTATCTCAACAAGGGACCAAAAGGAGAAATTGTTGCATCTCAATAGGGGTCCAAACGGAAACGCTCTACCAAAGAGCAATGTGCAATAAGTGCTTCTAGATTTACCTCAGAAGGGGACCAAGAGGAGAGATGGTTACATATGAATAGGGGTCTAAAAGCAGGTAGTCTATCAAAGAGCAACGTGCATCTAATGGAGCTTAAAAAACCTAAGGGTTGGTTTCATTAAAGACCTCCCAAAGTTAGTGTTAAAAATTCCTTTGACCTTAGGCAAGCTAGGACTGACCTGGAGGTGGGAATCCTGCCCAAGCATGAGATGCTTGTCAGCTTGCTAACTAAAGTGCTTAAAGTGTATGTGGGAACCTTGCCCAAGATTGAGATGATTCTCATGCTTAAATGACTAAGGTTCTTGAAGTGTTCAGTTCAAAGATAAACTCTCAAGTGGCATAAATGGTTTTCATGCTTAATTGACTAAGTGCTTGAAGTGTTCAATTCAAACCAAATGACTTAAGAAGCATAAGAGACACATGTCAAAATCCTCCACATGTGGCCCTCATGATGTGCTTGAATCCTATTGGATAGGCTTTAAAGGGGTCCATTGAGAATTTAGATGCATAAAAATAAATAATTAAGTTCTTTCTCTCAAAGAGGAAAAAGAGGACACATGTTCAAATGATATAATTAAATAATAAGAGAGAGAGAGAGAGAGAGAGAGAGAGAGAGAGAGAGAGAGAGAGAGGTGGAACAAGCTTGAGAGGGGGTATACTCTCCCACACACACAAACATTCTCTCATTGTGTGAAGTACAAAGTTCAAGAGCTACATCTACTTCTCGAAGCTTGTTGAGAAGTGGAGAGCCTACACCAACACTCTTGGCTATGGAATGAAAATCCAACCAAGAGACATGCTTCAATGATTAAGCTTGCCATCTTGTTCATCTTCATTAATATGCTATTATGCTATGCTAAGAAATAAGAGTGATGATAAGTGAGGAAATTTTTCTTTCTCCTATGGATGATTCTTCTTCCTCTTCCCTACCCTCATTCTCCGCTAGCTCTCTCCACCTTCGAAGGTATTTGAGGGCTTGGGATAGGTTAATGCTTTTTGCAAATTTTATGTTATTCTCATGATGCATGAAGATTTTCATTTGCAAAGCCTCCCCAAGGTCACAAGGAACACAAAGATTGTATTATACCAAGTCTCTCTTGATGGGAGAATCTATAATACAAACGCCTTTTGGAGGGGGGACCGGATCCATGTTCTTTAATACTCTCTCTCTTGCAAAAGTATTGTTCATGCCAAGTTAATTAAGTACTATGTTTATGTTGCTACCATCAATTAAGTTCACCCTCTATGTTGTCAAAGTGATCTCTAAAAAATGCTCACTTTAATTCTCTTAATTTCGCTATTCCCAAAGTTCATAGGCCATTTTCATTACATCAATATTGTATAAATAGACCAACCCAGTTTATATATGTGAGCAATAGGTCAAGAGATATGGGTAAGGATTCTGGCTCCTCTTCCTTGTCTCTTGTGATCAAGAAGGAAAAGAGAAAAGCCCATGATAAGGAAGACAATTAAGATGAGGAAGAGTTGGTAGATAATAAAGAGAAGGAAGACCCTGAGCCTGTTTTTACTATCTCCACTTACTTGAAAGAACTCCCACCATGGCTGGCAGATTTCCTAGGCCCTTCTGGGATGGGGTTGGAGGATGGCATGGATTACGGATTGGGCCTTGACATGTTGCCTTCAAGGACCAATCCATAGTCCAATTGTGTTGCTGTCAACACAGTTGGACTATAAAAAACATGCATAGATAAATGCAAGGGCCACTATTGCAGCAAAAACTGAAATACTTTATTAGGAGCTACACAAGAAATTGATCCAGTGAAAGTTGTAAATTTACATCATACTCTCAAGGAGAGAATTTGTAATGTTGTCTCTTTACAAAAAAATATGAGTATGTAATGTTTTCTCTTTACAAAAAGTAGAGAGTATGTAATGTTTTCTCTTTGTACATAATGTTCTCAAGTAGATCAGGTAGAATATGTACTGCTATCTACAAAATTCTGCTTCACAAAATACTTTTGGGAGTTCTGGGAGTCCTAGGACTCTTTCTTGTGCTAGCTTCCTCTGTTTTCCTTCGACTCTTCCTTGGTGTTTTGGGCTCTTCTTCTATCTGCTTGCCCTCCTTAGGCTCTATCTCCTTGGGATTCTTTTGCTCCTCCTTAGGCTCTATCTCCTTGGGCTTCTTTTGCTCCTCCTTCTTTTTCTCCTCTTTGGCATGTGTTTGTGCTTTTTAGGGACTCTTTCTGGGGTCAATAGACTTCTTTTACTTCTTTGGAACCTCTTTGGTCTCCTCTTCCTTCTTTGGCTTCTCTATCTTTTCTCTTTTGAGTGGATCCTCCTTGGCCTCTATGGTGCCTGACCTCTTCCTCTGGCTTCTTTGGCCCTTTGGGGGCTTGGTTGTTGTGGTTAGTTCTATTTGGGCACTTACCATATTTCTTATCAAATTTGCCCTTACCCATCAAACATGATTTTTGGTGTAGCAATTTCTATTGATATAGCAAAGAAAGATTAAGGTGTTAGCTTTCCCAAATAGCAATATCTTTCCTTAACTATATTGTCAAATGCTTACCCTAATAGTCTTTTTTGGGTTTCAGTAGGTGTAGTCAATCACTAACTTTTCATTTTTTATCGCTCTCCATCCACGTGATAAAGAATCACTTTGCAATGGTGGCTACACAAACAGAAGATGCAAAATAAATACACAACTCTAAGCTCAAACTACTTACAACCTAGTAGTACCACACCTTTACATTTAAGATTTGCATGTCATCCATGAGCCTTGTGATAGGAGGAAATTGCTCAATTGTCTCTATCATCCTTAAGGTATCCCTACTTAGAAAGATCCAAAGGATTGTTACCAAATAAATGTGAAGCATGGGACAATTACACTTACAGCCTAGCCATTCCATGGCGGCCCTCAAGACAATTCAATATGAAACATTTTTTAATAGTGATATGAATTTCTATAAGACTCCAGTGAGAGCTATGGCAAGACCATTGGACATAGTCAAAAGATCCAGGATGAAAATTCTGAAAATGAAAATGACCAAGGGTTGCAGTAGAACATACCTCTTATGGCAGGGGTAGAGGAGGAGTTCACAAGTTTCAAAATATATATTGGATAGCCAGTTCCTTATGTCACAATCAGTTCTCAAATAGTGATATATGATTGGATCAACCACATCCACTTTCTATTGGATATCTAACTTATAGTCATGCATCAGTAATCTGCAAAGAAATTCAAAAGAACACTTTACAATTACGAATAATCTACAAAAACACATATAGAATGTTGATGGTTAGGAAAACCTCAAGGATACAAGGACAATAGGGTCATTGATATCTCTTTGCCAATATTTGAGGATTTCAACACACTCAGTATCCAGGGTAATATAGTCTGTTCTTTTAAGAAGGTCATCCTCTAAGAAAACAGTCACCAAGAAGCCTATGGAATTGACATCTCTCAGCATTGAAGGGAGTTGAGCTTCAATTTAATTTACCTGAGTTCATTTGTTTCTAGCTCCTCCTTGTCAACTATGGGATCTTCCAAAACATCATCCCTTGTTATCTCCTCAACTACCATTTCAGGCTCTTTTTCCGTTCTTGATGGAGGTATGTTGAGAATGTTGAAGTTTTTCTCATCTTGCAAAGGTTCTGGCTCAAGAATTTTGTTGAGTCTGTATCTTAATCTTGTCAAGATAATCACATCCTTGTCCATCAGTGTGACCCTATGAGAGTGGGTTGCACATATGAATGCATCCTAGAAGATATCAATTAAAAAGTCTTCAGTAGCCTCCTGCATACATGCCAAGGCACCTCTTGTCCATCTCATATCAATCGTAAATTGTTCTGCTATTTGCCTACAGATCCTTTGGAAATAAATACTTGGAATTGCAATTGTTAGAACCTTTTGTGTTCTCCTTATCTCCATCAAGCATCTCACCTTCTAAGAGAATCTCATTTTTTTTTATATAGGTGGGAGTTTCATACTAACTCCGTTTTTGGCTTGTTGTTTAGAGGATGCAGCTCTCTTATCTCCTTGTGAGCTCTCACCTTTGTTCACCTTTGAGCTCTCACCCTTGTCCCTATTTGATCTCTCATCTTTGTGTGTAAGAGTTGGATTTGATGGGTGCTTCAAGGAACAAATGTAGCACATGTGACATCAAAGGACATCTCAATAGCTTCCATGTTTCCAAGAAAGGTTTTCCATGTAGAAGCTTTTCCACTGATTCCTCACTATGTTGAGTGCATGAGTGTGTTTTGGACTTCCTCCTTCACTTACCACTATACTACAATGACTTTGACTCTTATGCTCACCTATACCAACATGAGCGACACAACATAAATATGCTCAACTCTTCCAGCTTGAGCAGTGCCTAGAATAACTAAGACGCTTAGACCATAGAGAATATTACATGAAGGTTTGGGCCTAACACCTTGCTCATTTAGTGGCTTAGCTGCTCGACTCTAAATTTTATGCCATGTATTTTAAATGGAGACTTGGACTTACCTATTCAAGGCCAAAAACCCAATTCCATAAGTTTTGGAAATTTGGGCCTTTTCCATTGTGTTGATCTTTGGATGTCAGCATTTTGTCGAGTAGGTTGGCATATTCTGGCTCCTCTTGACTTGCTTGTCGTGTGACTGATGTAGCCTTTGCTTTATCTCGCATAAGAAGTGGTTGAATATGTGTGTGAGTTCTTTGTGATTGAGTTTCCACGAGCAATTTCGGAACCCACCTTGTTTTATGTCCTTGTGTAACCATCTTTGACATTTTATCTTCTTTTATAATTTGATGGACACTAGGCTTCGGTATCCAAAACTAATGATTTCCTTGGTAGGAGCCTTGATTTTGGAGTCGATGATGAGGTATCCATCTAGAGATTGCAACACCCTTGGTTGCAATTGGCTTTTTTTGTCTGTTGGTTATCGTTGCTTTCCTTTGGGTAGAAGCTTATGCTACAAGATTTCTCTTCGTTGTTCTAGATTGAGCTACACTTTTTGGTAACCATATTTGAGTGTTACCTTCATAAAATCATTGTGCTTCGAGTAGCTTGACTAGAATCATTCGCTGCTTCACCTGCTGTTGGGTAGCTTAATTTAAGTCTGACTTTGGTACCCAAACTTGTAGCATTCCTTGCTACTTTGATTTTTTCTTTTGCCTTTTGTGGTAGTTATTTCTCCTGATTGAGTTGTTTGTCTTGTGTTTATAGCTCGTCTTGCTCTTTGTAGAACTCTTTGGTTGATGCGGGTAGATCTAGGCTGTTACTTTAGGCTTTTTGGCCCAAACATTAGCATTTCCTTGGAAGTAGCCCTGAGCAATGATTGACTCATTTGATGCTACCCACCTTGTCACCTTTTGTTGTTGTGGTTGAACATGTGCTTCATGTATCCAAACTGGGTCTTTGACTTTGATGTGCTCTTTGGATACCAACACTTGGTTGACATTCTTTGGCTTCTTATGGATGTTTTTTTGTGATGGAAACTTTGGTTTGTAGACTTTTTGCTTTGGTCTCCATTGCATTGTCGATGGGTTGGCTCTTGATGTAGAAGCTTTGTTGGAAGTTTGATGTAGGTTCGTTGAAGGTAAAGTTGTCTTGCGAGGTTGATATACTTCAGTGTTTACCTTTGCTTTATCTTTTTCTGCGATGGTTTGCGATTTCTTTGCCGCATGGATTTGAGAAGGTTCATGAACTCTTACAGTTTTTGTTGTTGAAGCTTTTGATTGTTGTCAAAAGAAGAAGTTCCTCCAGTTTTTCGTCAGGACTAGAGTGTCTTTGATGTGATGGGAGTCGATTATGTGGAAAGTATCCTTATACTGCCCTGTACTCAACTTGAGTACAGCTTCTACCACTCCGAAGCTTGGAATCGGCATTTTTGAACCTGTGTACACGATCTTCTCTAGCTCGGTGATTGGTGGCTTTCCCATCGTGATGCATGTTCCATAAGTCATTAGATTCTTTGTTGCTTCTGGATCTATCACAGCTGAACATGTGATTTTGAGTCTTGTTTCTCCACATATGCTAAATTTGATCATCGTAGGAGACAATCGATCTTCATCCTTATCCCTGTTCTTCTTTTGATCTTGAGTTTGTTGAAGATTTGACGTTGAAAGTAGAAACTTTTCTCCTTCATCTGCTTTCATTTGCACTTTTTTTGGAGTCGGCCTCTTTGAAATAGCTTTTGGCGATTCTTCAGGTATGTCAATGATGACATATTCTCGTTGTTGCTATGCTTCTTTCAAGTGCACTTTGGCATCATGCTCCATGATGTATCTATCTATTTCCCCTTTTTTCTTTCACACACTCACAAACTTCATTAGTTTCCTTCAACACATTTTTCATAAATAAGGGAGATATATCATACCCATCCTCATCACAAAATTTAGTCAGGGTCACCTCATTCACGCAGACATCAAGAGTCACCAGTATTTGATCCCATCCAAAGGGCTCAAATAACTCCTATACCTCATCTTCTACTGAACGCTCTAGGATGCAATCTTCCTTTCTAAGACTTCCACTCTCAGGAGCTCCATACATCCAAATATGTGCTTTTCTTTCAAAATCAGTTTTTGTGCAGTTTAATTCTTCCCCCGGGGTTCGCTCTACATCTCTATAACTACGATCTTTGACACTGATTTTTGTTGTGACCTCCTTGTGTCTCAAGTAGATATAGTCATATCCCCAATCTTGTACCATTTTGAGCCGACACATAAATGGTATGTCTGCCCAATATGATGTCAAAGTTGCTGCTCTTGTCAAAATTCATTATGGCAAAGGTGTACTCTATGCCACATGAAGATAGAATGATTTGTTCTCATATTCCAATCGGTTTCTCAACGTATCCATCTCCTAATTGCAGTTTCATTCGAGTTTTTGTAAGAGCAGGCTTTCCCCATTTTTTCCATATTTCTTTGGTTGCAATGGTAATTCCTTCTCCACTATCTAATATAGAAACCGTCTTTACTCCTTTGTACTCAAGTGGTAAGGTGGTGTTCCCTTCTTTGCCTTCACAATAGTCACCCACCTTATTTACTGGTATTGGCTTTGTCTGTGGATTCTTAGGCAAGGTGTCATCCATGTTTTTGTCCACAAGCTGGTCATGTGAAGGGATCTTCAACCCCATCTTTTCTAGGTTTTTTCCCATTTGGCCCCATAGATGCGGTCTAATTTCTAGTAGCTTTGAGAGATAAAGTGTGCATTGTATAGGAGAAGACATCAATTCATGCAAGCTCTTGGTATCTATCATTTTTGGTGTGGCTTTCCACTGAGAAGGTACCATTTTAACCTCCGATTTTGTTTCAAGTTCTCCTATGAAAGATGGAAATGTCTTTAGAGAGCATGGTTTACTCTCTTCAGATGCGACAAACCCGACATCCCCGTATAGAGATCGTATATCTCCTAGGAAAAATTCATGTTTCATGTTTATCTCAAGGATAAGTGCTGACTGTAAAGTAGCACTACCATCTTTTCTGTTTTTTATCGATTCCCATAAGTATTGTGGCCACGTTTCTTCTACCTCCGGAATAGGCACCATTGCTTGTGAACCCACCCCATCTGTGGTATTGGCTACTTCCCTTGTATCTAAAGCTGCCTCAACTCCTGGCCCTTCCTGGTCTTTGTTTACAATACCATGACTTTCCAATTCTTGGATTTTTTTGCGGGCTAGCACCTCCGTTTTTGGAGCATCTGGAATATGTGGTTCCATAAGAGCTTGGGCCTTCTAGATGAGCTCCTTGCACATTTGCAACCTCTCTTTTTCATACCCTGGATGAGGATACGTCAGACATCTATACTCTTGGGTTTGGTTGTTCTTTAACTTACCATCATAAGCTTTCAAGATCGCATCCAAAGGTTCAAAGACTTTGTTTGACCAAGACTAAACCTCTCGAGCTAGTCTTTGACTCTTTAGGTCCCTTTGCATTTTTGTTCCTTTCTTGCTCTTGTCTAAGATGCTCTCTTGTTTGATTCAATTCAGTTTCCAAAGCCGCTTTCTCCTTCAACCTCTTCGCTTTCATTTTGTCTCGGTTGCCTTTCCATGATCTTCTTCCGAAGGTTCTCACCGATATGTTCTCAAATTCTTTTTGAAGAGGCAATGTGGCTTCTTCAGTTGGTTTGTTTTTGGCAGCTTCTTGAGCTTGAGCTCAAGTCATCACATTTAATGGAATGGTAGGCTCTACCTCAGATCCACTTGAAGAAGGCATGATGCCTACAACGTTCGTTGTTGCTTTTCCTTTGTAGTCTAGATTCTTAGCACAGTGTTGACGTAGATGGTCTAACCCACAAAGACCATATTAGGTAAAGTGGGAAAATCCCAATTCCCAGGTTGGACAACTTTCAATATATCATGTACAAAATATAAAGATTTTGTCAAAAATTTGAGTTTTCTTAAGGTCTCATTCCACTTTATGCACATACAATACACAATGAAAACAACTAAAGTACCATGGTTTCAATCAATTGGATTATTAGGAGACGAGTATATTGCATCCATTATCGTTGTCTATGTCCTACTATCCTACCTACAACTTATCTCAACATGGAGAGCTTGGTTTCTAGGTCCACCACTTGTCCAAGTTAATGTAAAAGTGACTCAAGGTTCACAACTTGTGAAAGCAAGGATCCATTGAGGAATACAATCCACTTGGCTATTTTTCCTTAATTTATTGCATGTGACATTCAAGCAAGGTCCACTTCTAATCTATAACTTCTTAATTTGAGGCATGGGGCATACATAAAATATGTAGCATATGCTCTATTGCCTCATAGGAAGGTTGGTTTCAGGTGCACTTATCCATGCTAGCCTATCTTGGAGAAATGATGGAGCTTGCTTCTCTCCTTGTTTCAATGGAGACTAGCTTGGACAAGTGGTGGACCTTTGCTTCTCTCTATGTTTCAATAGAGTTAGCTTGGACAAGTGGTGATCTTGGAACAAAACCCCCATGTAAAACATATCATGGGTATTCCAAGTGATTAGAAAGATTACCATTTAAGATATAACCTTATAGGTTGGACAAATGGAGCTTGGCTTGGAGAAATGGTGGACCTTTGATTCTCTCCATGTTTCAATGGAGCCTATCTTGGAGAAATGGTGGAGCTTGCTTCTGTCCATGTTCGATGGAGCCTAGCTTGAACAGTTGGTGGACCTTTGCTTCTCTCTATGTTTCAATAGAGTTAGCTTAGACACGTGGTGGATCTTCAAACTAAGCCAACTACTATCAATGTTTCCTAGCTTGGACAAGTGTGGAGTGTTTCTCTACTCCATGTTTCAATGGATCTTAGCTTGGACAAGTGTTGGACCTTAAAACAAAAACCCCATGTACAACATAGAATGGATTTTCTAGATTTCAATGGAGTCTAGATTTAACAAATGGTGGAGCTTGTCTTCATCCATGTTTCAATGAAACTAGCTTGGACAAGTGGTGGACCTTGTAACAAACCCCCCCATGTACAACATATCATTGGTTTTCTAAGTGATGGGAAGGAATACCATTCAAGATATAAACTTATAGCTTGGATAAGTAGTTGACTTTAAAACCAAATTCATCATAATACAATGAAATACAGGTTAGCCAATTCCTAAATCTTGAGACCAAACCTCCCATGCTATTAGAGATAATATATTGGATAAGTGGTGGACCTTCTATTATTTCCCATGCCTAGTTTAGACTACCGGTACACTTTGCAGCTATAAAGGTTGGACGAGTTGTGGAGCCTTGTTTCTATCCATGTTTTAATGGATCCTACTTGGACAAGTGTGGACCTTGGAAAAAAGCTTCCATGTACAACATATATGAGGTTTTCCATGTTTTAATGGAACCTATCTTGGACAAATGGTGAAGCTTGCTTCTCTCCATGTTGATTTTGGAACTACCTTAGACAAGTGGTGGAGCTTTGCTTTTCTACTCTTCATAATACAATGAAGTATATGTTGGTTACATGGTGAATCTTAAGGCCAAACCTCCCATTTTACTAGAGATGATAGGTTGGACAAGTGGATCAACCTTCTATCATTTCTCCATGACTATATTGGACAATTAGTAGACCTAACATCTCTCTATGTTGTCTAGAGATAAGCTTGGACAAGTGATGGACCCTGCTTCTCTCTTCCCTTGGTTTACTAGTTTGAAGACTCAGTATATATACTTTCTTAGATCTAGCTTGAACAAGTGGTGGACCTTGTATCCACAATCTTAATTCATTACAAAAAAGTATATGAAAAAATAACATAGGAATCTTGGTTTGAAGGTCAAGCAATTAGGTTCCAAATGCATAATTGCTTCCAAATGCACATAATAATATATTTTCCACCCATAAGAAAAGAAAGTTAAATATGTTATTACCAAATTGACAAAGGTAACGTCCAAGAATTCTAGCTTTGCATCTTGTCAGATCTAAATCTTCATCAAGGCGACATGCATGTATACATCAACTTTCAAGCCATTCAAGAATACATGCACTTAGATTCCATAGTTTTGTTTTCAAAGTCTTTTAGGTTCTAAAACTCTTTCACGTAAAGTATGTAATGACAAAATTATTGAAGCAAACATTTGTGCCCAAGAAAAAGATCCCTCTCACATATTTAAAGTCCATGAATTCTCTGATCCATACTTACAAGTTTTATTTTGACATCAAACATCAATTCTCTCATAGTTACAAATAAATGCAACCTCGATATGAATTGACAAAAAATGAATTTCTTTTACTATATGACCCAACATAGGCCCCAATCAAATAAAAAATGAGTCTCCAAAAATTTGGGTGCACTCTAGCAATACATCAGAGTCCCCTTACAATAGGATGCACTCCAATAGTACATTGAAGTCCCTTAGAGTAGGGTGCACTCCATTCAAGTGTTCATAAAATTGACACACCTTTGTTTTTTTATAAAAAAAAGACTATATCAAATTATACAAATGTTGAAAGATACACACTAGAATAAAAAAGCATCTTATGGCCATATTTATTCAATTCTTTCGTGTTGACAAGTACACACCAAGGACATAATTTGTCTCAGAATCACTATACTGATTTACAATTGTGTTGTATGTATAGACTCTCTTATCTCTTGCATACAACCATCCTACCAACCATGGAATTATGGTTCTCTGCAAGAAGTTTTGAAGTTGCTCGGAAGTTTGCCTCCACATCTTTGGAAATATAAGATATATCCCTGGCATGTTCCACATCACCCTATATGGAGTGTCATCAAAAATTAAGGTATTGTTTGCATCCAAATCCTCAAATATCTTCCAAATATCACTCAAATTTTTGTGATAAACCCTTGTAAATCCTAACATAATATTTGGATTTTGCAATTTTTGTTACTCATAAACACCTTGAACTTGGTATACTGCTCAGGAAAACATTTTTGTGTGATGAGTTGCACCCTTGTTAAGTTATAGCAACTCCATATCCATAGCTCAAAGTATTCAGCACAAAAATCCAAAAAACTTTATGCATCTGGTCGCACCACATGATAAACTTCATCTTTATCCTCCACAAGTCGCATGTGTTGAGCCCAAGATGGCATAGAATCTCCATGTTTCATTTCAATTGTCTTGAGAAGTAACCCCTCTAGATCCAAGATAAGTACTCTTTTGATGTCCTTGAAAGCAAAGTGGTAGGTGATAAGGAGGTGATTCATTGCTTGGACAAGGTCTTGGAGGAGGTTGGATGGGTAATTCAATAGTTTTCTTCAATTTATGCCAGCATATAGCCAATCCATTTTTCTGTAATGGTTCTGAAATTAAAGAACAAGAACACTTAATGCAAACACAACAATAGACATGAGTTTTACATTGTCTACCCTAAGGTTTTATTAGATACCAAAATCCATCTATGATCTACTCATTAATAGAAAGAAAGTCAAATTAAAATCCTGACTCTTTTTTATGCTACACTCTCTCTTGGTCTCAATACCATGGAGGTCAACTAGACTTAAGTCAACTAATAACTACTACTTGTTTTTAAAGGTATGCTTGAAGTGCATAAGGCTTAACCAATGCTCTAGTGTAGAATGGGTATTTAGGTCTCAAGGTCTACCACTTATCCAAGCAAAGATCCATTTAGATATGGAAACCCAATTTTTCTTAATATAATGATATAGAGTGGACAAGTGGTGAATCTTGAGACCAAACCACTCATGCTACTAGGGATAATAGGTTGGACAAGTGGTGGACCTTGAATGTAAACCCCCCATGTACAAAGTATCAGGGGTTTTGGGTATTTCAATCGACTCTAGCATCTTCGAGACATGGTGGAGCTTACTTCTCTCCATGTTTCAATGGAGTCTATCTTGGATAAATGGTGGAGCATCATTCTCTCCATGTTTCAATGGAGCCTAGCTTGGACAAGTGGTGGACGTTTGTTTCTCTCTATGTTTGAACAGATTTAGCTTGGACAAGTGGTGGACCTTGGAACAAAATCCCCATGTAAAACATATCATGGACATTACAAGTGGTGAGAAAAAATACCATTCAATATATAACCTTATAGGTTGGACAAGTGGTGGACCTTAACACCCAATTATTATTAATATAATGACATAGAGTGGACAAGTGGTGAATCTTGCGACCAAACCTACTAGGAAAAGTAGGTTGGACAAGTGGTGGACCTTGAATGCAAACCCCCCATGTACAAAATATCACTCATGCTACTAGGAATAATTTGGTATTAAGGTCCATGTTTCAATGGAGCCTAGCTTGGAAAAGTGGTGGACCTTTGTTTCTCTCTATGTTTCAATAGAATTAGCTTGGACAAGTGGTGAACCTTGGAACAAAACCCCCATGTAAAGCATGTCATGGGCATTACAAGTGGTGAGAAAAAATACCATTCAAGGTATAACCTTATAGGCTGGACAAGTGGTGGACCTTAGCACCCAATTCCTCTTATTATAATGACATAGAGTGGAAAAGTGGTGAATTGTGAGACCAAACCTACTAGGGATAATAGGGTGGACAAATGGTTGACCTTGAATGTAAATCACCCATGTACAAAATATCATGGGTTTTGCGTATTTCAATGGAGCCTAGCATATAGGAGACATGGTGGAACTTACTTATGTCCATGTTTTAATGGAGCCTATCTAGGAGAAATGGTGGAGGTTCCTTCTCTCCATGTTTCAATGGAGCCTAGCTTGGACAAGTCGTGGACCTTTGTTTCTCTCTATGTTTAAATATGGTTAGCTGGACAAGTGGTGGATCTTGGAATGAAACTCCCATGTAAAACATATCATGGGCATTTCAAGTGGCGAGAAAGGATACCATTTAAGATATAACCTTATAGGTTGGACAAGTGGTGGACCTTAACACAATATAATGACATAGAGTGTACAAGTGGTGAATCTTGAAACCAAACCACTCATGCTACTAGGGATAATAGGTTAAACAAGTGGTGGGCCTTGAAATAAAACCCCCTAGAGTGTTTCAATGGAGCCTAGCTTGGAAACATGGTAAAGCTTGCTTCTCTCCATGTTTCAATGCAGCCTATCTTGGATAAATGGTGGAGCATCATTCTCTCCATGTTTCAATGGAGCCTAGCTTGGACAAGTGGTGGACCTTTATTTCTCTCTATGTTTGAATAGAGTTATCTTGGAAAAGTGGTGGACCTTGGAACAAAACCCCATGTAAAACATATCATGGGCATTACAAGTGGTGAGAAAAAATACCATTTAATATATAACCTTATAGGTTGGACAAGTGGTGGACCTTAACACCCAATTATTCTTAATATAATGACATAGAGTGGATAAGTGGTGAACTTGGGACCAAACCTACTAGGGAAATAGGTTCGACAAGTGGTGGACCTTGAATGTAAACCCCCCATGTACAAAATATCACTCATGCTACTAGAAATAATTTGGTATTAAGGTCCATGTTTCAATGCAGCCTAGCTTGGAAAAGTGGTGGACCTTTGTTTCTCTCTATGTTTCAATAGATTTAGCTTGGACAAGTGGTGGAACTTGGAACAAAACCCCCATGTAAATCATGTCATGGGCATTACAAGTGGTGAGAAAAAATACCATTCAAGCTATAACATTATAGGTTGGACAAGTAGTGGACCTTAACACCCAATTCCTCTTAATATAATGACATAGAGTGGACAAGTGGTGAATCATGAGACCAAACCTACTAGGGATAATAGGTTGGACAAGTGGTGAACCTTGAATGTAAACCCCCCATGTACAAAATATTATGGGTATTGGGTATTTCAATGGAGCCTAGCAACTTGGAGACATGGTGGAGCTTATTTCTCTCCATGTTTCAATGGAGCCTATCTAGGAGAAACAGTGGAGGTTCCTTCTCTCCATGTTTCAATGAGCCTAGCTTGGACAAGTGGTGGACCTTTCCTTCTCTATATGTTTTAATAGAGTTAGCTTGGACAAGTGGTGGACCTTGGAATGAAACCCCCATGTAAAACATATCATGGGCATTTCAAGTGGTGAGAAAGGATACCATTTAAAATATAAGCTTATAGGTTGGACAAGTGGTGGACCTTAACACATAGTTCTTCTTAATATAATGACATAGAGTGTACAAGTGGTGAATCTTGAGACCAAACCACTCGTGCTACTAGGGATAATAGGTTGGACAAGTGGTGGACCTTGAATGTAAACCCCTCATGTACAAAATTATGGGTTTAGGGTATTTCAATGGAGCCTAGCTTTGAGACATGGTGGAGATTGCTTCTCTCAATGTTTCAATGGAACCTATCTTGGAGAAATGGTGGATCATCCTTCTCTCCATGTTTCAATGGAGCCTACCTTGGACAAGTGGTGGACCTTTGCTTCTCTCTATGTTTCAATAGAGTTAGCTTGGACAAGTGGTGGGTCTTGGAACAAAACCCCTTTGTAAAACATAGCATGGACATTACAAGTGATAAGGAAAAATATCATTCAAGATATAACCTTACAGGTTGGAAAAGTGGTGATGGACCTTGACAAGTGGTGAAGGATACCATTTAAGATATACCCTTATAGGTTGGACAAGTGGTGGACCTTAACACCCAGTTATTCTTAATATAATGACATAGAGTGGATAAGTGGTGAATCTTAAGACCAAACCACTCATGCTACTAGGTATAATACGTTAGAGAAGTGGTAGACCTTGAATGTAAACACCCCATGTACAAAATATCATGGTTTTAGGGTGTTTCAATGGAGCCTAGAATCTTGGAGACATGGTAGATCTTGATTCTTTCCATGTTTGAATGGCACCTATCTTGGAAAAATGATGGAGGTTACTTCTCTCCATGCTTCAATGGAGCCTAGCTTTGACAAGTGGTGAACCTTTGCTTCTCTCTATGTTTGAATAGAGTTAGCTTTGACAAGTGGTGGACCTTTGCTTCTCTCTATGTTTGAATAGAGTTAGCTTGGACAAGTGGTGGACCTTGGAATGAAACCCCCATGTAAAAAATATCATGGGCATTTCAAGTGGTGAGAAAGGATACCATTTAAGATATAACCTTATAGGTTGGACAAGTGGTGGACCGTAATACATAGTTCTTCCTAATATAATGACATAGAGTGTACAAGTGGTGTATCTTGAGACCAAACCACTCGTGCTACTAGGGATAATAGGTTAGACAAGTGGCGGGCCTTGAAATAAAACCCCCCATGTACAAAATAAAATGGGTTTAGGGCATTTAAATGGATCCTAGCTTGGAGACATGGTGGAGCTTTCTTCTCTCCATGTTTCAATGAAGTCTATCTTGGAGAAATGGTGGAGCATCCTTCTCTCCATGTTTCAATATAGCTTAGCTTGGACAAGTGGTGGATCTTTGGTTCTCTCTATGTTTCAATAGAGTTAGCTTGGACAAGTGGTGGACATTGAAACAAAACTCCCATGTAAAACATATCATGGGTAGTTCAAGTTGTGAGAAAAAAAACCATTTAAAATATAACCTTATAGGTTGGACAAGTGGTGGACCTTAACACCAATCCTTTTTAATACAATGACATAGAGTGGACAAGTGGTGAATCTTGAGACCAAAGCTATCAAGCTACTAGGGATACTAGGTTGGACAAGTGGTGGATCTTGAATGTACATCCCCTATGTACAAAATATCATGGGTTTAGGGTGTTTCAATGGAGTCTAGCATATTGGAGACATGGTGGAGCTTGCTTCGCTCCATGTTTCAAGTGGTGGACCTTCAATTATTTTCCCATACCTAGTTTAGACAACCCATACACTTTGCAACTCTAAAGGTTGGACGAGTGGTGGAGCTTTGTTTATTTCCATGTTTTATGGATACTAGCTTGGACAAGTGGTGACCTTGGAAAAAAGTCCCCCTGTACAACATAGCTGAGTTTTTTCATGTTTTAATGGAAGAGAGATTTGACAAATGGTGGAGCTTGCTTATCTCCATGTGGATTTTAGAACTAGCTTGGACAAGTGGTGGAGCTTTTCTTTCTACTCTTCATAATACAATGATGTATAGGTTGGTTACATGGTGAATCTTAAGGCCAAACCTCCCATCTTACTAGAGATGATAGGTTGGACAAGTGTTCAACCTTCTATCATTTCTCCATGCCTATAATTAGACAATTAGTAGAACTAGCATCTTTCTATGTTGTCTAGAGCTGAGCTTGGACAAGTAGTGGACCTTGCTACTCTCTTCCCTTGGTTTATTAGTTTGAAGACTCATTATATATACTTGCTTAGATCTATATAATTACTCATTAGTTAGGTTACAAGTAGGTATGTAATTTGTTAGCCCCAAGGGACTTTGAATATTGAATAGTAAGAAAGTCAAGTGCTGGTTTGAAGATCTTTTGCTTATCTAAACTAGACTCTAACTCAATAATAAGTCTCTAAGTTCCACGAATTGTCCTATCTAGGCTCCAAAAGAGTCTTAATTGGTTTGTGCTAGATTCTAACTTCCTTGATGGGGTAGAATCCTAGAAAAATGAGGCACTATAAGTTTTACCTTAGCTCAAATGGATTTTCACTTAAACTAGACTGCAATTTGGCACTCTAGTATCTTTGTCTTGATGGAGTTTAACACTAGATACATAGTAGTGATATTTAAGCTTCATGTCTCTTCACTTGATCGAGATATGAGACCATACTTTCAAGGTCACCACTTGTCTTACCTAAAGACCAATGTGAGACATGGGAGCAAGAAAGCCATCCGATATTGTTTTAAGGACTATTACATAGACAATCAATAACTTAAGTAAAGAAAAAGACTTGGATCTTTCACAATTAATAACTTAAGTAAAGCCAAAAAGACTTGGATCTTTGACAGTTTTTTTCAAACTAAAAAAGCACAATCTCATGCTAACAAAACTATAAATCACAACTGAAAGTTTTGAACGAGAAAAAGATCAACAATCTTATAAGAAGGATACTTTTCATTTCATTTGATGATTACAAACTAAAAAAAAGTCTCTCAAGAAATTGATAAACAAAAAATGTAGGTGACTGCTTCATTATTTTGAGCAAACATATCAAAATCTCTATTGATTGAGCTCCATCTAGTAGTATCCTTTGTAAGATCCTGCAGGAAGGAATAAAAAGAAAGATTTGTTAGATACCATGCACATGAGTGTTCAAGTATGTGTATCAAGAATATATGACATGTCACTAGTACCTTAGGGTTGCTTTCTATCCAGCCTTAGAAGATTGTTCTCAGCTTTCACCTTATTTATATAAGCCTTTGCTGTGGTTGCCTTCAAAACTCCTTTTGTGTTACAACCCAATTGCCTAGCTAAAGTGGTCAATTGTGACGCCTTCATGCTTTCAATGGGTGTACGCTCCTTTGCTAAGATCTCTTGTATTTGGGCTCTTCTCATTTCATTGCGGTGGCTTGTGTCACTTGCATTTCAATGATAGTTTCATCCTGTCACCTTTTGCAGGTGGTATTCTTCTTGTAAAGAACACCTTAGCTGACCAAACATCATTTTTCTGCTTCCAATACTCCATGATTTGTTTGTATTCACTATCATTTGTCACTATAGGTTGTCCATAACGATTAGAAGCAATTAAATCACGCACATCCCTTCTCTCATCAAGGTGAATCAAGTATGGCAGTAGCTCCTCCAAGAGCATATTGTCAACCATCTTCTCAGCATCAAATTGTGGTGGAAAAAATGCAATTGTTTGCTGGTGAAATACATCCCTTGTAAGGAGAGTCATCAATAAGCACTGTTCTTTGTGGATCACATTCAAACCCCATGGCAATTTTGGCTAGAGGCTTAACTTGCTGAACATTGCCTCAACGTTTGGATTGTCGGGTCTAAACAATTTTTGAGTTTGAGCGGTGTAGCAAACATCTTGCGACCAAATTGCAAAGAAAGGCAATGTATCCTCAGCTAAGTTGTTTAGTGCTGCAAGGATTTGATACACATTATTCCTAGTAGCTGTCGACCAAATTGCAACATTAAACCTCTGTAAAATAGTCTTCAAGAATTGGATGCAACCTGGCCTGAGTATAATATATCTTTTTGAATCCATTTGCACTGAGTTGTGGTGTGAGGATGGTTGAGGGGAACGTTTCAACAATAGACCATTTAAATCCAATATAATTGTAAGCATGGATTTCTCAACATCTACGCTACATGACGTAGTACCAATTGGCAATAGCTCGTGAGTGGACTTTCAGTCTCTTTTGATGTATGTTGCATTTTTGAAGCATCGATTTCTTGGTTCTCATTATTGGAAGCTTGCTCAAGTTGCACAACACTAGACTCTAGTATAGAAATATCATCCATCTTGGGCACTTTAGAAACCATAGAATCTATGGATTCTATAGTTGTTGACTGAACCATAGGAGCATTATCCATCCCAGTTTGTGAATCTAAGAAAACACACACACAAATGGTATCTCAAAACCACTAGAATTTTATTCACCATATTTATATGTAGAACTCCTAGTAAGAAATTTATTGAAGGTAAAGTCGTTGTTAGAATCCTTGCAACCATTTTCAGCATTCATACACCAAACACCACTTGTCTAAAATACAATCTACTAACTCAACATTTTCCATCCTACACTTTATTAAACATGAGTAATTAAAGTGAAAACTAAAAGCCACCCTTGTTGAGGAAACATGGATACAAGGTCCACCAAATGTCCAACCTAGACTACAAGCAAACAATTAGAGATTTGGCTTAGATTTGGATTGAAAGGCCACCACTTATTCAAGTAAGATAACTCCACTTGTTTAAGATGGTAATTTTTGAAGCCCCACCACTTGTCCAACCTAGACATTGATTAAATTTTGGTAAGATTTATCACAAATCTAGAGTAGAATCAAGATTCTATGGCCAAGGTAGTCAAATAAGTTAGACAACACACAAAGCATAAGAGCACTTTAGATTCTCGTTGAGCATAAACTAAACAATAATCAAATGTTATATTCACTTGAGATTTCATCCATGAAAAATGAAAATGATGCATGTACTTGAGATTTCCATCCATGTACAATACTTTACAATGTCAAGTAAAGTTATAGTCAGCAAACAACTCTTCTCCTGCTTCAACTTGACAAATAGTCTCAATGCATACATGGCCATATTCTTCTGACTTGATGTGTGAAGAGGTGCATTTATGCCAAGGTGGAAAATTTGGATCAAATGTATAGCGTACGTTGGGACAGACATTTGTACTGTGAGAACTATTTATATAGCCCGACACGTTTCCTTCTTCTACACAACCAATAATGTATGATTGATCTTCCTCTTCTTCTATGTTTGGATCCTCTAGAAGAGAATATTTATAAGCTCTTGGAAAAATTTTGCATATCTTTTTCCAGTCTTGAAATCTATACTTATGCCCTCCATAGTTTAGAATAGTCAAACCACTTTCCAGGGTAGTATGCACAAATAGCCCATAACCAGCTCCTTCAATACATGAAATTCGCACTTCAAAATCCACACCGCTAATATGGAAAATTACATCTTTGGGAATAGGAAAAGTTAGTGTCCCAAAAGGATCTTCATGCCAATCATAGTGTGAAATACATCTAGTTTTTATATCACTTAACTCCTTTGTGTCTGCAAAAAGAAGAAAATATTATGCATAAAATAATGACAATATCAAAGAAAGATATCATTATTTTATAGTCCAATAGGTCTATTGTATGGAAGACTTAGAGTGCCTCTTACATGGTGCCTCCAAGGTTTCCAAAAAATAAAATCATTGGAAAAAAAAGGCCACTGTGTCTAAGCTTTTCCATGCACCTATGTGTAGTGATGGAATAGAGCACTCACAATGTACACACTCTACACAACTGGTAGACATTGTTTCTCTCCATGGTTCAATGGAACCCACCTTAGACAAATGAAGTACCTTGAAACCAAACCCCCATAATACAACCTACTAAATAGGTTGGAAAATTGGTGGTATATGAAACCATCCATGATAGAGCATAGTATAGGTGAAAACGTAGTGGTCCTTATATCAATTACCCATGCATAGCTTGGATACAAGTGGAGGACCTTGATTCTCTCTATGTTTCAATGGATCCTATCTTGGACTATAGATATATCTTACTTATTTCATGCTTCAATGGATTGTAGCTTGGTGATAAGGAGTGGACATTCAAACAAAACTCCACACATAGCCATATTATTAACATCATGGGTTTTATAGGAATTTTCTTGTCCTATTTTGGAAGTTTGGTACACCTTAATCTCCATTCTTCATGGATCTGAGGCAAGACAAGCGGAGCTGGAGAATTGGTCAACCTAAAATGAAACCTCCCAGGCTACAACCCATCATAGACGTATATGTATGACCTTGAACACTTTTTATGTCCCAGCTTAGAGAATCATTGCACTCTTTATTATCTCCATACATGAAGTCAAGGTTGGACAATTGGTGGACCTTCAAACCAGAATCCTATGCAATAATAGCAAGTGGTGGAGCTTGTTTTCTCCATGTTCAATGGAGCCTAGCTTAGACAACAATGGAGCTTGCTTCTCCCCTGTTTCAATGGATCCTAGCTTAGAAAAGTGGTTGGAGCTTTGATTCTCCCATGTTCCAATGGACCATAGCTTAGACAAGTGGTAAACATGAAAAAAACCCACCCGTATACAACATATTATGGAGTTTTCATGTTTCAATGGCACCATAGCTTGGAAAAATGGTAGAGCTTGCTTCACTTTATGTTTCAATGATCCAATCTTAGCAAGTGGTGGACCTTGAAACAAGAATCCCCCCCCCCCCCATGTACAACGTATTATGGGTTTTAGAAAGCACTGGGAGAAAATTAGCTTTGATAAGTGGTGGACCTTGCTCTCTCCATGCTTCAATGAGCCGAGGTTGGACACATGTTGGAGAGAAGATGGGTGCCCATGAAATAAGAGGACCATGCATGCATAATCAATCATATGTTGTAACACATGGTGGACCTTGCAATTGTTTTATATGCCTAACTGGACAAGTGTGATGACCCATTGATTACCTCCAGATATCAACAACTAAGCCATGTTTGGACAAGTGTAAGTACCACCAAACCAAATCTCTATGCTACAATAGAGTATAGTAGGACAACGCAGTGAACCTTGATATCAAACCATCCATGCTACTGAAGAGATGATAGTTTCACATGTGGTAGACCTTGTATCAATGATCTATGTTAGTTTTTGACTATGATAGACCTTGAAACTATCCCTCTAGCTACAAGAAAAAAGAGATGGATGAGGACGCTAGACTACTTTTGTTGCATCAATGCATCCCATGTTACCACATATACTATAGGGTTCTTGGATAAGTGTTGGATCTTGTGTCAATGCTCCATGTCTAGCTTGGACAAGTGGTGGACCTTGATTCTCTCTATGCTTCAAATGGGCAATAGCCTTGTCCAAAATATGCTCCTTTAAAACATAAAATCAAGGTCCACCACTTGTCCAAGCTAATGTTTCTCTCCATTGAAGCATGGAGAGAAACAAGGTCTACCACCTGTCCAAAATATGCTCCATTGAAACATAAAAGCAAGGTCCACCACTTGCCCAAGCTAATATAACAAATGGGTGTTGGTTACAAGGTGTACCACACTTGTCTAAACTAGTCTCCATGCAAGGTCCACCACATGTCCAAGCTATATGATCTTGGTTTGAAGGTCTACCACACCTCTTGAAATTAGGATCCATGTAAGGTCCACCTTTTTTCAAGCTATGCCTTTAGTGAGTACTAAAACTAAGTAAATTGCAGTACTTAAATACCTTTCCAAGCTCATTAAGATTTTGGTCTCTAAGGCCACCACATGTCTAATCTATGCTCTAATTGATTACTTATGCTAGTTCTCAAAGTCCAAACATAAGCTCCCTTCTAGCAAGGTTAGTTTAAATTTAGGCTCCAACACCTGTCTAAGCTAGGTTCAATTTATGAAGCATCACCATTTAACCATGCTACGATCTAATGTATCATATCAAGGGGGTATTGATAAAAGGTCCAAAACTTATTGAGTTCAAGCTCTTAAGTAATTAAGTCTTTGTGAGTATTAAATGTTATAGTTTTAGTCTAAAGATCCACCATTCAAAAACTCAAGTAATTTATTATTTACATTCAAACCTTGAATGCTTGAGATAAAAAATACAAACTCAATCAATACTATATAAAGCAAAATCTAACATTAAGAGTATCAAATCAGTAACAAGAAACACTAACATGCACAAGAAACTCAAAACATACGTGTCTCCATTTCCAAAAAGTCCTCCATTGACAGAGGATGTTGTTGTTGTTCTTCTTCTTCTCTTTGTGGAGAGCACTCCTCTGTAACAGGCACAATGTCATCTGATTGCGAAGTGGATTGTTGAAGTCCAGCCACATTTTTCTATATCTTCATGAGACTTAGCAAAGTCTAGCAGCATGGTCTCCACGTTTTTTGCCTCCTCCACACTATCATTAAGCATATAACTTCTTTTTTCTGTTGTATTCCTTCTTGTGCAACCAAGGAGCCATCACCAAAAACATCAACAAGCTTGTGGTCTTCAAAACAATATGTACGAATGTAGTGCTTGACCAAAGCTCTTTTTTTGGCCTCCAAATATTGCAAATCTGACATATCGTTATCTGCTACTTGAAGAAGAGAAACAATCAATTGGCATGGGATGTTCCTCTGATCTTCTTCTCAGGTCTTCAAATGCATTGCCTTGTCCCAAGAAGGCAATAACTGTAGGAATTGAATTGCTCCTTTGCAAGGAGCTGATGGAAAGTGATGCAATGCACCACAACAATGGTAGCTCAGATTATCTCCCATGGCGTGAAAGGCACATTGCAATTTTGTGAAGTTAGTGAAATCCACAAATGCAAGAAAGACAAATCCAGGATCTGTTGACCCTCCAGCAATAGCCAGATCCCATCCAAAGCATTGTTAAATGTCTCCTCACTCCACTTCAAATTGCCTCCAACGTTTTTTGTCATATCTAAAACACATAAGCCAATAGGTACTTTATTATTGAAGTGGCGCATCAAGTAGAGATTGCCTTCCATTTGTAGGCTCACCACATAGATTGACCATGGCAAATCTCTAGGCTCAGTTTTCTCTTTTTGAAGGTGAATTGCCCATTGCGTGTATTTTATTGCTCCATCTGGAAAAGCCATTTTATTTGTTCCACGCGTCAAACTAGAGTTGATCCATTCCTCGCATAGCATTAAAATTGTTTTATAAACAACATCATTGATGTTATACATTTTGACCACCTCCTCCCAGTCTTTACATGGTGAAGACTCATTCAAATTGTTGAAGCCTTCAAGAAGTGCATCTTGAATCAATTTGTCTTGCTTCAACTGCTTGATTCGATCATACATGTTAGTTGCATCACCATCCTTTGCACTCTTTGACAGTAAAATCTTCTCATCTCTAATCTCTTCTTGAATAGTCTTTACCTCTGATTTCTCAAGGCCACAAAGGTATCTAAATACAGTTGTTGGGGGTTTCTTATTCTCCTCTTCTAGCTTTTCAATGATTTCTATCCAGCAATCATAAACTAAATCAGAGTACGTGACCATGTGTGCCTGTTTAGCAATCCAACTTGCTGCTGCACTCATTCTTGCCAATCGAAGAAAAGCCTAAAAAGAAATAGAGAAATAATTAAACTATTGAGCAAGATTTGTTAATTAAACACTATCAAAAAGACAAAGAAAATAACTTACATCCCATCCGGCACGAGATGCATGTCCCTCTGCAATTCCACTTGCTGCCTTTGGTGGTCGTCCTGAGAAGATCCATTGACTCCGTAAATGTCTCAATATTTGGCTGTAAGGTTGCTTGACATACAATGCCTGAGCCTCCTCATTTGCAATGGCAGATATAGCAGTTGCAACAAATGGAGGAGCATTCACAACAATGCGAGCCTTTCTAAATTTATACACGCTAATCAGTCTTTCAAATATCTCTTTGTTGTTTTGTTCATTGTGAAGCAAAACTTTTGCAGCATAGATTGAATGCTGCCCATCAAGAATCCAATAATGATAATCTTTAATTTTTTGCTCCTCTACCTCTTCTACTGCCAAAGGAGTCCCCTTCTTTGATTTTGCATTTCGAACAGGCATCAAATATGCACATGCTGCAGGCTTGGTCGTACTCCGTGAAAATCCAAATAACACACTTTCAGCGTGTTTTTTATCCATAATACGTGCATTATAGTGATCAGGAGCAAGCCAACACTTTTGAATAGGGATATCAAATTCCCTATATTGGAAAGGAAAATAATTTATGTACTTATTCATTCCACCCATATCTTTTTCTTGTCCTTTCATGGCCTCAGCTTCTAAAACATCTGGATCCACAATTCTCATCTTTGACATTGAACATCCACAATTCTCATCTTTGACATTGAACCCTCTGTTGATGAGGATGCCAAAGATGCTTTGTCTACATCCAAAATGGAACTAGTTCACTTAGCTGCTACTTTTTGCACTTTTGCTTGCTTCTTTGTGGATGGAGGTCGTGAAGCTTTCACCTTTTTTTGTTGTAGTGTGGCAATGATGGAGCTTTGAAGTTGATCTATTGTGATGTTTGGATTTGATTCTGCAAACTTTCATCCTTGAGAAAACATTGTCTCTTCTTTGTTTCTAAACATGCGCTCCAATGCATATGCTCCTGGAGATAGTTGAAATTCTAGATTCATTGGAACTAGAATGTCAATGCATTCCACCTCCGGATGACTATCAACTACAGAGACAGATGCTTCCACAACTTGTCCAACATCTTCAAACAAGCTATCATTCTCCTTTTTGGCAATAAATATATGCACCTTATGAAATTGTGCACCCTCTATACCATGTATGTCCAAATACCATTTCCTAACATCATTGCAAGTATAGTCAACTGAGACAGCAACCCTTGCAACTTTTCTTTTTGGAGCCATCTTTCCTGAAATAAAAAAACCCAAATGTTATTTTAGCATATACTTTTTTGTAATGAATTAAGTTTGTGTGAATACAAGGTCCACCACTTGTTCAAGTTAGATCTAAGCAAGTATACATAGTAATCTTTTAAGCTAGTAAACTAAGGGAAGGGAGAAGTAAGGTCCACCACTTGTCCAAGCTCAGCTCTAGACAACATGGAGAGATTCGAGGTCTACTAATTGTCTAATATAGGCTAACTATATTGAAACATAGAGAGAAGAAAGGTCCACCACTTGTCCAATCTAGGGTCCATTGAAACATGGAGAGAAGGATGCTCCACCATTTGTCCAAAATAGGCTCCATTGAAACATGAAGAGAAGAAATATGCACCATGTCTTCGAGATGCTAGGCTCCATTGAAATACCTTAAACCCACGATATTTTGTATATGTGGGGTTTAAATTCAAGGTCCACCACTTGTCCAACCTATTCTCCCTAGTAGCATGAGTGGTTTGGTCTCAAGATTCACCACTTTTCCACTCTATGTCATTATATTAAGAAGATCTGGGTGTTAAGGTCCACCACTTGTCCAACCTATAAGGCTATATCTAAAATGGTATTATTTACCACCACTTGGAATGCACATGATAGGTTTTACATAGGGGTCTGGTTCCAAGGTCCACCACTTTCCAAGCTAACTCTATTGAAACATAGAGAGAATCAAAGGTCCACCACTTGTCCAAGCTAGGCTCCATTGAAACATGGAGAGAAGGATGCTCCACCATTTGTCCAAGCCAGGTTCGATTGAAACATGAAGAGAAGCAAGCTGCACCATGTCTCCAAAATGCTAGGCTCCATTGAAATATCTTAAACCCATGATATTTCGTACATGGGGGGTTTACATTCAAGGTCCACCACTTGTCCAACCTATTATCACTAGTAGCATGAGTGGTTTGGTCTCAAGATTCACCACTTTTCCACTCTATGTCATTATATTAAGAAGATCTGGGTGTTAAGGTCCACCACTTGTCCAACCTATAAGGCTATATCTTAAAGGGTATTCTTTCTGACCACTTGGAATGACCATGATAGGTTTTACATGGGGGTTTGGTTCCAAGGTCCACCACTTGTCCAAGATAACTCTATTGAAACATAGAGAGAAGCAAAGGTCCACCACTTGTCCAAGCTAGGGTCCATTGAAACATGGAGAGAAGGATGCTCCACCAGTTGTCTAAGATAGGCTCCATTGAAACATGAAGAGAAGCAAGCTGCACCATGTCTCCAAGATGCTAAGATCCATTGAAATACCTTACACCCACGATATTTTGTACATGGGGAGTTTACATTCAAGGTCCACCACTTGTCCAACCTATTATCTCTAGTAGCATGAGTGGTTTGGTCTCAAGATTCACCACTTTTCCGCTCTATGTCATTACGTTAAGAAGATCTGTGTGTTAAGGTCGACCACTTGTCCAACCTATAAGGGTATATCTTAAAGGGTATTATTTCTCACCACTTGAAATGTCCATGATATGTTTTTACATGGGGGTTTGGTTCCAAGGTCCACCACTTGTCCAAGCTAGCTCTATTGAAACATAGAGAGAAACAAAGGTCCACCACTTGTCCAAGCTAGGCTCCATTGAAACATGGAGAGAAGGATGCTCTATCATTTTCGAAGCTAACTCTATTGAAACATGGGGGGTTTACATTCAAGGTCCACCACTTGTCCAACCTATTAACGCTAGTAGCATGAGTGGTTTGGTCTCAAGATTCACCACTTTTTCACTCTATGTCATTATATTAAGAATATCTGGGTGTTAAGGTCCACCACTTGTCCAACCTATAAGGCTATATCTTAAGGATTATTCTTTCTCACCACTTGGAGTGACTATAATAGGTTTTACATGGGGGTTTGGTTCCTAGGTCCACCACTTGTCCAAGAAAACTCTATTGAAACATAGAGAGAAGCAAAGGTCCACCACTTGTCCAAGCTAAGCTCCATTGAAACATGGAGAGAAGGATGCTCCACCATTTGTCCAAGCCAGGTTCGATTGAAACATCAAGAGAAGCAAGCTCCACCATGTCTCCAAAATGCTAGGCTCCATTGAAATATCCTAAACCCACGATATTTCATACATGGGGGGTTTACATTCAAGGTCCACCACTTGTCCAACCTATTATCATCAGTAGCATGAGTGGTTTGGTCTCAAGATTCACCACTTTTCCACTCTATGTCATTATATTAAGAAGATGTGGGTGTTACGGTCCACCATTTGTCCAACCTATAAGGCTATATCTTAAAGGGTATTCTTTCTGACCACTTGGAATGACCATGATAGGTTTTACATGGGGGTTTGGTTCCAAGGTCCACCACTTGTCCAAGATAACTCTATTAAAACATAGAGAGAAGCAAAGGTCCACCACTTGTCCAAGCTAGGGTCCATTGAAACATGGAGAGAAGGATGCTCCACCATTTGTCCAAGATAGGCTCCATTGAAACATGAAGAGAAGCAAGCTGCACCATGTCTCCAAGATGCTAAGCTCCATTGAAATACCTTAAACCCATGATATTTCCTACATGGGGGGTATACATTCAAGGTCCACAACTTGTCCAACCTATTATCTTTAGTAGCATGAGTGGTTTGGTCTCAAGATTCACCACTTTTCCACTCTATGTCGTTATATTAAGAAGATCTAGGTTTTAAGGTCGACCACTTGTCCAACCTATAAGGCTAGATCTTAAAGGGTATTATTTATCACCACTTGGAATGACCATGATATGTTTTACATGGGGGTTTGGTTCCAAGGTCCACCACTTGTCCAAGCTATGCTCCATTGAGACATTTAGAGAAGGATGATCCCCCATTGGTGGAGGATAGGCTCCATCGAAACATGAAGAGAAGCAGGCTGCACCATGTCTCCAAGATGCTAGGCTTCATCGAAATACCTTAAACTAAGGATATTTTGTACATGGGGGGTTTACATTCAAGTCCCACCACTTGTCCAAGCTATTATCGCTAGTACCATGAGTGGTTTTGTCTCAAGATTCACCACTTTTCCACTCTATGTCATTATATTAAGAATATGTGGGTGTTAAGGTCCACCACTTGTCCAACCTATAAGTTTATATCTTAAAGGTTATTCTTTCTTCCCACTTGGAGTGACCATGATAGGTTTTATATAGGGGTTTGGTTCCAAGCTCCACCACTTGTCCAAGCTAACTCTATTGAAATAGAGAGAGAAGCAAAGGTCCACCACTTGTCCAAGCTAGGCTCCATTGAAACATGGAAAGAAGGATGCTCCACCATTTGTCCAAGATAGGCTCCATTGAAACATGACGAGAAGCAAGCTGCACCATGTCTCCAAGATGCTAGGCTCCAGCAAAAAACATTAAACCCATGATATGTCGTAGATGAGGGGTTTACATTCAAGGTCCAAAATTTGTCCAAGCTATTATTGGTAATAGCCTGAGTGGTTTGGTCTCAAGATTCACCACTTTTCCACTCTATGTCATTATATTAAGAATATGTGGGTGTTAAGGTCCACCACTTGTACAACCTATAAGGCTACATCTTAAAGGTTATTCTTTCATACCACTTGGAGTGACCATGATAGGTTTTACATGGGGGTTTGGTTCCAAGGTCCACCACTTGTCCAAGCTAACTCTCTTGAATCATAGAGAGAAGCAAAGGTCCACCACTTGTCCAAGCTAGGCTCCATTGAATCATGGAGAGAAGGATGCTCCACCATTTTCGAAGCTAACTCTATTGAAACATGGGGGGTTTACGTTCAAGGTCCACCACTTTTCCAAGCTATTACCGCTAGTGCATGAGTGGTTTTGTCTCAAGATTCACCACTTTTTCACTCTATGTCATTATGTTAAGAATATTTGGGTGTTAAGGTCCACCACTTGTCCAACCTATAAGACTATATCTTAAAGGTTATTCTTTCTCACGACTTGGAGTGACCATGATAGGTTTTACATTGGGGTTTGGTTCCAAGGTCCACCACTTGTCCAACCTAACTCTATTGAAACATAGAGAGATGCAAAGGTCCACCACTTGTCCAAGCTAGGGTCCATTGAAACATGGAGAGAAGGATGCTCCACCATTTGTCCAAGATAGGCTCCATTGAAACATGAAGAGAAGCAAGGTGCACCATGTCTCCAAGATGCTAGGCTCCATCTAAATACCTTAAACCCACCATATTTTGTAGATGGGGGATTTACATTCAAGGTCCACCACTTGTCCAACCTATAAGTCTATATCTTAAAGGTTATTCTTTCTTACCACTTGGAGTGACCATGATAGGTTTTATATGGGGGTTTGGTTCCAAGCTTCACCACTTGTCCAAGCTAACTCTATTGAAATAGAGAGAGAAGCAAAGGTCCACCACTTGTCCAAGCTAGGCTCCATGGAAACATGGAGAGAAGGATGCTCCACCATTTGTCCAAGATAGGCTCCATTGAAACATGACAAGAAGCAAGCTGCACCATGTCTCCAAGATGCTAGGCTCCATTGAAAAACATTAAACCCATGATATGTCATAGATGAGGGGTTTACATTCAAGGTCCAACACTTGTCCAAGCTATTATTGGTAGTAGCCTGAGTGGTTTGGTCTCAAGATTCACCACTTTTCCACTCTCAGTCATTATATTAAGAATATGTGGGTGTTAAGGTCCACTACTTGTACAACCTATAAGGCTACATCTTAAAGGTTATTCTTTCTTACCACTTGGAGTGACCATGATAGGTTTTACATGAGGGTTTGGTTTCAAGTTCCACCACTTCTCCAAGCTAACTCTATTGAATTATAGAGAGAAGCAAACGTCCACCACTTGTCTAAGCTAGGCTCCATTGAAACATGGAGAGAAGGATGCTCCATCATTTCTCGAAGCTAACTCTATTGAAACATGGGGGGTTTACGTTCAAGGTCCACGACTTGTCCAAGCTATTACCGCTAGTAGAATGAGTGGTTTTGTCTCAAGATTCACCACTTTATCACTCTATGTCATTATATTAAGGATATCTGGGTGTTAAGGTCCACCACTTGTCCAACCTATAAGGCTATATCTTAAGGTTATTCTTCTTTCTACGACTTGAGTGACCATGATAGGTTTTACATTGGGGTTTGGTTCCAAGGTCCACCACTTGTCCAAGCTAACTCTATTGAAACATAGAGAGAAGCAAAGGTCCACCACTTGTGCAAGCTAGGGTCCATTGAAACATGGAGAGAAGGATGCTCCACCATTTGTCCAAGATAGGCTCCATTGAAACATGAGGAGAAGCAAGGTGCACCATGTCTCCAAGATGCTAGGCTCCATCTAAATACATTAAACCCACGATATTTCGTAGATGGGGGGTTTACATTCAAGGTCCACACACTTGTCCAACCTATTATTCGCTAGTAGAATGAGTAGTTTGTCTCAAGATTCACCACTTTTCCACTCTATGTCCATTATATTAAAGAATATCTGGTGTGTTAGGTCCACCACTTGTCCAACCTATATAAGGATATATCATTAAGGTTATTCTTTTCACCACTTGGAGTGACATGATAGGTTTTACATGGGGTTTGGTTCCAAGGTCCACCACTTGTCCAAGCTAACTCTATTGAAACATAGAGAGAAACAAAGGTCCACTACTTGTCCAAGCTAGGCTCCATTGAAAGATGGAGAGAACGATGCTCCACCATTTGTCGAAGCTAGTCTATTGAAACATGGGGGGCTTACATGTTCCAAGTCCTACCACTTTCCAAGCTATTATCGCTAGTAGCATGAGTGGTTTTGTCTCAAGATTCACCACTTTTTCACTCTATGTCATTATATTAAGAATATTTGGGTGTTAAGGTCCACCACTGTCCAACCTATAAGGCTATATTTTTAAAGGTTATTCTTTCTCACCACTTGGAGTGACCATGATAGGTTTTACATGGGGTTTGGTTCCAAGGTCCACCACTTGTCCAAGAAAACTCTATTGAAACATAGAGAGAAGCAAAGGTCCACCACTTGTCCAAGCTAGGGTCCATTGAAACATGGAGAGAAGGATGCTCCACCATTTGTCCAAGATAGGCTCCATCGAAAAATGAGAGAAGCAAGGTGCACCATGTCTCCAAGATGCTAGGCTCCATCGAAATACCTTAAACCCAGGATATTTTGTAGATGAGGGGTTTACATTCAAGGCCGATACTTGTCCAAGCTATTATCGCTAGTAGCATGAGTGGCTTTGTCTCAAGATTCACCACTTTTCCACTCTATGTCATTATATTAAGAATATGTGGGTGTTAAGGTCCACCACTTGTCCAACCTATAAGTCTATATCTTAAAGGTTATTCTTTTATTACCACTTGGAGTAACCATGATAGGTTTTACATGGGGGTTTGGTTCCAAGCTCCACCACTTGTCCAAGCTAACTCTATTGAAACAGAGAGAGAACCAAAGGTCCACCACTTGTCCAAGCTAGGGTCCATTGAAACATGGAGAGAAGGATGCTCCACCATTTGTCCAAGATAGGCTCCATTGAAACAGACAAGAAGCAAGCTGCACCATGTCTCCAAGATGCTAGGCTCCATGAAAAACATTAAACTCACAATATTTCGTAGATGAGGGATTTACATTCAAGGTCCAACACTTGTCCCAAGCTATTATTGGTAGTAGCCTGAGTGTTTGTCTCAAGATTCACCAATTTTCACTCTATGTATTATATAAGAATATGTGGGTGTTAAGGTCCACCACTTGTCCAACCTATAAGGCTACATCTTAAAGGTTATTCTTTCTTACCACTTGGAGTGACCATGATAGGTTTTACATGGGGGTTTGTTCAAGGTCCACCACTTGTCCAAGCTAACTCTATTGAAACATAGAGAGAAGCAAAGGTCCACCACTTGTCCAAGCTATGCTCCATTGAAACATGGAGAGAAGGATGCTCCACCATTTGTTCAAGATAGGCTCCATTGAAACATGACGAGAAGGCAAGCTGCACCATGTCTCCAAGTGCGTAGGCTCCATCGACATACATTAAACCCACGATATTTCGTAGATGGGGGATTACATTCAAGGTCCACCACTTGTCCAAGCTATTAAATTGCTAGTAGCCTGAGTGGTTTGGGTCTCAAGATTCACCACTTTTATTAAGATATATTAAGTGTTAAGTAAAGGGCCACCACTTGTCCAACCTATAAGGCCACATCTTAAAGGTTATTCTTTTTTCCCACTTGGAGTGACCATGATAGGTTTTACATGGGGGTTTGGTTCCAAGTTCCACCACTTGTCCAAGCTAACTCTATTGAAACATAGAGAGAAACAAAGGTCGACCACTTGTCCAAGCTAGGCTCCATTGAAACATGGAGAGAACGATGCTCCACCATTTGTCGAAGCTAACTCTATTGAAACATGGGGGGTTTACGTTCAAGTTCCACCACTTGTCCAAGCTATTATCGCTAGTAGCATGAGTGGTTTTATCTCAAGATTCACCACTTTTTCACTCTATGTCATTATATTAAGAATATTTGGGTATTAAGGTCCACCACTTGTTCAAGCTATAAGGCTATATCTTAAAGGTTATTCTTTCTCACCACTTGGAGTGACCATGATAGGTTTTACATGGGGGTTTGGTTCCAAGGTCCACCACTTGTCCAAGCTAACTCTATTGAATCATAGAGATCAGCAAAGGTCCACCACTTGTCCAAGCTAGGCTCCATTGAAACATGGAGAGAAGGATGCTCCACTATTTGTCCAAGATAGACTCCATTGAAACATGAAGAGAAGCAAGTTGCACCATGTCTCCAAGATGCTAGGCTTCATCGAAATACCTTAAACCCACGATATTTTGTATATGGGGGGTTTACATTCAAGTACCACCACTTGTCCAAGCTATTATCGCTAGTAGCATGAGTGGTTTTGTCTCAAGATTCACCACTTTTCCACTCTATGTCATTATATTAAGAAAATGTGGGTGTTAAGGTCCACCACTTGTCCAACCTATAAGTCTATATCTTAAAGGTTATTCTCTCTTACCACTTGGAGTGACCATGATAGGTTTTACATGGGGATTTGGTTCCAACGTCCACCACTTGTCCAAGCTAACTCTATTGAAACAGAGAAAGAAGCAAAGGTCCACCACTTGTCCAAGCTAGGCTCCATTGAAACATGGAGAGAAGGATGCTCCACCATTTGTCCAAGATAGGCTCCATTGAAACATGACGAGAAGCAAGCTGCACCATGTCTCCAAGATGCTAGGCTCCATCGAAAAACATTAAACCCACGATATGTCGTAGATGAGGGGTTTACATTCAAGGTCCAATACTTGTCCAAGCTATTATTGGTAGTAGCCTGAGTGGTTTGGTCTCAAGATTCACCACTTTTCCACTCTATGCCATTATATTAAGAATATCTGGGTGTTAAGGTCCACCACTTGTCCAACCTGTAAGGATATATCATTAAGTTTATTCTTTTTCACCACTTGGAGTGACCATGATAGGTTTTACATGGGGGTTTGGTTCCAAGGTCCACCACTTGTCCAAGCTAACTCTATTGAAACATAGAGAGAAACAAACGTCCACCACTTGTCCAAGCTAGGCTCCATTGAAACATGGAGAGAACGATGCTCCACCATTTGTCGAAGCTAAGTCTATTGAAACATGGGGGGTTTACGTTCAAGGGCCACCAGTTGTCCAAGCTATTATCGCTAGTAGCATGAGTGGTTTTGTCTCAAGATTCACCACTTTTTCACTCTATGTCATTATATTAAGAATATTTGGGTGTTAAGGTCCACCACTTGTCCAACCTATAAGGCTATATCTTAAAGGTTATTCTTTCTCACCACTTGGAGTGACCATGATAGGTTTTACATGGGGGTTTGGTTCCAAGGTCCACCACTTGAATCATAGAGAGAAGCAAAGGTCCACCACTTGTCCAAGCTAGGGTCCATTGAAACATGGAGAGAAGGATGCTCCACCATTTGTCCAAGATAGGCTCCATTGAAACATGAAGAGAAGCAAGCTGCACCATGTCTCCAAGATGCTAGGCTCCATCAAAATACCTTAAACCCACGATATTTCGTAGATGGGGGGATTACTTTCAAGGTCCACCACTTGTCCAAGCTATTATTGCTAGTAGCATGGTTTGGTCTCAAGATTCACCAGTTTTCCACTCTATGTAATTACATTATGAATATCTTGGTGTTAAGGTCCACCACTTGTCCAACCTATAAGGCTATATCTTAAATGATATTTTTTCTCACCACTTGGAATGTGCATGATATGTTTTACATGGGGTTTTGCTCCAAGGTCCACCACTTGTCCAAGCTAGATCTATTGCATATATATTATACATACAATATTCAACTAGATTCCCTACCTATCATGTCCAGTAGCATGGATGTTGTAGCTTTAAGGTCCACCACTTGTCCAACCTATACTCTCTTATGTAAGGGAGATCTCGCTATAAATTCAAAACCTTCCCGCCTAAATTTAAAATTCAAAATTTGATTGCCTAAATTTAAAATATCCCTCCCAAATTTTAAATATCCCGCCTAAATTTTAAAATATCCCGCCCAAATTTTAAAATTCAAACTTTTTTATAAAAATTTAAATTTTACCACTTAAATTTAAAATATTCCACGCGAAATTGATTTTAAATTCAAGTTTACCACAAAAAGATATCATTATACCACCTAAATTCAAATATGCAAATCTCAAATCATTATATTGTACATAAATTCAAACAAATTCAAATTAACAAGCCTAAACTGATATTAGTTTGCATAGATATGAATTTATCACACCTAAATTATGTCACCATGTTAGAGAGAGTGGTTAGAGAATTTGAACAAGGTCCACCACTTGTCCAACCTAGATACCAAGAAGGATTGAGTGTACAAGGTATTGTTTGGAGGTCCTTATAGTCCACTGGTCTCAAGGTCCACCACTTGTGGTAAGGGTCACCAAAAAGTGTATATATTCATCCAAAGAAATACACGTATTTTTGGTCTACATGTCCTAGTTTCAACCATTTATGTCCATTAGGTGTATCACTAAACAACACTACTATTTTTGAGGAACAGAAGTTACAATCATATCTACAAATGGATTAGAGGAAAATCAGCTCAGCATACATCCATAACTCGCTACAAGAATCGACTTTAACAGATCACGCAAGTAAGTCTTCCATTCAAGTTTACTAGTATTACAATGTGTTAGTTATTTGTGATATTTATGTATGTATATATACTATGTGTGCATATCGTAATTAAGTGTAATTGTGTATCTGCATTATGTATGAGTATTACAATGAAATAACACAAATATACATACATACACATAGATAACACAGACGCACACATACATGAGCATGTATTTTCAAGAGAGAGATAGCAAGATACAGAGATAGATAGATAGAGAGAGAGAGAGAGAAATACCTGTTTTCTAGAGAGAGGAGAGAGAGAAAGATAACAGATTTCATTGTGTTTATGTATGTGGAAGAGAGGAAGACGATGTATCGGAATATGTGCACGTATTTTCAAGAGAGAGACAACAAGATAACAGATTTCACTGTGGTTATGTATGTGGAAGTGAGGAAGACAATGTGTGGGAATATGTGCATGTATTTTCAAGAGAGAGACAACAAGATAACAGATTTCATTGTGGTTATGTATGTGGAAGAGAGGAAGACGATGTGTAGGAATATGTGTATGTGTGCGGGGATATTTTTAAACTACCTATCTCTGTCTTTTAACGAGAGAGTGTGTGTGCAAGAAGAGTTACAGAGAACCATCTTCTCTATATGGAGAAAGACAGAGAGTGTGAGAGAGAGAAATACCTATTTTTTCTCTATTCGTGAGGTGTGCAATGTCTCCTGAGAAGAAGCTATGCCCGATCCTGCCCTTCTGGAAAGCGTTGCGTATGCTGCTGTTTCTTTATCTTGTGCGCGAACTTTCAATCCTGTGAGCTCCACCTGTTTGTTGTGTACGATGCCAAGCTTGCTCCTCTACGTGAGCGTATACTCCAACTGTGTGCGATCCGTGTGCGCTTTCTGTGTGTTTGTTGCTCGCCTGCTTTCTCTGTGTGTGTTGCTCGTGCACTCTCTCTGTGCCTAATCTTGATAGGGTTTATTAGAATGCCACGTATGCTACAAGTCCATGTTTTATCATAGGATTTAAAAAAACAAAAGAAATATAAAACATTAACCAATTCACACAGCCAAAATTAAAGAAATCATGGTTGAAAATATGCAAAACATGCGTAACTCTATACTATGCCGCCCCTTAACCCCGCCCGGGGCGCTGCCCCGGACCCCGCCCGGAACAATATCCCAAAATCAGCCTCCCAAGCCCCGCCATCGAGAGCGCTATATTCCACATCCCCATCAAGAGCGCTACCCCCAAACCTCACGTGGAAGCGCTGCCTTGACACCCCATTGTGGCATTGCCCTAAGACCCCGCATCTGGAGTGCTAAATGGGAACATTCTTCATTAGTGAAATTTTGAACATAAATTATATTTAGCATATACTTAAATATAATACAAATATTAACATATTAACTATACTACTAATTTACTATAGCAGTTCTAGATTATGTCCATACTATATTTAAGGTGCCAAAGGTTTGGCCTTATGGTCCTAGATTTAGCCAAGTGGTCAACACATATAGGACCAAGTGCACACTGTGCCACAAAACTTGGCCACCACTTCACTTGCCAAAGTTTAGGCCACATGGTCAATCCTAATTTTCCAATGTTCTTATTATGTCACCTTTTGCCTCGTGGAAAACCTAGGCTTGTTTTCACATACTCAGGCACTTCAAGCCATAATAAATTTTCATTACTCTTCGGCAACCCTTTTGTTCAAGTCTTTGAAAAAACGTTGCTTAAGGCCACCCTAAACCATTTTCATTTAGGGGTGTCTAAAACTAGCTTTTTGGCAATTCGAGAAGAAAATGGTCAAAGTTTTATACTTAGTTTTAACCACTTGACCAATTCAAATATTGGAAAGCAAGGTCTTGTAATACTTTTCTTTGGACATCACATATTAAAACTAGGTCCCTCACTTGTCCAAGCTATGCTCTAATACAATAAAGGGCTTTTGGTATCAAGATGCACCACTTTCCCAACCTTGATTCCATTAAAGAAGCTAGCTCTACTTAGACATTTAATAGCAAGGTCCTGTAGCAGTTCACATTGAACATTTTCCATGGCAGCTAGGTCCACCACTTATCTAAGCTATGCTCTAATACAGTAAGGGGGTTTTGGTTTCAAGATCCACCACTTGTCCAAACTTGATTTGGGAAGCAAGGTCCTATAATAGTTTGCTTTGGACATTCACCATTACAACTAAGTCCACGACTTCTCCAAGCTATGTTCTAATACACTAAGGACGTTTTGGTTTGAAGGAGAACCACTTGTACGACTTTGTTTTTGGAAGTAAGGTCTTTACATAGTTCACCTTGGACCTTGGACATTGGATACTACAACTAAGCCCACCACTTGTCCAAGCTATCCTCTATATATAGCCAAAGGGTTTGGGTTTCAAGATTCACCACTTTTCCAACCTTTCTTCCATTAAAGAAAGGAGGGGCATTATAACTAGGTCCACCAATTGTCCAAGATATGCTCTGATATAGAAAGGGGATTTTGGTTTCAATAATCCACCACGTGTTCAACCTTGCAAGACTCAAGGGATACTTGGACATTGGAAAGCATAGTCCTATAGTAGTTGATAGGTGGCAGTGGGTATAACAACTAGGTCCAACCTATGCTCTGATATAGCAAAGAGGCTTTGGTTTCAAGGTCCACCACTTGTCCAACCTTGCTTCCATTAAAGAAATGAGGGGCTATGTAAACATTGGCAAGCAAGGTAGAAAGGTCCTAAGGTATTTCACCTTGGATATTGGGCATTATAACTAGGTCCACCACTTGTCCAAGCTATGCTCTGATATAGAAAGGGGATTTTCGTTTCAAGGTCCACCACGTGTTCAACCTTGCAAGACTCAAGGGATACTTGGACATTGGAAAGCATAGTCCTATAGTAGTTGATAGGTGGCAGTGGGTATTACAACTAGGTCCAACCTATGCTCTCATATAGCAAAGAGGCTTTAGTTTCAAGGTCCACCACTTGTCCAACCTTGCTTCCATTAAAGAAATGAGGGGCTACGTAAACATTGGCAAGCAAGGTAGCAAGGTCCTAAGGTGTTTCACCTTGAATATTGGGCATTATAACTAGGTCCACCACTTGTCCAACCTTACTTCCATTAAATAAATGAGGGGCTACGTAAACATTGGCAAGCAAGGTAGCAAGGTCCTAAGGTATTTCACCTTGGATATTGGGCATTATAACTAGGTCCACCACTTGTCCAAGCTATGCTCTGATATAGAAAGGGGATTTTCGTTTCAAGGTCCACCACGTGTTCAACCTTGAAAGCCTCAAGGGATACTTGGACATTGTAAAGCATAGTCCTATAGTAGTTGATAGGTGGCAGTGGGTATTACAACTAGGTCCACCACTTGTCCAACCTATGCTCTAATATAGCAAGGATGCTTTGGTTTTAAGATCCACCATAATTTCCAACCTTGCTTCCATTAATATAGCAAGGAGGATTTGGCCTCAAGGTTCACCACTTGTCCAACCTATGCAAACCTTTTCCATGTTGTAGCATGATTTTTTGTTTGAAGAGTATTTTTTTATAACTATGGATTTAACAATGTAATCTTTTTCACTTACAGGATGGACTTTGAATCTGGGGAGAAAGTACATATGATACTTGACAATGAAATTGTTGGTATTGGCTGTGTGTGTAGAATAGATCCAGATTCCACTTGTGGTGGTACAAAGATAGGGCAAGGAAATGTCTCCATACTAGTGGAGGAATGCTTGAAGGATGTGGTCCTACCTTTTCCTACAATGGATACTTCATCTCTCCAAGGCTCATTATGGAGTTTTGTTCGATGGTCAAAGCTTCTTTTGCAATCTTTTGTATTAAATGGGAACCTAATTGATCCACAGGAAAGCTACAATGGTGATGAAGAACATGATCATTCTGATCCTCTAGTTACAGATGCAATACCTATGACAAGCCCAGAATTTGAAGCAATGATTCGAGAGTCTTGGAGAAATCAGAGGGTCCTTTTAAAAGATGACACAATGATGCAAACCATGAATGAAGGGACCATCTTATATGTATTTCCACATGATTATGTCAACTTTCAAGAACTTGGTCCTGATTGTGTGGGTGTGGGTATTGAAATAGAAAATGCAAGCATTGATGATGTGGTTGCAGTGGGTAGCATCACTTTGCTAAAGTGGCCCATCAAGCAGACAACAATGTTGAATGGGAGCCCATTACAACGATTTGTTCCTGTTGATGGAATGCATGCTACATATGAGGATGTATCCAACGATGACAATGTTGGAAAAAAACTTGATGGGAGTAATGTTGTCCAGTTGTCAAGGAAGAGACGATACACTTTCATGAACAGGACTCAAAAATCAAAAGCAGCACCAGCTTCGACTTTTTACCTTTCAAACAAATCAATTCAAAGGGTATCATGCATTGATTGTTGTGCACAAAAATGTTGCCAGTTTGCAGATCGTGATATGGTGACAAGGTTACGACAACAGTTTTGGGGAGAGTCTCAAAAATCACGCACTAATTATGTTTATGATGTTCTTTCTATATGTTATCAGAAAGATGAGAAGTCACGATACCAATTCAGGCTAAATGGCTCTATTGTTTGTTGTAGAGCATGGTATGAGCTACATGGAATACCAAAGACATCATTTTATCGATACAAGGAGAACTTTGAAAATGGTGTGCGCCAATATGTACATGGGAACACATGTACATTGAGAAGGGGACTTCAACATACTAGTTTAGCAAGAGCACTACTAAATGAGTTTGTGGAAAACAACTCTGAGAAGATGCCACATAGAAGTAGAACACTGCTAGATGGCTCAAGAGAGACTCAATTGGTGATTCCATCAACATACAAACAAGTGGATATTTTATGTGAAATCAACACGACACTTGACCAAATGGGCTATGAGAAGAAGCTATCCCAATCTTCTTTTGGTAGAATTTGGAACAAAGAGTACCCACATGTCACTTTAACAAAGACGAGTGAGTTCTCTAAGTGCAATATTTGTAGCTCAATCAAGGCAAGGTTAGAAGCTAAACCTTCTCTTGAAGAGAGAGCTCTTCTCTTGAGGGAGAAAGAAATTCACATGGCACAACAAAAGAGTTGCAGAAGCCTATATTATGCATGGTGCACGTATTCAGAAACTCAACCACAAAAATATGTATGCATAATCCATGATAAGATGGATCAAAAGAAGACTGCCATTCCTAGATTACGCATTGTTCCCAAGGGTGTGGATTCAGGATATAATCTGCAGGTGGCATTGATTGGCATGATCACTCATGGACATGGAGAAGGTCATTACGGACACTTTGTCTTGAATGGTTTGTGGCCAGCTAATCCAAATCTTACAATTGGCTCAATTGCTAATTGTTTACATAACCTAGAGAGGATAGATAAGCATCCTCTTGGTGATCTAGTAACAAATGGACTTCCAAGGAGCAATATTTCACTACTACATGCTTTGAACTCAAGGGATGCTTTGGACTACCATAACTTGAGTGATGGAAAAGAGCCCATTGTGCAGTCGTCAAAAATTGCAGAAGAGGAATTGGGGTCAACATTTCGCAGATTGCCAGAGAACTTGTTGCTACAATTGGATAATTGTGCAGGGGAAAACAAAAATCGATACTTATTTGCCTATTTGTCAATGCTTGTTGCAAGGGGTGTTTTCAAAACCATCTAGCTGGGATTTTTAATGGTTGGGCATACACATGAGGACATAGACGCCATGTTTAGTAGGTTTTCAGAGAAGCTGAGAGTTACACAAACCTATACTTTGCCACATTTGATGGATACATTACGAAATAGCTCATCTTCATCTCCAGCTCCATTTTTTCTCACAAAGATCCCCGATTTCAAGCAATATTGTGATGACTATCTTTGTGATGGACAAGACATACTTGTTGGACATTCCAAACCGCTTCAGTTCAGGTTCTTTATGCAGGATGAGACACCAATGATGCAATATAAGGCACATGTAGGTGTATCAAGTTGGAGTGGAAGTATTCACCTGTGGAAAACAGACACAGAAGGCAAGCCAATGTTACCACATGGAGATCCACCTCTAGTACAAATGGCGGAGTATGTCAAGGCCCACGAAGAAGTCATTTTTGGGCTAAAGAACTATATAAAATTTTGGAAAAATTTAGGGAATGGTTCAAGTATTCCGCGATATTATAGACCCATGATAGATTATTGGAGTAAGGTAATTGAAGAGATTGGAAAAGCAATCATATCTGAGGGAGTCTTGTATGAAATGTTTTGGCCAAAAACTCAAGAATATTCTCACCTACAAAGCACTACAATGAATTTGCAACAAGGAGCAGAAAGATTCCTAGGCCTTGAAGAGTTGAACGATCATTTTTGTGGGCCTCAACGAGATAGGCCAAGGGAAGAGTTTGACCCTATGTCTGATGTGCACCAAGGTGACTTTCTTATGCTTGTTCCGAGTGACACAGAAATCTATCCAGTGTGGCTTGCAATGGCTTTATCTGACATTGATAATGAGCCTACATCACCAAACTACAGAAAACTCTTGATTCAATATTGGGCACCTTGCGTGAGAAAAAGTGGGATGACAGATACTCAAGCTTACAGCAATTGTTGGAAGGGTTATTGGGCTGTCAACTATAAGGACCCACAAGTGTGGGAAACTGTAGATGCAATTGTTTGGTCCTGGAGACCCAACAAAGAAGGACCATTTTCTAGAATAAAGATTCCAGAAAGGCATGCTCTAAAAGCCAAAGAAGGCCTCACTCGTGCACATCAACCACACTTGGATCAAAGTTCAGATATGGTATCAAATGTGGAGTAGAATTATGTGGAGCTTCTATTGTGACTATACTAGTCAGTTTGTAAACAAAATCTTTTTTGTATCTTCCTTTGTTTTATGTAATTTATAGTTATTATTCAAATCCATGTGTTGTACATCCTCTTGACTTTTGGTGTTTATCAACACCACAATCCTATGAGATTTTCACTTTATTTACTAACCACACACCTCAATTTTTCCCACTTTAAGTGGAAAATTCCCAAATTACATGAATTTAGTCGATTTGGAGATTCCCATAATGTGAGATTTTTACCAAAATACCTAATATGGTCTTCACAACGTTCATAGAATACAAATAATTCTATTTGTGGACCCTTGTTTGGACAACTTCAGGCCCAATGATCACCTCCACACTCATAGCGTGGACCTTCTTGTTTCATAGCTGGTGATCCAGCCAATGTTTTTTCTTGCCTTGTGAGGATATTCTTTGAACCATACTTCTGATTGGCTATGAACCTGAGCATATTTGTATCCATGGAGTACTGGTTTTTCACGGGTTGTGGCATATGCATTGGTTGAGTGTAGTTCACTATCACTCTCCCATCGTTCAGAAGATGCGTTTATTGCCCTAGCACTTGTTGCGGCTTCAGTTGAGTGCTACACCATGGAGTTGGATGATCCCCTCCACAAGTATTACATCTCCTCAATTGAGTTTGTTGTACAATCGGGTTCTATATGTAGACTTGGTTTATTCTTCTAATCACCCCCTCAACCACTTGTTCAATGATTGGTTCCCAAAGAGTTTGAACATCTTGCTTTGTGGTTGATTCTCTCTTTGGAGATGATATGCTACTGTTCGTGTTGTCTATATCTTCAGTCACCTCTCCATAGGCTTTGCAATTGTCAACTAGATATAGAGCTTCTCTTGTGACTTGCTCAAATGCCATGCATCCTTTCAAATGTAGGTCCTTTTTAAGATCTTCATTCCTCAAGCCCTCTGTGAAGAGAACTGATAATCTCTCATCTTGCGGTATATCTCTCATAGGACATCTCTTGATGTATTGTTTGAAGCGAAGCAAATCTTCCTTCACTCTTTCGTCTTTTTTTTGTTTGAAAGAGTAGATCTGGGACATTGTGTTGTGTTTGATTCCCCTTTTTGAGAATTCCTCTACGAACTCTTTACAAACTCTTGTAAGAGGTGTGCTATGTTGGGAAAATCGTCTCTATTTAGTGGTTGGAACCAAGTCAAAGCTGTTTCTTCTAATGTCAACCCAAATCCCTCATACTGAGTATAGAAATCTGCAATCTGTTCAGCTCTCAAAACTTGTTTGAAGATTGAGACATGAGCATATGGATCCCTTGACCCATTGTACTTTGTGTTAACACATTGAGCCACTTGATATGGTCTTAAACATTGTGGTTCAGCCACGAATCTAACCAATTTGTGGTCTCTTGGAAAGACGTCTCTCGCTCTCTCCTCTCATCTTGGAGAAAATCCCGATGGGATCCTCTCTGATATGTGCTCTAGCATCATTATTGGTTGAAAGTAAGTAGAGATCGGAGTACCCTTGTACGCATATCTCTATAGGTCAATTGGATCAATAAGTTTGTACTCACATCCATACTTATCTACCATCAAAACTTGCACTCCCTTGGCATCTGTATACATGAATGCATAGAGATTCTTATGGGTGGTCAACTCTCTAGCATTGGGCTCCACACACCTATAGAAGATGTACGGATCTCCATTTGTGAATCTATACAAGCACTCATGAGAATAATCGATAAGCACTCTCATGGAATCATTGGCTTTGATGAATTTCACATTCGATTTGTTGATCAGAGGATGCCTGTCCTCTAGGTATTCTCCCAATCCCATTGTTGTCGGCATTGCAGTGTTTCTTACGTTTTTTCATGTCTCTAAGTGGAGTAGAAAACCCTGGTGGTGGATGATTTGTCATGGTCAAGACTCACTCAAGATTCTCAAGATAGTCTCTTACAAGCCCACTTAGGCGTAGTGCAACTTATCCCTTTTTGCCCTTGGTAAGGTCTCTCAAAAGTCAGGAATTTGTGACTTTTTGGTCTTTGGAAACTAGTGTTGGGATACCCTAAAAGTTTGAATTTAGGAAACCTGGAAAATTCAGCTCTAAAAGTAGGTGTGTGCTATTGCCCGCAAGCTTTCTTCCTGGCTATACCTAACTCAATTTGGAGTTGTCTATCAAAAGTTAGAGCTGTTTTGGTGAACTGCACTTGAAACAGCACTCAAAACAGTTCTAGGACCAACACACGAGAACTTTGGCTTGTATCTTGGTCTCGCGAAGGTATTTTTAGCTCAAACTTGAGATTTGGGATGTACTCAAGTATATCTACAAGATCATAAACTCAGATACCCCCACTACGTTGAGGTACATGGATCGCAATCCATGTTCCCTGTCAAAATTTTTCCCCAAATTTTGACTGTGTAGACAAGGTCATGTGCAGGCTATATACCAATTTTCACCAAATTCTGAGGTTGAGGTACATGGATAGCGATCCGTGTTCAACCACATCTGGACTTTTCCTCTTGGCAGCTTGTTCCTGACTATGTCCACAAGCTAAATCTCAAATATTTTTGAATTTGGACTTGGTTTGATAGGTCAAATACACAGTACAAGGTCTGCACTACGGTTTTCAGTCTGTCACCTGTTTTGATAGTCTGTGACAAAGGAACATGGATCGTGATCCATGTACCTATCAGATTGCACTGAAACTTGGCACACAGCTTGTCCTTGGTCTTCTGATCCCTGCTATATTGTTTTTATGTGATTTGGACTTGTTTAGGTCTGGCAAAAATCAATCCCTATGTCTGTTTTAGGGTTTTCCTCTTTGCACTATTTTTGGCACTTTTGACCCAATTTTTGAACTTTTTTGACAAAGTTTCTTTGTGGACTTTTGTTCACAATGGTCTTTGGTTTAGGCTTGAAATTTTTTTTTTCCAAAAAAAATTCATACGAACATGGATCGCGATCCATGTTCCACCACTTTTGGATCTGAATTTTTAGTGTGCAGATAGCTTATGATGTTTGTAGCTTGCTCACCAAGAATTTTTGGATTTGGATCAATTTTTTCCAACCAAAACTGACTTCTACAATCTGATGTGATAGTTTGACAATGTTCTATTTTTTGCTCATTTGACCACTGTTTACAACTTTTTTGCATATGGTTCTTTTGGGAAAGTTGTTCCAAATGGTACGAGCCACCTACTCCTCAAATCTCAGTCAAAAAATTTTCAAAAACTTTTCATGAAGTACATAGATCCCGATCCATGTCTAGAAGCCAAATTGACATTTCTTGGTACCAATAGAATCAGCATGTTTACTAGATGATATGGTATCAAAAGTTTTTCCTACACAAAACTAAGTTTTTTTGTCTACTTTACGGTTTTTGACTAATTTCTGTATTTGGCTAGATTGAACAACCTTTTTCAATTTTTTGACATGGTCCCTTTTGGCAAAGTTGTTCCACTAGTTATCAAGAATGTACTTGTCAAATATTAGCCCAAAATGTAAAAAAGGTACATGGATCGCAATCCATGTTTGGAAACATTTTTTCATGAATTTTGTTCTGCAGGTTGTGTATCCCCTATATAGGCCAAATCTCACCCCTTTTTGAATTTGGATCCCAAAAAGTTGAAAAAACCCAACTTTTGTGTCTCCAACAGCACTCTGAAAGCATAGAGAAAATCGGAGAATGAAATGCTTTTGGCTATCTCACTCACAACCCTCTTTACTTCTCAAGAATAGATCTAGCAAGTCCTCGACTTCTAGACTCTATCAAGCATTATACCTTGTATCTAGCTGCTTCACTGCTAAGGTGTAAATGGAATGGAGGGAAAAATATTCAAAAAAGAACGCTCTAAATATGCACTAGGTCACTCACCATCTAAGGATCATATCCCCGGTAACGGCGCCAATGTTAGCGGGTCACCACGACGGATGTCTGCATCATAGCTTTCTGGCACTAACATAATGTCAATACTCAGGGAAAGTGACTCGGATGGGGCATGAAGACTCTTTGAGATTTTCAATCTCAAGAAGTGAACCTAAACAAGAAAACACAACAACTCTACAAGCAAATCAACACTCAATGATCATGAAAATCTACCTATGTCCTTTCTCACAGGTCATCACGCCATTTGGGCACTTGAACGGAGTCGAAATGCAACAAAACTTTAGGAGGAGGTCTAAGATACCTAGGGGCACTATCCTACCACCTCACATTGCAATCCGACAAGGTACCAAAATCACGATCCATCATGAAAAAGGTCTCGAAAACTGCAACAGATCAGACCAGAAAGGTCGCCTTATGGTCTAGGAACACTCTCCTATGGTCAAAATGACTAAACTGATTTAAGCACTCAAATTTTCAATTACAGCTCACAGACATGTAGTCGCAAACCACAACAAAACTGACAATGCTTACACTAGAATGAAAGAGCAAAGGAAGAGGAACACAATGTAAGTTTCGGACTTGAAAACTGATTACCCATTCATTAGTTGTGATGATTACAAGGTGGAGCAGCTCGTAGATTGAGCGTATGTACAGCAGAGCTCTTTCTTCTTCTAAAGATAAGCCTCCTTTATTGACCTTTATACCTAGGGATTTCTAAATGGCCAGTGGCCAGTTCATACGGACCTTTACAATTATCATGACATCATTACAACTCACGAAATTGACCTGCTACTCTAGAATTACCATTTACATAGAGTATCACTATACTAGCTCGGACAATTAATAGAGTACAAATGTGGTGTCCGGCTACGTGTCCGGCCAGGTGGACGCCCGTTTGATCTGTCCTCAAGCAACGGCTGTCCAAGTACTCTATTTTGCCTAGCAAAGACACAAATGTCATAAATAAAAGTTTCTTTTTTAAAATGATATGGTGTTGTCCTTATGTGAAAATAGAACACCTACATAGCCTTCCTTGTGCTCTATTTTTCATAGGGACGACACAATGTCACAAAAAAATAAGTATGATTTCTTTAAGAAGGTTGTGTTTCCCTTATGCAAAAGCACACAAACGATTGTCTGAGTGCTCTGTGTTTGCATAGTGAGGACACAGTGCTACAAATAAGTGATGTTTTTTCTATAATGATATGGTGTTGCTCGTATGCAAAAATATAACACCCAGATAGCCTTCCGTGTGCTCTAATTTTGCGTAAAGATGAAATATCACTATGGTTGTTTCAGGGTGAGTATGACCACTAATTTTTTCAAGTATATGACAATTTAAAGTTTTCTTTTTTGTTTCTTGTGCAGAAAAGTCTACTACTAGAAAGAGTTTGGAAGGTCTTGATATTGAAGAGGTTGAGGAGACATGTGATGACAGGTTAATGGAGCTAGTTTACCAAGTCAAGCAATTGTCTAAGTTTGCCTATGCAAAAGAAATATTTAATGTCCCTTTTGATCTGGAGAGCTTTCTACAAGTGTTCTACAATAAAATTCTTGACTATTAAGGTTTTTTCTGACCTTAACAATGAGCACAAGCTTGACAACTTTGTACACTTTAATGATCCGAGGGGATTCACTCTATATACAAAATGGGATGCCCCCTGCGAGCAGACAAATTTGATAAAACCCCTATATACGACTCATATTAGAGAATATGACCCCCCTTTTTACATTTTAAAAACAATCAATGAAGAAAACTATCATACCCCTATCTTACATATAAAATTTAGGTCTCACATGATATAATTGAGTAAAACTAATCAAAGAGTGTGTAGCATAGTGACCGGCAATGTAATAAGGAACCACTTATGTTGATAACTAGATGTACCTCAATGTGTCTTAGTTTGACTTTCAATCTGTATGTCCGATCAACCTGCATTCTGGATACTCGTCCAATTTTGACCCATCTAAAGCTGGTGTAAATCAATCCTTGACCTGCTCCGAATCAGTCCTTGTCTATGACCGACTTGATGCAAAATTTGATGTGTGACGTGAAAAAAAACTTCCACTAAATACATCTAAGTCATAGTGCATACCAGGGACCAATCGTTACAAGTAATCAACCCAGGTCAAGTTCCCCCCCTCCTGCCCCCCCTCTAAATATGATACCCCCCTCCCTTATCTTTAAGCTTGGGAGAAAAATTATTGGGGGCCTGTCTCCAACTTATACGCTTATGCAACTTGTAAAAAAACCCCCTCCCCTACACTTACGTGGTGTGGTAAGTTTTCCATGGTGAATCCCCCGGGTTAATGATATTTTAAAGTAAGCAATTTAACACCAAGCATAGACTCCAAGAAGTTGGCATTACGCCAAGATGATTGGAAGAGGGTCCATAACCCCTGTCAGTGGCATGGAAGGCATGTTTGCAAGTTTATGATTGAACATATAGCATTTTTGCTCTTTTTGACTCTTATTCCAGTAGAGGAAGGAGAGACCAAATATCTGCAAAATACAACAGCTGTGAATGTCCAAGATGTGGAGGAAGCACCTGAAGATTTTAGAGAGTAAATGGAGAGTTTTGAAAACAAAGAGATCTTGGATGTTGCACAATTCAAGGAAAGGAACATACCAAAGTAGAGGAGAAAATCCATATTCCATTGGAAGAGCTTGATCCCTTGCTATACACATCAACCATCCCCACCTACAAGATAAACAATAAGGAGTATTTGCTACTACATGACACATAAAATCTCTTTGATCTAAGAGAGGACTACTAGCTACTGCCTTGCTATTTTGGCAGAGTGGGCAAAGCATGATAAAGGCTTTGTTGTGACTACAGTACACCATGCCCATTATCATTACTTGATACAGAATCTGAGTAGTTTAATGATCAGTCCCATGCTTGTAAAGTGTGAGCTTTGTCCTAAGGTGTGAGTCAAGGAGAGGAGAGTGGATTTATCCCACATACTGTGGAGTAAGGCTGTAGAGCTACTTAAAGCTCATTTCTTGAATTAATAAACAACAACTTCATTTTTCACTAGATGCTTGTCTATGGTGAGCTTGTGCTAAGCTAAGTCAATACTCAAGATTGTGTTTATGAGTCAAAGATTGTGTTTATGAGTCCAAGATAATTCTATCTTGAACCTAATTCACTTGAGTGATAACCTTGCTTACACACACTCACACACTTGCACCATGTTTCTCTTTCATCCACCATAGCTAGCACGATCCAATTCCTAACATTTGGTATCAGAGCCATGGTGTGCTAGCTAGGATTTTCAGTATGCATTAGTGTGTGTTAATCATTAGCATCTCCATTAGATCGATTAGCATTTCATTGTCACGGCCCATTAACATTATTCATAACTAGTTGCATCTCACTAATTAGGCCCTAATCTAGTTATGTGTGGGCATGTCCTTGGCACACCCAAGAGGCCACTACCCTCCATGGCTAGATAGGCTTGATTAGGGAGAAGATTAGCATTCAATTTTTTGCATTTCTAAGTCATTTTTGTGTCAATTTTCTAGTGATTTGCACCTCCAATTAATATCTCCACCTTTGCAATTGCCTAACAACAGTAACCTCATCTCAAAGTGCTCGACGCAAGCTCTCCGTGGAGCCTTCAAGCTCTACAAACCGAGCCCTAGAACTCCATTAAAGCTATCCTCAAAATTGCCTAAAAATAGGTGTGTGTGTGTGAGTTTGTGTGGGAAAGGGCCTGCCGACTTGGCTTAAGATCTTATTCTTCGGAGGATATTCCACAAGGGAGCCCATGGGCTTGGTGGCTAGCTCAAATTAGAAAGGCCGTTATTGGCTGTGGGGTCCAAAGTTCGAATTTGGAGTGGGCAACGTGGGCGGACCCGAAACAGGAATTCAAATTAGCTTTTTTTGGAGGAAGCGCGTCCGCAAGGGAGAGATCCCACAAAGCGCGCGCCTTGATTTTTTTTCCCACTGCTCGGCGCTCATACCCGTCTGTCCGCGCGCCTGCTTGGCCGTGCCCGCACCGCCCGAATTGCCCGGCTTCAATCTCCGCCCTGTTGGACCCCCCTTCCCACGGAGCTGCCTCAAGAGCTTCACTTGTCCGGCCCTGTAAGCCCCGCTTCCCGCACTGCTCTCGGCCTCAAAGCTCCAAGGCAAGGCTCTTTAAGCCCGTGCTCCTCCCACGGTGCTGCTCCTAGCCAAGCCTGCATAAGCCGCCCTTCACGCGCTAACTCCAATTCCCACAAGGGGGTGCTCCCACCCTATGCACCGGCTCCGAGGCAAACCTCCAAGAGACTTCAAAGCCTCCAAGAACCCTATAAGGGATTGCTGCAACCAAGCTGCAATGAGGCACCCTAAAGATTTCAAAGCCTCAAAGGCATCAGAGAACCCGACCAAAGGTGACTTTTGTGAAGAGGGGCTTCACCCGACGGCGGTGAAGAGGAGCTTCACAAAGTTCAAAGGAATTTTCTCTTAGCCTCTTTCTCATCTTTTCAAATCTTGCAGCCAAGCACAATAACTTGCAAATAAATAATCATCTTTCTTTATTTGTGCGCCGTGTAAAGAGGCAGACACTGGCTAGGAGAGTCTCCTAAGCTAAGACCCCTCTATTGGCACAAATGGGGGACAAGGGAATAAAGAAATTCAATGGGGAGGGATTTCACACTTGGAAAACAAAGTTAAGAGGCTACCTTATGAAAAAATGTTTGTGGTCTATCATTAGCACTGCCTTAGAGCAACAAGCCAAACCTGATGGAGTGCACACTAGGGCATCTACACTCATAGTAAGTGCACAGAATTTGGCCAAAGACGAACAAGCATTGGGAATTATCATCACTTCTTTGCATGATAACTATGTGCATTTCATAGATGAATGTAAGCATGCACATGAAGCCTGGCATGTCCTAGAAAGTAATTTGCAGCTAGGGCCAAAAGAAGCAAAGTTAGTCTTAAAAGACAACTTTACAAAGTTCCTATTATTGAAGGGGAGGACATAGCTAGCGTAGTGAACAGTCTTAAGAGCATTGTCACACAACTCACTTACATCCAAGTTGAAGTACCAGAAGATGACAAAGTGGCCATAATATTAAGTGCACTTCCACCTTCTTATGACCACTTAGTCATAATTCTTGAAGAAAAAGAACCAGCACCACCATTCCAAGATGTTATCAACTCAGTCCAAGCAGAAGAAAGAAAGCAAAGAGGTTCATTCACCTCATGAAGAGGAGTTTTTATTGCAACATCTTCAAGGGGAATATATTCGCCCATCAACATCGACAAACAGACGAAAGTGTTATGAATGTGGAAGAATGGGACACGTAGCAAAAGATTGCTACACAAACAAACCTTGCAATAAATGTGGTAGGAAGGGACACCCTCCTTCTTCGTGCTACTCGAATGGAGGTAGTAACAGTGGAAAAAGAAGCAGCAATAGACGCAACAACAGAAGCAATGAAGGCAAGAGACCTGACAGAGGATCAGCTCACATAGTAGAAGACAAAAAGGATGAAGACGAAAGCAGCGTTGTCTTTTATGAAGACCCATTTTAAAGATGCAGACTCTCTACTTGTAGGGGAGGACTTTTTCCTATGTGGATACCAGCTTATCATCCTGTGTGGACATCACCATCCTTTGTGGATCTTTCTTGTGTGGATTTTACCATCCTGTGTGGATATCACCATCCTTTGTGGACTTTATTTTCCTGTGTGGATATCACCATCCTATGTGGATTTTTTTAGCCTGTGTGGATCATGAATCTTTAGTATCTTGTCTTAGTCCAAACCTCAAGGGGAGGATTGTAAAGTGTGAGCTTTGTACTAAGGTGTGAGTCAAGGAGAGGAGAGTGGATTTATCCCACATACTGTGGAGCAAGGCTGTAGAGCTACTTAAAGCTCTTTCTTGAATGAATAAACAACAACTTCATTTTGCACTACATGCTTGTCTATGGTGAGCTTGTGCTAAGCTAAGTCAATACTCAAGATTGTGTTTATGAGTCCAGGCTAATTCTATCTTGGAACCTAATTCACTTGAGTGATAACCTTGTTTACACACACTCACACACTTGCACCATGTTTCTCTTTCATCCACCATAGCTAGAACGATCCAATTCCTAACAATGTTGCAGAGCATTTGATCAGTGTTGTTCAAAGCTATGAAGAGCAAGGGCTTCCCACAGATGAGGAATTTGAGAAAATTCAAAAAAGATTGAATACTGAACACATGGGCCCAAAGATCCCAAGAGAGATCAAAGAGAATAAACCAAGTTTTTCCATTAAAGATGATGAAAACCCTAAGGTAAAATGGGAAAACTATAAATAATATTCGCAAGCACATTATTTAGGCCATTGAAATTTTAGTAACACATCCTTTCTATTAGCTGATTTCAATGGTTTTTTTGCACAAGTTGATATTGTAGATCTCACCAAGTCTCTAGGGAGAGGGAAGGTCTCTACGCCTTTGGATCTGAAGAGGGATCAGATTTTGGGCCATTACATTGGGAAGCTCAACAAGGAGACAATAACTATCTACCACAAGAAGCTTTCCCAATCACCCACTCTCCCCATGCTTGCACTAGTGGCTCTATCAAGGGTGGTAGGTTCACATCCAATAAGAGTTGGAGTGGAAAAAATCATACTTCTTGAGAAGCAAGAAGCCACTAGAGTTTTTGGACTTTCTCTAGGATTTATGGGCTCAAGAAGTGCATACTTTGTCACTATGGCAAGTTATATGCTTGCCCCTTCTCATCACTTGAAGCAATTGCAGGGCTACAAGAAGCAGGAATACATGAAGTGGAGGGGGAAAAATGAAAACCCTGATGTTGGATCAAGCGGCCAGAACTGATCCTTGTATCATTCCCCATTTGATTCCTTATCTCTCTCTAGTGGAAAGCCATTGTAAAACACTTTCACTTGCAGATGATTACTGTATGCATCCTTCCTTTTTTGTATACTCTTATGTATAGCTGTAGCAATATCAAAATTGTCCAATATTTTTTTAGCCTCTTGTGATCTAGTTCTGTGCCACACCGTTGTCTGTAAAACCACTGGAATGCTTCAAGCAAGCTATTAGCTTTTTGAGCTCCTTCACCATGTCAAGTGTGTTTGAAAACTTGGTTCCTGCATGATAGTGGGACTTCTCCATACCTTGAGTAGACCAAATTGACAAGCTTCCATATTTCTTTACAAACCAAGGAGTGTGATTGTAGATAATGTGCTGCAGAAAAAAATAAGATCCATTCTTTAGCAACTTATGCAAGTATTGAATCAAATTAGTAGAGTCAAAATTCATAATTATTACCATGTAGTGTGTGAAGTGCTCTGAGCTCCATGCACTTGTCATAGCTTTCTTGAGTTTGTTCAACTCTTTCGTAAAGTTGGAGAGGTCATTATTTTCCCAATGACTTTTATCACAATAAGAAAAGACTGCATCCAAGGTATCCCACAATATTTCCTTTTCATTTGTTGCTCTACCATGAACTCTATGGTCTTTCACAACATTGTGCAGAGCCTTCCCTTGGTTGTATTGGACTATAGATGAATCCCTACCCAACTTTCCATGAAATTCCAAGAATATTTTGGCCTTCATCCTACCAATAGAATATTTTCTAGGGACATTATTTCCACCAGATGACATTTTGGGGTCTGACTCAATCACAACATTCCCCCCATGAAGTCCAATATCAGACAATACCCTCTCAATACTTTTTATTGCAGCTTCTATGGCTGATAAAGGTTGTAGTTTCCATGAAAACCCTATGTAGAGGTGCACAATCTTCTCAATGATTCTACAAAGTGCATGCAGTGTGTAGAGGTGGAAATTTGAAAGGGAAGTATCTAAAACAACTTGAAAGTTTGGATCTTTAAGAGTGTCTATCCGGGGTTTTGTTCCAATTAGCAAGATTTAGCTCCTTTGTTGCACCCATCAGCAATAGATACAGGGACTTTTGGAATTAGCACCCCTTGACACATTGTACATACACTTTAGTGCCTTTAGGTCCCCCCCATGTGCCATTATACCTTGTACCTACCAAAGCCCTCAACATCTTACTCCCCAATCTATTGAGCTTTGATTATAGTAGGGATACTAGTGTGGCGGAGTACCCAATTCAACACATTGAAATCTTCACTATCAACCTCAAAAGCACCCTAGCCACCATACGTTCTTCTCTGACTGCACATTAAAAAATATAGTGTTTTTTTCCCTCTATGGTATGAAGAGCTCTATTCATGAGACTTATTGAGACTCTCTCAAGCTTTCTACCCTTCACAATTTCACTCTCATCTAATTTGATGATAAAAATGGCTTTTCCATTCACCTTACTATGTTGAAGACCATATAATTTTATCATGGCCCTCTACAACATTCTTAAGTCAAAGAACAGATTGTTGAAAGAGTTAAACTTGAGGCCTTTCTTCTTAGCATGATATATGTCATTGATGTGAGAAGGCTCTCCAAGCATCTCCATGACCTTGGAATTAATTTTGAGCATGGCCTATTGAACAATCAATGGCTTTGGAAGCAAGGACTCCTTCACTCTTGACTTCTTTAGGTTTGTTTTGATGATCTTGAATAGCTTTCAATAACCTACCCTACTGATTCCAACTTTGTCAAAAATGCCTTAAACTTCATCTTTGTCCAAAGTAGAGCTTTATAGAAATCCATTGACGCATTTTCCCCTAGAAACCCTAAATATTCTTTCATTCAATAGGTTGTCAGCAAGAACAAGTAGAATCACTTCACAAAAGGATTGTGATGCACCTCCCATGTTTCCTTGTGAGAAGTCTCCTTGAACTAAGCACCTGAGTAAACAAAAGGAAAGACTATAGCACTCAAAGTTACCAACTTGCAAAACAGATATCAATTTGAAAAAAAAAAAACAATTTTACCTCACTGCTTTGATGCTTCTGCTGCAGCCTCCACGTCCTTGCTTGAGACTCTCTCCAAGGAGTAGAGACGTATTCCTATTGGCCTACCATGAAAGTGGACATACAAGAGTATGTTTCAAAATGTGTGGTATGCCAAAAGACTAAGTATGATAGAGGGAAGCAACCTGGACTACTCCAGCCATTGCTAATCCCTAATTCACCATGGGAGAGTATATCTTTGGATTTTATCTTTGGATTACCCAAGTCTATCCATGGGAATATGGGAATATGGGAATATGGACAATACTCAACAGATTCTTCCTCTTCCCTACCCTCATTCCCCGCTAGCTCTCTCCACCTTAAAAGGTGTTTGACCCTTGGTTGACCCTTGGTTGTATTGGACTATAGATGAATCCCTACCCAACTTTCCATGAAATTCCAAGAATATTTTGGCCTTCATCCTACCAACAGAAGCTTTCTTAGGGACATTATTTCCACTAGATGACATTTTAGGGTCTGACTCAATCACAACATTCCCCCCATGAAGTCCAATATCAGACAATACCCTCTCAATACTTTTTATTGCAGCTTCTATGGCTAATAAAGGTTGTAGTTTCCATGAAAACCCTATGTAGAGGTGCACAATCTTCTCAATGATTCTACAAAGTGCATGCAGTGTGCAGAGGTGTAAATTTGAAAGGGAAGTATATAAAACAACTTGAAAGTCTGGATCTTTAAGAGTGTCTATCTGGGGTTTTGTTCTAATTAGCAAGATTCAGCTCCTTTGTTGCACCCATGCAGCAGTATATACAGGGGATTTTTGCATTAGCATCCCTTGACACATTGTACATACACTTTAGTGCCTTTAGGTCCCACCCTTGTGCCATTACACCATGTACCTACCAAAGCCCTCAACATCTAGCTCCTCCATAGCCTATTGAGCTTTGATTATAGCAAGGATACTAGTGTGGTGGAATACCCAATTCAGCACATTTAAATCTTCACTATCAACCTTAAGAGTGTCTATCTGGGGTTTTGTTCTAATTAGCAAGATTCAGCTCCTTTGTTGCACCCATGCAGCAGTATTGTGCGCTCCTTGCCGCACGGTCGAAACAAGGGACTTGCCAATACACCGTGTGCGAGCCACAAACGGTTCCAAGCACACAACAAGCCTAAACTAGCAAGCTCAAGAGAGCAAAGGGTGTGTCACTCACCGCTCTACGCTCGCCTTCGTGGTGGATTCCTCGCCGCGATGAAGAAGAAGCTGCAGTCATGCCGCGCTCAACCGCGTCGCCGCTGTCGTGCCTTCGTAATGCTCGATCGCACACACACTCTCCCTCCCTCTCTCTCTCTCTCTCACACACACACACACACACACAAGGAGGTGAAGAAGAAGAAGATGGAGATGGAGATGGAGCAAGAGCACTCTTCTATTGCACAAATGAGAGAATGAGTAAAAATTAGGTTTAGTTGGCTTTTATAGGAGCTCACCCCATTCACACTTGGGCGCCCATGCTTAGCCAACTAATCCCTTGAATGTCCCAGTTAGAGTGCGCCTCTCATCAGCGATCACTCTACCTTTCCCTATTGTTCCGACAAGCCCGGTGCCTGACTCTAAATAATACAACGTTTATAGATCATAGGGTGTCCGTGTGCCGTGAGGGTTAACATGCCCCCCTTCCTGATGTAGATTCCGTCCTCGGAAGCTATTGAGTTGAAGCTAGTTCGTCGAGGTGGAAGAGCATTTGAGATGAATGTCCTTAGCCTTCTTCAGTCACTGCAAAATCAAACAACATTGGCACAGTAATTGCATTCTCTGAAAAAGCATATGCAGTTTTAGGTAGACAAATTGATTGGTAAAAGAATTTCAAACAATTTGTTAGCAATGAACATTAAATTGCAATGTAATCAAATGCATAAATAGATGTAGAGGTAGAAAATTAAACAAGTCTGGGGTCGCTAATTTGACGGTCAAAAGGCACTAGAGATCGAATATTAATACCATGGGTAAGCTTCTTAATTTTCTGTGGTCAATTAAGTTGTTTAATCGCGAGAGCCAAGTATTCATGTTCGAGGGCTGACTAGAGGCTATATCTAGAAAACCTTGTAGTTAAGCTACCATAAAAGGAATTTCTCATGAAATCATCGCCTGACTGATTACTTTTTCTTTGACCCCCCAAAGTCTTTTCACATTGATTCAATTTGATGTGTGTGCTTATTTTGTATGCCTTGGGTTTTTTGCTTTTCAAGGAAAAGCGCCCACACTGGGAACCTCTAGGGCTCTAGTACCATAGGCGATACATGTGAGTGAAGTACCAATTCAAGCTGAGATTTCTCTTCCAGCGTAAGATTTTACATTGTGGCACTTTGATTTTTTGCTTGTTCATTTTCAACATTTAAATTTTGTAACTTTGGGGGGTCATATAACACTGTTACCCTCCCCAGGCTCATCACATTAGTAAACTCCCTTTATAATACTTAAGCTAAAGGTCAATAGGGTTAAGCCCACTAGAAAGCCCTAGTACATTTCATACAATGCTGCCTAAATCGGATTAAGAACCTAAGTAACCATTGCTTATTAGGAAGGCATTCCCCATGGTATTAAGAGAAGATTTCTAATACCTAGCTTGGTCAAACTAGCTTAGTCGGACTGCTTGATTTTTACACCTAGACAAGTGATTATGACAAAACATTACATTGAATTAAATGTTTGATACTAAGCAAATGCATTGAATATTAGGCTACCAATCACAATCAAAGCAGACAAACATGGATGCAAAAAGATAAGGGCAATGCTAATGGACAAGAAACACCTGTTTGTGTTGATGGTCGCGCTTGATCTGAAGGTTTCATGAAGGTCCAAATCCTATCAATAGCAACACGCTCCTGTACACACTAGGAAACAAAAGGAATACCTCCAGGAGTCACATTAGTGGGAAAAGAGAACTTCGCTAATCTCTCAACTCTAAAACAGAAACACTCCTATCGTACTAATCTTACCTACCTTCCATCACTCAAGTGATGAGGATCAAAGGTGTTTTATGGCATAGGTTTCTGTTTCACTATACCAGATGTGAATGTGTAGGTCTGAGTCAATGTTTTGACTTTTAATGTGCATACTTGTTTGCGAATTGCTCTTGCTCCCTTTTTTTTTTTTGTGAGTATAAAGCTTTATATGTACATTCCCTAAGATTGGAGATTAAGAGGTCAGGGAAAAAGGTTGAGAGGGAAGCAAGTGAATAATGGATGTCAGCAAACACTCCCCCCTTCCTTGGGTAGATCATACCGTTTGAAATGAGCTTGTCACCCTTTGAAACCAATTGTTCCAGTTGGTAATAGGTGAGGATTTTTGCCATTAGTTTTCTATTACCCTAGGTGCCTCGTCAAGTTGCAAGGGTGGTAGGGTACTCTCCCAGGATCGAACTTGAAGTGGTTCATCAGGTGATTCTTGAACACTGGGAGGTGTGGATTCTTTTGTAGCTTCATGGAGGTCCACTACTATAGATGGAGGCTGTGTAGAAGCTTTTACCTCTATGGATGTATTACATGAGGAGCTAGAAGCTTCATGGGACTCCCCCCTTCCTGAGCTAGGTGGAACAAATCGTTCTTTCTTTGGTACCCAAACTAGCTCGGGAGCGGGTGTGTAGCATTCTGTGATTTTTTTCTTTCCACGATCATTGATTCGTTTTGGAGCTACGGGATTGGGCTCACTTGGGTCAGGTGATAGGTAAGAGCACAATCTACGTTTTGGCACCCAGATTTGATCATTTCCTTGATAGTAGCCTTGGGCTTCCAATAGTCGTTTAGGGATCCATCGCAACATTTTCTTACTTTTCTTGGAGCGAGTGGTACGTTTCTTACAAGGCTTCTGTTTTTTTGCACTAGCTATGGTCACTAAAGAAGCTTTAGGGACCCACTTGTATGTTTTCTTCGTTACATTAGGATGAGTCTTGTCGGAAGCGATATGCATTGCTTCTAGCATATTTAAGGGTATAGGCATTTCATCCCCCTCAGGTGTTACCCAGGTCGTCCCCCTATTTCCCCAAGTTTCTATGGTTGATGCTAGGTGCACCCAATCCACATTGTCCGACTCAGTCATCCCAGGTAGGATATCCATATAAGGAGAATCTTGGCCAATGTCTGTATCCTTTTTACAAGTGTAACAATATTGTAGTGGGGCCGAGTGAACTATGGTGTCAGAGCGATGATCAATAATGTTTTTACTCCCTAAGGGGTGTACCTTACCAGTCACCAAATCCACTCTAAGGACAGAGTCTTGGAATTGCAAATAGACATGATTTTTAGACCAATCATGAACCATTTGTGCTTCCCTCATGAATGGTCGTCCTAAAATCATTTCATATGACATAAGGTGTTTAGAGAAATCCATTACAATGAACGTATGTCGTACCTTGTGTCCTAGAACTTTGATCTTAAGATCCTTGAGCATCCCCATAGGTTTGGCTATGGTACCATTTGCCATCTTTACCACAATGTTAGTAACACTGAGGCGGGGTTTTCCCATGGATTCCCAACAATCTTTTGTAACGATGCTAACTCCTGCACCACCATCAAGAATTCCCTTTATAATTAATCCCTTGGTAGTGATGGGTAGGGTCGCATTAGACTCGTCGCCTTCAAAATACTGCCCTAATTCGTTAATGGGTACCTCGATCACAGACTCGTGTCCATCTAAGTCAAGTGATTGCACATGATTTTCCTCATCAATCATAATCGAGTCAGGCCTATTTGGTTGCGCAAACTGCGGTAATCCCGTTCGTAGCTCTCCGTTAAGGAATGCTCGAAGTGCAAGGAATAACTCAGGATCTCCATACAGTTTTGCTATGATCGTGGTTCGGACCTCAGAAGACATGAAGTCCACTAGTTTGGCAACATTCATTGGCGTTTTGCAAGGTGTAGGTCCTTGACTAGGAATTGGTGAGGATGGAATCTCATATTCCTCAATGGGATCAGGTATTCCTTCGTTAAACATCCTTTCCAACAAGAAAGGTGTATGCTCACTTTCTGATGTCCCGTCCTCACTCCCTTCTTGGATGATACTAGATATGGCTAACGGTCTATGGTTCATGTGGGGTGGATGAACTTGCGTGGAAAACACTGTGTCATGAATTTTGACATGCATGGGTTCTGGTTCTAGTTTTAGTTTCCTTTGAGTCTCCTCCACTAAACCTCTTAGATGTTTCACCTGCTTAATCTTGTCTACTGGGTTTGGGTACGTCCCAATCTTCTTTTTACGATTTTTCCCTTTTTGCCCCTGCGGTTTATCTTGGGGATCTTGGATTGGATTTGGAAACACTTGTGGTGTTTTCAGAGGCTCTTTATGGTTTTCTCTTATTCGGTTTTCATTTGGTTCCATGTTACGGTTTTCTTTGTCGGTCTTTCCCTTTGTGGTATTGGTTCTAGTCTCCATTGTCTCGATTGAATCTGAATCATCCTCGAGGTCATTCATATACACGGGGTCATCTCCTGTTCCTATGTTTGTTTTGGAACTTGGCTTTGAATTTCCCGTATTCTGCGACCTCGTCCTTCGTGTCTTCTTTTTCTTTGCTTGGATAACTGACGCAGTATTTCTCTCTTCAAGGATATGGCCTGGCCCTTGAAGCATGGACCGTGTAATCGCATAAGCGGGTGCGACGGGTGGTATTGGCGATGTCACACTAGCAATTTCGACCAAATTCAGGGGTGTGATTTTAGGTGCATTTGGGTTATAGGGGCATTGGGAAATCAAGTGATCTATGCCACAACGATTACATGTGAGTATTGGCATTGCAGACGTGCTCTCTTGATTCATTTGCATCTGTGCAGCATTCTTTTGCAGCCTAATAGGGCACTCCGCTGCTCGATGTGGTTCACCACACTCGTAGCATTGAAGAGGTGGCCTCCTAGCCTGGGTGTTGATATTTTGACCTCTGGATGCGAGAGCAGCAGCTTGATAAACCGGCTTGACTTGTCCCCAACAATCTTCCATGTAGTATATAGGACACTCTTCCAATGTATCAAGACCGTAGACAATACTAGTGTCTATTTCCTCCTCACAGCCATCTGCATAAGCATTTGATGGCTCGCAACCCACTTGGTTCATAGGGGCGACTCTTGGATGTGGGGGCTGTGGTCCTAGCACAGGAGGTGGTAGCGGTGTAGTTTGTACAACATTTTGAGATCTAGGGACCATGTGTTGCGGTAGTTGTTCAACAGGTGGAGCAGGCATCAATACAGGAGCTCGAGATGCATCCGTCCAGGCTATAGGTGGTCTATTTTCCATCATACGTTTGATCATTAAACAATCCTTAGCTTGGTGACCATGCCTACCACATGCGTTGCAAGTTCCATTAAATTTTACTCTAAACGTAGGGCACTCACTAGTGCTATGTGGACCTAAGCAAATGGAACACCATTGTTGCTCCCTTCTTGGATACATGTGACTATTTTGAGGGGGTCGATTATCCTTAAGAGACTCTTGGATTTCCTTGGTGAGGTCTGTCAAGAATGTCTCAAATACCTTTGGCTCATTGGCAATGGGCTTTGCAGTCATGGGTTCATACTCAATGGCTTGTGAGCTAGTGGATCTCGTGTCAGTAGACACCCTCATGCCTGCTATCATCAAGTTGTCCTCTAATTGGATTACATTGGCAGTGACATCTTCCCAGGTTGTGATACCTCTAATCACTAGTCCATTATAGATTCCTTCATTCCTCAACCCTCGAATGAATCGATCAAGCAGTTGGTTATTGTTGAAGCGCTCATTTACAGGGCAGCGAGAGTTTAAGTGCTTTAGACGACTAATGAAGTCCCTTACTGACTCTCCTTCCTTACGTTCGGCCTTCTGTAGCTGAGATGCTACACCCCAAAGCACACCTTTTCGTATGTACTCCTTTAGAAACAACCTTCGAAGGGTAGGGTAGATTGTTTTCTCGTCCGCCCTTACGGTCCTATACCAATCTCCAGCCTTCCCACTTAATGTCAAGCTTAAGGCATTGCACTTATGTAGTTCGTTGCGTTCCCCTAAGGAATCACATACTTGTTCAAACACTTCAATGTGTTTTCTAGCATCTTCGTCCCCATTGAAATTTTGCGCGAGTTTGGCGATTTGTACTGCCTTACTTCTAGGCTCTCTATCAGATGCATGACGCATTCTTTCCGCGATAGATCGACCTATGGTTTGAGCAAACGCTGCCAAGTCACCTATGTGAGGAGGCAGGGCCGGTGGAGGTACTCTTGGAATCATATGTGGGAGAGGGACGGGTACCGGTCTTGGCATATGTGTGGATGATGCAGGATATGGAACATAACCGAGCATAGGTCCACTCGGATAAGGGCTAGGGAGCGGCACTCGAGGAGCATAAGCAAGTGGTACAATTGGAGGTGTGGGGGCCATGTGTGCATAAGGGGCCAGAGGCACATATGGTCGAGGCCCCATATTAGGTACTACGACACTAGGTAGTGGCACTGCGCTAACCGTAGATGTCATCAGTACATTCTCTGTCAGGCTTATCCCTGGAGTGAGCACTGTGTTTTCCTTAATAGAGGGTTGAGCCAAGTTAGGGAAGCTAAAGTTTTCACTCGGAGGCTCAGATTGCATAGAGACCCCAGGTGAAATGACGTAAGATGGGTCCATGGGGCTCATTAGAGGAGTCTCCATTTGTGATAGAGTAGGCTGTTGAGCCTTTCTCGTATCCATAAATCTCATGGGGCCAGTTGAGAGTATATTTACCCCTCGGTTTTGCCTTTCTGATTGAATAATGCCATGGATAACATTACAGATCATTTTCTGTTGATCTTCGATGCTCGTGGCACTAGAGGTGGATTGTACAATCTCTATCCATCCTACATGGTAGGCGTGGCCAGAGTGTAGATCCATCAACACCTCAGTGCGGAGGTCGTATGTCCAATGATCATTAATGAACAATCCTTCTAGAGTCGACGTGTTAACGGTTTCTTGTGAGGTAGAAGCAATGTTGCTCCCCGTGGTTTTACTTGTCACCAACGGTACTCTAGAGGGAACTTCTGAAGGAGGCAGCTCAACAGGGCCTTCTTGGTAAGAAGTTGGCAGGATATCCACATGGACACTCTTTGGGGGTGTGGGGTCCACGTGCGATGTGAAAGGAGAGTCCACTTCCCCACCCCCTTCGTGTGCTTCATTTGCATCAGGTTCCGAGCGAGTAGCTCTACCTAATGTTTCCATGAAACGGCTAAACATACTAGTACTAGGCTGTGGAGCTTCGGGAGGTGCATGGCCTTCTCTCTCAGTGTTTTGGGTAGGGTATGCTTCCATGATTTCTGAGTCGGAGGAGGAATCACTAGCGGCTATTTTAGGGTCTTGGGTGGTGCTACCTTGTGTCCCCGCTGAGGGTCTAGAGCTTATCGTGGATGGGTAATGGTTGTCCGTATGAACAGAGGCACACTCAATATGCTCGTGTTCTAACACCCGCCCAGAGCGTAAGTGCATGTGCTTTTGATACCCTAAGGTGTCAAAAAGCTGCTCTAGGAGGCCTTGTGACTAGTTTTTAGCGTGTTTTTTGTTTGTTTTTTTGCTAGATTTTTTAGAGCGTGTCGTGGAATGGGTCGTGTGATAGCTCGAAACAAGCGTATTGGTCAGAGGGTCGTGCCATGCTTTACAGCCCTCCGTTTGGTCACTCTATGCCTTCGGAATCCCTAAAACTGTCAATTTCCAGTAGGGAACTAGGCCCAAACTAGAAAGTCTAAGGGTGCAAGTGGGAAGAGAAAGGAGGAGAGTGGAGGACTTGTCCCACATGCTCTCATTCTCCCTTGAGGGAGTAGGGTATATATATAAGAGTGAGTCTAGTATATATCATAGGACTGAGGCTTGGGCTTGGGCTTGGGGAACCGATCCCGATCTATCTTTTATACAAACCAACCCGTCCGTTTTAAGAGTCACGTTTTTATTTTCGAAAAATTTAACCGCCCGCTCACTCGCGTTTTTATTTTCCGATTTTTTTTAAAATTTTTTTTTCCTTTTCAATTTTTTTTTTTTTAATAATGCAGAAAACGCAGAAATTGAACGCAAGAAATGCAGAAAATTGAAAAAGCACAGAAAATGCAAAAAATTGCAGAAATTGGAACTTGACAGAAAATTTAACACAGAAAACGCAGAAAATTGCAGAAATTGAAACTTGACAGAAAATGCAAAAAATGCAAAAAAACGCAAGAAATGCTAACTGTGCACTGCAAACCAGAAAACGTAGAAAGCGCAAAAAACAGAAATCTCCACACAACTACACACACTCATTCCCTGTCTTTCCTATGATAGAAATTGCACCACAAGAAAGCATAAAGTGCTAACCGAGCTTAGTGTAGGGCATATCCCCGGCAGCGGCGCCAAAAATGTGCGCTCCTTGCCGCACTGTCGAAGCAAGGGACTTGCCAATACACCGTGTGCGAGCCACAACGGCTCCAAGCACACAACAAGGCTAAACTAGCAAGCTCAAGAGAGCAAAGGGTGTGTCACTCACCGCTCTACGCTCGCCTTCGTGGTGGATTCCTCGTCGTGATGGAGAAGAAGCTGCAGTTGTGCCGCGCTCAACCGCTTCGCCGCCGTCGTGCCTTCGTAATGCTCGATCGCACACACACTCTCCCTCTCTCTCTCTCTCTCTCACACACACACACACACACACAAGGAGGTGAAGAAGAAGAAGATGGAGATGGAGATGGAGCAAGAGCACTCTTCTATTGCACAAATGAGAGAATGAGTAAAAATTAGGTTTAGTTGGCTTTTATAGGAGCTCACCCCATTCACACTTGGGCGCCCATGCTTAGCCAACTAATCCCTTGAATGTCCCAGTTAGAGTGCGCCTCTCATCAGGGATCACTCTACCTTTCCCTATTGGTCCGACAAGCCCGGTGCCTGACTCTAAATAATACAACGTTTATAGATCATAGGGTGTCCGTGTGCCGTGAGGGTTAACAAGTATATACAGGGGAGTTTTGCATTAGCATCCCTTGACACATTGTACATACACTTTAGTGCCTTTAGGTCCCACCCTTGTGCCATTACACAGTGTACCTACCAAAGCCCTCAACATCTAGCTCCTCCATATCCTATTGAGCTTTGATTATAGCAAGGATACTAGTGTGGTGGAATACCCAATTCAACACATTTAAATCTTCACTATCAACCTCAAAAGCGCCCAACCACCAAATCTTCTTCTCTAACTACACACTAAAAATTTTAGTGTTTTTTTTTCTCTATGGTATGAAGAGCTCTATTCACGAGACTTGTTGAGACTCTCTCAAGAATTCTACCCTTCACAGTTTCACTCTCATCTAATTTGATGACAATGGCTTTCCATTGACCTTAGTATGTTGAAGACCATATAATTTTGTCATGACCCTCTGCAACGTTGTCAAGTCGAAGAACAGATTTTTGAAAAGTATCTCCAACCATCTCCATGACCTTGAACGCCTTATGGATTTGGAAGCAAGGACTCCTTCAATCTTGACTTCTTTAGGTTTCTGTTGATGAGCTTGAATAGCTTTCGATAACCTACCCTACTGATTCCAATTTTGTCCAAAGTGCGTTGAGCTTCATCTTTGTCCAAAGTAGAGCTTTGTAAAAATCCATTGATGCTTTTTTGCCTAGCAACCCTGAATATTGTTTCATTCAATAGGTTGTCAGCAAGAACAAGTGGAATCAGTTCACAAAATGATTGTGATGCACCTCTGATGTTTCCTTGTGAGAAGTCTCGTCGAACTAAGCACTTGAGTAAACACAAGGAAAGACTATAGCACTCAAAGATACCAACTTGCAAAACAAACATCAATTTGAAAAAAAAAATTACCTCACTGCTTTGATGCTTTTGCTGCAGCCTCCACCTCCTCGCTTGAGACTCTCAGTATTCTTCAAATTCTTTTATCTTTTTCTAAGTCTAAGCTCTCACCTCTTTCTTTTGACTGTGTTCAACAATGATTGGAGGTTTTTTTCGTTCTCCTTGCTTTCTTGAATAGATGATGATTAAGAAAATACTTGAACTGTAGTAGCAAATGGTTTTCCAGCTTAAGAGTTTCCCTCTCTGCTGCAAGGTTTTGTGTATAGCCCTTTCATACCATCTTCTACGAATCTCATCAATGAAGAATAGTTGAATAATGGTGGGGTGCATTTGGTGATAGGGTCTATGTGATACATTCTACCATCTATCCATAGATCAATGTTCTTTTTTTTTTTCTAATCTCAATGCTTCTATGGTAGAAGGAGGAGTTTCACAAAGCCTATTTCTTTTTTGGAGAGGGGAGTATTCATCTTCCAACTCGACATGGAGATGATAGATACCTCTTTTAGCAAGATTCATAGAGATGATGTGGAGAAGATGATGATTTGGATATGATGCACAGAAAGATGCAGAGAAAGGTGTAGAGAAAGGATAGATTGAGCAAAAAGAAATTTGAAATTTGGACCAAAGGAGAAAAGCAGTGCATTGGGAGGGAGAATTTTGAGAAAAGGGACACATTCCCAAGAGATTTGAAAATGACACTATCTCTTCTTCTATGCTGGTCGGATTCTCAGTGCATGTGTTCTCTCTCTCTCTCTCTCTCTCTCTCTCTCTCTCTCTCCCCCATTACGACCCTTGCCCGTCTTCCACGTTGGAGCTCTCGGACACTGCAGCAGCGGAGCAAGAGAGAGCTCTTTATGCGTCTCCTACTCATGAGAGAGATTCAAAATATATATATATATATATATATATATATATATATATATATATATATATATATGCATTGAGCACCTTTGTTGTAGGACACATTAGCTGGGAGGTAGCCAAAGGATTCTCTTCCTGTCTGAGGGATATTCCTCCCCGCTTTATACTAGTATATATTAATTTTTTCTTGCTCTATTGAAGACAAGGACACAACAATGGGTTTCCTTTTTTTTGCTAGCGTAGTTTTAATCAATTGAAATTAACATGCCTTGATCAGTGTCTATTGGTGCACCCGATCTCCATCACAGTGTTTGATAAAAATGTGTCTGTTGACTAGATATTATATATTGAGTCTGAAATTGGAATGCTACTCTAAATATTGTTGACTCTGAATATTGCTAACTTTGAATATTATTGAGTCTGATATTTGTTCAGTCAGATATTTGCTAAGTCTGATTATTTGCTGACTCTGATTATTGATGAGTTTGAAGATTTGTTGAGTCGGATTTCTGTCAGGTAGGATTTTGGCTAGGTCGGATTTTGATGAGTCTAATATTTAAGAACATTTTTGGGTTGGATTTTCAGCAAGCAAAACAACTCAACCTGAAATTCAGGAAGGAGGATTGGAATACCTTGATGTTCAAACATCCATTTTTTTGGAAATTTTCTTTATTTTGCAATGCAAGGTCAAAATAGTAAGCCAAATGAAGTTATGTTCACTGATTTTGAAGATTATTTCTCTCAAATGGAAGATGAGGCATATTTTTCTATATACAAACAAGAGCAAGCTGAGATGCAAGGCGTTGATTCAAATTTTTTTGAAGTGTTTATGGAGTTCCTCGCAATTGCAAATGATCTGATTCTTGAAAGTGCTCAGATTGAGGAGGAGTTTATTGATTCATTTGTTTTGCAGCCAAACTCAAATTTTTATGATGTTTTTGAGGAGGAACTTGAGCAAACAAATGTAGGTCTGCAAAATTTGTGTGAAGATGATGTTAATACTCTGTTTTATAGCTATGAATCAATTCAAATTGAACCAAAGGAATATTAGATTGATTGTTTCTTGAATTTGTAAAATCAAGAAAGTGGGTTTTTGGAGCCTAAATCAGATTTTGAAGCAAAGTATCCGTGTCCTAACATGTTGCAGATGCTGAAGAAGCATTGCTTAATGGTTGCAAAGAGGTTTTTTCATCTTGAACCAATTCTAGGTCATTCTCAGGTGAAATTTGATTTGTTGAAAGTGTTACTTGCTTCAAATTGGTGGCTAATGTTGATTATGGAGATGCATACCAATTGTATGAGCTTATTCTCAACTCAAAAGTTGCAGATATTTATAATTTTGGAGGATTTTGAGATCAGATTTTTATATGTGAAGTGCATATTGCTGATTTTCTCAATGCAAAATTTGCAAATTAGATTTTGCAGATGCAAGATGTTGCATTTGATGACTCAGTGATCCATATTTCATATTGTTTAAATCAGATTTTGCAAATTGATGATCAAGCAAAAAGGGCCTTTTCCTTGATTTTGCAAAATTTAAGTGGAAATCAACGGGATATGATATTTTGGATGTTTTTCATGACAAATTTATAGAGTTTCCAGAGTGGAGTGATTGTTTCATATGGAAGCAGTTGTTTTGTCTTAGATTTACCTAAACTGCTTGATTTTGAAGAACATATATTAATGGATCATGTGGATCATCTTTTATTTGGATGTTGGGAGCATTATGTCTTTATGCACATGATGTTGAAGGCTGAATATGCAAATTTTCAAATTCAAGGAGGTTTGAAGATACAAGAGGATATTCAGGGTTTTGTGCTTAGATTGCAAAAACTTGATTTTTCAGAGTCATATTCTCATTTTTCAGACGTTACAGAGGCTGATTTTGCTAATATTTACTCCATGCTCTTGGAGAATGGACATACTTATTTAGTTTTGGTTTCATAAGTTCATTTTCTATTAGCTCTCATGTGATATAATCCTTTGGGGAATGTTTGAGCGATGTTTAGTTTCTATCTATGATGTATTTTGTGTACCTTGGTTTAAGTACCAAGCACTACACTTTGCTTCATATGAAGATCCTAGCATTGAGTTTGTCATAGTCACTACAAAAAAAACAGGTGCCTTCGATGCAGATTTCGATGCCAACCGTCAAAATCCACGTCCCTATGAAACAATCAAAATACGCGTTGATATCTACGTCGATAATCATAGTTTTCGACACTTATATCGACAACCATATCAGTAAAAACAATTCTTGGGCAAAGGACAGGCAGCCTGGCCTGTGCCCAAGTGAAAAGATGGACACAAGACTGCATGTTCTCTGCCCAAGAAAGCGAGCATCACCAAAATCAACCGTGCTCCTGCAGAAATTTTGACAAAATTCCCTTCGTTTTAACATAAACTTTTCAAAAAAAACCATATATACGCCTCCTACATGATATCCATGTAGGATGTCACATGAGATTTAAGGCACAACTTGATGGAAGAAAAAACAAATTGAACTTCATAACAAACTTTGTGCATAACATAACGCCAAAACCATAACGATAACCATAACGCTTAACCATAACATTTAACCATAACCATAACCATAACCATAAAGTTCGTTACATTCCTGCATAATTACCATAACCAAAGCCATGATCAACACCTATCCAAAACAATATATAACCATGTCCAAAACCATGATCAAAACCAGTCATAACCATAACCATAACTATAATCAAAACCATAAGCAAAACCATGATCAACACCTATATGTGCATGTCTATACAAGAAAGAAACACAGAGATGTGTCTGTGTCTCACAAAACATATATAGAAAAACCACTGATGACTCGCGCATCACAACCTGCACATAAAGGGACAAGTCACAAAATTAATATGATATTACTTCACATATACTTAATTAATTAAGTCAACTCACACATATTATTTGTCTCGATCAAACGTCTCACCTCAATCGATCATCGAGACTCTAAGGCCTCCCAGTCTACAGTCTCTCCTACGGCAGCAAGATCATTCAATACATCATAAATGCCTTTCCGATATCCATTTGTATCCTCCTGGCATGTTAGGGCTCGATGCATTGCAAGATTCTACGTTTATACAAAAACCAAAGTAATTAAGAATACATGATTCATCGCTCTTGAAGAAGAACGCCATAGCTAGGATTGGATTGGAAATTCACAAGCCCATAGCGAAAGGTGTCAAAGCCTCCGTTGCCAAGATGAGATGTGCCCCTAGTCTCCCTACGTACCTCCACAGTGAGATGCTGCTGTCTGAACCTCGTGTATGTTGTCTCCTCCTCCTCCCTGATCCGCTACCATGACTCGTGTGAGATGCCCAAAGGCTTCAGCGAGCCCTTCCTGAAAGCTTGATGAGCTGCATCTTGACGATGTTTCACGGTGTCCCATGCAATATTCGTGATCCACCTCCTCAGAAGCTCTGCTAAACCTGGAGCAAGCTGATACCCTCTCATGATGGTCTCCACTATATAATTGATTTTGTTGTGGTCCTGATGAGTCCAAGATGTCATGGTGGTGCTAGAAAACTACACCTCCACAAGCTGGCGAACCCGCTGTCTCATCTCAGTCCCGACACTATCCATGTCAACCTGACCATCTGGTCATACAATATAGACTTTGGAGGCACTAGGATCGTGTGCCCCCCAAGGTGTTCGAGGTGTGCTAAGAGGTGTGTCGAGAGGTGTGTCTGCGTAGGATGGGGGTCATGAGCAAGGAGGGGTCAAAGCATCCGTAGAACCTCCTCCACAGTAACCACCACCTCCACTTGACGGTCACCGAGATTGGCGAGTGCGACTGTGAAGCGGAGATGCTGATGTACCCGCCTCTACCATACCCCTAGGTGTCAAAGCGGCCGTGATGGGAGACCTCGCAGGCATCATACCCATAGGCATCCACCCATAGGCGTCTCGGAGGTGTGGTACCAATACTGAGACGCCTGTGCCATCTGAGAGGGCGTCATCCGTGTGACGAAGCCCATAAATGCATCCACACTCATAGAACCGGGATCTGGCAATTGGTCTACCGTACTAAAGTGCTGCACAAAGAAAGTAAAAGAAAGCGTCAGAACACCTTTGTTTAAATTAAGAAAGATCTTAATTGTAAATCAACGTCTTCACACAAACACTTACAGGCCTCGATTAGTGAGGCATCATCGATAAGATCTTGCACCGTATCATCGTCTATCTCTAACTGCAAAAATAACTCTGCCCTAACGTATTCTGGTGGATTGTCTTCATCCATTGCATCTTCATCTACAAGTGTCATATCTGCCTCGTCTGTGTCATCCCTCGTATATCTGTCACCTTTCTCTGCCATACCTTCGTCCATCTCATCTAATGTCACAGTACTATTTGCGTCGTCTGTCCGACTTTCCTCGAGGAGATCTTGCCCTTCAAATACTTGTTTATTTCTTGGAGCAACCTGAACCACAAACCACCATTGTGGCTCTCGAGGGTTTGGTACAAAGACAACTTGCTCGCAATGTTCGGGGAGCGCAAACGTGTCGCTCGCATCTGTCCAAACCTTTGTAGAATCTATCTGCACAAGCTTGTTTCCATATCTGCGTACCGTTGCATTGCGACTAGAAGTAATCACCTTGAACCACTTCACATCCAACAAAAACATCTCAAACCGTCTGAAGCTGACTTTCAAAATATCTGACACCAGACCACAGTAATCCAGGTTGCTAGTGCTCTCGTTCGTGTCTCTGGCACTGGCCCTGCTCTTTTGCATGAAACTAACCATTACCCCACTATCAAATGTGTTTCTTCTGCTATCAATTTTTTGTGTTTTGAAATGCTGCGACCACAGTGCCATGTATGTATGATCCTCTAGTCACATCCGATAGCCAGGTCTTCCTCTTCTGGAGATATGGGTTCTCCGATCTGTCGAGCTGTTCTCACTGTCTTGTCCAGCCATGCCATTGTAGGGAATTTAGGTAGAGGAGCGAGAAGGTCTGGCGAGGGTAAGCCTCTAGTTGTTCGGCTTTGCCTGAAATCATATCACTCCTTATTGCGTCTCTCTTTCTCTTCTTTGTACCTTTCAAGCCATTTTTGCATTGCCTCTGAATTTAGTATACAGAACTTCATGATCTTTTCTCGCATGGCGTCGTCCATTTTCTTCGGCACCCCTTGCCTCTGCGGATCCTCTCCCACCAATATTGCATCCTCCTCATAGCTCCACAGTCGAGGCATTTGTGGGTCAGAAATGGATAGAAATTTGGTCATCAAGACAAGAGACTCTCGCACCAGCCATCCTTCTGCCATGCTCCCCTCTAGACGCACTTTTTGGCAAACAAAACCCTTAAGTGTTTTCATGAACTGCTCTAGCAAGAACATCCAATAGTTGTGGATTGTACTTGCCACTGCAACCTCATCTACTACATGGATGAGAAAGTTCATTTGGATAGTTAGACAGATCGTCGGTAGATACTTCTCAATCATGCAAACTGCCTCAATGGAGTTAGCCCTTGCGCGACTACAATGGATTCCTCTCGTATCTCCTTGGAAGAGATCCCCCACACTAGCTCTGAAATCTTGTATATGCAGGACTGCACTTCCTCCGTTAAACACCCCTTGATCGCAATTGGAAGAATAAATTGCAAGAACTTATGCGAGTCGTGCGATTTCAGTCCTGGCAGTTGATCGTCACGGGTGAATGTTGTCTTGAGACACCGCATGCATCCTGTTGGCATCCTGAACTCTAAATTTACCCTTTTGACTTGTCGTTCCTCGCTTTTTAGCAATACCCATGGCGCTCTTGGAAGCTTTGTTTGGCCCGTTGCATTGGTGAAAGGCCATAGCTCTGGCATCTTTCCAACTAACTACAAATCATCTCCTGAAGCTCGATTGTCTTTCATTCCTATGATTGTCTTCCAAAGGAGCTCTCCCACATTCTTGAATATATGCATTGGATCCAGCAAATGGTTAATTAGTAGATCACCTCAGTACGACAATGTATGGAGAATGGACAAACGCTTCATTCCTGGAACAGGTTGCCACTCATGTTGCTCCCATTGACGACGCCACTCTTGTACATGCATAGGACGACATTCGATGCGACCAAGCTGACCTTCGCGCAAGTGATGGCCACTAGAAGATAATGATGGTGGCCTTGATAAATTGTCTTTCAAAGCGAGGCAAAATAGCGCACATCCAAAGACGGCCCGCAAATTGGATATGCATTGTATCCCAAAGTTGTAAGCCTTGCATATATTAAAGCATGATTCAGTACTACACAAAGTGCTTGCAAATAGCGAGAATTTTGTAAATCATCCACCATTACAAGAAGCTTCACCGTATCCTGGTCAATCATGCATAGTCCACATAAGAAGTCCATGGATCCTTGTATGTTGTTGTCCTGTTGGTTCAACCGCATCTGCTATGTCGATCCCATGCCATAACTCCTGGAGCTCGTCCACTAGTGGTGCGAGATAAACATCCATGTTTTTTGCCTTGAACTTACCAGGCACAATCAAGCCTAATATCAAATGACCCTTCTTGATGGCAAGCCATGGCGGGAGGTTGTAATTGACAAGGCACACAGGCCAAGTGCTCCATGACGAGCTTCTCAAGCCAAATGGATTGACTCTATCCATTGCCATGCCCAAACGCAAATTGCATGGTTCACTGTTAAAATGTGGTCAGGTATCTTCAATGTGCCTCCAAGTCTTTGAATCAGCGGGCGAGCACCCTAAATGTTGCATCACTTGATCTATTCGTAGAATGCCACCGCATCAACTTTGCAATGGAACCACAACGAAACATGCTTTTTATCCTCAAAATAATAGGGAAATGCTGCAACACTTTAGCTGGCACTGACTCGCCAACTGCATCTTGTTTGTAGCGCATTGCTCCGCACTTAGGACATGACAGACAATCTGCAAATTCATTGCAAAAAAGAATGCATTCATTTGGACATGCATGAATCTTGTTGTAGTCCAAGCCAACTGAGGTCAATAGTCGCTTTGTGTCTGGCCTAGAGGGGGGCATTTCATTGCCAGCCGAGAGTAGTTGCTCCCGCAACAACCTGTTTAAGCCACATTAAATTAAAACCTCCCCTAGCATGTCACATCATTGCAATCGGAAAATCTCTTTTGTAAGTTATGTACCTAAACAAAGCAGTGACGCTTGCATCTAACCACTGACTGCAGATTCAAAAACGATATACAAGTACGAAGCACAGATATTTTGGCGCCTTCATAGATTGGTTGACGTGCCAACTTTCTCAACATGTCTTCAAGAGATAGGCGCACGTCTTCTAGTCCTGCTTCATTAGCGTTCTCCTCGCTTGGCTGGAAGAAGGCATCCAGCATCTCCTCCATGCCGTCGTCTTGTGTCTGTAAGCCCTCCTCTGCTTCCATCCTTGGCTTTGGATTGGTCGGACCTTCATGCATAATCCTTGTTCTCTCTCTCTCTCTCAGATGTAGGTGTTATGTTGTACAAATCAATGCCCATTCCGTAGGAGTCGTATCGTAGATTCTGTACAATTTCTCTAGCAAACTCTCCGTACTTGTGCACATGCTCATTACATATCCTACGCTTGCACAGGATTTGATACTTGCAGAGCGTGCACAAGCATGCAATCTTTTCCTCCATGTTAGTTGATGACGTTGCCATCTACAATGATTATGAATGTTGTCTCAGTATATATACTCCTCACAATGTAAACTACCTCGCATTCTCTAGCCTTGCCCGATCTTCGCACACCTCGGTCCAGAGGTGTATAGAGATCAGGACCACCGGGTCAAAATCTCGTCTTTATTGGTCAAATCCTATATGGGTGACACATATGTGCACACCCAGGTGTACATGACAATGCATGTAGCGGGCAAAACCCCTTTGCCTCTTTTAGTTCCATAGTTTCTTCTAGAGGGAGAGAGAGATAGAGAGATAGTTTCTGTTCTTTTCACACAATTGGTCCAAGCTAACTCTTTCAGCACTACTTTCTCTATCTACTACTATCTCTCTCTCTCTCTCTCTCTCTCTCTCTCTATATATATATATATATATATATATATATATCACTCTCTATCTCTCTATTTCTCTCTCTACTTCCCTATCTCTCTCTCTCTCTCTCTCTCTCTCTCTCTATTTCTCTATTTCCCTATTTCCCTCTCTCTCTTTCTCTCTCTATTTCTCTATTTCCCTCTCTCTCACTTTCTCTCTCTTTATCTCTCTATCTCTCTCTCTCTCTCTCTCTCTCTCTCTCTCTCTCTCTCTCTCTCTCTCTCTCTCTCTTAATTTCCTACACACACACACACATCTCTCTCTCTCTCTCTCTCTTTAATTTCTTACACACACACACACACACACACACACACATTTCTCTCTCTCTCTCTCTCTCTCTCTCTCTCTCTCTCTCTCTCTCTCTCTCTCTCTCTCTCTCTCTTCTCTACACATACACACACAACAATGTAGCGAGAGAGAGAGAGAGAGAGAGGGAGATGGGGGGGGGGGGGGGGGGGGGGGGGGGGGGGGGGGGGGGGGGGAAAACAATTCCTGCACTGCAGGTTTCCAAGAAGGGCCTAGATCTGTGCCCGCGCTCACAAGCGAAAATGACCGTCTGAGCGCGGGTGGGGTTTTTTTCCCCAATATTTTTTTCATCGATATATGCGTGGAAATATGCATTTTCGATAGACATTTCCACATGTATTTCCACGTACGTATCGACACGTAAATCGACATGGGCTATCCCCGTCGAAATGCACGTGGAAAGGTACGCCACGTCAAAATGTTGCACCTCGAAAAGCGTGTGGAGTGTTGTAGTGAGTGTTGTATGGTGTATTTGTATATCTTGGATTAGGTTCTAGGCACAATACTTTATGCTATATAGTAACTAGGGATTTTTGGGAAAATAGGATAAGGCATTTGACTTTGATCAAGGGATGTGTGGATCCGAGTCGGATTTTTAGTCTACCATCGGGAAGTACCATATATTGACTGGATACTATATGTTGAGTCTGAAATTGGAATGTTGCTCTGAATATTGCTGGCTCTGAATATTACTGAGTCTGATATTTGGTCAGTCAGATATTTACTAAGTATGATTATTTGCTGACTGTGATTATTGGTGAGTCTGAAGATTTGTTGAGTCGGACTCTTCTATTAGGTCGGATATCTGTGTGGTCGGATTTTGGCTAGGTCGGATTTTGATGAGTCTGATATTTTATGACAAGAACATTTTTGGGTTGGGCATCAGTTTGGTACTTGTATTTGGACGAGTTCTGAGTAGGAGAATGCAAGAGAAGCTTTATCCATGGTGTTCTTTGCTATGTCTGATCTTTTCTCTATGTTTTGTTTTCTGACTCTGAAGTTATCTAAATGTGTCTTTTGCTGAGTGTGATCATGGAGTGTGTGTTTATTCTCTATTTGAGATCATGTGTGTGAGAGAGATTCTTGTGTTGTTTAACCGCAATAGTGTCTTAGCTAGAAACCCTGTCATTTAGGAGTGAGGATTTTCCCAAGAGGAAGGTCGTGGAAACTCAAATTTCATACAAAAGGAAATGTACTCTTTGATCAAATTTCATGTAGGAATATTGTCATGCTCTAAATTATAACAAAGGGACCACTTCCTAATTACAACTGATCCAAAAGGAAGTATATTGTATAATAGACTAACGACACTTCACGAATATATCTATCTATATCTATATTAATATTAAAAGAGATAATGGGGGGGAGGAATTCCGGCCCCTCCCTCGGACATGTGGCACAATTTCCTTGCTCCGATTAGTGTGGCCTACAAGCCTGGTAACATGGGCCTTCATAGAAAGAAAGAGATAGATGTAGAGCGCACATGGAACGTTCATCCCTGCGTCCGATGGCAGAGTGAACGCATCATGTAGGTTGTCACATTGCGCACATGAGCTGCTCCGGCCAACGAGCGTTGCCAACTGACGTGCAGCTGACGTATATGGTGTAGAGCGACCAACAACCAAAGAGCTCCACGTAAAGCTGTTGCAGCTTTTGCAGGCCTAGAAGTTCTTCAGGTGAGCTCCTGCCATGCGAACGCAGCAAACTCCTGCTGAACGGGTTGAAGGGGGGGGGGGGGGGGGGGGGGGGGGGGGCTCCATTCCGGCCATAGCGTTGGCTAGCCGTTTCTACATGCGCAGGGGCGTGGTGGACCTTGCTGTGCTGGAATGCTCTTTTTCACCGGATGTCCTTCGAGAACGTCGCATGTGCGCACCATAAGAGATACACTCTGTGTACGCACGCATACACACACACACACACATAGAGAGAGAGAGAGAGAGAGAGAGAGAGAGAGAGAGAGAGAGAGAGAGGAGAGAGAGAGAGAGAGAGAGAGAGGGAGAGAGAGAGAGAGAGAGAGAGAGAGAGAGAGAGAGAGAGAGAGAGAGAGAGAGAGAGAGAGAGAGAGAGGATTCCTTTCTCTTGCGAGATGCACAACAGGCGGGTGTGGAATTGGAGCTGATCTCCTCAGACAGCTAATTCCAGTGTTAGAAGATTTCAGCTACTAGTGTGAGAAGATTTCAGACAGCTACTGGACAGAAAGCAGAAACTAGATTGGAGTTTGGATACTAGAATAAGAATCAGACTTATGTACTCGAAATAATGTTCAGATTCAGATTCAGAATACTGGACAAGAAGTAAGTGTAACTGGAATATCTGCCATGATTGGAATTACAGATAATGATTATAGCGATATGATTTACAAAGAGAGTACAGCCCCCAACAACACTACCAATGATTCTCAAGTACAAGTGTAGCCAAAGTGCTAACCCAAATGATAACAATTGCCAACCCAATTACAATGTAATGGGCCCTATTCATACACTTCGGGTTTACTATAGTAATTGCCATAGTAACTACTGAGTAATTTGCTGCCCATCTCCTAAGAGGATGTTCCCACATAGTGAAACTATCAAGCCGTCTACATCCTTCCCTTCTTTCTTGAATTTTGGCAAGATTCCAAAATTTCTGAAAAATTCCCTGTCTGATTCTTATGTGAGAGTGAAAAATCCACTGTCTGGTTCTGATGTTGGGAATCGGGCTTGACCACTGATAGAGTGGCCATTCAAGATTGCAAGAGGCAGTTGAAAAGGCCAACGTATTGCGAGAGGCAGCTGAAAAGGCCAAGGTAGAGCTCTCATCAGGCCAAGGTAGAGCTCTCATCTCCACCTACCTGAGGAAGAAAAGTCGCCATTGAATTCTAAGATGGAACTACCGAGTATCCTTCCATTGGACCGTCCTCCGTTTGCCCTTTGACCTGGAGGGTGCCTGAGAAGTCCCAGTACTAGCATTCTCCTTCTGAATCAGTTAGTAAATGGCCTCCTGCTCAAGCTGATCCCACCTTTCTGTGGTCATCTCTACTTCATAAGGCGTGAGGGAATGATAGGTTTTGGTGTCAGGATCATAGAGTGTACGCCTGCCCTTGGTAATTCTAGTTCTGGCTAGCTTATGACAATGCGAAGCAGTATGGATCCATCCTTCTCGAAGAGGCTAATTAGTTTTGACTTGAGCTTCAAAAAGGATCTCAACCATCTCCCTATATTGTGGTGTCAGGCCCGCCTTAGCTGCAATATCCTTTTCAGGCAATTTAGAAGATTCTACAGTAAGTTGCAGCAGCTGATTAGTAATCTTGGTCAGGCCTCTGATCTGAATCTTCCATTGACCCATACACATCCGGATTCTATGCAACTCCTCTTTCAGTGCCTGAATATCATTGATTTGGAGAGCATCATTGAACAACGTTTTCCAAGTCTTCCATTCCACAGTCGATCGCTCATACCAATCCTGAAGCTCATCAGTAATCTTGAAGTATGTAAGGCGATCAATTGGTTCTGGATGTTGAGGATACAGTGCTGAAAAGAATCTTGGCAGCTTCGTCTCTCTTGTTGGAAAAGCATACAAGAGAATTGGAGAATCAGGCACAAATTCTAAAAAATTGAGAATAGCCTGGTTCTCTAGCTGCATCATCTTTCTGGTGATTCTCACTAGCTGGAACAATTTTCGGAGAGCAATTACATGTGCTCTAATTGACATTCTAGTCTGAGGTCCTTTGCTAGTGGTTTTCTGATCCTCAAGAATGGCTCTGAATCTCTGATCCAAAACTCCTCTGGCAGTTTGCATTTGCACCAAAACTTTCTTTAACTGTTCCCTAACATCCTTTATACATCTGTAAGTTGGGTTGTTTCCCAGCAGAAGTTCTAATTCCAGGGCAAGAGAGCGAAAATCTATAGTAGACTGTCTTTGCAAGTGTGGGTTGGTCACTCTCTCTTCAACAGTGAGTATCCATTCAGGACTCTTTCCAGCATAGCTGCACTGTGCTAGGATGCACAGGCAAACAGCAAGCTTCTTGATCATGGAAAGCCGCTGATTTCCAATGCTCCACCATTTCCCTGGCTCCAACATACAGCCTTTGAAACCGTTCCAAATCAGACAGGAGATCATCATTCTCCAGATACTGTCTGGTTATGGAGGCCTGCTGATGTCTCAATTGCCTGTTCAGGGTAATAAGCTGCAATGAATGTTGATGATCAGCAACTGACCCCTCATCCTGCACTTTCATTTTCCCTTTATCATCCCTACTGAGCTGGGACTGATCAGTTGGCTGATTCCTAGTGTGACTGGGCTGTTGTTCTTCAGTCTGTTGATTACCCAACTGGTGCCCTTCATTTTGTCCTTCCCGCTGGCCCTCATTCTGGCCTGGCTGTGACTGGCCTCCTTCAGTTGGCCCTGTACCACCAGTTCCAGATCCTGGAGGTGGAGATGGCGGTGGGGCATCATCATCATCATTTGTATGAACTTCTCCTTGGTCATCCTCCTCCTTATCAGCCCCATCATCCTTGTCGTCATCTTCCTTGTCTTCTTCTGCTTCATCCGAAGAAGTCTACTGCTCAATATAATCCAATATGGCTTGATTCATCAGAGCAGTATATTACTCAGTCACTTTGTCCTGCAAATCACTCTGCATACTTTCCATCAAGGACTTCAAATTTTCTAAATAAAAAACAGCATTGCCTACTGGATTTAGAATTTTAGCTACGCTGTTATAAATGTATCTTTCAGTAAGAGAAGCCTTCAAAGTTGTATGGCGAATGAACAAGGAGTTGAATTCCACCCGCTTCATTTTGAGCATTTTTTCAGCCCGTTTTGCAGCTCTCAGTGCTTCATTCCTTTGATTCTTGATTATCATTATCTCAGATTCAGCCTTAGCTAGCTTCTTATTTAATAACTCATTAACCCTCTCTGAATGAGCTTCCAGTACCCTGTGTTGTATGTTCTTCTCTTCCCCTGGTTTCTGGAGCTTTTGAATCTGATCTTCAGTCTCCTTCAAGTCAGCTTTAACCTTTTTCACTTCATCTTCTGACCCAGCAGCCTCCACCAGTTGTCCCATACAACTGACAATAGTATTCCAAGAAGACTGTATGAGGACTGAACATTTGTCCTTAACTGTAGCTGGATCAGAATCAGTAGGCTCATATATTGTCACTAGAGCCATATAAGGTAAAGTTGCATAATCAACTTTTCGTAGCAGAAGATGCCCTTTCAATTGGTGGGTCTGCATTTGTTGCAACTTGTCCTGTTTTACCAGGTGCAGAATGTGTTCAATATTTGGAGTAGAAACTCCACCTGGAAAAGTTGAAGAAACTGGGCCTTTGCCTTTGTCCACTTGGCCCTTGCCTTTGTCCACCAACTGGTCTACTACCTCTCAGAAGTTGCTGCCTTGGCCTGATCTTTTCCATAACCAGTAGCAACTGCACTTTGCCCTACTAACTCGCTAGGCACAGCCTTCTGAGCAGGTTGCTTCTCTGTTTGGCTCACTATAGCTTTCTCAGTATTCACTGTCTTGACTTGGCTTTCTATCTGCCTCAAAAATGCACTGCTCTTTGTCAGTGTAGTCTTTGGCTTCTTTGAACTGTCAGCCTGTTCTTCAGTGGCTTTCCTTTTTAGGTCTATTGAAGTAGTCTAATTGTCCGTTTCTTCGTCATCTGAGGATGGCTCAATGTTCTTGGGCTTAGAAACCATCTTCTCACTCCAAGCCTTTCTTATCTGCTCATGAACATCTGCAGCAGTGGCCCAATACAAAAATTGCCAAACATACCAAGCTTTAAAAACATTTTGGGATTTTAGCTTAGTAGTTTGCTGGAGCACATTGTGTGACAAGATTTGACAAAGGTTAATAGGAACCTTTGGATCCAATATCTTGGCCAATAGCATAGAAAAAAGCTTCTCGGATACATACGTTGGATTGTTCTTAAGGCTTACTACTTTAGCCACAAACCTGTAAGCAGTGGAAGCTTCCAGTCCTGCTACTAGAACACCTTGACCACTTGCCTTGCACTTACGTTTAGCCGCTTCATCCTCCTTTAGGGCTATACTTATCTATTGTGGAGTTGCCACAGATGGTTTGGGCTCATTGGGCATCCGGAATGCAAAAGCCATGGTTTCCGATGTAACCGACACCTTTCTACCATTCACCATGGCACTGCCATATTCAGCGTCAAAAGAATCAAGAACTTGCTTTATGATATCTGCATCAAAAGCAATTCTTGTAGCTTGCAGCACAACTCTGAGATCCCATAGTTGTAGCAAAGTCATTGCTTGGTCGGTGAATACATAACGCTGGATTTTACTGTACGGTATGATGGGAAGGCTTGCCTTTGCATCAGCAACTATGGCTTGGGTTTCCTCAAGAGACTCCTACATCTTGCCTGAGCGTTTCCTTCTACCCATACACTGTGAAGACGATGAAACAGGCGAAGGAGAAGAAGACTTACTTGACGTGTCAAAGCCGTACCCTGGTGTCGCTGGCAAGGCTAGCTGACAGTCAACTGTCCCTTTAGAGGTCGATGTCTACGGTTGTAGTGAAGAAACCTCGGAGCTTGGCGATAGCGAATTATTAACAGGAGAAAAGCGTCGCGCAGGGGATTTGTGAGGAAAAATGCCAACTCTCCTGACTGTTATACATGTTCGCGCCATAAAAGCTCCACCACTCGTCATTCCTAAACTTGTGTGTATCGCTGCTGTCGTGGCATACATGCATTGGACAAGACTGGGACCCATCCTTACAATGATTACTACTGGCGTGCCATTTGACCGTTGGGTGCTTAAAAATTGAAAAGTGTGTTCCCACTGATACTGGACTGGTTTCCAGTATGGCTTGATCATACTGGTACTGATTCTAAGATCAGTCTTATCTGGTTCTACTGGTACTGGTTCTGAAATTGGAACTAGTTGCACATGAAAAAGCCCAAAAATGTCTGACTCTGGTATCTCTTGCTCAGCAGTTCCCAGTTCCTTAGTACCTTGTTCTGGCCCATAGCCTCTGAATAATAAAGCTTGATCTTTGCACCATTATATACTCCTGGCAGCAATAATTCAAATAAATCCTTCAGTCTGACTGTACCATTGGAGAAGACCCAGTCTACCTCAAATGGTCCTGCCCATGCAATCTTCAAGTTTGGCTTCTTTGGACCCAGTCTAGACTGATATAGAAGCACCAAATATCCTTTTTGAAATTCCCGAAACTTAATTTGGCAGTCATGCCAGTGCTTCCTTCGTTGTTGAACAATTTCTTGTTCCAACATAGCCCGTTGCCTGAGTTCATCTAACTACATCAGTTCATCTAGGCGATTTTTCAAATTGTGGTTGAAGTCTAAGCCATACTTCACAACCATTCTCAAACTTGGGATCACAAACTCCATAGGAACCACATCTTCAATGCTATACACCATTCTAAATGGTGTCATTCGAGTAGGGACCTTATAAGCTGTCCTATACGCCCATAGAGCAGTCTGGAGTTTCAAATCCCAATGGTCTGGTTTCTTTTGCACTACCTTAGTGAGAATAGTCTTGATTGTCTTGTTGCTACTTTCAGCCTGTCCATTGCATCTGGGATGATTTCCGATGCTTGACTGAAAGCATCTCCGATAGGATTTCCATAGTGTCATTGATAAAATGTGTTCCTTGATCTGACACAATTTCTATTGCACATCCATATCGGTAGACAATATTCTCAAATAGAAACCTTGTAGTTGACTTGGTTGTGTTTTCAGGAAGAGCCTTAGCTTCAACCCACTTAGTTACATAACAAGTAGCCATTACTATGTACTTGTTCTTCCTGGGGGTAATCTTCTTAAAAGGTCCCATAAAATCTAGTCCCCATTTCATGAACACTCCTAGTGGTTGTACTGGTGTCAAAGGAGTCATATCTCTAGCTGTTGGTCGACCCATTCTTTGGCTCACAAGTTTTACAAAAACTTCTGACATCAGCAAAATCAGTGTTTTCCACCACAGACCAGCTTGCAAAATCTTCTTGTAGGTTACTTCGTTGGAAAAGTGTCCACCAGATTCACCATTATGTGCTTCTGAAATCACTTGCATTCTTCCTTCCATAGGGACACAACGTCGAAGTATACCATCAACACCCAGTCGATAAAGTAATCCTCCAATGATATTAAATTTCAGGATTTTTATGATCAGAGCTTTCTTCTGTTCTACTTCCAATCCTCTGGAAAGGCACCTTGGGAAAGAAATTAATAAATATTGTACCATTCAGGATCAACTGATTCTTCTGCCTCTAAGTGAAATAAGTCAACGTCCACTGGTTCATCTCTCAAGGGTGATTCTGAATAACCTTCCGTACTTCTTGAGAGAAAATTAGCTCCACAATGATTCTTGCCAGGCTTATGGAAAATTTTGAATTCAAACTCCATTAGGAACATCATCCATCTTATCAGTCTGCCTTGAATAATGACTTTATTAATCAGAAATAGAAAAGCCTGATGGTCCACATAAAAATGGAACAACTTTCCAAACAGGTAATGCCTGAACTTTGTAGCACTGAAAACCATTCCAAGGGCTTCTCTCTCAGTAGTTGTATAGCCTTGTTCAGCCTGACTGAATCTGCGACTGGAAAAATCAACTGGATAATCAGTCCTTCCGTCTGGCTGAGCTAATATTGTCCCCATTGCCAATCCCGAAGCATCTACATGTACGTGGAAAATAATATCCCACTTTGGCTGCCTAAGGACTGGTTTACTCATAATGGCTTTTTTCAGATTTTGGAAGCTCTCCTCACATTCAACAGTCCAATTGAATTTACTGATCTTCTGTGTAAGCTCATATAGTGGTACTGCTTGAGAAGAAAACTTATGTAAAAATCTTCTATAGAAATTCACATAACCCAGGAAAGAGCTCAACTCTGAAGCATTTTTGGGTGCTTTAGCTTGCGGACTGAATTTTTTCATTGGCCATCTCTATTCCATTTTGGGAAACCACATGTCCTAGTAGCTGTCCTTTCCAAACTAGGAAAATAGATTTGAATGGATTCAAACAAATCCTCTTCTCCTGACAGCGTTTGAAAACCATCTCTAGGAATAGTAGGTGTTGTTCCTCATCTGAATAGACAGTAAAGTCATCCATAAAAATGGCGAGGAACCGATGAAGGAATTCATTAAACATCTCCATCATACACCGCTGAAAGGTAGCTGGTTCATTGCATAGGCCAAAAGGCATCACCAAATACATGAAAGCTCCCCACTCGGTGATGAAAGTGGTCTTGGATCTATCTTCAGCAGTGATCTGTAACTGGTTATAGCCACTGTAACCATCCATGAAGCTATACATTTCATATCCTGTGATCTCATCAAGCAGCATGTCAGTAAAAGGCAAGGGAAATGGATCTTTGATAGTTTGGGCGTTAAGTTTCCTATAGTCGACACAAACTCTCAATTTCCGATTCTTCTTGGGAACGACGACTATGGGAAATAGCCAATTGCTACTGGCCACCTCTATGATGAACCCAGCCTTGAGAAGATTATCAATCTCCTCTTTGACCTTCTTTGCATAGTTGGGGTTCATCCGGTATCTTTGTAGTCGTACTGGCCTAGCATCTGGCTTCAACGGTATTCGGTGCTCACATACTTCAGGATCCACTCCCTTCAGGTTTGTATGTTCCCAGGCAAACACGTCTTTATAGTTCTTGAATATCCTATGTGCCTTCTCCTTCATTGCCGGGTTGAGATGCTTGTTGACCTTGATCATCCTAGGATTATCCTCCGATCATAGGTTCCACTCTTCCACTTCTTGGTCGTCTGGAAGCAACCAATTAGGCCCGCCTCCTTTTCATTTGGTCGACTCTTCATCGTAATCCCAGGATGGTCCATTCATTTTTGAATCAGCATTCTCTACCAGACCAATAGCTGATTCCACCACCCTTCCCGTTAGCTGAGCTGTTCTTTCCCCTGTGTTGATTTCAGTAAACTGATCAAGAAATTGTCTTTTTTGCTTGTTGTCAGCCTGCTCTTTATTCAGCAAGACTGCATTCAAGTCAATCTCTGCCAAAGGAAATATGTTCATGGCCGCTAACATTCGCTGGATCTTCTTTGCTCTGTACTTCTGACATAACTCCTTCGGCCTCAGTTCTTTTCTCCAGCTCCTAGTATTGTTTGTCTGGATTTGGATTCTGCCACCACTGGCCCCTTCTATGGTTAACGTTTGGTTTGCATAGTCATGAATAGCATGTGCTGTTCTCAACCATGGGCGCCCTAGCAGCATCCCATATGCCCCTTGCACATCCAGAACTAAGAAACTGGTTTTGAATTTCTCCCTCCCAACTCTTATCTGCATATTTTCAATCATACCCGTTGCCTGTACCACTCTGTGATATGCCATTCGCACTTTGAATGGTGCTGGCTTCAGATTAGTGATACCCATTCTCTGCTGGAGATGAGCTCCCATTATGTTGACTCCTGCTCCTCCATCTGTGCGCTCCTTGCCGCACTGTCGAAGCAAGGGACTTGCCAATACACCGTATGCGAGCCACAAACGGCTCCAAGCACACAACAAGCCTAAACTAGCAAGCTCAAGAAAACAAAGGGTGTGTCACTCACCGCTCTACGCTTGCCTTCGTGGTGGATTCCTCGCCGCGATGAAGAAGAAGCTGCAGTCGTGCCGCGCTCAACCGCTTCGCCGCCGTCGTGCCTTCGTAATGCTCGATCGCACACACACTCTCCCTCTCTCTCTCTCTCACACACACACACAAGGAGGTGAAGAAGAAGAAGATGGAGATGGAGCAAGAGCACTCTTCAATTGCACAAATGAGAGAATGAGTAAAAATTAGGTTTAGTTGGCTTTTATAGGAGCTCACCCCATTCACACTTGGGCGCCCATGCTTAACCAACTAATCCCTTGAATGTCCAAGTTAAAGTGCGCCTCTCATCGGCGATCACTCTACCTTTCCCTATTGGTCCGACAAGCCCGGTACCTGACTCTACCAAATACATAATACACGTCCGTCGTAGGTGATGGGGTGTCCGTGAGCCGTGAGGGTTAACATGCCCCCCTTCCTGATGTAGATTCCGTCCTCGGAAGCTATTGAGTTGAAGCTGGATCGTCGAGGTGGAAGAGCATTTGAGATGAATGTCCTTAGCCTTCTTCAGTCACTGCAAAATCAAACAACATTGCCACAGTAATTGCATTCTCTTAAAAAGCATATGCAGTTTTAGGTAGACACATTGATTGGTCAAAGAATTTCAAACAATTTGTTAGCAATGAACATTAAATTGCAATGTAATCAAATGCATAAACAGATGTAAAGGTAGAAAATTAAACAAGTCTGGGGTCGCTAATTTGACGGTCGAAAGGCACTAGAGATCGAATATTAATACCATGGGTAAGCTTCTTAATTTTCTGTGGTCAATTAAGTTGTTTAATCGCGAGAGCCAAGTATTCATGTTCAAGGGCTGACTAGAGGCTATATCTAGAAAACCTTGTAGTTAAGCTACCATAAAAGGAATTTCTCATGAAATCATCGCCTGACTGATTACTTTTTCTTTGACCCCCCAAGGTCTTTTCACAGTGATTCAATTATGATGTGTGTGCTTATTTTGTATGCCTTGGGTTTTTTGCTTTTCAAGGAAAAGCGCCCACGCTGGGAACCTCTAGGGCTCTAGTACCACAGGCGATACATGTGAGTGAAGTACCAAATCAAGCTGAGATTTCTCTTCCAGCTTAAAATTTTACATTGTGGCACTTTGATTTTTGCTTGTTCATTTTCAGCATTTTAATTTTGTAACTTTGGGGGGTCATATAACACTGTTACCCTCCCCAGGCTCATCACATTAGTAAACTCCCTTTATAATACTTAAGCTAAAGGTCACTAGGGTTAAGCCCACTAGAAAGCCCTAGTACATTTCATACAATGCTGCCTAAATCGGATTAAGAACCTAAGTAACCATTGTTTATTAGGAAGGCATTCCCCATGGTATTAAGAGAAGATTTCTAATACCTAGCTTGGTCAAACTAGCTTAGTCGGACTGCTTGATTTTTAAACCTAGACAAGTGATTATGACAAAACATTACATTGAATTAAATGTTTGATACTAAGCCAATGCGCTGAATAGTATGCTACCAATCACAATCAAAGCAGACAATCATAGATGCAAAAAGATAACAGCAATGCTAATGAACAAGAAACACCTGTTTGTGTTGATGGTCGCGGTTGATTTGAAGAGTGAGTCGAGATAAAGATTCCATGAAGGTCCAAATCCTATCAATAGCAATACGCTCCTGTACACACTATGAAACACAAACAATACCTCTAGGAGGAACATCAGTGGGAAAAGAGAACTTTGCTAATCTCTCAACTCTAAAACAGAAACACTCCTATCGTACTAATCTTACCTACCCTCCATCACTCAAGTGATGAGGATCAAAGGTGTTTCATGGCATAGGTTTCTGGTTCACTGTACCAAATGTGACATGTGTAGGTCTGAGTCAATGTTTTGACTTTAATGTGCATACTCGTTTGCTAATTGCTCTTGCTCTTTATTTTTTGTTTTTGTGAGTATAAGGCTATATATATACATTCCCTAAGATTGGAGATTGAGAGGTCAGGGAAAAAGGTTGAGAGGGAAACAAGTGAATAATGGATGTCAGCAAACACTCCCCCCTTCCTTGGGTAGATCATACCGTTTGAAATGAGCTTGTCACCCTTTGAAACCAATTGTTCCAGTTGGTAATAGGTGAGGATTTTTGCCAGTAGTTTTCTATTACCCTAGGTGCCTCGTCAAGTTGCAAGGGTGGTAAGGTACTCTCCCAGGATTGAACTTGAAGTGGTTCATCAGGTGATTCTTGAACACTGGGAGGTGTGGATTCTTTGGTAGCTTCATGGAGGTCCACTACTATAGATGGAGGCTGTGTAGAAGCTTTTACCTCTATGGATGTATTACATGATGAGCTAGAATCTTCATGGGACTCCCCCCTTCCTGAGCTAGGTGGAACAATTCGTTCTTTCTTTGGTACCCAAACTAGCTCGGGAGCGGGTGTGTAGCATTCTGTGATTTTTTTCTTTCCACGATCATTGATTCGTTTTGGAGCTACGGGATTGGGCTCACTTGGGTCAGGTGATAGGTAAGAGCACAATCTACGTTTTGGCACCCAGATTTGATCATTTCCTTGATAGTAGCCTTGGGCTTCCAATAGTCGTTTAGGGATCCATCGCAACATTTTCTTACTTTTCTTGGAGCGATTGGTACGTTTCTTACAAGGCTTCTGTTTTTTAGCACTAGCTATGGTCACTAAAGAAGCTTTAGGGACCCACTTGTATGTTTTCTTCGCTACATTAGGATGAGTCTTGTCGGAAGCGATACGCATTGCTTGTAGCATATTTAAGGGTATACGCATTTCATCCCCCTCAGGTGTTACCCAGGTCGTCCCCCTATTTCCCCAAGTGTCTATGGTTGATGCTAGGTGGACCCAATCCACATTGTCTGATTCCGTCATACCCGGTAACACATCCATGTAAGGAGAATCTTTGCCAATGTCTGTATCCTTCTTACAAGTGTAACAATATTGTAGTGGGGCCGAGTGAACTGTGGTGTCAGAGCGATGATCAATAATGGTTTTACTCCCTAAGGGGTGTACCTTACCAGTCACCAAATCCACTCTAAGGACAGAGTCTTGGAATTGCAAATAGACATGATTTTTAGACCAATCGTGAACCATTTGTGCTTCCCTCATGAATGGTCGTCCTAAAATCATTTCATATGACATAAGGTGTTTAGAGAAATCCATTACAATGAACGTATGTCGTACCTTGTGTCCTAGAACTTTGATCTTAAGATCCTTGAGCATCCCCATAGGTTTGGCTATGGTACCATTTGCCATCTTTACCACAATGTTAGTAACACTGAGGCGGGGTTTTCCCATGGATTCCCAACAATCTTTTGTAACGATGCTAACTCCCGCACCACCATCAAGAATTCCCTTTATAGTTAATCCCTTGGTAGTGATGGGTAGGGTCGCATTAGACTCGTCGCCTTCAAAATACTGCCCTAATTCGTTAATGGGTACCTCGATCACAGACTCGTGTCCATCTAAGTCAAGTGATTGCACCTGATTTTCCTCATCAATCATAATCGAGTCAGGCCTATTTGGTTGCGCAAACTGCGGTAATCCCGTTCGTAGCTCTCCGTTAAGGAATGCTCGAAGTGCAAGGAATAACTCAGGATCTCCATACAGCTTTGCTATGATCGTGGTTCGGACCTCAGAAGACATGAAGTCCACTAGTTTGGCAACATTCATTGGCGTTTTGCAGGGTGTAGGTCCTTGACTAGGAACTGGTGAGGATGGAATCTCATATTCCTCAATGGGATCAGGTATTCCTTCGTTAAACATCCTTTCCAACAAGAAGGGTGTATGCTCACTTTCTGATGTCCTGTCCTCACTCCCTTCTTGGATGATACTAGATATGGCTAACGGTCTATGGTTCATGTGGGGTGGATGAACTTGCGTGGGAAACACTGTGTAATGAATTTTGATATGCATGGGTTCTGGTTCTAGTTTCCTTTGAGTCTCCTCCACTAAGCCTCTTAGATGTTTCACCTGCTTAATCTCGTCTACAGGGTTTGGGTACGTCCCGATCTTCTTTTTACGATTCTTCCCTTTTTGCCCCTGCGATTTATCTTGGGGGTCTTGGATTGGATTTGGAAACACTTGTGGTGTTTTCAGAGGCTCTTTATGGTTTTCTCTCATTCGGTTTTCATTTGGTCCCATGTTACGGTTTTCTTTGTCGGTCTTTCCCTTTGTGGTATTGGTTCTAGTCTCCATTGTCTCGACTGAATCTGAATCATCCTCGAGGTCATTCATATACACGGGGTCATCTCCTGTTCCTATGTTTGTTTTGGAACTTGGCTTTGAATTTTCCGTATTCTGCGACTTCTTCCTTCGTGTCTTCTTTTTCTTTGCTTGGATAATTGAAGCGGTATCTCTCTCTTCGAGGATATGTCCTGGCCCTTGAAGCATGGACCGTGTAATCGCATAAGCGGGTGCGACGGGTGGTATTGGCGATGTCACACTAGCAATTTCGACCAAATTCAGGGATGTGATTTTAGGCGCATTTGGGTTATAGGGGCATTGGGCAATCAAGTGATCTATGCCACAACGATTACATGTGAGTATTGGCATTGCAGACGTGCTCCCTTGATTCATTTGCATCTGTTCAGCATTCTTTTGCAGCCTAATAGGGCACTCCGCTACTCGATGTGGTCCACCACACTCGTAGCATTGAAGAGGTGGCCTCCTAGCCTGGGTGTTGATATTTTGACCTCTGGATGCGAGAGCAGCAGCTTGATAAACCGGCTTGACTTGTCCCCAACAATCTTCCATGTAGTATATAGGACACTCTTCCAATGTATCAAGTCCGTAGGCAATACTAGTGTCTATTTCCTCCTCACAACCATCTGCATAAGCAGTTGATGGCTCGCAACCCACTTGGTTCATAGGGGCGACTCTTGGATGTGGGGGCTGCGGTCCCAGCACAGGAGGTGGTAACGGTGTAGCTTGTACAACATTTTGAGATCTAGGGACCATGTGTTGCGGTAGTTGCTCAACAGGTGGAGCAGGCATCAATACAGGAGCTCGAGGCGCATCCGTCCAGGCTACAGGTGGTCTATTTGCCATCATACGTTTGATCATTAAACAATCCTTAGCTTGGTGACCATACCTACCACATGCGTTGCAAGTTCCATTAAATTTTACTCTAAACGTAGGGCACTCACTAGTGCTATGTGGACCTAAGCAAATGGAACACCATTGTTGCTCCCTTCTTGGATACATGTGACTATTTTGAGGGGGTCGATTATCCTTAAGAGACTCTTGGATTGCCTTGGTGAGGTCTGTCAAGAATGTCTCAAATACCTTTGGCTCATTGGCAATGGGCTTTGCAGTCATGGGTTCATACTCAATGGCTTGTGAGCTAGTGGATCTCGTGTCAGTAGACACCCTCATGCCTGCTATCATCAAGTTGTCCTCTAGTTGGATTGCATTGGCAGTGACATCTTCCCAAGTTGTGATACCTCTAATCACTAGTCCATTATAGATTCCTTCATTCCTCAACCCTCGAATGAATCGATCAAGCAGTTGGTTATTGTTGAAGCGCTCATTTACAGGGCAGCGAGAGTTTAAGTGCTTTAGACGACTAATGAAGTCCCTTACTGACTCTCCTTCCTTACGTTCGGCCTTCTGTAGCTGAGATGCTACACCCCAAAGCACACCTTCTCGTATGTACTCCTTTAGAAACAACCTTCGAAGGGTAGGGTAGATTGTTTTCTCGTCCACCCTTAGGGTCCTATACCAATCTCCAGCCTTCCCACTTAATGTCAAGCTTAAGGGATTGCACTTATGTAGTTCGTTGCGTTCCCCTAAGGAATCACATACTTGTTCAAACACTTCAATGTGTTTTCTAGCATCTTCGTCCCCATTGAATTTTTGCGTGAGTTTGGCAATTTGTACTGCCTTACTTCTAGGCTCTCTATCAGATGCATGACGCATATTTTCCGCGATAGATCGACCTATGGTTTGAGCAAACGCTGCCAAGTCACCTATGTGAGGAGGCAGGGCCGGTGGAGGTACTCTTGGAATCATATGTGGGAGAGGAACGGGTACCGGTCTTGGCATATGTGTGGATGATGCAGGACATGGAACATAACCGGGCATAGGTCCACTCGGATAAGAGCTAGGGAGCGGCACTCGAGGAGCATAAGCAAGTGGTACAATTGGAGGTGTGGGGGCCATGTGTGCATAAGGGGCTAGAGGCACATACGATCGAGGCCCCATATTAGGTACTACAACACTAGGTAGTGGCACTGCGCTAACCGTAGATGTCATCGGTACATTCTCTGTTAGGCTTATCCCTGGAGTGAGCACTGTGTTTTCCTTGATAGAGGGTTGAGCCAAGTTAGGGAAGCTAAAGTTTTCGCTCGGAGGCTCAGATTGCATAGAGACCCCAGGTGAAATGACGTAAGATGGGTCCATGGGACTCATTAGAGGAGTCTCCATTTGTGATAGAGTAGGCTGTTGAGCCTTGCTCGTATCCAGAAATCTCATGGGGCCAGTTGAGAGTATATTTACCCCTCGGTTTTGCCTTTCTGATTGAATAATGCCATGGATAACATTACAAATCATTTTCTGTTGATCTTCGATGCTCGTGGCACTAGAGGTGGATTGTACAATCTCTATCCATCCTACATGGTAGGCGTGGCCAGAGTGTAGATCCGTCAACACCTCAGTGCGGAGGTCGTATGTCCAATGATCATTAATGAACAATCCTTCTAGAGTCGACGTGTTAACGGTTTCTTGTGAGGTAGAAGCAATGTTGCTCCCCATGGTTTTACTTGTCACCAACGGTACTCTAGAGGGAACTTCTGAAGGAGTCAGCTCAACAGGGCCTTCTTGGTAAGAAGTTGGTAGGATATCCACATGGACACTCTTTGGGGGTGTGGGGTCCACGTGCGATGTGAAAGGAGAGTCCACTTCCCCACCCCCTTCGTGTGCTTCATTTGCATCAGGTTCCGAGCGAGTAGCTCTACCTAATGTTTCCATGAAACGGCTAAACATACTAGTACTAGGCTGTGGAGCTTCGGGAGGTGCATGGCCTTCTCTCTCAGTGTTTTGGGTAGGGTATGCTTCCATGATTTCTGAGTCGGAGGAGGAATCACTAGCGGCTATTTTAGGGTCTTGGGTGGTGCTACCTTGTGTCCCCGCTGAGGGTATAGAGCTTATCGTGGATGGGTAATGGGTGTCCGTATGAATAGAGGCACCCTCAATATGCTCGTGTTCTAGCACCCGCCCAGAGCGTAAGTGCATGTGCTTTTGATACCCTAAGGTGTCAAAAAGCTGCTCTAGGAGGCCTTGTGACTAGTTTTTAGCGTGTTTTTTGTTTGTTTTTTTGCTATATTTTTTAGAGCGTGTCGTGGAATGGGCCGTGTGATAGCTCGAAACGAGCGTATCGGTCAGAGGGTCGTGCCGTGCTTTACAGCCCTCCGTTTGGTCACTCTATGCCCTCGGAATCCCTAAAACTGTCAATTTCCAGTAGGGAACTAGGCCCAAACTAGAAAGTCTAAGGGTGCAAGTGGGAAGAGAAAGGAGGAGAGTGGAGGACTTGTCCCACATGCTCTCATTCTCTCTTGAGGGAGTAGGGTATATATATAAGAGTGAGTCTAGTATATATCATAAGACTGAGGACTGAGGCCTGGGCTTGGGCTTGGGCTTGGGCTTGGGCTTGGGCTTGGGCTTGGGAAAACGATCCCGATCTATCTTTTATACAAACCAACCCGTCCGTTTTAAGAGTCACGTTTTTTATTTTCGAAAAATTTCGCCGCCCACTCGCTCGCGTTTTTTTATTTCCGAATTTTTTTCCTTTAATTTTTTTTTTCAAATTTTATTATTATTATTATTATTTTTTGTTGATGCAGAAAATACAGAAATTGACAAAATTGCAGAAAATGCAGAAAAAACGCAAAAATTGCAGAAAATGCAGGAAAAACGCAGAAATTGCAGCAAATTGACAGAAATGCAGAAAATTGCAGAAATTGAAAACGCCGAACTTGAAAATGCAGAAATTGCAGAAATTGAAAAACGCAGACAATAGCAGAAATTGGAACTTGACAGCAATTGCAGAAAACGCAAAAAACAGAAATCTTCCACACACTCCTTCCCTGCCTTTCCTATGATAGAAATTGCACCACAAGGAAGCGTAAAGTGCTAACCGAGCTTAGTGTAGGGCATTTCCCCGGCAACGGCGCCAAAAATGTGCGCTCCTTGCCGCACTGTCGAAGCAAGGGACTTGCCAATACACCGTATGCGAGCCACAAACGGCTCCAAGCACACAACAAGCCTAAACTAGCAAGCTCAAGAAAACAAAGGGTGTGTCACTCACCGCTCTACGCTTGCCTTCGTGGTGGATTCCTCGCCGCGATGAAGAAGAAGCTGCAGTCGTGCCGCGCTCAACCGCTTCGCCGCCGTCGTGCCTTCGTAATGCTCGATCGCACACACACTCTCCCTCTCTCTCTCTCTCACACACACACACAAGGAGGTGAAGAAGAAGAAGATGGAGATGGAGCAAGAGCACTCTTCAATTGCACAAATGAGAGAATGAGTAAAAATTAGGTTTAGTTGGCTTTTATAGGAGCTCACCCCATTCACACTTGGGCGCCCATGCTTAACCAACTAATCCCTTGAATGTCCAAGTTAAAGTGCGCCTCTCATCGGCGATCACTCTACCTTTCCCTATTGGTCCGACAAGCCCGGTACCTGACTCTACCAAATACATAATACACGTCCGTCGTAGGTGATGGGGTGTCCGTGAGCCGTGAGGGTTAACACCATCCAAGATAACACTTGAGAGAGGTTCCCATTGCTTCCTAACCTTGTAGTCCACCTGAATAAGTGGAACTTCATCATCTCGGACGGCCGTGAGGTCCACTATTCTGGCCTCCGCCTCAACTTTCTTGCGCTATCTGATAAAGTTGGCCACTTTAGGCAAGGTTTTTCTGATATCCTCCATCTCTACAATCAGCTTCTGAATTCTATCACAAATTTCCACATGAATTTCTTCTCTTTCTTGGTCAGATTGATTGTCAGAGCTTGAAGAATTGGTATCTTCACACTACCATTCCTCTTTTGCAGTGCTTCCACTCCTTCCATCAACTCTCAGTTCATTAGCTAGTCCGAGTACTGTAGCCAGCATGGTCTCTGGTATGGCCGATACTGACTGATCCTTATCAGTTGACTGGGCTAGTATCCTCTGAATGACTCTAGCTTCAAAACTTTCTGGCTGCTCTGGCAGCTTCTTGGCTAAATCCTCCGTGATTTTAGCCGCTAGTTCCCTCAGCTCTTGCCATTCATCTACCACCTTCTCTTTACCTTTGGCCTTCCAAATTTCTCTTTGTTGAGCCCACTTGCTGCTGGTAGGATTGACTGGTGTTTTTGAAGTATCTGGAATCTCTTCAATCACTACACCCTTGCTTCTGGTGACTACCCGTACTGGGACTGGCTCTGGTGCCTTAGCCTCAGTAGTAGTAGTTGCATGTGCATCTGGGCATTGGGCTGCAAAATGGCCATACTTCCCACAAGTGTAGCAATTAATGCTCCTATTCTGGAAGTTTCCACGTTCTCTGCCTCTGTCCATACCCGTTTGGAATCGGCCACGTCCCTAACCAGTATCATTGGTACCTGGTCTCTCCTCTTGAGCTACTTTGACGGGTTCTACCTTCACTGGTTCAGTGTAGGCGACCACTGACAGATCTTTGCCCTTTTTAAAGTGGTGAATCCTGATGCCACAATTGTTCCATAGATGACCAAAAGCCTTACAGTAGGTACATTGTGGACATTCATTGGAGATATGGTCCTTGGATTTGCATTTCGAACACCAAGTCTCCATCTTCCAAACCGGCTGTCTTGTGTGGCTAATTTTGGCAATCTGTCTAGCCATTTCTTCAATTTTCTTGGTTCAAGATCCCTTGTTTGACTTCTCCTTGGATCGTCCATTAGAGCTTCTCTCGGAGCTACTGGACACCCCACTGGAATCAGAATTTTTAGTAGTAGCAGAACTACTGCTACTAGTCCTTCGCTTTTTGTGGTTCTTTTCCTTCTTGGCCTGCTGTTCCAGCTTCAGTGCCCTTTGGACCAAATCATTGAATTTCTTGGTAGGAGCTGGTATCTCTTGCTCCCTAAGCTTTTTGCTTTTGAAACCATTCAGAAACCATGCCCTCAACCTCTTCTCAGATGGAGGTTCCTGTAATTGCCTGGTTAGCTCCTTGATCTTTTCCACATAACTTCGGACTGATAGATTTTGTTGTTTGATCTTATCGAGTTCGCAGAGGATATCTTCATCCCCCCTGTTGTCGGAATATTCCAACCTGAAGGATTTAAGCAATTTGTTGTATGATCTGAGCTGACAGGCAGGGTAATGGTAATACCATTTCCTCGTTGCCTCCTTCAAGGTTTGTGGAAAATATTCCCCCCAATCATCTTCATCAATATTTTTGAGTTCAGCTGTATGTGAACGTCTGAATCATCCTTCTTTCCTCCCTTGAATATTGGAAAATAAATTTTCAGGGAAGTTGTGTAATCATTCCGATTACCGCTGATCCTGCCACTTCTCTTCTTGGATTCAGAATGGCTCTTGGGAGTCTTCTTGTCAGCATCCCAATCAATCTCTGTCTCTGTCTCAGTGTCAGTGTCTTCTTTGGTTTGTCCGCTAGAAGTACGGTGACTACCTTTACTTCCCTTGGTACCCTCATCCCCCTGCCGAGACCGAGAACTCTTGGAACTCTTGGCTTTCCGTGCTTCCCATTCTGCCCGTCGGCGTTGAGAATGACTGGAGTGCTGTGAGTCCTGCGCCTCATCAGCCTAACTATGCTCCTCCTGAGCTTCAGTGTCAATCATATTCTCTTGCTTGGGGTTAGACTCTCTTCCTGACTCCTCAGGAATGGGGTCAACACGAATGGTGGATTTCCGGCCACGACTCGAGTTAGGTGCCATTGCTGAAAACTTCCAACTGGGAGAAGATTCTTTCAGTCAACGAGCTTCATCTCGATCCACCGTGATCGCCAAAATGGAATTGGAGTTGATCTCTTGAGACAGCTAATTCCAGTGTTAGAAGATTTCAGCTACTAGTGTGAGAAGATTTCAGACAGTAGACTGGATAGAAATTAGAAACTAGACTGGAGTTTGGATACTAGAATAAGAATCAGACTTATGTACTGGAAATAATGTTCAGATTCAGATTCAGAATACTGGACAAGAAGTAAGTGTAACTGGAATATCTGCCATGATTGGAATTATAGATAAAGATTACAAAGAATATGATTTACAAAGAGAGTACAGCCGCCCGACAACACTGCCAATGATTCTTAAGTACAAGTGTAGCCAAAGTGCTAACCCAAATGATAACAATTGCCAACCCGATTACAATGTAATGGGCCCTATTTATACACTTCAGGTTTACTGTAGTAATTACCATAGTAACTACTGAGTAATTCGCTGCCCATCTCCTAAGAGGATGTTCCCACATAGTAAAACTATCCAGCCGTCTACAGGGTGAGAGAGAGAAAGAGAGGATTTATTTCTCCTGCGAGCTGCACCACAGGCGGGCGAGAGAGAGAGAGAGAGAGAGAGAGAGAGAGAGAGAGAGAGAGAGAGAGAGAGAGAGAGAGAGAGAGAGAGAGAGAGAGAGAGAGAGAGAGAGAGAGAGAGAGAGAGAGAGAGAGAGAGAGAGAGAGAGAGAGAGAGATTCCTTTCTCCTGCGAGTTGCACCACATGCAGGTGAGAGAGAGAGAAAGAGAGGATTTCTTTCTCCTGCGAGCTGCACCACAGGCCGGCGAGAGAGAGAGAGAGAGAGAGAGAGAGAGAGAGAGAGATGAAATGAAATGAAATGATATATTAACGTCCTGTACTCACCACCGCAGTTGCAACGCACTTCCCACCACAGGTACCAGGAGCTGTACTGTACGTTAATATTAGCGTTGCACCAAGTGCGGCAGCTCTTGCTAATCCACAACAAGTTTTAGACTTTTTCTCAACGTGAGAAAAAGGGCACTTTTTCCACTTCTTTTTCTACTTCAAAGCGTGAAAATTATGAGAAGTGTAAAAATGGTTTTGATAGAAAAAAAGAGATTTTTCATTTAAAATATTTACCATCGTAATGTAGTAATTTTATCAAAATCAAAATATTTGCACATATCATCATGCAAGAAGAAGTTCATATTTTTGTATACATGAATAATTTGTGTCATTTTGGTCTAAATTTCTCATATTGAAACCAATAAATTTTAACAATGTTATTTATATTTTGATTTTAAAGGTGGCATTCTTGATATCTTTTGCAACAAATTATTTTCACTTCCACACTATGATTTTTTTGCACAATGTAGCTGCTTTAAAACCATTCAAATTTTGGTAATGTACGATATATTCTCATCTTCTTGAGTACAAAAATACATCCATGCCACTGTAAACTTTTTGTATGCTGAAAATTTTCAATGCTTCTAAACCATTCAAATTTTGGCAATATACGATATATTCTCATCTTCTTGAGTAAAAAAATACATCCATGCCATTGTAAACTTTTCGTATGAATGCTGACAATGCTAAAGACATTGAAAATTTTGTATAGTAAGAGAGATTCTCACATCCTGCCTAAGAAGCACTTTGCCTGTAGTGATAATAATTATTTACTTTGTAAAGATTTCACTTTTCCTAGCAAAATATGTTAGCTTTTGAACCATACAAAACATTGCATCAATATGCATATGACAAAGCCTTTTCTTTTAAAGTGAGAAAAGCATTTAATTGATAGAAAATTTTGTGTCATGACAATAATTTTCACTCTCAAAAGTAAGAAAAGCTCAAGCTTTACTGTAAATTATCAGTATGATGTTATATTTTCACCTTTTGTAGCAAGTTTTCACTTTTAAATCCTCAAAAAATTTGTACTATGACAAAGATTCTTATCATTCAAAGTGCAAAAATCTTGGACTTCAATGTAGTGTTATTTTGATAGGTTCTAACACAATTTACCTATTTAACCATCAAATATTTTGCATGATGACAAAAGTTTTTATCTATTAGAGTGAGAAAATATTAAATTTCAATGTAGATTATTTCTATATTAAAGATTATTCATTTTTGCAAACAAGATTTCTCTTATTATAAGATGATGAGAATTTTTGTATCATGTGAGAAATCCTCACCTTTTAAAGTGATAAAAGCTTGAACTTGAATGTAGGTTATTCTCATCCTTCTCTAGCAAGAATAGCTACCTCTTGGACCATAAATTATGCTACCTCTTAAGCATTAATTAATCTGCTTATGTAGAATTTTTGAAACACCTAATTAATGTACCATATGGAATCCTTCAAAATCAATCTTTGCTCTCGTCTTATTCACCTAAATTATGCCTCGACAAAACAGTGCATTTGTGTAGTTATCTCACACACACACACACACACACACACACACACAGATCACATTTAAGACATGCTTAAAGACCTAGCACTCTAAACAAGGGATAGTGATACAATTTTTGGCATCTCATAACGAATTGTTGGCCTCCAAAAAGATATTTTACTATACATCAACAACCAAAATACTAAGGATATTTGCCAAAACAACCCAATCCAATATTTGAGATCTCCATCTTACAAAAAGTGATAGGTGTGGAACTCTACTTTACAAAAAGTAGAGCTGTTGAGCTGTATGTTTGCATGCTCGACACATATCTCAATAATATTTCACATATAACAACGTTGGATTGTCATTATATGATGATACACATTTGCAAGTTACGTTTCAAAAGAATTGTGCACTTACAAAAGCTCAAATTCATCTTGACCCATCTCCATTTCTTGACCCTCTCTAAGCTTCAATTTTTTGGTCCAAAGAGCCCAAGACACCAACACATCCAATGCCTCTAACTCTTCACTTAGTTTTTCAAAATCAAATGACTGTTTTGAAGCTCAAACATATTCAAAGACAAATAGTTGATCTTTACAAAGCAAAAGAGAAATATTACATATCCTTCTTCATCAGTTGATCGAGGTTTAGTCTTGCTAAGAAACACAAGTGGAACCTCTATTATTTGATTCTAAATTTGAAACATAAAAAATGAGCTATCAAAAAACTTAAAAGTGAATGTAATTTAAATGTTTTATTAGAGAGGTACTTACAATATGGAATCTAGATCCTGGTAGAAGACTTTCAGGAATATAAAGACTTTTTGCACCATTTCTCAATGATTCAATCTCCACCTTCCACCGCTCATAATCATGTTCACCATGTGAAACTGTATACCCAAGTAATGATGCAACAGGCTCAAATCTTTCATCTTGAAAGTAGCATTCAAATTAGCCTTAAATTCAACAATATGTCTCTCATTTGGTCCAGTGATCAGCAAATCATCGACATAGAGAACCACAATGAGAAGTACATCACCCTCACGCTTTACATACAATGTGCTTTCTGTTGGACTATTACGAAAGCCTTGTTTGACCAAATGAGTGTCAACTTTCTCATACCAAGCACAAGGAGATTGCTTCAACCCATACAAAGCCTTGTTACATTTGCACACTTTGTCCTCTTGTCCTTTCTTGACAAAACCGCCAGGCTGAGTTACATAAACTTCCTCAAATATGTCACCATTCAAGAAAGCAGTAACAATGTCTGATTGATGTACATCCCAACCAAAATGAGCTGCCAATGCATATAGAAAATGCACAGTAGTCATATGACAAGTGGGAGCAAATGTTTCTTTATAATCTTTGCCTTTTTGTTGTGCATAACCCTTTGCAACAATTCGAGCCTTATGGCGATCGATCTCACCATCCGGCTTGCGTTTCAACTTGTAAACCCACTTTGTACCAATGGCCTTTTTCCCAAGAGGTAGATCACATAAAGTCCATGTGTCATTTTCTATAAGTGCATCATATTCTGATTGCATGGCAGCCATCCAATTTTTTGAATTCTGTGATTCATCAAAAGACAGAGGCTCCTCAACATCATGTAAGCTAGACACAGCCAAAGCATAACAATCTGATGCATAAGATGCATGGCGAGAGCCTGAACGAGTACGACTAGACAAAGGTGCATCCAATTTATTGTCACGCAAAGTGTGCATCGGCCATTTTGGCATACCTCTAGCATGCTCATTTTCGGCCCTCTCCTCATCAAGTACATCATGTACATCTGCATCAGTAATAGGCTGATCTGTAACATTTTCAGAAACCGCCATAGGCTGTACATTTGCCTCATTGAATGTAAGGTCCGCAAACCACCAATACCAAGATCGGGATGGGCTCCTTGACAGGTCTCTAGGTCTGATAAAATTTAGAGTCTTTAAGCAAGAAAAATCCAAGGAATAGACCTTTACCATTGACAATGGCTTGGGTCTATAGCCTAGAAGAAGACCTAGTCGTGTCTCGCAACGGAAACAGGACAACGTATTAAAAGTCCAAAAAAAAACTATTTCGGCCCTTTATCTTTCACAAATTGGGCTAAGGTATCTTCAACCAACGCTTTTTTCCCCCTAACATATGTGAGGGCACAGCCGCTGGTGGACTCCTCTTCCAAGTGAAGAATTTTTTTAAACATTTTAGTGCGCAGGGATGGATAGTTACCTGACTAATCAGGTCCACCCGTCCTTGATTGACAACCTTAGTCAATCCCCACTTACCACCCTGCACTCACACATGATTCATTTATCTTACTATCACATTGTTTTAACATTTAAAATAATGGTTTCTTTTAATGTTCCATCACAGTAATCCCTTGAAGACAACATTGAAAGCATTCTTTTAGAAAACAGACATCTTTAAACTTAAGACAAGGTACTGTCAATCAAAACATTGTCCATAATAACCATGACCAGTACTCTTCTTGTCTCAAGACCACCTAAGGGTGAAAAAAAACGACACCCATTCCTTATTCACAATGCGGAGTGGATAAACCCCCACCCAAGGTTCCGGGTGCCCATACACCAAACCAGTTGCCCATACAAGTGGGCGGCTCCCCTAGGATAAAAACGGTATCCTAACTTATGTAGAAACATCAAGACATGACACGGAGTAGAAACTCATCGTTCATGGGGGTAACCGACTTATCCGTGGCTAGAAAGCCAATCATTATCATCAAAATATACCAAGGAGTCGGAGGTGTCTTGAGACAAGCTGTCTTAAGGATGATCAATCATATCTCTCCTAATTCAACCAGTTTTAACCCAAACAATTCTTTCCTATATTATAAACAAATGCACGTTGGAATTTACTTTCCGTTTTTGGTCGGTTATTCCTTTCCTGGTTCTTTCTCACTCCTTATGTATGCAATGCTAATTTATAAAAGAACTTAAACTATTTAAAAACTTAATTGAATAATGCGAAACCCACCTGGGATTGATCGGCCATCTGCTCTACTGGGTTGGAGCCTGCAAACTTTCCTCCGTTGGCCTATGGCTAGGCCCAGCCTCATGGTCATTAGTGGCTTTATTTCTTTTGTTGCTAATATCCTCTTCCTCGGTAAGAGGATTTCCTCTAGTTCTCTTTGGAGCCATATCGGCAACCTTATAAAAAGACTTAATTGGTTAAAAGTTTAATTGAATAATCTTTTTCTTTTTTTAAAAAAAATCCAAAATCAAGGATTTTTGGAGTAAGTTGGTATCCTTGATAGTTAATTGGATGAGATATTCCTTCTGTAACTTCTTTATACCATAAGTAATTTCCCATAACTACCAGTTTATTAGGGAAGCAATTTATTAGGTTTACACTTGATCTATATTCGATGAATATTTTACACTTAACCTTAGTAAATTATAAATTCCTATCGGCTAATGGATTACTCACCCTAAATTGTAATTTGATATGTTCCATCTTTAGGAATTTTCATAACTTTGATTTATAACCTTTCCCTCCTATACTTATGAAACCTTAAAAATACCTAAACTATTTATCTGAGATTGGGGTATTTATCACGTATTCCTCAAGGTGTTTTCTACCTCTAATATTTATGTCAAAGGTTTTTGGATTAATTTACTATATTCTCCCTTTTATTTTTTCCTAAAAATAATGTAATTTTATTGGGATAATTAGGTAAACTAATTATCTGAGGGTAGAATAATTATCATGGTTTTTCTAAGGTGTAATTAACCTTCGATAAATATCTCAAAGCATTTTGAATCAGTTTACTAATTTTCCCCTTTTAATTTGTCTTAAAAACAGAGTAATTCTGCTAAAGTAATTAGATAAATTAATTATTTGAGCTTGACATAATTATCACGGATTTCCTAACATGTACTTAATCTCTGATAAATAAATCAAATCTATTTGAATCAATTTACTAATTTCCCTCATTTAATTTGTCCTAAAAACATAGTAATTATGTAATCTTGAAATAATTATCACAAGTTTCTTACTGTATGATTAACCTCTAATAAATATCTCAAAGCATTTTGAATCAATTTACTAATTTCCTCCATTTAAGTTGTCCTAAAAGTAGAGTAATTATGCTAAAGTAATTAGGTAAATTAATTATCTGAACTTGTCATAATTATAACATGTTTCCTAACATGTAATTAACCTCTACTAAATAACTCAAAGTAATTTGAATCAATTTGCTAATTTTCCCCATTTAATTTGTCCTAAAAACAAAGTAATTCTGCTAAAGTAATTACGTAGATTAATAATCTGAGCTTGATATAGTTATCACGGGTTTCCTAACATATACTTAACCTCTACTAAATAAATCAAAGCATTTGAGATCAATTTGCTAATTTTCCCCTTTTAATTTATCCTAAAAATAGAGTAATTATGCTAAAGTAATTAGTTAAACTAATTATTTGAGCTTGACATAATTATCATGGGTTTCATAACATGTAGTTCATCTCTGATAAATAACTCAAAGCAATTTGAATCAATTTACTAATTTTCCTATTTTAATTTTTCCTAAAAATAGAGTAATTCTGTTAAAGTAATTAATTAAATTAATTATCTAAGTATGACATAATTATCACAAATTCTCTAATATGTAATTAACCTCTAATAAATAACTCAAAGCAATTTAAATCAATTTGCTAATTTCCTCTTTTATTTTGTCCTAAAAACATAGTAATTCTGCTAAGTAATTAGGTAAATTAATTATCTGAGCTTGAAATAATTACCATGGTTTTCCTAACATGCACTTAACCTATAATAAATAATTCAAAGCAATTTGAATGAATTTGATAATTTTCCTCTTGTAATTTGTCTTAAGAACAGAGTAATTCTGCTCAAGTAATTAGGTAAATTAATTATCTGAGCTTGACATAATTATCACAAGTTTCCTAACATGTAATTAACCTCAGATAAATAACTCAAAGTATTTGGAATCAATTTGATATTTTTCCCTTTATATTTCTCTAAAAAATAGTGGAATTTGGCTTAATTAATTATTAAAATTACTCAAAAAATTATAAGATAATTTTCCTAGCTTAATGACTGTCTAATACAGCTTTGATAATTACCTCAACTTAATCTAAACTTAATTAATATATTTCCCATTAATTTATGGTTAATTTGGATAATTTCAGCCCTAGTATGATAGGATAATTAATTAGCTTAATATTCCCAAGCTTGATTATAGCAATCAGTAGAGAATATTTAATTAAGAGAGGATTTATGAGTATACATAGACCTAATCTTTAATTTATTAAGAAAATAGATTAATCTAGCCTTGCTAATTAAGAAGGATTTGGCTAATTACCGTTTAAGTTAGTCAACTAGAGCTTAATCTCTAGTGATTTCTGCGTAGCGGTCTCTCTAGATGAGAGAGAGTGTGTCAAGGCTCCGAGTCTCTCAAATTGTGAAGCAAGAGGTCCTATTTATAGGTTTATGGCACTCACAAGCTCTCATAGGCTATAAAAGGCAGTTGCTTGCAGTTCAAGCAGTCCCCAAGCTGAAGATGGTGCCCCTTGCTGCTATTTAAGTCCCTGGCAGGTTCATCATAGCTCCACACTGCCCCCTCAGCTTCCTGAAGTGATTTTGACTATTTTCGCTAACTTTTAATGATGAAAACTGAAAATATCAGTAAATTCTAGAACCTTAGGATAAGAAAGTCTTTGTTAATAATAATTACTAAAACCATGCAATTTTACTTAACTAATTGAATTCCTAGTGTAACCTTTCAGGGCCCGTAACTCTTCCAGATTTTATCGGAATTTGATTCTGAAAATTTCTAGCCCTGGGTTTGTTGTGCTTAAGATTTCAAAAATACCGATATTTACCGCGATCGGACAATTCTACATTTCTTTTTCCATAATCATATCAGTTTGATTAAGCTTTATGCAATCTTTAAAGTTTCAGAAACTCGGAACCTTACATTGAAACTTACATTCGTATTTCCACCACTGAAAAGAGGCAACAAAGTGTCATAAATGTCCTGTGAGCTTACATTACTGTCTCTAGTACATGACAGCAAGGACTGAACAGAATCTTCCACAAACACTACATCCCGTGAAACCAGAAAAACATTTTGTTTGCGGATGATACAACTTGTAACCTTTGCCTTCAGCACTATAACCAACAAAAATACATTTGATAGCCTTATCATCCAATTTTTTGCGTTGTGTTTGTGGCACCAAAGCATATGCCAAACAGCCAAAAACACGCATGTGCTCAATAGAAGGCTTTATATCATGCCATTCTTCATATGGAGTAATAGACTGCAAAGCTTTTGTAGGACACCTGTTTAGTACATAAGTGGCACACCTGATGGCCTCAAGCCAAAAAGAATGCGGAAAAGCTTGACTTTTGACCATACATCGTGCCATTTCCGTGAACCTGTTTTTCCTCTCAGCAACACCATTTTGCTGAGGTGTATAAGGCACTGTACATTGGTGTTTTATCCCACGACTAGCCAGAAATGCATTGAATTCATGAGACATATACTCCCCCTCTCGATTGGAACGGAGGGTGCCCATAGTACATTTCGAGACATTTTTAGCCATAGCCAGAAATTGTTTGAAGCACATAAAAACTTCCGACTTCACTTTAAGTGGAAATACCCATGCATGCCTGGAGTAATCATCAATGAAAGTCACGAAGTAAAGGTAATTGCCCAAGGACGGAGTTTGCATGGGCCCACAAACATCACTATGCACAAGCTGCAACCTGCATGTGGCCCGAACTGAACCATCCTTTGGAAACTTAGAACGCTGCATCTTACCCAAAATACAACCTTCACAAACATGTTTGACAGGTGCTTCAAGAGGCGGCAAAGAAGCAACCATATCAGATTTATGCAAACGTAGCAAACTGGCAAAATTCAGATGACCAAAACGTGCATGCCAAAGTTTTGCATCTGAAATAGCCATTGAATTTGCAACTGCATTTGCAAAATTTTGTCCACAGTTGTCATACAAAGTGAGATTATACAGCCCACAACACAAAAGGCTAGATGCAACAATTTCATCACCAAAACTGAGATCATGAACTATACATCCGTCATTCACAAATTTGACTACAAGTCCAAGTCTAGCAAGTGCGGATACAGACAAGAGATTCTTCTTGATCTCAGGTACATAAACTGCATCAACAAGTGTAAAAGAACTACCATTTGCAGCAGTAAGCACAATCTTTCCAACTCCCTGAACCGGATAAGAGGCATTGTTGGCACAAGTGACTGAATTCCCATGAGGGACAGACTCAAGAGAGGTGAACTATTCATGATGTGAGGTAATATGCTTTGTAGCACCACTTTCGAAAAACCACACATGTGAATCTACAGCAAACTGACAAGCATGTATCATGGAAAACAGGATTGTAAGTGCACTCTGCGCTAAAAGCGCATTCTGCATCAACATCAACATCACAGTCTCCTTTCACAGAAGACTCAACAGTGGCTACATTTGTAGTGGAACCAGCATTTGCAGTGGAACCACCCTATTTCTTCTTAGCCTCTTTGGCCTTCAACTTAGGACACTGCTTGATCAAGTGATCATTTGCTTTACAATAATGGCAACGCATCTTCTTTTTGCCCTTATCACCAGAGTTTCTAGATGAATTGTTGCCAGCAGAAGCATTAGGAAAAGAATTTTTGCCACTTGCAGCAGAACCATAAGAAGTGGCTGATAGCTATTACCACCCTTTCTTTGAGAAGCAATAAAAGCCTATTCAACTGCACGCTTCCTAGTCCTATTTTTCTGGAAATGACTCTTGCAACGGCAATGTGCATAATGCATCAAACTTGACAACTTCAGGATTTCCTTGGGTCATCAGTCTCCAAGTACTAGCAAAAGTCTGGTAGGAATCTAGTAAGTCATGAAGAACAGTCTGCACAAGGGAACTGTCTGAAATGACTTCACCAGCAGAAATAAGTTGCTCATTGATATCCTTGACAATTTTAGCCTCATTGCAAAATGCATAAAGACCAGCCAAAATATCCCAAGCCTGTTTTGCAGATTTTGCTGAACGGATGTGAGAAACAATGGTGCGCTTCATAGAAAACACAATCAATGCATGAGCCTATGCATCCTTTACATCCCAACGAGCTTGTTCTACCGTAGGCAAAACAACTCTAATAGCAGCAATCCTTGCAGTAAGACCTGCAACATCCTCAACATCACCTACATCCTCAGAACCAGGATGTACATCAATGCCCTGCACAATAATCCAGACGCCCTTTGACACAAGAACGTGTTGCATCATATAAGCCCACATAGGGTAATTGTCCCGATCCAACCTGTCCTCAGCAACAAACATCTTGAAGACATCTGTGTTGTTGTCAGCCATTGTAAATGTTGCACCTGATGTGAAAACTGCCCAAAAATAGGAGAAACGGAGCAGAAACAACACGTGCTATATAGCACAAACCGTGGAAGACTGTAAGGCACCTGTTATGCAGAAAATGGCATTGACAGAAATTCTGCACAAAATGAAAAAATTGCATGTGCAGACCTGCCTGTAGTGAAAATGGAGGCCAAAGTGAGCCTGAATCACAAATCCAAAATATTTGTCAACCTACGAACGCTCGCCAAACCTCACTGTAATCGGAGAAAGTGAGTAGGCGTGTGCTGGAGTAGCTGGCGACTAAGCCTAGGAGGACGTAACCTACTCTGATACCAATTGTTGGAATTAGGATTGCAAAGAAATGCACACAGCTTGGAGAAGACGAGGGAAGCTCAAGGCACACAATAGAGAGTGTGTTACTTAGTGTGCAATGGAAAGATAGATAGCCCTAGAGTGATGGGCGTATATACAATGCTCGGGGGGAAAAACCTCCTAAAGAGGGAAAAAATGCCCCGGAGGTCTTAGTGTGTTCACACACATCACTACCACATGTATATGGTAACAACGTAATCATCAACACTTTCATGCCAAACTTCATCAGGTACTTCAATGGATCTGTATTGTTCCAGGAAAGCTTGCTTCACACGATTGTAGTCCAAAACCACCCTTGGAGTTAGTGCCTGCACCAACTCTTCATAAATGTGTAACCAAATTTTTGCCTCATCCTGTAAAGTGTATCCTAGCAGCAGCAACAATATAGCTTGGTCTAGCATATTTTGCAGTAAGCCATTGACTTCCAATTTTTCAATAAAAGTCTGTGCATTCTCATTAGGAAATCCATGAAACTGTGGGAACTTTTCCACCATGTTTGATTGCCACAAAAACACTTACATGTGATGTCGAAAGCTCAACGGATGTCGATGGATCTCTCAAGTACCTAATCCACCTCACACTGGGTAACCCGGCCCCTAGTGCTTGGCTTGCCTGCAAAATAGACATATTTCACAAGAATTGGAGCGTGGGAGCACTTGCTCCTTAGTGGGGGCACCAAAACAATCTTAGCGTGCAAACGACAAGAAAAACGAGTGTCTCTATAGCCTTGCACGAATCACACTGTTGGAAGGAAGAACTATTACATTGCCAAAAACACATGTGATAACTACTTGTAGTGATTTATGAAAACCCTATTAAGCATGGAACACACTCAAAATTAGGAAAAACTAAGGACATCATGACAAAGCTCATCTCATGGAGATGTCCGTAGAGTATCCATAGACAAAAAACAGATGAGATATGAAAGAGTTATGGCCACTCGAACATGGGGGTGTACTCTTTCTTGCTCAAAAATGAGCTCTCTGGAAGTTGTGCAAGTGTTGCATCTATTAAAATGGAGGCTTCCTTATCTTTTATTCCCCAAAAATCTTCTCTCTCTTCTCAGCCAACAAGGCTTCCTTTGTAGGCATCTTTTTAATTCGCTCATTTTTGGCGTTTTGGGACAAAAAATGAGGTGTCGGTGACCCTTTGACTAAGGTAATGGGGTGGGGACAAGTGGCCGGGGACAGAAAATGGACCAAGTGCCTGGCCAGGCTGTGTGGATAGCTGGAAAAGGTGCCATCTCTCCCCAAGGATCCCACAAGCCCATCAAGCCAAGCTTTGCACCAAGTGATACACCTAAAGGGTGCTCCCCCTTTAGGCTTTATACCCCCCCACCTTCCACTCTTTCCTTCTCATGTGGGATAATCCCCTTGCCACATGGAAACCTCCTCCTCAATCCTCCCAAATCCCTTGTGCCCACAAATTTCCAGATTTCCCCCAAAGCAGGAGAGCTCCTCGAACGACCTTCCCCCAAAGATAACTTGCTGCTTCGGTCATCGAATGACACATCATAACACACGGCTTGGAGGCCAAGTCCTCGGCTACTTCCAGAATTATTAAACCTCAGCATTTCTAATTCCAGTCAACAAGTTGTCCCAGTTGCCTTTGTCACATGCACTCGCAATCACTTTCTAAGTTGAGACTGCCCAATTCGGGTGCTCATAACTCATGGTGTACAAGTCCGATTCTATAAAGCACGGGTGAAAATATTCATTAAAAGCCATGTCTTGGGGACTCAAAAAACCCAAAACATCGATATTCAAGCTTGGAAAAATGACGCCTTTGTACATGAATTTTTACATGGTCACTTCCAAGACTTGCAGGGCTATATACACATATATACATGAGGCTAGTGGGCAAGCTTTTTGGCATGACTTAGTGACTTTATGCTCATCCAAAAAATGTCTCACATTGAATTGACATTTGCTGGCAAGGTTTCCTATTCTAAGCAATGTGATGGTCTTTGAAGCTCGTATGCCGTTTGCTTGATTGATGGTTGTAGAGAGATTTGGACTTCCTCTTTGGTTGTCTGGTTATTTTTCTTTCAAGATTTTCCTGTAAATTCACTTTATCTCTTGATCCATAAGCCTTGTGCACGACTTGCTTTCTTCTAATTGTATTGTAATCGTAGGAGGAATTGAAAGAATTCAAGCAGCGGTGCGGTGACAGAGTAGTTTTATTGATTTCCTTTGGGATCCACTTCTTTGTGATTACAAAATGTTTCATTGATGATGCTTGTTTGGGAACCCATACTTGTCCCTGCTTTGTTTGTGTTGGAAGAGACTTCTTTGGGATCCAAATTTTCTTTGTGTGAGTCAGCAGCGGCCTTTTCTTCAGCCCTTGTACGCTTGGTTGGGTATGGGATTCAAACTTTGGGAGTTGATACTTTAACCATTTTAGAATCCAAATAAACTCATGACCTCTTTGTGCTTGAATCAACTTCTTTGGAACCCAAACCTGAGTTTCAAAAGCTTGCGACTTTGTGATTTTAGTAGTTGTTCTTGTATACTTTGATTGTTTTCCTTTTAATGTTGGATCTTGGGATTTTTCATTAGAGATATTCATCTCCTTTTGGCCTAATTGGCCCTTTATTATCCAGATTTGTTGAGCTTTTTGTCTTTGACACTTTCCCTTGGTGGTTTGATTGGTTTGTTTGCTCTTGGATTGCATTTTCTAATAGGACTTTTCTATCCAATTGATGAGCGCCTTGTTAGCTCATTGGCCATGGCCGTCTTCTTCTTGGTCTTTGAGTCTTTTCTTCCTGTATAGGAGCCACATATGAGGATGCTTGTTGCAGTTATGTCACCACCTTGGATTCTGGAATCCACTTATGATGCACTTTATTCTCATAGCGGTGACATTGGTTCATGGGTCTTTGATCTGGACAATCATAAAATTGTACATTAGTTGAGGTTTTGTTCATGTCACCTGCTGGGTTGTCCGAATTTTTGTTGTCGACATCTTCTTGAAGCTCCAAGTATTTTACGAAGTCATAGAACTTCTCTTCTTCTTCGTCTTTTGATTCGCCACATTCCTTTGTTTGCTCTTCATCTCAAGGACTTGCTGATGCTCGGTTCACTTCATTTTCTTGCATCACACTCACTGCAAAGAAAGGAATGACATCCAAGCCATCTTTATCACAAAACTTTGTTGTTGAATTGTCTTGAATAGCACACACATCCTCATCTTTGATCGCTCTTTCTAAGATTCATTCCTCTCGCTTTAAGCTTCGGCATTGCGAAGCTCCACACATCCACAGTTCTTTAGGCTTACCCAACCATGCTAGAAGTTTTGATCCTACTATTGTAGGAGAATGAAACTCCTCAACCGGTGTTCTCATCACATTCTTGTAGATATGGTCTTTATTGCCATTTTGGTAAAAATATATTTTTGACTTTTTGGGATAAAGTGGTATTTGCCAAAGGCATCTCTTTTATCATCAACTGCTCATTCATTGGTCTTAGTAGCACCATTCTACTAGTGTTGTTGCTTTTGCAAGGTTACACCATGTTGTCAGCATTACTGGCAAGCTCGACAATGGTGGGTGTTCATCCATGCCTAATGCGAGATACCATCAGCTATCATTGTATGGTTGTATAATTGGAGTTTTGGTTTGGTATGGTGACACGTAATAGAATCTAGCTAGCTATGCATGTTACAAGTTTTTGTGTATTGCAGCTTTTACCTTTCTCAGAGGTCTAGTAGTTTATCCTTTTTGTGGTTTCCATATGTCTCAGGTAGACATGGTTATAACCCCAATCTTGGACCATTTTCAATTGCCGCATGAATGGTCTTCCTAGAATGATATCATAGTTGTCTTTCCCAGATCTTTGGTGAAAATATCTACACAACTATCTTCAATAGGACAATAATCTAGCTCTACAATCCTATCCTCAATTATTTCTCAAACATAATGATACTAAACCCCAATATGCTTTGTGCGTGCATGGAAGACAGGGTTCTTGGCAATCGCCATGCAGCTCTTGTTGTCAGATTCAAGTGTTGTTTCCAAATCCACAAAACGCCTAGGTCCATGAGAACTCTCATGAGCCAAATTGCTTCACACACAGCAAAACAAGAAGCTTTATGCTTTTCTTTCATTGAAGAAAGAGTGACGGTTGGAAACTTCTTGCTCATCCAAGAAAACACTCCAAAACCAAGTGAGAAACAATATCCAAAAACTGACTTTTTAAAATCACAATATCCTACCCAATCAGAGTCACAATACCCACTTAGAGTATTTGTGCCAATGCCATACAAAATGCCATGGCCCAAATTACCTTTGATGTACTTTAGAACACAAATGCCTACCTTCCAATGAGATTCCCTTGGTTGGTTGGAAAACTTGCTCAAAACACCTACTACAAAACAAGTGTCTGGTCGAGTATTACACAAGAAAATCAAACTTCTCACAAGCTTCCTATGCTTCTTGATGTCGACTAAGGGAGAAGAATCTACCATGGAGGGTTTCACATTTACCTCCATTGGAGTGCTCATAGGTTTACAATCAAGTCATCTACATACTAGATTTTGATGATGTGCTTTCCATTCTCTCTAAGAATAAACAAATTTTCTTAAAAGCATTTCTTCTAAAGAGATTTTTTTTATAAAACTTATCAATTCTAACATACCATGCTCTTGGTGATTTCTTTAGGCCATATAAACCCTTCTTCAATCTCTAAACCTTCTCTTTTGAATGAGGTGACTCAAACCCTGATGGATGCTCTACATAAACCATACTACATCCATTGGTAAACAACCCACAACTAGATAGTAGCAAGAGCAAGAGCAAGAACAAGATGAATAGTAGCCATTTGATATGTGGAGAAAAGGTTTCACATACATCAAACCCTTCAACTTGTAAACAACCTTGTGCTACTAACCTTGCTTTTTACTTTTGCAATGAGCCATCAACCTTGTGCTTGGGTTTGTAAACCCATTTGGTGCCGATGACATACTGTTGGGGTATAGGCGCCTGTGCCTTGCCCGGCCGCCTAGAGTCTGGGCGCCCACTGACTTGTATACCTTATACATAGCATAAGTGTATAGGGGGCTTCTCACTGATTGAGTCTTCACACCCATATCTGTGTGTCGTGTGCTCTTCTCCTTCCTCTTCTCTCCTACACAGTTCCTTCCATTGGTATTAGAGCCAAGTTCAATGCGTTTTTGCGTAATCGTGTGTGCGCGCACTTTTCAGGCAGATTCTAGATCCGGAGCTTGGAAATTCACACTCAGCGTTCCGAGAGCATTTCCAACAGGTGATCTGAAGTTTAACCCCCCTTTCGAAGTTGTTTATGCCCTCAAAATTTTGTTCTAAGCACTACATCAGAAGATAGGTTTCAGCCACAAAGAAACCCATCTTGTGTAGATTGGCAAGCAAGAGGTGGATTGGTTTGATTTGCTCGATTGTGAGCATTTGCAGGTGTTACAAGATTGGGTTTGACTCCCAGGTAAAGGTTGAGTCTAGTACTCCCACAGGGGTTGCTAGTTGAGTGGTTCTTCTGTAGTGTTGTGGCTTGCATACATGGTCTTTGAGCGGGTAATGCTCTATGTATGCTTATGTGGTGAGCAGTAGATCTTGTGAGCAAGTGCAGAGGTTGGTTGTGGATGATATGTATGGTCGTCTGTGGTACTCTTTGTGAGCATTTGTTGGACACAGGTTTGCAGAGCTTATGCATGTATGTTGAGTGTAGTTTGATGCGCATTGATTGCTCATTGTATTGAGCTTGCAGGACAATGGTTATTTTGTGTTGATAGCCCTTGTGCGTCGAAACTCTGGTGAAATTTTCCCAGGAGTTTTATTTGCATAAGTTGATGCGATCCAGGTTGTGATTGTGATTGCACTCAGTGATTATGTGTGGTGTTCTCTGCAGGTGGGAGCTTAGTGCATGTATGCATCGATATCGCACACTGTGGGCTTGGTGATTATCTCGTGGTTTGACAGGCGTACAGTTATCTTGGCACACTCACAGGAGTGAATATTGTGATGTATTCTTGTGTGGCTACGAGCTAGGTAGCCGGATTCGAGCACTAATGGCTTGAGGTTTTTCAGCAGGTTTCAGCTACAGGTTTACAAGTTTACAGGCAGGTTTGAGGGCTTATTTGGGTGCTGAATTTTCAGCCATTGTTTCCTCTTTGTAGGTGTCCATGTATGGCTTAGTTGTAGGCTGATCTGGGACACGTTTGTGACTTGTTTATGCAACAGTTTAAGAGCTGAATTTTGGGGTTGATTTGCAGCCATATTCTACATCCATACAGGATCTTGGTTTACTCTATAGGAGCCTCGTACACTTGGCATTTGGGATTTGCATCATTGCCATTTGTGGGAGCTTTATGCTCACATATTGTTTCACAAATTTTTCATCGTGACTTTGCCATATTCTTGGGCAGTTGGCAGGTGTTGAGACATTGATTTTGCTTTCTGGTTTGCTACATTGTGCTCATGGCAGAGACAGGTGATCACTCAGATTATAATCTCTCCAAAATGCGCATGTTTGAGACTTTGCAGCATGGAGAGAGTGTATGCTTGATGCATTAACACAGCGAGGGTTGCATGGACCATTGAGTGGTGATGCAGGTAGACCTTCATGCTTGTCTGACAATCAGTGGTGGCAGGAGCTAGATGAGATGGCATTATCTACGATATGTTTGCACCTTGAGGAGTCTAAATTTTCTCTTTTTATGTATGAGACGACTACGAGAGAATGTTGGCAGAGATTGCATGAGATGTATGACAGATCTGAGTCATCTGAGACTCTTGTGAGACAACGGCATTCACATATGCATCGACGGGTTACATGTTGGCATTGTGGTCGTTCAGGGCACATTAGACGGTGATGCTTTTGTCGTATGAGACATCACAGGAGATAGGCTAGTCTCAAGGATGCAATAGATGCTAGAGGCTCCGTTGACTTGACAGTTGCAGGATCGGATACAGTGTCTGAGTACCCTAGTGACAGTGCGGTCACATTTGATTCTTGTATTACTCCTGATTTTTTGACGTCTGAGGATAGTGCACTTCTTTTGCAGTGGGTGCTAGACAGGGACGCTACCTTTCATGTCACTCCGTATGGTGACTGGTTCAGTAGCTTTTCTAGCAGAGTGCATGGTAGTGTGTGATTGGCAGATGGGTCACTGCATGAGATTGCTGGTTCAGGAGATGTGAGACTGTCATTACTGAGCGGTGCATCGCACGTGCTCAGAGATGTGCGTCATGTGCCAGATTTGACAAAATGAGTTTGATCTCCGTTGGTCAGCTCAGGGATAGTGGATGTCGAGTATCGCTACTTGAGAGATCTTTTGCATTGCATTTGGGTTCGCTAGTGATTGTGAGAGGTGCTAGAGTTGGCACATGGTACCCATTGCACGTAGTACTGGTGTGAGATGGTCGAGTCTCAATCTTGTTACAGCCATGCAGAGAGCGAGAGACCCGGACAGTCTCTTTTGCTCATGGGTTGCAGGGTGCTTTGCATGGTGTCATAATAATCAATATCTAATTCTCCTAAATGATTTTCTCATGTTAAACTGATCATTTAATATGGGGAAGTGCCAGGGAAAAAAAACTAGAATATTGGTTAAGCTAGCAGACCGGCCACAGTAGGGATCCAAAGGGGGGGCCATCTGCAAAAGAGCCATGTGCAACAATGGGCTAAAAAGACCCTAAGGTTCAACCCATTAAGACTTCCAAAATGCTAAGGTTCCAAAATTCAAAGGTTGTGTCCAAAGGTCAACCCTAGGGGAAATTGGATGCTTTGTGTGTGACCAAAAAGTCTGTTCAAATCCCTACATAGGAGGGGGCGAGCCTTGGGAGTAGGGGATGAGATAGAAAGTCACACACACACAAGCTCCCTTTACACAAAGGGAATGAGGGACACATGTCAGCTCCGTAGGCCAGATGCCCACAAGGTGTACCCAATTCCTATTGGATGGCCGTGGAGGTGGACCAATGAGAATTAGGCTAGAGTAAATCTACTTTAGTTAATTTAAAAACACTTAATAAAAGAACCAATGAGAATTAAGTCTCCTAGATGACTATTGGACAGTCTCCCAAGGGGTTCAATGAGCATTCAACAGCCCAATGGCTTGCCTGATTCCTATTGGCCAGGAGGCAAAGGGGTCCAATGAGAGTTTAGTTTAATTATTAAATTACCTAAAGCTCTCACAAAAGGGGAAAGGGGGACACATGTCAGAAGGCTATCACTTATGCTGCTTAATTGTGATAGGCTAGCCTGGGGAGGTCCAATGGGGAGCCTGCAAGAGCAAATAGCAAGAGGGCTCACCCAAGAGAGAGAGGGGGTTGATTTTTGCAAGGCATTATCACACACACACTCACACAATCTCATGTGTGAAGAAAGAGAAGACTATCTCTTCCCAAGCTTTAATGGAGAGCTCATCACCTACTCCAAGCTTGTGAGATAGAAGCCTACATCGACATACTCTTGGCATGTGGATGCACATCCAACCAAGAGCCAGACTTCAATGCATGCTCATCTCCTCTACCAAGATAATTACTAAGCTAAGCTATGCTAATATGAGTGATTATGTGAGGAGATGTACATATTTCTTGTAAGATACTCCTTCCTCTCAATCTACTCTCATACCCTGCTAGCTCTCACCATCTTCAAAGGTGTGTGAGGTCTTGGGTCTGAGACCGGGGACAATTAATGTTGTGTTTGCTAATGGATTGAAGCAATCTCCTTGTGCTTGGTATAGAAGACTGACACTCATTTTGTCAAATGAGGCTTTCGTAATAGTCCAACAGAAAGCACATTGTATGTAAAGCGTGAGGGTGATGTACTTCTCATTGTTGTACTCTATGTGGATGATTTGTTGATCACTGGAACAAATGAGAGACATATTGCTGAATTTAAAGCTAATTTGAATTCTACTTTCAAGATGAAATATTTGGGGTTGTTGCATTATTAAGGTATACAGTTTCAGCCATGTGATGGTGATATTGCCTTTTGTCAAACAAGTTACATAGAGGCATTTCTATGTAAGTTTGGACTTGAGTATTGCAAACCTATTGCCACTCCCATGGAAACAGGTTTGAAATTGAGTCTTCATGATGCTAGTGATCCTACCAATGTCACTCTTTACCAAATTGCTGTTGTTTGCCTTATTTATGTATGCAACACGAGGCCGGATATTGAGTTTGGAGTCTCACATGTCAGTAGATTCATGCATAGCCCAGGGTCTAAACATTGGTAGGCTGTCAAGAGGATTTTTTGCTACACTAGTGGCACTTTACATCTTGGCTTGTTTTATCTCAAGGGAAGATCATTGCCGCCAGATTTACATGATTTTTCAGACTCGGATTGAAGACAACCTTCATTACTCCTTGGGGTTGTTTTGTCTACAGAAGATTGCCTTTTCGGCTAGTTAATGCATATGCTACCTTCCAAGGGTGGATGAATAGAGTGTTTGGTCCCTACTTGGGTAAGTTCATTCGAGTTTTCATGGATGACATTGGTTGTTATAAGTCACACATTTGGAGAAGCTGAGGTTGATTTTTGAAAGGCTTCAAAAAGAGGGTGGGCAACTCAACCCAAAGAAGTGTAAGTTTGTTCATGCCAGAGTCCATTTTCTAGGACATGTGGTTTCCCAAAATGGAATAAAAGCCGGCCCAGAGAAAGTTAAGGCTTTGTTGCTTATGGACTCACCCAGCAACACAAAGGATTTGGCATCATTTGTGCATAAGCTCAAGTACTTGTCATGTTTTTTTTGGATGCTATGTCAGTATGTGTATCCTCTCCATAAATTGAGTCATAGAGTTCAAGGGCTTGAGTGGAATGAAGACATGCAGCAGGATTTTGATGGTATCAAGGAGGTATTGTATGCTCTACCAACAGTAAGTCCTCCTGACTTGCAATCGATGTATCTATTAGTGTGGGTCAGTAGCTTTTGGGTCGGTTCTCTTACAAAAGCAGGGAAGGAACTTCAAGCTAGTGTATTTTGAGAGCAAGATGAAGAATGTAAGCAATTTCTCCTACACAAAAATTGAACAGTGGGTATTTGCCTTAGTTCTTGCTTGTTGCAGGTTCAAAACCTATTTGTTGCCCCAAAAGTTGTATCTGCTTACCACATCAAACCTGTTGCCAGATGTAGTACAACATTTGAATCCTAGTAAGTGCATCTTAAAGTGGACTTTGGAGCTTCAAGAGTATGAGTTTGAATTTAAAGTGGAGCATTCTGTTAAAGCTCACTTGGTGGACATAGTGGTACACAAGGGAGCTTCCATCTTACCCAAGGATTGACAAGGATGATCATGAAGAGGAAGTAGATGCATATACAATGATGTTTGCTGGTGCATACAAGAAAGTTCTTTAAAAGTCAAGTGGTGGGGTAGTCATTAAGAACCCAAAAGGCGATGTAATCTTTTCTAGAGCTTAAGATCTTGATGAAGACGAAAGTAACAACAATGAGGACGAGTATCTTACGATTTTTCTTGGGTTGAAGTAGTGTGTTCAGTTTGGATTGAAGAGGGACATCACAAAAGGGAATGCATTGCTAGTCATGAATCAGTTGCTTGGTTTGTGGAATGTTAAGAAAGACAACTTGGACAAGTAGTTCTATGGAATCAAGAAGCTTTTGCATGAGTTTGAGAACATACAGTTTAAGCACATTCCTCGTGAGCAAAATAAAGAAGGTGATGAGTTGGCTAGGGACAAGTTAGATGCCTTGGTAGCTCCTTTAAAGGTCAAGGAAGCCTTGCATGCAAGAAGGGAGTCGTTGCAAGATGTAGAAGTATTTCTTGGTAAAGGGCATGTCAAAGGTTCACCATAAGAGAATAGTTTCAAAAGCAAGAAACTACACATTGGTAGGTGAGGATCTCATGCTTTATGGCAAGGATAGCATTTTGAGAAAAGTGACATACAAAGAAGAGATAGGCTTGATTTTGGAGCACTGCCATGAAGAAACAGGCCATCAAGGCAAGGATCATTTGTCTTTTGTATTTTGAGAGCAGGTTATTGTTGGTCCTCTATGATGAGAGATGCTTATTTTTGGTGCAAGTCATGCCATGAATACCAAGTGTTTGCAAATCGAAAGCTTTTGGCCGAGCCTCAAAAAGCTATAATGCCTTTCAATGCATTTTCAAAATGGGGAGTGGATGTTGTAGGTCCAATGCCAAGGACCAACAATGGCAAAAGGTATATCCTTGTGGCTGTGGACTATTTGAAAAAATGGGTGGAGGCAAGAGCGGTAAAAGATGTAACAACGGGAAGAGTGACCTCTTTTTTGTATGAAGAACAGGTGTGTTGCAGGTTCGGAGCTCCTATCGTTATTATTTCTGACCGTGGAACGGGGTTAGGGGAAAACTTGTTGCTGCTCTCATGGAGAAATTGAAAATTCAGCATAGGCATTCTTTTCCTTACTACCCACAATGCAATGGGTTGGTTGAAAACTGCAATGGTCAAATTGTGAAGATGCTATCAAAGAGAGCATCCTATAGAGTGGGACTTGGACTTGGAAAAATGTTTGTGGGCTTATAGAACTGCGTATAGAGTGTCAACATAGTTTATGCCATATGAGCTTGTTTATGGAAAAGAAGCTCTTATTCCCATACATGTGCAATTGGATGCCTTGAAGTTGTTGTGTGCAGAATGCAAGGTTCCCATAATGATGAGTTGCAAGAAAGAATTCTTTCTCTAGAGTTGTTGCAAATGAATAGAGAGAAACCAGTGATTATTATCTTCAACAAGCAGAGAAAAGGATGGAGAAAATGAATAAGAGGCTTCAATAGAAAGAGATTAAAGAGGGAGATCTCATGATGAATTATGATTCTCGCTTGGATTTTACTTTTCAAAAGAAGTCGAGGGACAAATGGTTGGGTCCATACAGAGTGAAGCATGTATTTCCTAATGGCACATATGAGTTGGAAAAATTATCAAGGGAATGTTTGTGCTATAGAATAAATGGTTAAATATTTTGCGAGGGATGTGGTTCCAGATGCAAATAGTCTCTTGGTTGAGCATAAATGCTCTACCTAGAGGGTGGGCAATGATGATAGTCCGCTTTCGGTGTGTACAAAGTAGTGTGCATATGCATGGTCATGTGTACAAAAATATGTAAAGACATGCATTTGAGAGCTTTGAAAAGTGATTTCAAGTTTTAAAAAAGATGCAGCGTGTACACATTGTGAATAGTCAGGTTCGTGTGCCAGCAGTCAGACACACGTACATGCCTGGATAGGGTATCAACTCTTTGGATGTAGTCCCAAGTGGATTATTTTGGTTCTAGAGAATGTGCTTGAGATTTATAGAATTTAAATAATGCAAGCGGCAAGTGTGGGCACTCTCATCCCACCTGAGAAGTTTGGCACATGCATTAACTATCTATTTACAGTGCCTGATATGCAGCAATGCGTGCACCGCCCTAGAAGTGGTAAAAAAATAGAATGTGGGGATGTTTCAAAGTGCTTTGGGTATCAAGGATCAAGCGTACAAAATTTTGTGAAGTTTGGAGTCCGTTTGGGTTTTTTTCTCGCGAAAAATGTCCGCCGGGGGTCAAAACTGGCCAAAACTAGGCCTAAAAGGGTCAAAAAATGGGCAATAATGGTGTGAAAATGCTTCAAATTTCCACATCACTCATGGTAACATGAGTATTCAAGATGAGGTAGAATTTTTGAAGCCAATACTCAACCTTTTCACCTCTCTGTGTGTGGGAGAAAGCAGGGTTCGTACAAGTGGTCTAATGCAGTCCCGTCGCGTTTGCGTCCTATTTTTGAGTGTGTGGAGGAGTGGATTCCTCTCTTCAATTTTGCACTTCCCAGAGTCTATGGAATTTCTGAAGTTCCCATGGATGTGTGTGTGCGAGGAATTGAGGGAAGAAGGTGCGGCTTTCAGCAAGACTATGTGACCCTGTATCGGTGCCATTAGGGTTGGCGCTACTCCAAAGAGTCCAACAAAGTGGAGTTTGGTGAAGGCTTTGCAATGGTTTGAGAGAGGCCTTTTGTGGCTGGAGTTTTTGAATTTTTGATGGTTTTTCTTGTATATTTTGGTCACCATCAAGTGTAATTTCAAGTGTTGATCAACTCGACTCACCTTATAGTGTCTACGGGCAAGCAAGGGCTTGTAGGTCGAGGTGTTTGGAGTTTGAATTGAGCTTGTGGCTAGTATTTTTATTGAGCTCTTAGAGTGGTTGTGTCTGTGGGTTGGAAACTAAGTAAATTCTTTGTGTGGTGTTGAGTTGTCTGGGTGTGTGAGTGTGCAGAGGACGTCTTTTGCTCCATCAACGTGTCAAGATCTCCTTCACTTGATTTTGGAATATTTTGCACTATTTTAGCCATAAATTTTGCATGTGAACTCTAAATTTAGTGCTCAAATGGTCCATGGGGTGGCACTTGATGAGATCTATCCAATGAGTACCCATGTTGAATAGTTTTGGTAAGATCTTCATGGTCTTTTTTAGGTTGCCCCTTTTTAGATCCTTACACAACCCTTTTTCCATCCAAATTGGCCCTAATGTGCACATCACCAAAGTTCACATAGAGGCTTGTGCTCGTGTTGGAAATTTTTATGTACGTATTGCATGGTGTGAATTTGCAAACTTTGCTCCCAATGAAACAAGAAATAATTTTCTCTTCCCTCCATAATATTGTTAGGCCCCCCATTGAATACAAATCGAACAGCTCTCCAATTTGCCCCAACCCCATTTTCCATGAATCCTCTAAAATTTGTGGGAAGGTGCCCACTGTCCAAAAGCACTAAACTCATCAATTCCCAAAACATGGTTTGTGCATGTGTGTCTTCTTTTTTCATCTCGCAAATGGCTATTGTTTGCATTTCTTGGATCCTATAGAGTGCATTGATTAATCCTTGTTACAAACAAAAGCAAAAGAATAGGGTCCATATGTCAGTAGGTCTTACGCAGGGTCGTAGACATGACCATCTTGCCGCATTCTATTTACAAGCTCAACACCGAATCATGGGTCATTGGCTGACATTTTAAACACATGACATATTTTTCTTTGATTTGTGAATTGTTCTGGAAAAAGAAAACCATGAAAAAACTTGTAGCCGCAATTGTTTTTGAGCTTAATCAAATGGGACTCTGCACCAACACCAATAGGTGTTGTTGTATCTTCTCGTATCCAATGTTTGAATCTGAGTTACAAACCACAAAGATGCAGGTAAGAACATCCAAAGGGAGCACACATGATACATATATTATAAAGGAGAGAGCTATACCTCTGTGTATGAGTTAGTGGCCACATCTCCTCTAGTATAGAGAGCAACTCATTACTATTCAGCCGCTCCCCATTTTCACACACCACTTCTCCCATAACCATTTGCTTTGCAAGATTTAATTGCATGCCTAGGTCCCGTCATTCACTGGGCTTTCAGACAACACACGTGAAACAAGCTATCTAGTCTGTCTGATTGATGATTGCAAAACTCCCTTGGCCACTGGATGATTATGCCTTTTGAGATGTATAAATAAACGGGTCCAGTTATAATCAGCCAGTAAGTAATAGACAGTGCATAGACACTTACAAAGAAGAATTGGACAATTGCCACAATCAAAGCAACGAAGTGTTCCATTTTCGGAGACTCTAACTAAGTTTTTTATACTCTGACTTGAAATAACCACCAGGAAAATGATACATGAGCTGAGTCATGTGCTCTTGATATTTATTGACTTGGGTCAAATCACAGAGTTTTCTTCTAAAAAAAGCCTCTTTATTGCACTCCTGTATCTTGTTGGTTGATCCCAAAAACTGCATAACAAAGAGCTGCAAAGAGTAGAGAAATCACATTATCCAAAATTTTCTCGTCCTTCAAGCCCACCTTGCATGATGTAGGCTTTATTGTCTCTGGACTGAGATCATCCCACCAGGCTCTCAACATTCCCTACAAACCTGCTATAATCATAGAAATAGATTGCCTCCGTGTCAAATCCTTATAGTTAATTTCATAGTGGGCTGAGTTATAGATGAACTCAAAAACCTTCCAGATTTGTTCCTCAGAAAGACCGTTGATGTCGAGGATTGTCATATCCCCAATATTTGTTACCCCTTTTAAATTTGAAGATGTTGATGAGGGTGATTCTACCTTGACTCCTTCTGTTTCCATTTTGACAGGATTTATTATCCTATCATCTTCATCAGAAGAAAGCAGATATTCTGAGCTAATTACCGACTCATCATCAGAGGAAGCCGTGAGAATAGGAAATGTTTGTGGTAACATCACATCTAGCTCATCCAATTTGTCCTCCTCATATAGTACACATGCGTCATCATGGAAAACTGTCCAATCACTATCCTCTGGAAGGATAGTTCTGACAACTTCACCTTGTTGTTGCCTCTGTCCCCACATTTGGACTTGAGCATTAATTCCCCATCTAATATTGGGATTAAACCCAACATTAGGGTTAAACCCATCTTCTAGATCTTCTGGGGAAAATAGTGACATGTCTACAGGAAATTGGGTTACTGATTCAATAGTGGGATCATGCAACACAACTGAAAACATCCTTGGGAAAGTCTTGTCACTAGATTGATCATCATATTGAATCAGTTGTACAAACTGTACAGGCTTCCCTTCCTTTCCTTCCTTCCTATCTTTAATTTCTTGATATATTACCCCCCTAGGGAAAAGAAGATGAGGATTGAGTAAGGAGAGAAAGTTTGTTCAATACCTGATACTGCAAAGCAGCAATCTCCTTCAGAGGGTAGTGTGCCAATTCGAAGAAGACTCCAAAGGTTGTAACTTGGTAGTCGGAGAAGGCACAATATATGGAGTACTATGAGACAAATCTTTATCATTCATATCCTTAGGATTCAAGACCTCAATTCCGCTAGCAACATATGCAGATGCCATGATACCATTGCATAATTTGCATCGAAATAAACTTTCTGAATCTTTGTAATTCTCTGGGTGAAGACAGGCCAGAGATGGATGTGACTTTACTGTTGAAGGAGACTCACGAGAGCTCGAAGTAGAGGCATAGTACTAGGGTTTAGCCAGCACAGCTTCGAACTGCTTCCTAGACTTTGATCGGCCAAGGATCTTGTACTGGTCTATAGATCCAAGCCTTTGTACTTGCAAAGGAGTAGGTGCAGTTACTTCATTTAGAAGCGTTTTAGAAATATCTAGCTGTCATTCATTAGGAAATTGGTCCTCTTGCGAGGTAACCATTTCAAGTAAGGTAACCATTTCAAGTAAAGTACCCTGAGTGGTCTCGTCAACATTCATGACTATATTTTGGCCCTTAATCAAAGAAGCATCTTTTTTGAGGTACCCAGAATTATACACAGAAGGTAGACACATATGTGTTCATAGTGCAAATGATCATGCGATATGCCACTTGTAGATGATCTGAGCTATGCTTAAGATCTAAACCATGGGTCTTGATTAACAGAGATACAATCTCATCAAAGTATTTGTCTGTGAGACTACAAGGGAAATTAGGAAAACACTCTATATAGATATGCTCGTTTGAAAGGCTTCCTTGCAAAACACTAATGGTTTGGTCTGCCAAATTTTTATGTCTAGTGTCAAGCAATGCTCCAATGCAAGATACGTTCAAGCCTTTGCGGAACAAGGAAGTTATGCCTATGGCTATATACCCTATATGCATAAACTGATGACCTTTCTTTAAGGCCTTTTGCCTGAAATTAGAAAGCTCTTCAAAGAGATGGATAATATGATTATCAGTCTGACTGTCTCTTACAGTAAGCTTTCCATGTGTTTCATGATACATGGTACTAGCTAAAAGGGCAAAAGCCTTATGATGTTTATAGATTTGAGCGGAAAATACCTTTGGTAGGCTCCATTTTCCAGAGGGATTAGCTTCATCAAATTCAATATGATCAGACAAAAACTTATTAAAAGAAGATATGATCATTGCCATAATGATAGAAGATAAGGCTTCACACAGTTAGGGGTTGTTGATCTAGATTAGAGTACAAGGGTGCAGAGCACTGGATAGTGAACTTGATTGGAAGATATAAGGAGCTGACAGTGTCTGTGTCTGAGTGGCACCAAGCCTAGCGACTGCGACTTAAACAGCTATGGGCTTCCAATTTCACTATATGAAGGTACTCATTAATCAAAATTCAACAAAACCTCTTGCTATAATAAAGCACTTAGATCAGCTGACATATGGCTCTGATACAAATTTAAGCAGGATTAAGTTTATGCAGGATAATAGACATGAGAGATGTTAGACAGGATAGCTAAAGTATAACAACAGACTCGTGAAAGATCTTCCAGAGTCCCATCTGCAAATGATAGGGTTATCATTAACTTGTTCACACAGTATTCCTCCCCATGCCTCTTCGGATGCATCTGAATATACAATAAGAGGATTGTTTGTAGGAATCTGTAAGGTAGGTAACTTCTGGCAAATGTCCTTTATTGTATGCACAGCGATAAACAGATTCTCAGACCAAAAGAATTCCTTGCTTCGCTCCAACTGCTTGAAGGGTAGAAAATCCTTTGCTAGGTGAGGATATTGTGGCGCTATCCATTGTAGACATCCTACAAAGGATTGAACTTGCTTACGATCTTGCAATTGATCTAGAAAATTCAGTAACTTCTTTAAAACATAATCTTGCATTTTGATACAACTAGAGAAGATCTCCACCCCCAAAAAAGTAGTTTGTGGTTGACAAAGGTCCATTTTCTTAACACTAGGTTGGTAACCTAAAAGGACATAAAAGTGTCCTTTCAGGGTTTTGAAGCAAACCTCCAAAACCATAGTAGATCCACTCATTTTGTAAAATCCTTTCATGAGGTTATAGTTCAAGGCCTACTACACATGGAAAAAATAAGAAACTTGTAAAATTTCTCATCTTTTGGTCACACCAAGCCTCCAAAGTTGATGGACCAGTACATTTTCATCAAAACAGTCATTTCTTACGTTTTGTTGCATAAAAATAAGATTAGGGATTTTTGTAGGACTTGAGATAAATTCCCTAGTTAACTTCAATGGGTTGGTGATCAAAACATATGATTGCTTCTCACTCACTATTTTTTGTTTTGCCAAAAGAAATAGGTACAAAAAAGTTGAATTTTTACCATTCTGCAAACCTATCATCAAAGTTTCTATAGCCACGCTCAATACAAATAATATATGCATGTTTTCTTAGTCCCTATTTTCCTTTAGGTTCATAAGGAGGCATGGAGCATGTCAAAAGAATAATACATCTCTTACCAAGGGGAATCTTGGGGACAAAGATGAAGTGCTAAATACAGCAAACATGAAAAAACTGGGTTCAACATTATGAGTTGTAGAATCCCATAGAAACTATTCAATATCTAGCCAAATTTGATCCTTATGACTAGATATGGTTACTACCTACAAAATGCATGTAGTTGTCACAAGAAACTAACAATATTGAAAAAGCTATACTTGAAATACTGGAATGTTTCGTTTTCTTCTATAATTGAAAAAATCAACCATCGTTGTCTACTATGCAAAATAGGGTATTAGGTGCCCCAAAACTCAAGGAATATTAGCTTTATGTTACAATATGCGACATAGAATATCAAAATTGCATTTGGATATCATGAAAGCCACCAAAAAAATCATAGAAGGGCTAAAATTGGCTAAAAAACAAGATTTGACAATTTTTGTAATTTGGTCATAACTTACAACTTTAACATTTATTTCTCCCTAGAAGCATCAAGACATGTTGAGGACTACTAAAGATAGTTCTCTAGCATTATAGACCTCATAAACATGAATTCTAGAGTGGTATAGTTGCAAAAAGTTGAAAAAAGCCAAAAATAGGACCCGTTTTTTCACACAGTTTAGGTTGTGAAATGTTGTGCAAGGACAAGGTTAAAGATGGAATTGATATTCCTAAAAAATGTCGAGTTTTTTTCAGCTCATGAGACAAATTTCAAGACAGATAGCACCTCAAAATCCATTTTGAAACTCTTGAAATAATTCAAGGAAAATGGTCACTTAACAGGACATAAAAGTGTCCCATTACCAACCTAGTGTTAAGACTAAGAACTAATCCAGTATTTTGGAGCTTTTGCACAAACCGCTTCGTATGACTTTCAATGTACTTAGTGTAGACAAGGATATCATCAATATATAGTGATTTTGTCCTCACTTCTTTGGTTCAGCATACCACAAAATCACATGAAGCATGGAACATATTGGCTTGCCAATGTGAGTGCACAATCACACCAAAATTAAAAATCTAGAAAATCAGTTTGCTGCAAACTGATTGGTCACAGGCTTTATGGGGGAAAGGGGACCACGTCAAATCCCTCTAATAAGAAGCCCAGGAAGAAATTTTCAGATAGTTGTTTTAACTATGACAAGAAGGTTCATGATGTTAAAGACTGCAGAAAGAAGAAAGCACATGAGAAGAGCAGTGCCATGAAAGCTTCTTAGAAGGAAAGAGAATCCGCCCAAAAAGTTAAGGTAGACCTTGAAGTATGGGCCGTTATAGAAGAGACATGTTCATCAGCACAAACTCCATTTTTTTATGATTCTTGGATTCTAGATAGTGGGGCATCCCCACATATGACTAGTAAGAAGGACATGTATAGTTATTGGAAGACTCTACAAGAACCCATTAGTGTAATTATTGGGAATAATGCAAAATGTCCAGCCAAAGGGTTTGTAACAAATTATTTTTCATCATTCACATGTGAAACCAAAGAAGTCTCTGATGTGTTGTACGTGCCTCAAATCAAGAAGGATTTTCTCTCCATTGTTGCAATCACTAATCATGGTCTTAAAGTTCATCTCAAGAAAATTGGAGCACAAATCTTGGATTCTGAAGGCAACACAGTGGAAAAGGTCGCATGGCGCAACAACCTTTACAACATTTCCACACTTACGGTCACTACATAAAAAGGTACAACTCAATTATGGCATGAGAGAATTGGTCACTTAAGCATTGCTATGCTAAAAGAGATGCAAAGAGCTGGGATGGTGGCACACATGCCACAAATGTTAGATATGAATAAATCTTGGGAATCTTGAACAATGGGCAAGCAACAAAGGAGGATGAGAGCAATAATCGAGCTCAGTCTCCTCTAGAGTAGATACATGCATATCTCTGTGGTAAAATTTTCATGTGTGCCTTTGGTGAATCTTTCTATTGATCATTTTTAGTTGACGACTTTAGTAGAAAGGTGTGGGTGTATTTCATTCGTGAGAAATCTAAAGCTTTTGGTAAGTTTAAAGTGTGGCAGAAACTTGTAGAGAATGAAAGAGGAATGAATGTTAAGAAGCTTCGCATAGATACAGGAGGAGAATTAATCTCAGATTAAATCAACATATACTGCAATGAGCATAGCATCAAACATCACCTGACTACTGCTCAAATGCCACGATATGCCAGAATTCTTTTGTGGAACTTTGCAATTGAATGGTGGTAGAGATGGCACGGTGCATGCTCAAAGCCAAGGATATGCCAAAATTCTTTTGGGCCAAAGCAGTGAGTACATTAGTGTGCATCCTCAATCAAAGATACACAAAGTCTTTGAAAGGGAAAAAACCTAGAAAAGCCTATTCTATGGTAAGAAGCCTTTGCTCTTGCACTAGCTGAACTTCTGGGTGTTTTTGTTATGCACATATTCCTGATTCACAAAGAAATAACTTAGAAGCCAAAATCAAGAAGTGTGTATTTCTCAGATGCAGTAAATATCCTAAGGCTTATAGACTCTATGATCTAGAGGAAAACAAAAATCTCACCAATCCATATGTGGTATTTGAAGAAGGACCATTTTCTCGTAATCCTCAAGATCACAATCCTCATGAAGAGGAGGGTGGTTTGCAACGATCAAAGAGAATATAGGTGCAAAGAAGAGCCTTCGAACACATTGTCAAAATGCTCTTATAATGGAAATTGTGGGCTTTGTGCAAGAGCCAACCTTCATTAATGAGTCTACGGAAAATCCAAATTGGAAGGAAGAAATGCAGTTAGAGTATGACAACATGATCGAGAATGACACTTGTGAAGTAGTGGATCGGCCACCAAAGGAGTATATGAAGGAACTGTGCAGGAGAGAAGAGGAAGGAGAAGAGCACACGACACATAGATATGGGTGGGGACACTCAATCAGTGAGCAGCCCCCTATACACTTATGCTATGTATAAGGTATACAAGTCAGTGGTGGGCACCCAGACTCTGGGCGTCCGGGCAAGGCACAGGCGCCTATACCCCAACAACCTCCCACTTAAAGGCGACTGTGCCTTTAAGCAAGGGAACTAGTCTAAAGACTACAAAAGGTGAGAGAAAATCGCTCTCAACCGATGCCCACTGGCTGGCTGTGATCGTGTGCATCCGGCTGTCCTGCTCCCATGTAATTCCATACACCACCAGACGTACCGCACACGTACTGCAAATATGTACGCAATACCTGCATATCTCCCTCATGCACTATGCCATCATCAGTCAACAAACGACTGACAACCCCAACTGCAAATGCTCCCACTGCAACTGCGATATCCGGTCTCAAGATCAGCATCTCATACATGAGACCACTGAATGCCGATGCAATTCTAGCGGGCCCTGCTGGCTCTATGGAGCATGCATCAACATATATGTCCCTGGCAATAGGCATCTCTTACTAACAAGGCGTGTCAGCCACATTCATCTTCTGACTGCCCGCAAAAGACGCATCAACCTGTCGTGCAACCTCACAGCAAACCAGCTTCTCTAGGTGTCTGCTGGAAGACATATCCTGCACAACTATATCCCCATGCTCACTGTCAAGCATATAAAGGAATGATTGCATAATCGCTAACGTCTCAGCCTCCTCTACAAATATCCACTGCAAACATGACCACTCAACCTGCTGTGACTCACTAGAGCTCTCATGCTCTAACTCCTTATGCATAGACTCTTGCACAACTTCCTCCTGTCGTGACTCACTAGAGCAAGAACTCTCTACCTGTCTATCCTACATAGAAGTATCTCGCACAACTGACTCTCTGCTTTGCTCAGTCACTAGCAAAGCATGCATGTCTGACTCTGTCACCTATCTGTGTGACTGCTCAAGTCGTGCCCCAATTGTGTGCACAACGAGCTCACTACTCTGCACTCCATGTGTAACATTAAATAGCCTAAAAACTTGTGTGTAGCGGAAATTAGCATGAACATAGTGGGCATGTCATTAGAATAGATTCCTAATGAGAATTACAAGAGTGCTTGGGTGGAGAGAGAGAGCAACAAAAAGCATAACACCTAGTTAGATAGCATCAACAATACTTTCAAAAGAGAGAGAAATTAAGCTATTGACAACAGTTGAGGACCGGATTTGCATGGAGCCGGTCCCCCCTCCAAAAGGCTTTGTATTATGGGTTCTCCCATCAAGAGAGACATTGTACAATACAATTCTTTGTGTTCCTTCAAGACTATCTAGTGCAATGAAGATGAAAGCTTCATGCACTAAGCAAAACACTTAGCAAACACAACATTAATTGTCCCCGGTCTCATACCCAAGACCCCTCACACCTTCGAAGATGGTAAGAGCTAGCAGGGTATGAGAGTAGATTGAGAGGAAGAAGGAGTATCTTACGAGAAAGATGTACATCTCCTCACATAATCACTCATATTAGCATAGCTTAGCTTAGTAATTATCTTGGTAGAGGAGATGAGCATGCATTGAAGCTTGTCTCTTGGTTGGATTTGCATCCACATGCCAAGAGTATGTCGATGTAGGCTTCTATCTCACAAGCTTGGAGTAGGTGATGAGCTCTCCATTAAATCTTGGGAAGAGATAGTCTTCTCTTTCTTCACACATGAGATTGTGTGAGTGTGTGTGTGATAATGCCTTGCAAATATCAGCCCCCTCTCTCTCTTGGGCGAGCTCTCTTGCTATTTTCTCTTGCAGGCTCCCCATTGGACCTCCCCAGGCTAGCCTATCACAATTAAGCAGCATAAGTGATAGCCTTCTGACATGTGTCCCCCTTTCCCCTTTTGTGAGAGATTTAGGTAATTTAATAATTAAACTAAACTCTCATTGGACCCCTTTGCCTCCTGGCCAATAGGAATCAGGCAAGCCATTGGGCTGCTGAATGCTCATTGGACCCCTTGGGAGACTGTCCAATAGTCATCTAGGAGACTTAATTCTCATTGGTTCTTTTATTAAGTGTTTTTAAATTAATTAAACTAGATTTACTCTAGCCTAATTCTCATTGGTCCACCTCCAAGGCCATCCAATAGGAATTGGGTACACCTTGTGGGCATCTGGCCTAGGGAGCTGACATGTGTCCCTCATTCCCTTTGTGTAAAGGGAGCTTGTGTGTGTGTGTGTGTGTGTGTGTGTGTGTGTGTGTGTGTGTGTGTGTGTGTGTGACTTTCTCTCTCATCCCCTACTCCCAAGGCTCACCCCCTCCTATGTAGGGATTTGAAAAGACTTTTTGGTCACACGCAAAGCATCCAATTTCCCCTAGGGTTGACCTTTGGACACAACCTTTGAATTTTGGAACCTTAGCATTTTGGAAGTCTTAATGGGCTGAACCTTAGGGTCTTTTTAGCCCATTGTTGCACATGGCTCTTTTGCAGATGGCCCCCCCTTTGGATCCCTATTTTCCCTCCTTTGGATCCCTACTGTGGCCGGTCTGCTAGCTTAACCAATATTCTAGCTTTTTCTCCCCTGGCACTTCCCCACATTAAATGATCAGTTTAATATGAGAAAATCATTTAGGAGAATTTAATATTCATTATTATGACATCTGCACATCCCTTACCTTTGATTTTGAAGATATAGATGATCTTCATGGTTGTTAATTGCCCGAGTCTTACCATACACCGAGCAAACTTTACCGAGCAAAATGAAAAACCAAGCGAGACCTTAAGTGTCCTTGGAAATCTCTACTCATCCTCTCTATCCACGAAAGGCTATTAATCAAGCCCTTGAAACGAAGTGGTTATAGAGAAGACATTTAAGCACGATATCTAAATGTTTCTTTGTTTTTTGCATCAACGCAGCATACATTCAGACAGAATACATACAGAGAGCAAAAAGGAGGCCGGAATGACTTCCTCTTGTTTGGCACTCTATTCTGTGTTACTTCACTAACATGGCATACTTTTGAACATAGCACAGGAAGAGGGCATACACGAGTCATGTTGAGGATCAAGAGAGTGGGGGGGCAATCGTTTTTACTCCAGAATTGGCATGAATCTTTGAGGATGACCATTGAAGTTAAAGGAGCTAATAACTCACACTCGTCACCTAGAAACAAAGTAGGACAACGATCACTAAGTAAGGAGATGCCAGGGCCCTCCGTTTAGAGGCAAAAGGAGAAGGCATGCTATTTGCGTAGGTCTGCTAGAAGGGACAATGTGGGAATGTGGAGAAAGAGTGCTTGCATGGTGGACCATGTTCAACCTATTGCAACAAAGCGAGAGGGAGAGAGATAAACGCGCATGGCAACGATGTTGCTCCTTCTATTGCCTTCGGCAATAACCCTCCTCTCTCTCTCTCTCTCTCTCTCTCTCTCTCTCTCTCTCTCTCTCTCTCTCTCTCTCTCTCTCTCTCTCTCTCTCTCTCTCTCTCTCTCTAACGTCAAAATTGAGGAGGGGATTGCTTATCAAAGGATGTTGGGTTGCAGGTAGGAACGACCCCAAGTTTAGTTAAATTGTGTACCTCACAAAAATACATAAAATAGTGAAAAATTTACCAAAATACCCCTCTAATTTGTGGAATGGGAAACCTATTCTTGATAGTGATCCTATTTAGTGATCTATAGTCGACACACATACGATATGTGATGTCTTTATTTTGCACTAATAGCACAGGTGAGCAAAATGGAGATGAGCTAGGTGTAACCATGCCCTTCTCAACTAACTCATGCACTTGCCTCATAATCTCCTCTTGTTGAGCTTGAGAAACTCTAGAAGGAGGTTTGCTAGGCGGTGAACTTCCTGGAAGAAGTTCAATTGCATGGTCATCATTACTTCGTTTAGGAGGTAACTCACAAGGGATGTCGTCAATAAAAACATCTTGAAACCCCTTGAGAAAATTGGATAACTCTAATTCCTTTTGGTTGCTTTTATTTTCTTTTGCTAAAGCATTAGGTTCATTTTGAGAATCTTTCACAAAAATCATGTAAACGGAAATAGAGCTCTTTATTGACTTGTTGAAAGCTGGTGTATGTACAATGGGGATAGTGTTACCCATTTCCTTAGCATCTATATACATGTCTTTTTCCCTAAACTTAAAGGAGATTCTCCTTTCAGGAAATTTAACATTGGCAGCGAGGCGGTCAAACCATGGTGCCCCTAGGATTACATCCTCATGCTTGAGAGGAGAGATAAAGAAGTCCTCTTTGTCCACATAGCTTTGAACATGAAGCCTCAATTTCCCGATTAAGGGAGTGACTGAAGCTTCTTGCTCCTTGAAAGCACTGTCTGCGGGTAGGACATCTCCCATCTCATAGGCTGGTATGCCTAGCTTGGTGGCCAACTCTATAGATATAAAATTGTGAGTAGACCAGGATCAAAGAGAATAAAAGCATCATGTTCTCTTAACTTTCCCCAAGCATGGCATAGAGGAGATCCTTTGTGGTGAGTTTGGTGAGTCTCCTCCTCTTGGATTTCAACCAAGGAAGCTCTAGGAGGATCTTGGCGGTTGTTCTTTTGGGGACAAGCGCGATACGCATGCCCTTGTTCGCCGCACTTGAAACACCGGTTATCCTTGCGATAACGCTCAAGCTCTTCAGGAGAGAGTTTATTTTTACCTTTGTAAACTCCCTTCTCTTTAGCTTTGTTGGAGTTGCCCTTAGGAGACTTTTGGACATTGTCTTTCCCCTTAGGCTCATTGGAACCCTTGTTTTCCGTGGGCTTATTATTTCTTTTAGCCCCCATTTGGAAGTTGATTCGAGAGGCCACCATAGTATGGTGTAATACCGCCGATATGGTACGTGACCTTTGGGAGTTGACATACTCCGCCATTTCTTCGGTTAAGCCCACACAAAATTGTTGCTTTTTCTCTCCAAAATCCAACTTTTTGAAGACAGTGGCTTTGAGTTGTAAGTCCCAAAACTTGTCTACATATTTTTGGATGGATTCATAAGGAGAGAGCTTTAAGCTTTGCCATTCGGTGAGTACTTTGTCTTTGGCATCGGTGGCCAAAAACTGCTTCATAATGGAAGCTGTTAAATCTTTCCATGTTCATGGAGCTTCACCGTTGGCTCGTAGGCTAGACCACTATTGTCTGGCAGACTTTTGAAAGTGCATAGCTACATGGCGTAGCTTAGAGGACTCCGTGAATCCCTCATCTCCAAACGTCGCATCAAATTGCTGGATAAAAGCCAAGACTTTGTCCGTAGCACCAAAGGTACCATCATAGGTAAGGAAAGAGATGCTCTTCCCTCCCTCTTTGATTTTCTTCAACTTGGACGACCTATTCCATGCGGCATAGGATTTCCTATGGCCTCTTCTTTTTGATGGTTCAAAGGTTGCACCATCACTTTCTTCAGAAGGTGAAGAATTTGAAGAAGGTGGAGAAGAGGGTGACCTCTTTCTCGCCTTTTTCTTGTCTTGATCTTCGTTGTCTTCACCATCACTTTCATAAGAGGAAGAGGATGAAGAAGATGGAGAAGAGGGTGTCCTCTTTCTCGCCTTTTTCTTCTCTTGCTTTTTATCATCCCTCTTTGAATTATGGCGTGGAGAAGAGTGTGATGGTCTTCTCCGCTTTGGTGGTGATGGAGAGCGTTTAGCCCGCCGTCTTCGTGGAGCCATCTCCGCCGAGGTGGCGGGAGACTCACTTCTTTCTCGTTCCTTCGGTGGAGGCTCTTGAGTTCTCCTTTGGGAAGGAGAGGCATCATCAAGAAGTAAATTCTTGAGCCCTTCGTATGGATTCTCTTCTTCTTCCCGAATTGGAGAGAGACCTCTTTTGGGAGTCTCACAAGGAGGCTTCCTAGGTGTTCTCTCGTCATGGTGATGAGCTTGGAGAATCCTGTGAGCACGGAGCTGCCGTTGCACTTAACTTTGGAGAGATGGATTGCCCATGGCTTGTTGAAGCCTAGAAACAAGATAGTTAACAAGCATCGGAGAATCATTAGTAGCTTGCTCATTAGCAAATCAAAGTTATCAACATTAATTTCACTCTCTTTACTATTGTCAGCCATTCTAACAACTTTTAGGTGTAAACTTTTTGGGTGTACTTTGGCGCTTCAAGCCCTAGTTGCTACTCCTCTTTAACCCTTCAGAAAAAGCACTCAAGCTACTGTACCCGCGGCTCGAATACCATTAATGGCAAGGAATAGAAGAGAGGGTCTTTCTACACCAAAACAGCACCGGCTCCTGTCAAGCTTCTAATAGCTCAATAGTGGTTAAGCCGTAGGCAAGCCCCATAGGACTCCACTATTAAGACCATAGCTCTCGACGATGATGCCCCGTTAACTGCACGAAGGCAGGCGCACTGCAAGGCTGAAAAATCCCTATTCTACTTACTCACAGGCAATTAATAATACCAACCATTTATAGCTAGCTTGAGGACCTCCCTTGTTGATCAAGAAAAGAGAAACCTTGTGCTTTGATACCAATGTAACATTAAATGGCCTAAAAACTTGTGTGTAGCAGAAATTAGCATGAACATAGTGGGCATTTCATTAGAATAGATTCCTAATGAGAATTATAAGAGTGCTTGGGTGGAGAGAGAGAGAGAGCAACAAAAATCATAACACCTAGTTAGATAGCATCAAAAATACTTTCAAAAGAGAGAGAAAGCTATTGACAACAGTTGAGGACCGGATTTGCATGGAGCCGGTCCCCCCTCCAAAAGGCTTTGTATTATGGGTTCTCCCATCAAGAGAGACAGTGTACAATACAATTCTTTGTGTTCCTTCAAGACTAGCTAGTGCAATGAAGATGAAAGCTTCATGCACTAAGCAAGGCCCATTTGCAAATGATAGGGTTATCATTAACCTGTTCACACAATATTCCTCCCCATGCCTCTTTAGATGCATCTGAATATACAATAAGAGGATTGTTTGTAGGAATCTGTAAGGCAGGTACATTCTGGAAAATGTCCTTTATTGTATGCACAACCATAGACATATTCTCATACCAAAAGAATTCCTTGCTTCGCTCCATGTGCTTGAAGGGTAGCAGATCCTTTGCTAGGTGGGGATATTGTGGCGCTATCCATTGTAAACATCCTACAAAGGATTGAACTTGCTTACGATCTTGCAGTTGATCTGGAAAATACAATAACTTCTTTAAAACATGATCTTGCATTTTGATACAACTAGAGAAGATCTCCACCCCCAAAAAAGTAGTTTGTGGTTGACAAAGCTCCATTTTCTTAAGACTAAGAACTACTCCAGTATTTTGGAGCTTTTGCACAAACCACTTCAGATGCTTGATATGACTTTCAATGTCCTTAGAGTAGACAAGGATATCATCAATATATAGCAGTAGGAATTCTTTGCAATATGAAAATAAAACCTCAATTCTTTCTTGACAGAGTGAGGGGTCTGGTTGTTGGGGTATAAAGCCCAATGTGGTCGCCCAGGTAAGTGGGCGGGCCGCCAGGTATGTACACATATTCTTTTGTAAAAACCTAATAAGAACTCACTATGCTTTACACATCACAATAGAGCAAGTTCACCTTATCGTCGTGCTCTTCTTCTCGCACTCTCTCTCGCATCGCACTTCCGCTCGTACTCCTTCAACTAGTATCAGAGCTCAGATCGAGGCTCGGGGCAGCATTTGCAGGTAGCCAGAGTCACCTGCTCAGGTTGGAGTGAGATTCGACAGGCGAAGACACGGCCCCAATTCCTGTGGGAGGGCTGAAGGGATCGGTGTTCTCAGAATTTCATTCTGAGGTCATCTCGGCCACCGTTCGGCTTCGACAAAGATCTGCGCAGGCCATTTTCGACTACGTGGTCTTGACGGGTGCAAATCGGACTCTGCAATTTTGGGGTTTTGGCCTACAAATATCTGCACTTCCAAAGTGCTGATTTGTGGCTATCTACACAACGAAGGACGGCTTACAGTTCTTGGAGGCGTGTCACATACGACACGGGTGCACCTACACACAGACTGTAGGCGACATCCACCAGTTCACCAGGTAGCTTGTGTTTGCTGCTTGATATTCGAGATTTTATCCTGACATTGCAGGTACTTCCACATGGGATGTATTGTCAGAGATGAAGTATGTCTATTGAGGGTTCGCTGGCTGTGAGTCACGCAGCAAACAACCGCCGCAGCGGTTACAGCATACATTGGGAAATTTGTGGATGTATGACTTTGTGGGAAGTCTATGTACTGTCAGATTTATTGAAGCCTTTGTTGAGGGTCGAGTGAGGTTTTATTGAGTTGGGGGATTCTCGAATGTTGAGATCCTTTCGGTGATACAGGTCTTGGAGCGATCCCTCGAGCACCCTTAGATAGGCAGCTAGGATGTATTGACTGTGAGTTAGACAGTTGGGATTGCATCTTTGCTTTACTGCCGTTGAGGCATTATTGCAGTCTATGCTTACAGGACAGTGAGAGACAGTACAGGTGCAGGACAGGTTTACCCACAGCTTACAGTGTTAGAGAGGCAGTGGTTTTTTGAGCTGTTTTTGGTCTGTTTTTTAGTACACTAGAGCCATTTTACAAAGGAGACTGTGCCGAAATTTTTGCAGAATCTGAAGCTTTATTGGTTCATTTGACAGGTTGATATTGGTTCAGAGGTCAGTTTACAGGAGAAACTCTGCCGAATTTTTCCCAAGAAAGTAAACTACTGTGAAGCGTAGCTATGGCTGGATCACAAGACACTGCTCTTTACAATATCAAGAATCTGGATGGAACCAATTTCCCATTGTGGAAGAAGCAGATTTGGCATGTGTTGGTACAAAAGAAGTAGATAAAACCTATAAAGCTCAAGGGGATAAAACCACAAGATATGGACGAAGATGAATGGAGCGAAATGGATGAATTGGCACTTTCTACCATTATGCTGACTTTGGCAAAAAGCGTTTACTTCAATGTAGCAGACGAGATGTCGGCTTATCAAGCATGGACAAAGCTGCGTGATCTTTATGAGAAGCAGAGTGCAGCTTCACAAGTATACTGGCTTAAGAAGCTTGTTGACTTGAAGATGAAAGAAGGGACACCTATGTCCAATCATCTGAATGAATTCAACACCATCTACAGTCAGTTGTCAGCTCAAGGTGTCAAGTTTGATGAACCTGTTAGAGCTATGTTCCTGTTGATCACATTGCCGGAAAGTTGGGAAACTTTTCGCACAGATTTGAGTAATTCTGCACCTCCAGATGGTTTGACCATAGCAGGTGTAGAAGGCAGTCCGATTACTGAGAAACCAACAGAAAGACAATGGACAAAGGCAAAGGAACAGCCTTAGTTGTCAAGGGAAGGACCAAAGAAAAGTACAAAGGTGGAAAGAGGGATCAGTCTCGTAGCAAGTCCCGCAGTGCTAAAGGCAAGAGTGACATAGAATGCTACCATTGTGGCAAGAAGGGTCACATGAAAAGAGATTGCAGAGAATGGAAAGCAGAAAAAGGCAAAGAGAAAGCAGAAGACCATGGTGAGAGGAACAAGTCCTCAGTGAAGATTCAAGAAATAAATGTGACAAACACTGTTGCAGAGGATGACAGTCTAGTGTCAGGAGATATCTACTTCTTGAAAAATACAATGGACTCAGCTCTTCTTACAGCATCTGATGGAAATGCACTGAGTGACTGGATTATAGACTTAGGGGAATCACTTCATGTGTCTCCAAATAAGGAGTGGTTTACCTCTTATGTGACCACTAAAGATCATGTTCGGCTAGGCAATAGGCAGACATGTGAGATCTTAGGTGTTGGAGATGTTCAATTGAAGTTTCAGAATGGCTCTTCTTTCACACTGAAGAATGTGAGACATGTTCCCGCAATTACAAAGAGCTTGATCAGCACAGGTTTACTTGATGATGCTGGCTACATCACCACTTTTGGACAGAATATGTGGAAGATATCCAAGGGTTCTATGACAGTAGCACATGGAGTAAAGTCTGGAGGACTTTACATGATTTATGTATCAAATGTCTCTAAAAATGTAATCAATGTAACCGAGCAGCCGAACGTTTCTTTGTGGCATAGCCGGTTAGGACATATGTCCAAGAAGGGAATGGAAATCTTGTCTCGTTCTAGTTATTTGCCTGGCTTGTCATTTAATGATTTTGAATTCTGTGAACATTGTCTGTATGGTAAGCAAACACAGCAACCACATAAGCATAGAAGCAGTAGAAGAGATACATAGTTGGCACTTGTTCATAGTGATTTGTGTGGACGTATGCCTAACCTATCTCTAGTGGGAGCTTCTTACTTTATGACATTTATAGATGATTACTCGAGGAAAGTATGGGTTTACTTTCTCAAGCACAGGGATGAAGCGTTTAGTGTTTTCAAAAAGTTTGTGACACTTGTGGAGAATCAGAGTGGCAAGAAGCTTAAATGTTTACGCATTGACAATGGTGGAGAGTATGTTTCAAAGGCCTTTCAGGACTTTTGTGAGTCAAAAGGTATAAAACGTGAACTTACTGCTCCTTACAATCCTCCTCAAAATGGTGTTGCTGAGAGGATGAATAGGACCATACAAGAGAAGGTCAGAAGTATGTTGTCTAATGCACAACTGCCAAATGGGTTTTGGGCTGAAGCTGTATCAACAGCTGTTCATCTTATAAATAGATCTCCTAGCAAGGTTTTGCAGAAGGATTCAGTGGCAGAGATGGTATGGTCACTCATACAAGCATCTCAGAGTCTTTGACTGTGAGGCATATACTCATGTTCCAAAGGAATTTAGGAACAAACTTGAGCCAAAGAGTAGAAAGTGCATCTTTCTAGGCTATGGTAATTCTGGTGAGATGGGGTACAGACTTTGGGATCCCGAATCCAGAAAGGTTATCCGCAGCAATGATGTTCACTTTAATGAAGCCAAATATCATTCTAAACTAGAGAGGGTTGAGGAGATTAGAAGAGTTTTCTTCCAAGAAGATGGACCTGCACGTGCAAGACAAAATGTCAGGGCTCAAGAGGAGCAAGGACAGGATAGAGTGGAACCACAGGTTGTGGCTGAGCATGAGCCACCTATTTTGCGTAGATCTGGATGTATCACGTGACCTCCTGATAGGTTTGTTCCATCTATGAACTATGTCATGTTGACTGATTGCAATGAGCCTTCATGTTACAAGGAAGCAGTGAAAATGAAGGACTCCAGGAATTGGCAATTGTCCATGCAGTCAAAGATGACAGCTCTGCATAAAAACCAGACATGGAAGCTAGTTAAATTACCACATGGCAAAAAGTCTCTACCTTGTAAATGGGTTTACACGTATAAGATCACCGCTCATGATAGTCAGCCAAAGTACAAAGCAAGGCTTGTTGCCAAGGGCTTTAAGCAAGAACAAGGCATTGACTTTGGTGAAGTCTTCTCTCCGGTGGTCAAGATGACTACATTGAGATGATTTCTTGCATTGGTTGCCATATTAGATTTGGTGTTGCACCAAATGGATGTCAAGACAGCGTTCTTGCATGGTGATTTAGATGTGGAAATTTACATGCAGCAGCCAGAAGGGTTTGTTGAGAAAGGCAAGGAAGATTTGGTATGCCAGTTGTTAAAGAGTCTTTATGGCTTAAAACAATCATCGAGGGCATGGTACCATAAGTTCCACAAGTTTATGCTTTCTCAAGGCTACAAACGTAGTGAGTTTGATCACTGTCTATATACAAAGAAGGCTAAGGATGGCAGTTGGCTGATCCTTATTTTGTATGTGGATGACATGTTGCTTGCTGGCAAGCACTTGGAAGAAATTTCAGCTTTGAAGTCAAAGATGGAAAAATCGTTTGACATGAAAGACATGGGTGAGGCAAGTCATATACTTGGTATGCGCATTGAGAGAGATAGATCAAAGAAGTTGATTTGGTTATCTCAAACAGAGTATATTGACAAGGTTTTGCAACGTTTCAATATGGAGAAGGGAAAGGCATTGAGTGTTCCATTGCCACCATATGTGAAACTTAGCAAACAAGATTGTCCTGTGTCTGAGGAAGAACAGGCTAAAATGGATAAGATTCCATATGCGTCTGCAGTGGGTAGTTTGATGTATGCAATGATTGCTACTCACCCAGACATTGCATTTGCAGTGGGAGTAGTAAGTCGATACATGTCAAACCTAGGCAAGAAACATTGGGAGGCAGTGAAAGGAATATTGAGATACCTGAAAGCTACAAAGAGTATGAGCATATGCTATGGGAGTCAGGAGCTAAGTGTAAAGGGTTTTACAGACTCAGATTATGCAGGTGACTTAGACAACCGAAGGTCTACGTCAGGGTATGTCTTTACATTGGCTGGTGGAGCAGTATCATGGCGTTCTAGATTACAAGATTGTGTTACTCAGTCTACTACAGAGGCTGAATATGTTGCAACATCAGAGGCATGCAAAGAATCAATTTGGCTTAATCGACTAGTAATAGATTTGGCAATCAAAGAAGAGATGCCTGTGTTATATTGTGATAGTCAAAGTGCTATGCAATTGGCTCGCAATCCAATTTATCACTCAAAGACAAAGCATGTGTATGTGAAGTATCATTTCATCAAGGAAATGCTCGAGGATAAGAAACTTCAGCTTGTCAAAGTTCACACCACAGAAAATCCTGCTGATCTACTTACAAAAGGACTTCCCTCAGAGAGCTTTGCGCATTTTTGCAAGCAGTTAGGTGTAGGGTAGTACATCACTTCTCTACATCTCTTGTATATTAGCTTGTATAGTAGCTTCTCTCACACTTAAAGTACCACATTGGACTTTAAGTGGGAGGTTGTTGGGGTATAAAGCCCAATGTGGGCGCCCACGTAAGTGGGCGGGCTGCCAGGTATGTACACATATTCTTTTGTAAAAACCTAATAAAAACTCACTATGCTCTACACATCACAGTAGAGCGAGTTCACCATATTGTCGTGCTCTTCTTCTCGCACTCTCTCTCGCGTCGCACTTCCGCTCGTACTCCTTCACTGGTTTTAGTCCCATGGGTAATATTGTCCATTCAAACATTCCTTGAGGGACTACAAGACTAGTTTTGTAGCGATCAGCAGGTTTTATTTTAAATTGTCAAAATCCGCTCTTTAGATCAAACTTTAAGAATACCTGACTATCCTTGATTCTGCGGAGTAGATCATCCTTTAATGGTAAAGGAAATCTCCTAGCTTCTAGCCAGTCATTGATTAGTTTGTAATTAATGACTAGCCGCTTCTTCCCTCTTTTTTGTTCAGAGTGATTATTCACATAAAAAGCTTGACATGCAAAGGCATTATTGGAGGGGACGATTTAACCATTTTTAAGTAGCTGATCAATTTCTTCATTGGAGAGCTTTGTGTCTTCTGAAGACATTCTAGAATGGGTAGCTTTCAATCCTGCTGGTTGTGGGTTGCCAGGAAGTGTGACCCAATATTCCTCTTTGTCCCAGAAGGCTAAAGGGTTTTCACTAGTTTGTTCAACCAGTTGATTAGCAATTGATTGCAGCTCATTATGATGTTTCCGTTTTTCTGCCTCAAATCATGCTAAGAAACACTCATTTTTTTTGTGGTTTGGGAAGTGTCGGCGGAATTACTCCCCCCAGCAAAAGAGCTCCACGAGATTTAGTAAGAACAGTATAGGATTGGTTTTCCAGGCGGAATCTGATAGAGAGATCAGGGTTCACAGTGTAGAGCGTGAGTTGAGAGATAATGTTAGCACCAATTGTTGGGTCAGTGTTAGGATGGGGATGAAGATAGAGAGTGACCTAAAACTTAGCATATCCCAAAGCCATCTTGCACAATGTAATTTTAGAAATTCACCCTCTAGTGTTGTTGGCATAAGAAACAGTGATACCATGGGGAAGCTCAGTGACCAAATGCTGAGGAACTATATTAAGTATGGAGCCTGATTTACCCTTGTAATTTTCTGTGGTAAAAGCGCACATTTGTAAGGCCCCCATTATGAGGAGAAGCCACCGTGCGTGAAGGAAAATCACTCACCGGAAACCAAAATTTTCACGGACAAGAATCAGGGGCCGGAATATTATGGCCGGATGGCGGCCGGAAAGTGGTCGGAAAACAACTGGTCGGTTGGTCGGTGGCCGGTAGTCAATGGCCGATGGCCGGTGGTCGGTAGTCAATGGTCGATGGCCGGTGGTCGGAAGTCAATGGCCGGTGGCCGGTGGCCGAATTCAAAAGCGGACTTGTCTTCTCAAGGGCGGCCACACATGGGCGGATTGGAGGGTCCGATTTGGACTTATTCGCACAAGGGCGGCTACACATGGTTGTCTCTCATAAGAGAGGGCATCCCTTTTGGCCTATAAAAGGAGGCCATTTCTACACACATTTCATAGTGTGAAGTTGATGCAACAAGGTGAGTGTGAGGTGGTGAGAGTGAAGCAAGGCGGGAGCTCTGTTAAGGGTATAATCCCTTTGTAAACTACTTCTTGTTTTGAAGTACTAAAGCCATTGAGTAGCTGCTTTCCCGTGGACGTAGCCCACATTGGGTGAACCACGTATATCGTGTGTACTCTCTCTCTCTCTCTCTCTACTCTATAATCTCGTGTATATAAATCTGTCTCTCTCCATTAAGTAATCTACTCAATTATCTATTTAGCTACGTCTTATTTCCTAACAACTGGTATCAGAGCAAGGTTTGCTCATAGCTAAATTATCTCAAGGAAAGGATTCCTTGAATTGAGTGGGAGTTATGGCGGAGGAAGGGAAGCTCAAGATTGAGAAGTTCAACGGCAAAAACTACCAACATTGGAAGATGCAGATTGAAGACTATCTCTGCCAGAAGGACCTCTATTTGCCACTAGGCGGTCTTGCGAAGAAGCCCGCAACAATGGCAGATGAAGCATGGATTGTCCTTGATCGAAAGGCACTGGGAACAATCCGGTTAAGCTTGGCGTCAACGGTGGCCTTCAATGTTTCGGAGATGAAGACCACGGAGGACTTGATGAAGTCACTTGATGGCTTCTACGAGAAACCATCGGCATCCAATAAGGTATTTCTTATGAAGCGCTTGTTCAATCTAAAGATGGCAGAGAATGGTTCAGTTGCAGAACACCTAAATGACTTTAACACAAACATAAGTCAACTTCGATCAGTGAAAATCAATTTCGATGACAAAGTGCGAGCTCTCCTTATACTATCATCTCTACCGGATAGTTGGGACAGCCTTGTGATGGCTGTAAGTAATTCTATCTCTGGCACAAATACTCTTAAGTTTGATGATGTGTGGGTGTTCTCCTAAGCGAGGAAATGCGAAGGAGAAGCACAGGAGAATCATCAAGTGCTGCACTATCAGTGGAAACAAGAGGAAGGCTTAAGGAGAGGTTCAAAAACCAAAAGGGTCGTGATCCCTCAAGGCGGAGCAAGTCACGCACAAAGTCAGTTCTTGAATGTTGGAACTGCGGCAAGAAGGGCCACGTCAAGAAGGATTGCTGGTCCAAGAAGAAGAAGGAGACAGAGTCTCAAGACAACAAGCCAACATCGGAGGCCAATGTGGCAGGTAAAGTAGAGCAAGATGCTCTAATTCTCTCATTAGACAATGTGTCTAATTCTTGGATAGTAGATTCCGGGGCTTCATTCCATGCGACACCACACAAGCAACATTTCCAAGACTACACCAAAGGTAATTTTGGGTATGTATACTTGGGAGATGATGAAGCTTGTGAGATTGTCGGCAAAGGTACAGTTTCTGTCAAAATTGCTAACGGAAATGAATGGAAGCTTAAAGATGTTAGGCATGCTCCTTCTCTTTGCAAAAATTTGATCTCTACAAGACAATTGGACGATGAAGGTCACAACATTGCATTCGGAAACAAACGGTGGAAGATCTCAAAGGGATCTTTGGTGGTTGCCAAGGGTGAAAAAGTCGGTACACTTTACTTGTGTACTGTTAGCACGCAACCTTCAGCTTGTGCAGCAACTACAGAAGTTGACAGTGCGGTGTGGCACTACCGACTTGGGCATATGAGTGCCAAAGGAATGCAAATCCTTCAAACAAAGAAGCTTCTACCAGGTTTGAAAGAAGTGGACTTAGAGTTCTGTGAAGATTGTGTTTATGGTAAACAAAAGAGGGTAAAATTTCAAAAATCAGGAAATGAAAGAAAAAATAAAAAACTTGAGTTGGTTCATTCTGATGTTTGGGGTCCTGCAAGTACACCATCACTTGGTGGCTCATTGTACTATGTAACATTCATAGACGATGCAACTAGAAAAACATGGGTTTATGTCATGAAGAATAAATCCGATGTATTTTCCATATTTCAAAGGTGGAAAGCCTTTGTGGAGAATGAAACAGGTACCAAGGTTAAATGCCTCAGATCCGACAATGGAGGCGAATATTGCAGCCAAGCTTTTGAAAGCTTTTGTGCTAGCAATGGCATTCGGAGGCAAAGGACAACCCCAAGGACACCTCAACAAAATGGGATTTCGGAAAGGATGAACAGGACAATCATGGAACGAGCACGAAGCATGCGGCTACATGCAGGCCTACCGCTTGAGCTTTGGGCGGAAGCTATAAGTACGTCTGTGTACTTAATCAATCGGTCACCCTCAACGGCATTGGATGGGGGAGTTCCAGAAGAGGCATGGACAGGTAAACCGGTGAATTATGCATTTCTCAAAGTGTTTGGGTGTGAGGCTTTCATGCACATAGATAGAAGCCTAAGATCAAAGTTAGATGCAAAGTCCAAAAAGTGTTTCTTCATTGGCTATGGAGAAGGAGACTTTGGGTATCGCCTATGGAATCCTGAAGATGGTAAAATCTTAAGGAGTAGGGATGTAATTTTTAACGAACAAAATATGTACAAAGATTACTTGGAAAGAAAACAAACAAAAGAAACAGGTGATGAGTACATGGAGCTTGAGGACGGTGAAGACTCAAGGACTGCAAACGGTGACAATGTGCAACAACGTCAACCAAATGAGGAGCTTCAACCTATTCCCCGAAGATCTACAAGAGCAAGTAGACCTCCAGAAAGGTTTGTTCCTTCCTTCAACCATATCTTGATCTCAGATTCTAGAGAGCCGGAATCATATGAAGAAGCTATGCAACATGAATCCAAAGAAGAATGGACGAAGAGCATGCAAGTGGAGATGGACTCACTACATCGCAACCAAACATGGGAGTTGGTTGAGTTGCCTAAAGGTAAGCGGGCACGTCAAAACAAATGGGTGTACAAGCTAAAGGAAGAAGAAGGTGGGAAGAAAAGGTACAAGTCTAGGCTTGTGGTAAAAGGTTTTTCTCAAAAGAAAGGTATTGACTTCAATGAAATATTTTCTCCTGTTGTAAAAATGAACTCAATTAGGCTTGTCTTAAGCCTTGCGGCTGCTCATGATCTAAATCTCGAGCAAATGGATGTAAATACGGCATTCCCTCACGGTGACTTAGACGAGGAAATCTACATGCTTCAACCAAAGGGGAATGAAGTAAAAGGTAAGGAGAAAATGGTTTGCAGATTAAAAAAGAGCTTGTATGGTTTAAAGCAAGCATCAAGACAATGGTACTTGAAGTTTGATCGATGGATGTTGGATCATGGATTCACAAGATGCAACTCGGATCACTGCGTCTACACGGAGAATTTGGGAGATGGGAAATTCATCATCCTAATGTTGTATGTTGATGACATGTTGATTGCAAGTGCTAACATGCAGGACATCAAAGACCTAAAAGAGGAGCTGTCCAAATCTTTTTCAATGAAAGATTTAGGTGCTGCAAAGAGGATACTTGGTATGAAAATATCAAGGGACAAGACGAAGAAGACAATAAAGCTATCTCAAGAAGATTACATCAAGAAGATACTAGAAAGGTTTGCAATGCAAAATGCAAAACCAGTTTCTACACCTTTGGCTAGTCATTTTAAACTAACGAAGGATATGTGTCCAAAGACACGAGAGGAGATAGCCTATATGTCTAAAGTTCCATATGCTGCAGCGGTAGGTTCTCTAATGTATGCTATGGTCTGGACAAGGCTAGACATTGCACATGCAGTGGGAGTTTTGAGTAGGTTCATGGACAACCCAGGTAAAGAGCATTGGCAAGCTATGAAGTGGATACTTAGGTATCTAAAAGGGACAACAACAAATGCTTTGTATTTTGGAGGAACTGATATTTTTCTAGAAGGGTATGCTGATGCAGATATGGCAGGTGACAAAGATACTCGAAGGAGCACTACTGGCTATGTGTTCACGGTTGGAGGCACAGCAGTAAGCTGGGCTTCAAAGCTGCAGAAAGTGGTTTCACTTTCTACCACGGAAGCAGAGTATGTAGCAATGACGGAGGCAAGCAAAGAAATTGTGTGGCTTCACAGATTCTTAGAAGAGCTTGGATTCAAACAAGACAATTGTACAGTGATAGCCAAAGCGCTATCCATCTTGCGAAGAACTCAGCCTTTCATTCAAGGACAAAGCACATTGAGGTGAGATATCACTTCATACGCACTCTTTTGGAAGAGGGACAACTAAAGCTAGGAAAGGTGCATACAAGTGAAAATCCTACAGACATGTTCACAAAGGTGGTCAACAAGGAGAAGTTGAGCTTTTGCTCATCTTCAATCGGCATTCAAGGATAAGAAGCCAGAATGGAAAGCAGTCACAGGTTTGGTTTGGAGATCAGTCTCCAAGTGGGAGATTGTTAAGTATGGAGCCTGATTTACCCTTGTAATTTTCTATGGTAAAAGCGCACATTTTTAAGGCCCCCATTATGAGGAGAAGCCATCGTGCGTGAAGGAAAATCACTCACCGGAAACCAAAATTTTCACGGACAAGAATCACGGGCCGGAATATTATGGCCGGACGGCGGCCGAAAAGTGGTCGGAAAACAACTGGTCGGTTGGCCGGTGGCCGGTAGTCAATGGCCGATGGCCGGTGGTCAGTATTCAATGGTCGATGGCCGGTGGTCGGAAGTCAATGGCCGGTGGCCGGTGGCCAAATTCAAAAGCGGACTTGTCTTCTCAAGGGCGGCCACACATGGGCGGATTGGAGGGTCCGATTTGGACTTATTCGCACAAGGGCAGCTACACATGGTCGTCTCTCATAAGAGAGGGCATCCCTTTTGGCCTATAAAAGGAGGCCATTTCTACACACATTTCATAGTGTGAAGTTGATGCAACAAGGTGAGTGTGAGGTGGTGAGAGTGAAGCAAGGCGGGAGCTCCATTAAGGGTATAATCCCTTTGTAAACTACTTCTTGTTTTGAAGTACTAAAGCCATTGAGTAGCTGCTTTCCCGTGGACGTAGCCCACATTGGGTGAACCACGTATATCGTGCGTACTCTCTCTCTCTCTCTCTCTACTCTATAATCTCGTGTATATAAATCTGTCTCTCTCCATTAAGTAATCTACTCAATTATCTATTTAGCTACGTCTTATTTCCTAACAAACTAGAGCTTGGTTGATGTATGAAACAACAGACCTTGAATCTTATAAAGCATCCAGTCAAAATGACTTTTCAGATGGAAATTTGATCCAAGTTTCTGAATAGAAGGCACGATTATACTTGGGATCAAAATTGATGACACTGCAACTGTTAATGGGCCAAGTAGGAACCCAATCACTAGGGGATTCATTAGCAATATCTGTCATAGCAACTACCTCAGACAAAAGATTAGCAATCCTATGAACATGATAAATCTTAGTTTCAAGGGTAGCTAATTGATTTTCAATAGAACGAATTTGTTGTTGCAGTTGATCACATTTGACATGTACTTACTGTATAGCCTTGAGAATAGCCTGATCATTCTTACTACAAATTTGAATATACTCACAGGCTTCGTTTAGAGGCTGATCTCTAGAGTTAGAAGCTTCTGGCATATATGCATCTGGTTGTACTGATGATGAACTCCTTTGATATCTTTCTTTGTGTCTACTTGTCTCTTTATTGGCAAAGAAACGAGTAGAAGCAGGTTGTTCTTTTTTCCGATTCATCATCATGCGCCATTCTTCCCTTAGAGCTATAGCAGGGGCTTCTTCAACCATATCTCTAAAAAGAGGTAGAGGCTGAAATCTTTGTTGCTCTTTTCGAGGCAGATCAAGCTTGAGAGGGGGATATTTATTTCTCCATTAATTCTATAGTTGACTGGAACTCGACTCTAGACTAGAGGATTGTGGCTTTCTTTGCTTAGGAGAAGAAAAAGGTTTCCTTACCATGTTTTGTAGTTGAGGCTCGCTATCGTCCGAGAAAACAGGCTCCTCTGGAGTGTCTGAATTAGAAGAACTTTCAGAAGTAGATTCTTCATCAACATCAAAATCCATATACATAGAAATAGGGAAATCTTTCCTTTGTAAGGTATTGCAATAGACCACACCGTATTCATATCGATCCTTCAGGACAACATTTCCAAATTTCTTTCTCCTCTTTGGGCATTCTGGGGTGATATGGCCTGGCTTGTTGCAGATGTAACATTTAACTTGCCTTCGTTCTTCCTTGCTCAATTTCCTTTTCTTGCGAACAACTTTGAATCTTTTCCCAAATTTGTTTCTGTGAGCTTTAACTTCGCAACTGCATTCCTTAGAGGTTCTGCATCCAAATGCTTTAGCTTTTGTTTCTGTTTCACAGAAACTAGTGTTAAATCCTTTTACCTATTTGATTTCTTTCTTGAGTCTGATTCTAGCACATTCCAAATTTGTGACTTTGTCTATAAAGGAATTCATTTGTGCTAGAGAAAGATTTTCATCAAAATACAATCATGCAGCAAATATTTGTGCCAATTCGAACAAGACTCCAAATGTTGTAACCTGGTATTCGGAGAAGGTACAATATACGGTGTACTATGAGACAAATCTTTATCATTCATATCCTTAGGATTGAAGACCTCAATTCCGTTAGCAACGTATGCACATGCCATGATGCCATTACATAATTTTCATCAAAATAAACCTTCTGAATCTTTGTAACTCTCTGGGTGAAGACAGGCCAGAGATGGATGTGACTTTACTCTGCTGAAGGAGACTCAGTAGAGCTCGAAGTAGAGGCATAGTACTGGGGTTTAGCCAGCACAGCTTCCAACTTCTTCCTAGAATTTGATCGCCCGAGGATCTTGTACTGGTCTGTAGATCCAAGCCTTTGTACTTGCAAAGGAGTAGGTGAAGTTACTTCATCCAAAAGCATTTTAGAAATGTCTAGCTGCCATTCATTAGGAAATTGGACCTCTTGCCAGGTAACCATTTCAGGTAAAATACCTTGAGTGGTCTCATCAACCTTCATGACTATATTTTGGCCCTTAACCAAAGAAGCATCTTCTTTGAGGTACCCAGAATTATGCACAGAAGGTAGACATGTGTATCACAGTGCGAATGATCATTCAATATGCCACTTGTAGATGATCTGAGCTATGCTTAACATCTAAACCATGGATCTTGATTAACAGAGATACAATCTCATCAAAGTATTTGTATGTGAGACTACAAGGGAAAATAGGAAAACACTCTATACATAGGTCCGTTTAAAAGGCTTCCTTGCAAAACACTAATGGTTTGGTCTACCAAATTTTTATGTCTAGTGTCAAGCAATGATCCAATGCAAGATACGTTCAAGACTTTGCGGAACAAGGGAATTATGCCTATGGCTATGTACCGTATATGCATAAACTGATGACCTTTCTTCAAGGCCTTTTGCCTGAAATTAGAAAGCTCTTCAAAGAGATGGATAATATGATTATCAGTCTCACTGTCTCTTACAGTAAGCTTTCCATGTGTTTCATGATACATGGTACTGTGGCTGAAAGGGCAAAAGCCTTATGATGTTTATAGATTTTAGCAGAAGATACCTTTGGTAGGCTCCATTTTCCAGAGGGATTAGCTTCATCAAATTCAATATGATCAGATAGCAACTTCTTAAAAGAAGAGATGATCATTGCCATAATGATAGAAGATAAGGCTTCACATAGTTAGGGGTTGTTGATCTAGATTAGAGTACAAGGGTGCAGAGCACTGTATAGTGAACTTGATTTGTAAGGTCCCCAACCCACCTATACCGTGATCGGGATGGGATCCTTGACAGGTCTCTAGGCCTTATAAAAATCAGAGTCTCTAAACAAGAAAAATCCAAGGAATAAACCTTTGCCATTGACAATGGCTTGGGTCTATAGCCTTAGAAGAAGACCTAGTCCTATCTCGCAGCGGAAACGGGACAATGTATGACAGGGTACTGTCAATCAAAACATTATCCATAATAACCATGACCAGTACTCGTCTTGTCTCAAGACCACCTAAGGGTGAAAAACGGCACCCATTCCTTGTTCAAATCCGGAGTGGAATGAACCCCCACCCAAGGTTCCGGGTGCCCATACACCAAACCAGTTGCCCATACAACCGGGCGGCTCCCCTAGGATAAAAAAACGGTATCCTAACTTATGTAGAAACATCAAGACATGACACGGAGTAGAAACTCGTCGTTCATGGGGGTAACCGACTTAACCGTGGCTAGAAAGCCAATCATTATCATCAATTTATATCAAGGAGTCGGAGGTGTCTTGAGACAAGCTGTCTTAAGGATGATCAAACATATCTTTCCAAATTCAACCAGTTTTAACCCAAACAATTCTTTCCTACATTATAAACAAATGCACGCTGGAAGTTACCTTCCTTTTTCAGCCAGTTTATCCTTCTTACGTATGCAATGCTAACTTATAAAAGAACTTAAACTAATTAAAGACTTAATTGAATAATGGGACACCCACCTGGGATTGATTGGCTATCTGCTGCTGCACTGTCGCCTGAAGACTCTTCTCCATAGGCCTACTACTAGGCCCGGCTTCGTCGTCGTGCGACGCTCTAGTTTGTTTTGGAGCTACATCCTCATCATCGGATGTAGGATTTGCTCGGATTCTTTTTGGTGCCATAACTTCTTATCCTTATAAAAAGGACGTCTAATCATTAGGTAAATAATTCAAAATCTAGACTTAACCTTTGTATTCCACCGTAACCCATCCAAGGTTAAATTTATAGTCTTAATTGATAAATTCTTGACCTAGTAATTTCTTATAGGCATGATAACTTTTTCCACCGCTTCCCTAAGGGTGTTCTAAGCTCTCCTAACTTTCTTATAATTTTCTATATCTTTTTCCTAATTTTCCCATCAACTTTTAAGCTAATAATCTACTTTATTTGGGCTTAATATTTATTGTATTTGATTTCTCTTAAAGATTTCATTTCCTCAACTTGATATCATAGGTTTACACTTACTATAATTTTCCTAAAAACTTTTGACCACAAGGTCTATTTATTTTAATTAATCATTCGCTAAAAATAGTACTTTTGGTCAATTATAATTTCTAATCTCACCAATTAACTATGGTATAATTACCACAAGTAGAGAAGGATATTTTTGACCTCTGGTAATTATCTTATTATTTTCTAACTTAATTATATAATTTTCATCTTCAATTTTCAGCTAAAATTTGGATAATTTGTCTTAGATAAATATCTATACTACTTTTCTAACCTTGGCATAATTATCACGGCGTCTTTGTCTTATAATACAGCTTTGATAAATAGCATGTAGTTATAGCACATGATTTACTAATTTCCCTCTTTAGTTTTTAGCTAAAAATAGTATAAATTGACTTAGATAAATATATATACTACTTTTCTAACCTTGGAATAATTATCATGGCCTCTTTATTCTATAATACAGCTCTAATAAATAGCATGTAATTATAGCACATGATTTACTAATTTCCCCCTTTAGTTTTTGGCTAAAAATAGTATAATTTCACTTAGATAAATATCTATACTACTTTTCTTACCTTGATATAATTATCACGACTTTTTGAACCTATAATACAGCTCTGATAAATAGCATGTAATTATAGCACATGATTTACTAATTTTCCCCTTTACTTTTTAGTTTAAAACAGTATAATTTGGCTTGCATAAATATCTATACAACTTTTCTAACCTTAGAATAATTATCACGGCCTCTTTACCCTATAATACAATTTTGAAAAATATCATGTAATTATAGCACATGATTTACTAATTTCCCTCTTTACTTTTTAGCTAGAAACAATACAATTTGACTTAAATAAATATCTATACTACTTTTCTAACCTTGGTATAATTATCACGGCCTCTTGACCCTATAATACAGCTCTAATAAATAGCATGTAATTATAGCACATGATTTACTAATTTCCCCCTTTACTTTTTAGCTAGAAATAGTATAATTTGACTTAAATAAATATCTATACTACTTTTCTAACCTTGAAATAATTATCACGTCCTTTCTACCCTATAATATAGCTTTGATAAATAGCATGTAATCATATAGCATGATTTACTAATTTCCCTTTTTAGTTTTTAGCTAAAAGTAGTGTAATTTGACTTTGATAAATATCTATACTACTTTTCCAACCTTGTCATAATTATCAGGGCCTCTTCACCTTATAATATAGCTTTGATAAATAGCATGTAATTATAGAACATGATTTACTAATTTCCCCCTTTAATTTACTCCTAAAAACAGCGTAATCTCACTAAGATAATTAGTTAAGCTAATTATCTGAGAATAGAATAATTATCATGGGTTTTCTAACTTCTAATTAACCTACAATAAATAACTCAATTCAGTTTGAACGTATTTACTAATTTCCCTTATTTAATTTGTCCAAACAATAGAGTAATTCTGCTTAAGTAATTAGCTACATTAATTTTCTAGGCTTATCCTAATTATCACGGGTTTTTGAACACCTAATTAACCATTGGTAATTATATGGAAGTGTTTAAATTCCTTTTACTAATTTAAATTCCTTTTACTAATTTCCCCTATTAAAACGTCTAAAAAACCAGAGTATTTTAGTTAAAGTAACTAGCGGAATTAACTTCCTGACCTTATCCTAATTATCACAGGTACTTAAACATTTAAATAACCACTAATAAATATATGAAAGCATTTGAATTCCATTTACTAATTTCCCCTATTAAAATTGCTCAAAAAATAGGGTATTTTAGTTTAAATAATTAGCTAAATTAGCTTTCTGAACTTCTCCTAATTATCACGGGTTATTGAACATTTAGTTAACCACTGATAATTATATGGAAGCATTTAATTCCATTTACTAATTTTCCCTATTAAAATTGCTCAAAAAATAGGGTATTTTAGCTAAAATAATTATCTAAATTAACTTTCTGAGCTTCTCCTAATTATCACGGGTTATTGAACACCTAAGTAACTACTGATAATTATATGGAAGCATTTTAATTCCATTTACTAATTTCCCCTATTAAAATTGTTCAAAAAACACAGTAATTATGCCTAATTAATTAGCTATATTAATTATCTGAGCTTCTCCTAATTGTCACAGGTTCCTTAACATCTAATTAATCATTGATAAATGTATCTCAACAATTGAAATCAATTTACTTATTTCCCCTATTTAGTGAGGGTAGTGTGGCGCTATCCATTGTAGACATCCTGCAAAGGATTGAACTTGCTTACGATCTTACAGTTGATTTGGAAAATCCAATAACTTCTTTAAAACATGATCTTGCATTTTGATACAACCAGAGAAGATCTCCACCACCAAAAAAGTAGTTTGTGGTTAACCGCAAAGCTCCATTTTCTTAAGATTAAGAACTAATCCAGTATTTTGGAGCGTTTGCACAAATCGCTTCAGATGCTTGATATGACTTTCAATGTCCTTAGAGTAGACAAGGCTATCATCAATATATAGCAGTAGGAATTCTCTGCAATATGAAAATAAAACCTCAATTATTTCTTGACAGAGTGAGGGGCTGTTTTTAGTCCCATGGGTAATACTGTCCATTCAAACATTCCTTGAGGGACTACAAAACTAGTTTTGTAGCAATCAACAGGTTTTATTTTAAACTACCAAAATGTGCTCTTTAGATCAAACTTTGAGAATACCTAACTATCCTTGATTCTGCGGAGTAGATCATCCTTTAATGGTAAAGGAAATCTCCTAGCTTCTAGCCAGTCATTGATTGGTTTGTAATTAATGACTAGCCGCTTCTTTGTAAGGTTTCCAGTTTCCAAAACCTTAAAAATTGTACAAACCTTGTAAAATTAAATGGAAAACCACTATTGAAGGATTCAAACACGGCTAATCTTGGTATTTTTGGAATCATAAGCAGAGCTTTACTATGTTTAGTAATTTTCAGAATCTGAAACCGATAAAAACTGGAGAAGTTACAGACCCTGGAAGATTACAATAGGAATTCAATTAGTAATGAAAATTGGATGGTTTCAATAATAATCATTAACAAGGACTTTTTACACTAAGGTTTCTAGAAATAACTAGGTATTCTAATTTTCATCATTAGAATCTGCAAAAATCAACTAAAGTAAATTCTAGAAGGTATGGGCGCTATGTGGAAGCTGGGGAAACCTACCAAGGACAGAGATAGCAACAGGTGGCACCATTTGCAAGCTGGGGGGCTGCTTGGAGTGTAGATACCTGCCAGAAGCTGCTTGGTGCCTAGAAAATCTAGAAAAGGATCCCCTTCTCTTCATAATTCCTTAGACTCGGAGCCTTGATACTCTCTCGCTCATCTAGAGAACACTACGCAGAAATCATTAGAGATTAATCTCTAGTTGATTAGCCTAAATGGCTGCCGACATGGCTCCCAAGAGAACCAGGGGAAATCCTCTGACTGAAGAAGAGGATGTTAGTAACAAGTGATAAAGCAACTAATGACCATGAAGCAAGGCCTAGCCATAGGCCAACAAAGGAGAGACTATGGGCACCTGCCCCACAACACATAGACGATCAGCCCTAGGTAATGAGTAATGATGGAGATACCATCATGGAAGAGTCGGTTACCTCGGCACGTGTGGAGTCTTTACTCCATGCTTGTTTATGTTTATGGATAGTACTTTCAAGTTTATCCTAGAGGAACCGCCTGGTTGTATGGGCAACTGGTTTTTAGCGTATGGGCGCCCGGACATTGGGTGAAGGCTTTTTCCACCCCGGTTTTATAAATAAGGAATGGGTGCTATTTTTCACCCCTATATAGGTGGTCTTGAGACAAGTTAGTACTGGTCAGAGATACTTCAGAATGACAGTACCTTGTCTTAAATCTAAAGATGTTTGTTTTCTGAAAGAATGTCTTCAATACTGTTTTCAAAGGTTGTCTTAATGAAATGCAGTTATGGAAGTTAAAAAGGAATCATTGTTTTAATTGTGAAAAGAATGTGGTAGTAATTAAACAACACAGAAATCATGTGTGAGTGCGGGGTGGTAAGTGGGGATTGACTAAGGTTGTCAATCATGGACGGGTGGACCTGATTAGTCAGGTAACTATCCATTCCCGTGCACTAAAACGTTTAGAAACTTCTTCACTTGGAAAAGGAATCCACCAACGGCTGTGGCCTCACATATGTTAGGGGGAAAAAAGTGTTGGCTAAGGAAACCTTAATCTGAAGGATGAAGATATAGGGCCGGAATTTTTTTTATGGTCCCGTTTCCACTGCGAGACAAGACTTGGTCTCTTCTAGGGCTATAAACCTAAACCATTGTCAATGGTAAGGGTGAATTCCCTGGAATTTTTCTTGTTTAAGGACTCTGACTTTAGTAGGCCTAGAGACCTATCAATGGTACCATCCCGTTTTTGGTGTCGGCAGGATTGGGGACATTACAAGTGGTATCAGAGCATGGTTTAATAGGGTCCTGACCTTAGGAGGGTAAAAGTTGAGAAATAGGCACAAGTTGTATTACATTTTTATTATGGTATATTGTAAAATGACAATTTCCCTATCAATACAGGAAAATATCCGCCAAGCTTACCAAAAGTTTGTGATTTTCAACATCATGTTCAAGGCTGCTTGTAGCTCCAACAACTTTGTACTTCGCAAGAGCATCATGCAGTTGTTAGATTTAATGTTCTCCCCTCCTCCTACATGGGGAATCAGCTGGTCATAGTTTGGCGGAATTTTCCTGATTGATGCGGGACAGTTAGAAGAGTTGACACTCAATCTAAAAAGACTCAAGTGGGCAGAAACACTTCGGACCATCGAAGTTTTCTTCTTCAGTGGGACTGAAGATCCAGATCATACCACTATTGTAGATGGGGTAGAAGTGTCAAAGAATCAGTGGGTCTATGATCAGGGAGCCATAGTAATATACCCAAGTAGGATCAGGACCATGAGGGTAGGCCCAAAGTTTAGGGGGCCAAAAGACGTCATCTTTTTTTATCCCCTGTCAGACCCACCAGTGGTAAAGAGGATGTTGATTTAGGGAATCACATATTGTATATATCATGAGTCCATCTTGTATACATATGAGTCCATCTTGTACATAGTATGAGTCAGCGTTGTATCAACCTTTGTATATACCATGGTTTTATGACATGCTTGTGTAGTTTAATTGAGATGGTGATGATGATTGTCAGATTTTTGCTTTTAGTGTTTTAAAAGTATATAGATTAGAGAACTTGCATGACAAAACAAAATTAGTGTAATCACTAAAGTATTTTCATTAATTACAAATTCAGGGAAATGCAAAAAGTCTCTATACTCCCACCCAGGAAAAGAAACTACTATTAAAACAAGTTCAACTCCCAACTTTCAAGGGAGAAGGAACCAACTTAGAATGTGATGCCGAAGCATGGCTCGATGCCATGGATGATTATTTCTTTGCAACAGGAACTGCTTCAAAAAATCAGGCAATGTTAGGAATGTTTCGACTCACCAGAGATGCCAAACTCTGGTGGAAACAATACTGTAAAGATAATCCTTCCATTAGTCCCTCTTGGGAAAGAATGAAGTAGGCAGTGAAAGAAAGATATCTTCCTCCATCTCACCAAGCTATCAAAATGAATGAGTTCTTCGCCCTCAAACAATTAGGGCTTACGTTGGAAGAGTATTACATCAAATATGTGTCTTTACGACGTTACGCACCACCAATGACTATCGAACAACAGATTGCTCGTTTCTGTCAGGGTCTAAACAAACCTTTGAGTAATCTCTTGGAAGCTATGAGACCCACCTCTATTCAAGATGCTCTTCTAAGAGCTAAATCACTTGAAGCTGAAGGAAATCCCCCTGCCAGGAGCTATTACAACTACAATAACTTTAGAGGAAGAGCAAGGGGTAATTATAATCAATGAGGTCAACGGAGGGCAGTGTCAGTTGCAACCACTATAGAACAGACCTCTCCGAACATCAGATGCTATGGATGCAATAGAATGGGACACTACAGGAGTCAATGTCCTGAGGGAAAAAATCCTCAAGTTGCTATCGGAACCACTCCTCACACTCAGATAGGACAAGGAAATAATCAAAGAGGTAGAGGTAATAGAGGAGGAGGCAGAGGAGCCAGAGCTTATGCTGCAGTAGGAGAGCCTACCTTGCTGGATGAGGAAGATGAAAGAGCTACTCTTTTTTCTGCCATTGATAACCCTGGAGCTCGGCAACAGTATGCTGTCATCCAAACCACTGCAAACAGAGAAGGTGAAAAATGTGAACTACTTATAGATTGTGGCAGCACACACTCTTTTCTCTCCCCTAAATGTTTAAGGAAACTTAAATTGAACCAATATCCCACCAAGAAATTAGTAGTAGAACTAGCAAATGGGAAAGAGTTTTTATCTCAATTTACAGCTGGGAAAGTTGAGTTTGAACTAGGGGGAACCCTAACTTCATCCTACTTTCGAACTCTTCCAGTAGGAATCTATGATGGTATTCTAAGAATGGATTGGTTAATCAAAAATCAAGCCCAAATTCACTGTGCTCAAGGGAAATTAACCTTCAAAAATCACTTAGGTGAAGAAACATTAGTACAAGGATTAAATGGGAAATCTAACGCTCATTTAGTCAAGGCTAGTCGACTTCTGAAGGGGTTACGTAAAGGGCAACAGATCTTTGTAGTAAAACTTAATAAGGTAGATGATTCAACGGACAACACAACTCCAGAATGGCTTAAAGAATTTTCGGATATATTTTCCAAAGATCTTTCGAATTTACCTCCTCCCAGGGATATAGACCACGAAATCGAAACCTTCCAAGGTAGTGAACCAATTTCAAAAAGACCCTACAAAATGTCCCTCCCTGAAGCTATTGAATTAAAAGAACAACTTTGTTAGCTTATTGAACAGGGATTCATAAGACCAAGCATTTCACCTTGGGGAGCGCCTGTTCTATTCCAAAAGAAGAAGGATGGATCTTTACGTCTTTGCATTGATTATAGGGGGCTTAACCAGGTATCAGTAAAGAATAAGTACCCCATTCCTCGCATCGATGAATTGCTTGATAGGTTACATGGAGCCAAGGTATTCACAAAAATTGATCTCAGATCAGGTTACCATCAAATCCGGATTAAGGAGGCAGATATTTACAAAACTGCTTTCAACACCCGGTATGGGCATTATGAGTTCATAGTGATGCCTTTTGGTCTTACGAATGCTTGAGCTACTTTTAATCGTCTCATGCAGGATATATTCAGAGAATATCTTGATGATTTTGTGTTGATGTTTTTTGATAATATCCTGGTATATTCCAAGGATGAAAAAGAGCATGAAGACCATGTATGTAAAGTACTTCATCTTCTATGCCAACATCAGTTATATGCCAAGATGAGTAAATGTGTGTTTTCCACGCTAGAAGTTAGTTATCTTGGTTTTATAATAAACCCTGAAGGAATTTCAGAAGACCCCGCAAAGATTAAAGATATAATAGACTGGCCACAACCCAAAATGGTCAGTGAGATTTGAAGATTTTTGGGCATTACAGGATGGTATAGAATCTTCGTCAAGGATTATGCAGTTATAGCCACTGACGCATCTACTTAAAAAGATAGCCAAACTTACATGGGGAAAGGAACAGGAGGATTGTTTCTTCAAATTAAAACAAAATCTCACATCAGCTCCTGTACTCAAACTTCCTTACTTCACTAAAGAGTTTGAAGTAGTAACAAATGCCAGCGGTCTTGCTATAGGAGGAGTCTTAAACCAAGAAGGCAGACCAGTCGCCTTTACTTCGCAAAAATTAAGAATCCACAAGCTGAATTATCCAACTCATGATCTGGAACTCCTAGGTGTCATCCATGCCCTAAAACTCTGGAGGCACTATCTTCTAGGATGGAAGTTCCAGTTAATCACCGATCATCAAAGTTTTCTCACAAGAGACACTCAACATGAGGCAGAGAAGATGGATAGAACACCTACAGGAATATGACTTTGAAATAAAATATAAACCAGGGAAAGAGAATGTGGTTGTGCTGACGCTCTTAGCCGTAAGGTTTTTCTTGGGGCTATTTTCACAGTCGACAATCCAATCCTAAACAAGGTTAAGGAAGCTTCACTAGAAGATAAGGATTATCAAGAACTTCTACAGGTTATCAAACAACAGAACCTAAAGGAGAAAGAGAAAGATAGAATCAAGGATTATACACTTGAGGATGGGCTTCTTTATTATAAGTATCGGCTTTACATTCCTAAAATTCCAACATTAAAGGAGTTAATCCTTTATGAAGGACACAACACCCCAGTTGCCGGCCATCCTGGTTATGCAAAGACCCTTAATGCCATAAGGAAAAGTTATTTCTGGCCAGGAATGAAAGGAGATATACTTTTCTACATCAGACAATGCCTATCTTGTCAAAGGATTAAGGCTAAATGAGTGATGATGCCAGGGAAACTTCAACCTCTGGACATTCCTCAAATGAAGTGGGAACTCATTAGCATGGACTTTGTAACAGGCCTTCCCACTGTTCAAGGGGGTTACGATTCCAGATTCAAGGATGCTGAGCAATGGTATCATTCGATTCAAAGAGAACTACTAGCTGGTGTGAATGATATGCTGTCATTCCGATTATTTTTATTGGGAATACCATTTACCCTAAGAAGTGATTTGAAACATTTTGATAAATTCCTCCAAGAAAAGAATGCATGAAAGGTGGGAAATGCTCGTATCTACAGATGGGCATACAAACTAAGTCATTTTGATGTGACTTATGAATACGTGCCTGGTTGCAAAACTAACATTGTTGATATGCTATCTCGCGTAAAGCAACCTAAGCCATGACGTCACACTCCATTATTGAAAAAGATACGATCTCTGCATCAATGACAAAAAAAGATGTTGTACTTTTTGTATAAATCCCCGCACTAAAACTGTCTAAATGACACTTTGTAAAGAGTACACTCACTAAAGTAAAGCACCCTAATATGTGCTCGAAACCCTATAAAATGACACTTGTAAAAGCTACACGCTCTTATCCCGCACTGACGTATGCTTGAAGCAACCCAGACTCCTCTACTATAAAGAAGGCAGAACTCGAAGAGAAGGGGGACCTTTCATCCAGAGCTAATAGCTTACAACCTATAGTTTCCTTAGGAGTCTAGTAACCTTAGCAGTTTAATCTCTGCACAGTTTGTAATCTTTTGTTCATCTAGCTTTTCTAAATCTTCAAGTCTCTCTGACAATTCATGCCTATAGTGGTTCTGGCATCATTATTTTGAGTTTCTTTAGCCTCTGCCCACTTAGTCAAATAGTCCGTAGCTACAATGATATATTGAGCTTGGATTCTGTAAGCAAGTGGTTGTACTGGCCCAATAAAGTATATACCCCATTTGGTGAAAGCTCTAGCTCCCATCATTGGTCTTAAGCGCATGCTATCTACACGTGTTGGCATTTTTGCTTGTTGACAAACATCACATCTCCGAACATATTCTTTGGCATCTACAAAAAGTGTTGGCCACCATATGATTGCCATTAAGATTTCTCTTGCGATGTCTCACTAGAGAAGTGACCTCCAGCTAGTCCTGCATGTGCTTGTTTTATAATTGGAATATACTCGTCTTTATTTGCACAAAGACGCAAATGTTGATCCTTACCTCTCCAATACAATTGGTTTTCAATAAGAGCATAGTCTCTTGCTTCAGTTTTAGTTGCTCTTTGACGGAGTTTACTCATATCCTCAGGAAATGTTCAGCTTGATAAGTAAGTAACTAGATAGTTACTCCACTTAGGAATAGGTGACATTTGGAACAATGTTACATGAGGTATGGGTGTTTGTTTTTGACATTGAGGATAATCCTTTACGAAAGAGCTAACATCACTCCTCATAGTTGGTTGTTGACCACTAGGTCAACAACACAACATAACTCAAGTTTCGTACCAAAGTCTTATCTTATGCGAGTTATGAAATGCTGCGGATTATGGCTATAAACATCATTTGTAATGAGTAGTTATTCTAGTTTCAAAAGCCGGGGTGCAATGGCACTTCCAGATTGTAAATACAAAGCCGTTTGACCCTTTCAACCCCATTTTTGGTTAAACCTAAGGTAGCCTTAGTATATAAGGTACCTAGGTCATTTTGTAAAGGGGGACTTTTAATCATAATCAAAACTTTAGCGCTGCCATCTATTGTGTGTGAGAGAGAAAGAGAGTGAGCGTGAGCTTTATCCTCTCACTACGCTCGGCTCGCTCAACACATTGGAGATCCGACTGCACCATTGTTGTAGGCTCGAGGAGAGCTATGCAACAACGCCAAGCATTCCACGCGAGATAAAGCACACACGCCAACGCATCTACTGCGAGCTATTTGTGGCCGTAAGTGTATCAAATGATGTCTGTTTTCTGCGTACTAGTAGTCTATAGAATCGTGGCAACATAAGCTACGCATAGGTACTCATAAATTTCAGTTTCGTGCACTTTCAAAATTCTGCTCTGTCATCCTACGCGTTTTCCGCAGATGGGTTTAGAGTGAGGGTTTTGAGTGTAGAAGCTTAGGGACAGGTGTATCCTAGTGAGGGGTTGGTGTTCCTTAAGTTTCGTATGAATCTGGCATGATTAGGTGAGTTACCTTCCGTATGTGTGTATGTGGCTAGGTGGTGTAGTTGAGGGCAGTGAGGTTCTTGATTGTGGTTTAGTTGGCCTTCCAAAGTGTTGTATGTGTAAGATGGTCTCAGCCTGACAAGCTAAAGAGATTTCCTCCGTGTGCCTATCGTGTCATCTGTGTCCTCGATTGACATTATGTTGATCTAGGTAGTGTTTGCATGTACTTCATGGGTGTGTGAGTCGCTCGTGTCCAACATTGGCGCCGCTGCCGGGGACACAAGGACCTAAGTAGGTTTCCTACTAACACTCGTGTGATGGTTGCTTGATTTAGTTTCGGCTAAAGAAAGCGTTTTTCTTAAGTGGATCCGGAAGAGGATATTCCGCGATCAAGTGGATAGCCAGAAAGTGTGTGTCTTGTCGAGGGTTTGCAACTAGATAGGTTTAGTTAGGATCTGTGGATTAGAGTAGTTGTTGGTGGTCAAGTGATTTGTGAGGTGATAAAAGCGTTTACTAGTCCGTGTGTGGCAGTGAAGCGGTTTTCTACTCATAGATGCAAAACCCCATATGATTTGTAGGAGTAGCTTTAGGTAAGTGATCCGATTCTGATCTAGAGCTATTCAGCACTGAATTCTTTGCTAACGTGCTTGATTGCATTTGAAATCACGGAAAAGTATGCTTTTGAGGGTAAAAATGCATTAAACAAGCTTTTTTGGATATTTTTGTATGACTGACTGATGCTGTGCATATAAAAGAGAATTTGCAAGGGTTCTGTGAAGAAAACCTGCAATTCTGTAAACATAGACATCCTACGCGTAGGATGTCTCAAGGGGGTTTTGGAGACCAAATTTGAAAATTCTGACTGCACCAGTGGGTTCAGAGGGTAGGTTTTACCCTAGTAACATATTGACTTGAGTGTTTTTCCCTATTTTTGTTGACTAAAAGCCAAAAGGCGGAGTCAAAAAACGTAAAATTTCAGCAAAGGCTTAATTGAGTGATTTTTGCATGTTTTTGCAATTGTGAAGCATACTTGCACTTGCTGAGAGCATAAGGAAGCATCAGGGACACTTCAGTCTCAAAAAATCAGCAGTAGACATCGTACGCGTAGGATGTCTACAGGGTGATCTGGGCATTTTTTTTGAAAATCTGAGGTTACCCGTGTGTTCAGAAGATAGGTTTTACCCTATTTTCACTTGGAAAGTGAAAATTTGACCAAATTTTGACAGATCAAAGCCAAAAGACGAGAATTGCCAGACATCCTACCCAAATTGTGTCCAAGGCCTAATTTTGAGACCAAACCATAGGATGACTCCAAAGGCATGTTCTAAATGTTGTATTGAGTGCATGTGATAAATTTCATCTCATTTGGGTCAGTGAAAGGAAGATTGAACAGACTAGCATTTTTTGACTGAAAAAAGGCAAGAGCAGCTAGTTTTGGGGTCTTTTGACATCCAAACTCAAATCTAAGCATAGCATTGGGTTGCTGACAGGGGAAGCTGTGGCTCAAGTTTGGTGCAATTCTAAGCACTTAGACATCCTATAGGTAGGATGTCTTCACCATGATTTAGCACTCCAAATCAACCTCTGAGCATACCACAGTGATCAGCACCTTAAGGAGAGTCTGTGATTCAAATTTGGGGCAATTCTGAGCAGTTAGACATCCTACGCGTAGGATGTCTAAGGCATGATTTAGAGGCCAAATTCAAACTGTGGACATAGTAGGGTGTTGTATAGCCTTAGGCAAGCCTCCTAGTCAATTTTGGTCAAATTTGGAGTTGATTTGACTTGGGAATTCATCAGAACAGACATCAAGCTTTTGGAACAGATTCTTGATCATTTGACCAACCTATAGGTGTCAGAATCAAAAAGTAAAAATAGCTGTGAGCTTAGCACATCAAGGGGAAGCTATAGTGCAAGTTTGAGCTGAAACAGAGCAAAAAGACATCCTACGCGTAGGATGTCTCTAGGGTCATAAAGTGGTCAAAATTCTACTTTGGCCATACAGGGAGGTTCTAAGTGTCTCAAGGATTCCAGAACTTTTTTCAAAAGTGAATTTGGACCTTGTTTGGCCTATTTACCAAGCAAAGACAAGAATTGTCAGACATCCTACTCTGGGAGTGCACTAGAAGCTTATGAAGCCCAAATCTTGACCTATTGGCATCCAAATTCCAATCTAAGCATAGCATTGGGTTGCTGAGCACTAAGAGAATCTTGGGATCAAGTTTGGACAAAATCTGAGCAGTTAGACATCCTACGCGTAGGATGTCTCCAGCTTGATTTAGGACTCCAAACCAACCTATGAGCACACCACTGTGATCAGCACATCAAGGAGAAGCTGGGGTGAAAATTTCAAGTCATTCTGAGCAAAAAGACATCCTACGCGTAGGATGTCTCAAGGCCATTTTTAGGTCCAAATGAAATTCTGAGCATACCATTGTGTTGCTGGACTTAAGGGGAGTCTCTGGACCAAATTTTGTTAAGTTCTGAGCATAAAGACATCCTACGCGTAGGATGTCTCTAGGCCAGTTTTAGGGTCCAACTGTACTTTTGACCATACAGGAGTGTTCACAGTCTCACAGAGATCCCAAATCTTCTTTTAAATTTGAATTTGGACTCATTTGACCATTCTAAATTGCATTTCAATGTTTTGGCCATAACTTTCACAAACGGTATCGGATCGGAACCATTTTTATATCAAAACATAGCCTGAGAGCGGCTCTACAGATCTTAGAGCAGAACTTGAACTAAATGCATGCCCACGACAACCATTTAGTTCAACTTTGAAAAAAAACGTCGTTTGAGGCCTCAAAATACATCCGCAAGTTAGGGGTGTCTGAAAGCGACAATTTGCGAGAATTGTGACGAAATGCTTGCGGTTTTGGACATAGTTTCGACTTTTCCCTAACCAAAGCACTTGAACACAGTGGACTAAGTCTACTTGAACCAAGCAAAAGCTCTTAAGCCTAGAAATCATGTCTACCCTAGATTCAAACGCAGCTTACACAAGCTTGGAGATCCCGACAATAGAGGAATATCCTCCCACAATGGATCTTCCAAACTTGCAATTGATAAAGACCCATCTTGTTGAGAGAGTTTGGATGATTGGTCATGAGAGTGAAGGACTATATAGATACATTGACAACAAGGAGGTCAATCTTTATAGGTGCTCAGATCCATACCTAGAAGAGATAACGGATTACAAGCTCTTATATGTCTACACATACGGAGTCGAATATCAATGGAGATCTATAGTTGTCGACAAGTATGGACGAGAATACAGAGTTGTAGAAAGCACAAATCCACAGACTGTACTAGAAAGAGGTGGATATTTGGTCAATGAAGGACCACAAATGCCTCCACCAAACATGAGAATTCCTATAGGAATTCCAAGAAGAGAGCCACCAGGATTCCCTTCAAGAGCGATAACGAGAGAAGGATTGGGAGAGTCTCTGGTTAGACTTGTAGACAATCGACGAGTTAGACCATCCCAAGTCCAAAAATGGGTAAACAGAAAATACTCCGGAGATAAAGATCGGAGAGATCACGTAACGGCTTTTAGAAGAGTGATTAGAGCAGAGAAAGTTTCAGATTTTGCGACACAGTTTGCGGGATTTGGATTGACTCTAAAAGATGATGCAGCTACATGGTTCAACTCGGTGGAAAAATGGGATTTTGAGAGCCTAGATGAGCTGTTTGAGGAGTTTATTGAAGAATTCTCACCAAAAGGCATTGCTCACAACACGGTCTCGCAAATCCATAGATTCAAACAGAAAGAGAATGAATCAGTACGCAAAGCATCATTACGGCTCAAGAGATATGTTAAGCTCTGTCCGAGAGAGGAATTACCTACGCAAGCACGACTGATGCTGATCTTTATCCAGGGAATGAGAGATGAGGGCCTTCAGAAGGATCTGCATATGATAAGGAGGATGACGCTAAACGAGTTGATCAAAGAGGCTCTTTATCTAGTGGATAACTGTGAGGCATACAAAGAAAAGGACTTAAAGAGTCAAGGAGATGACACATCCTCTCAGCACAATGTTTCACAGATAAGTGAGTCCATTGCCAAGCCAACGGAAGCTATTGATCAAGAAAAGCTTATCGACGACTTGGTCAAGAGGTTGATTCCTCTTGTAAGGTCTGATTCGGGAGAGCCGAAGTGGTGTGAAATTGAGAGAAAATGGACGAACCATACGGAGGAAGAGTGCTATTATAGCATGGAAAATGCTAGGGAAAGGTATGTACAACCTGTTCCAGAAGCACCTAGTCCACCTAGATACATTATGGGGAATGCACCAAGACCAGTAGGAGTTTTAAGGCCACAGATTGTCTTAGGATAACAACCTCCGCTGTTGCCAGGTGCTAGAATGCAGGTAGACATGAGATACATGCCAATGATGGAAGCATCAAATAAACCAACGCAAGTACCAACTACAATGTGGTATAGCAACCAAAGTGAGTACTACCCTTCGGAGCAACAAAATGTGAGAGAAACACATGGAGTGGTGAGGCCGATACAACCTCCACCTCCTGGGTTTCAGTCGAAAGAAAGAAGGTATGAAATGGACAAAAGGACATTGCGATTCATTGCAAATAGCGGCTTATCTAGGTCAAGCTTGCTTATAGCCAAGAGGAAATGCTAAAAGAATCTCCTCAACCACAGACAGATTGTCACAAAAGTCGTGACAACCACTTGGTCAAACAATGTCCTCATACGGAGATCATTGAAGTAAATGCCTATTGTCTTGAGTGTGGCATCACTCACTTGATCCCCGATTGCCCGAAAAAACCAAACCAAATCAGGAAAATCACGACAAATGTATCAAGGATTGTTCAACTACCTAGTAGCTCAGAAAATGAAAATGTTGTACCAGTTCAAGTAGTTACGAGAGCACAAGCTCAAAAGAAAGCTAATGAGAATCCAGAGACAAAGAACAAGGAAAGTGACATGAGTCCAAAGACAGACGATGGACCAAAGACAGACGCACCTAGTCAGAAAACCAAGAGCAAACAAAATAGTTGGAAAGCTAGAAAGACAAGCATGAAAGCACGTAGGGAACGAGAGCAAAAATCCCTAGCTGAGAAGCTTACCGAAGCTGAGGAGAAGATAAAACAACATGAGGAAAAGGAGGCACCTTCTCTTACACAGATGGTTAAACCTCTAGAATAACCATCTACGGATGAGAAACCGAGAAGTGCTAGTTTAGGAGGATCTGTGTTGGTAGAGAAGGTTAATGAGACATTAGATGCCCTCTTGAAAGCCTATGATGTGAGGCTCAAAAACAACCAAACCCAAGAACACACGTGGATGACATATCCCTATTCGGAACTAGAAAAGAAAAAATTTGAAATGTGCCAGAAAATGATTCAAACAGCCCAAGCCTTACTGGAACCACCAGTTGCAAAACCTGAGGATGTGATCCGTGTCATGCCTACACAATTAATCTGTAAGGTCTCCGAACCCGCCGACACCAAAAGCGGGATGGAACCTTTGAGAGGTCTCTAGGCCTACTAAGGTCAAAGTCTTTAAAAAAAGTTCCAGGGAATTCACCCTTACCATTGACAATGGTTTAGGTTTATAGCCCTAGAAGAGACCTAGTCCTGTCTCGCAGTGGAAACGGGACCCTAGAAAAAAAAACAAAAAAATCCAGCCCTAAATCTTCATCCTTTAGATTAAGGTTTCCTTAGCCAACGCTTTTTTCCCTCTAGCATATGTGAGGGCATAGCCGCTGGTGGATTCCTTGTCCAAGTGAAGAAGTTTCTAATCGTTTTAGTGCGCGGGAATGAATAGTTACCTGACTAATCAGGTCCACCCGTCCATGATTGACAACCTTAGTCAATCCCCACTTACCACCCCGCACTCACACATGATTCTATTGTTGTTTAATTACTACCACATTCTTTCCACAATTAAAATTATGATTCTTTTTTAACTTTTCAAACTGCATATCCTTAAGACAACCTTTGAAAACAGCATTGAAAGAATTCTTTCAGAAAACAGACATCTTTAAACTTAAGACAAGGTACTATCATTTTAAGGTATCACTGACCAGTACTAACTTGTCTCAAGACCACCTATACAAGGGTGAAAAACGGTACCCATTCCTTATTTATATAACCGGGGTGGAAAAAGTCTTCACCCAAAGTCTGGGCGCCCATACGCCAAAACCAGTTGCCCATACAACCGGGCGGTTCCTCTAGGATAAACTTAAAAGTACTATCCATAAATATAAACAAGCACGGGGTAAAGACTCCACATGTGCCGAGGTATGCAATGCTTAACTTAAACTGAAATCTAAAAGTTTATTAATGGCATAATTGAAATCCACCTGGGACTAGTCGTCCATCTACTGTGAGGCAGGTGCCCGTAAACTCTCCTCTATTGGCCTATGGCTAGGCCCTACTTCATGGTCGTTAGTTGCTTTGTTGCGTTTGTTACTAACATCTTCATCTTCCGTCAAAGGGTTCCCCCTGGTTCTCTTGGGAGCCATTTCGACAGCCTTATAAAAAGACTTAATCCATTAGAGGATTTATTGAATAACATTTATTTTTCCTTGTTTACCCAAAAATAAGGGTTTTGGACCTCGGTTAATTCTTTGGCACTTAGATAATTTTATTTCTTAATTTTTTTTATCCATTATATACAAAAATTGGTTACTTTTGACCAAAATACGTACCTAAACTATTTATCTAAGGTTAGGATAATTATAATAGATTTTCCAAGGTATATTCCTTCTCTGGTATTGATATCAAAGGGTTTCTATTTACTTTACTATATTTCCCTTTTCTATTCTTCCCAAAAATTTGAGTAATTTTACTAGGATATATAATTAAACTAATTTTCTAATGGTAGCATAATTACAGGTTCCTTGAGGTCTAGTAAACCTCTGATAAAGATCTCAATTCAATTTAAATCTATTTACTAATTCCCCTATTTAAATTTCTCAAAAAAACAGGGTATTTTAGCTAAAGTAATTAGCTAGATTAATTTTCTGACTTTCTCCTAATTATCACGGGTTTTTAAACACCTAATTAATCCCTGATAATTATATGATAGTATTTGAATTCCATTTACTAATTTCTCCTATTAAAATTTCTCAATAAACAGGGTATTTTAGCTAAACTAACTTTCTGAACTTCTCCTAATTATCACGGGTTATTGAACACCTAATTAACCACTTAAAATTATATGGAAGCATTTGAATTCCATTTACTAATTGTCCCTATTAAAATTTCTCAAAAAACAAGGTATTTTAGCTAAAATAACTAGCTAAATTAACTTTTTGAACTTCTCCTAGTTATCACGGGTTATTGAACACCTATTTAACCACTGATAATTATATGGAAGCATTTGAATTCCATTTACTAATTTCCCCAATTAAATTTTTTCAAAAAACAGAGTAATTAGGCCTAATTAATTAGGAAAACTTCTCAAAAAATTATAGGATAATTTTCCTAGATTAATAACTGTCTAATGTATCTTTGATAAATAATTCAACTTAATCTAATCCTAATTAATATTTTTACCAATATTTCATGGTTAAATTGGCTAATTTCAGCCCTAATATGAGAGGATAAATAATTAGCTTAGTATTACTAAGCTTAATTATAATAATCATCAGAGATTAATTAATTTAAAGAGGTTTAAGAAGCATATATAGGCCTAATCTTTGATTAATTAACCATTTATCTTAATCTAACCTTACTAATTAAGAAGGATTATGTTAATTACCGTTAGGGTTAATCAATTAGAGATTTAACTCTAATGATTTCTGCGTAGTGTTTCTCCCTAGATGAGAGAGAAATTCTCAAGGCTCTGAGTCTAACAATATATGAAGAGAATGGTCGTATTTATAGCTTTTTCTGGGCATCTGGCAGCTTTTGGCAGCTTTCCCCTAGTCCAAGCAACCCCCCAACTTGAAAATGGCGCATTTTTCAGCCATCACTGCTCCTAGCAAGTTTCCCCAACTTCCACACTCACCCCATACCTTCCAGAATTTGCCTATTTGATTTTTGCAGATATTCCATGATGAAATTTGGAATTTCCTATTTAACTCTAGAACCTTAGTGTAAAGAAGTCTTTGCTAATGATTCATAATGAAACCATCCAATTTTTGTTATTAATTAAATTTCTATGGTAATTTTCCAAGTCCAGTAACTGTTCCCGTTTTTATCGGAATCAGATTCTGAAAATTTCTAGACATAGTAAAGCTCTGCTTATAATTCCAAAAATACCAAAATTAATAGTGTTTGGGAGTCCTGCAATAGTATTTTCCATTAAGTTTTTCAAGCTTAGTACAGTTTTGAAGGTTTCGGAAACTGGAAACCTTACAATCACCCCAACTTAAGGATTTGATGTCCTCATCTCAACCAAAATTGGGAAAATCCTTGTGAAGGGATACTTCATCCTCCTAGGTGGCATCCTCGGTAGGGTAGTCCTTCCATTTGACCAAATATTCTCTAATAACCCTGTTTCTTAGACTCCTTTCCCTGGTATCGAGAATACAATCTATCAATCATTAACACCATTTCAATTTAACTACACAAGCATGTCATAAAACCATGGTATATACAAAGGTTGATACAACACTGACTCATACTATGTACAAGATGGGCTCATACTATATACAAGATGGACTCATGCTATATACAATGTGTGATTCCCTAAATCAACAACCTCTTTACCACTGGTGGGTCTGACAGGGGATCAAAAAAGATGACGTCTTTTGGTCCCCTAAACCTTGGGCCTACCCTCATGGGCCTGATCCTACCTGGGTATATTACTGTGGCTACCTGATCATAGACCCACTGATTCTGTAACACTTCTACCCCATCTACCACAATGGTCTGATCTGGATCTTTAGTCCCACTAAAGAAGAAAACTTCGATGGTCTGAAGTGTTTCTGCCCACTTGAGTCTTTTTAGATTGAGTGTCAACCCTTCTAACTGTCCCGCATCAATCAAGAAAATTCCGCCAAACTGTGACCAGCTGATTCCCCATGTAGGAGTAGGGGAAAACATTAAATCTAACAATTGCATGATGCTCTTGCGAAATACAAAGTTGTTGGAGCTGCAAGCAGCCTCGAACATGATGTTGAAAATCACAAACTTTTGGTAAGCTTGGCGTATATTTTCCTGTATTGATAGGGAAATTCTCATTTCACAATATACTATAATTAAAAATGCAATACAACTTATGCCTATTTCCCAACTTTTACCCTTCTAAGGTCAGGACCTTATTAAACCATGCTCTGATACCACTTGTAAGGTCTCCAAACCCGCCGACACCAAAAGCGGGATGGAACCTTTGACAGGTCTCTATGCCTACTAAGGTCAAAGTCCTTAAAAAAAAGTTCCAGGGAATTCACCCTTACCATTGACAATGGTTTAGGTTTATAGCCCTAGAAGAGACCTAGTCCTGTCTCGCAGTGGAAACGGGACCCTAGAAAAAAAAAATAAAAAATCCGGCCCTAAATCTTCATCCTTTAGATTAAGGTTTCCTTAGCCAACGCTTTTTTACCTCTAGCATATGTGAGGGCACAGCCGCTGGTGGATTCCTTATCCAAGTGAAGAAGTTTTTAATCGTTTTAGTGCGCGGGAATGGATAGTTACCTGACTAATCAGGTCCACCCGTCCATGATTGGCAACCTTAGTCAATCCCCACTTACCACCCCGCACTCACACATGATTCTATTGTTGTTTGATTACTACCACATTCTTTCCACAATTAAAATTATGATTCTTTTTTAACTTTTCAAACTGCATATCCTTAAGACAACCTTTGAAAACAACATTGAAAGCATTCTTTCAGAAAACAGACATCTTTAAACTTAAGACAAGGTACTGTCATTTTAAGGTATCACTGACCAGTACTAACTTGTCTCAAGACCACCTATACAAGGGTGAAAAACGGCACCCATTCCTTATTTATATAACCGGGGTGGAAAAAGTCTTCACCCAAAGTCCGGGCGCCCATACACCAAAACCAGTTGCCCATACAACCGGGCGGTTCCTCTAGGATAAACTTAAAAGTACTATCCATAAACATAAACAAGCACGGGGTAAAGACTCCACACGTGCCGAGGTAACCGAATCCTCCATGATGGTATCTCCATCATTACTCATTACCTGGAGTAAAATATTTCCAAGGAATCAGAGGTGTCTTGAGACAAGCTGTCTTAAGGATGGCCAAACATTTCTTTCCTATTTCAACCAGTCATAACCCAATCAGTCCTTTCCTAATTACAATCATTGCTCGCGGGTTTCATGGAAGTTACCTTCCATTTACAACCAATTTTTTTTTTCCCCTTCCTAACCTTACGTATGCAATGCTTAACTTAAACTGAAATCTAAAAGTTTATTAATGGCATAATTGAAATCCACCTGGGACTAGTCATCCATCTGCTGTGGGGCAGGTGCCCGTAAACTCTCCTCTGTTGGCCTATGGCTAGGCCCTGCTTCATGGTCGTTAGTTGCTTTGTTGCGTTTGTTACTAACATCTTCATCTTCCGTCAAAGGGTTCCCCCTGGTTCTCTTGGGAGCCATTTCGGCAGCCTTATAAAAAGACTTAATCCATTAGAGGATTTATTGAATAACATTTATTTTTCCTTGTTTACCCAAAAATAAGGGTTTTGGACCTCGGTTAATTCTTTGGCACTTAGATGATTTTATTTCTTAATTTTTCTTATCCATTATATACAAAAATTGGTTACTTTTGACCAAAATACGTACCTAAACTATTTATCTAAGGTTAGGATAATTATACTAGATTTCCCAAGATATATTCCTTCTTTGGTATTGATATCAAAGGGTTTCTATTTACTTTACTATATTTTCCTTTTTTATTCTTCCCAAAAATTTGAGTAATTTTACTCGGATATATAATTAAACTAATTTTCTAATGGTAGCATAATTACCACAGGTTCCTTGCGGTTTAATAAACCTTTGATAAATATCTCAATTCAATTTAAATCTATTTACTAATTCCCCTATTTAAATTTCTGAAAAGAACAGGGTATTTTATCTAAAGTAATTAGCTAGATTAATTTTCTGACTTTATCCTAATTATCACGGGTTATTGAACACCTAATTAACCCCTCATAATTATATGACAGTATTTGAATTCCATTTACTAATTTTCTCTATTTAAATTGCTCAAAAAATAGGATATTTTAGCTAAAGTAATTAGCTAATTTATTTCCTGAACTTCTCCTAATTATCACGGGTTCTTGAACACCTAATTAACCACTGATAATTATATGAAAGTGTTTAAATTCCATTTACTAATTTTCCCTATTAAAATTTCTAAAAAAACAGAGTATTTTAGCTAAATTAACTTTCTGAACTTCTCCTAATTATCACAGGTACTTGAACACTTAATTAACCACTGATAATTATATGGAAGCATTTGAATTCCATTTACGAATTTCCCCGATTAAAATTGTTCAAAAAACAAGGTATTTTAGCTAAACTAACTTCCTGAAATTTTCCTAATTATCACGGGTTCTCAAACACCTAGTTAACCACTAATAATTATCTGGAGGTGTTTAAATTCCATTTACTAATTTTCCCTATTAAAATTTCTCAAAAATAGGGTATTTTAGCTAAAATAATTAGCTAAATTAACTTTCTGAACTTCTCCTAATTATCACGGGTTATTGAATATCTAATAAACCACTGATAATTATATGGAAGCATTTGAATTCCATTTACTAATTTCCCCTATTAAAATATCTCAAAAAACAGAGTATTTTATCTAAAATAATTAGCTCAATTAACTTTCTGAACTTATCCTAATTATCACGGGTTATTGAACACCTAATTAACCACTGATAACTTTATGGAAGCATTTCAATTCCATTTACTAATTTCTCCTATTAAAATTGCTAAAAAACAGGGTATTTTAGCTAAAATAATTAGCTAATTTGTTTTTCTGAACTTTTCTTAGTTATCACGGGTTATTAAACACCTAATTAACCACTGATAATTATATGGAAGCATTTGAATTCCATTTACTAATTTTCCCTATTAAAATTGTTCAAAAAACAGAGTAATTAGGCCTAATTAATTAGGAAAACTTCTCAAAAAATTATAGGATAATTTTCCTAGATTAATAACTAGCTAATGTATCTTTGATAAATAATTCACTTTAATCTAATACTACTTAATATTTTTACCATTAATTCATGGTTAAATTGGCTAATTTCAGCCCTAATATGAGAGGATAAATAATTAGCTTAGTATTACCAAGATTAATTATAATAATCAACAGAGATTAATTAATTTAAAGAGGTTTAAGAAGCATATATAGGCCTAATCTTTGATTAATTAACCATTTATCTTAATCTAACCTTACTAATTAAGAAGGATTATGTTAATTACCGTTAGGGTTAATCAATTAGAGATTTAACTCTAATGATTTTTGCGTAGTGTTTCTCCCTAGATGAGAGAGAAATTCTCAAGGCTCCGAGTCTAACAAAATATGAAGAGAATGGTCGTATTTATAGCTTTTTCTGGGCATCTGGCAGCTTTTGGCAGCTTTCCTTTAGTCCAAGGAGCCCCCCAGCTTGAAAATGGCGCATTTTTCAGCCATCACTACTCCTAGCAAGTTTCCCCATCTTCCACACTCACCCCATACCTTCCAGAATTTGCCTGTTTGATTTTTGCAGATATTCCATGATGAAATTTGGAATTTCCTATTTAACTCTAGAACCTTAGTGTAAAGAAGTCTTTGCTAATGATTAATAATGAAACCATCCAATTTTTGTTATTAATTAAATTTCTATGGTAATTTTCCAAGTCCCGTAACTGTTCCCGTTTTTATCGGAATCAGATTCTGAAAATTTCTAGACATAGTAAAGCTCTGCTTATAATTCCAAAAATACCAAAATTAATAGTGTTTGGGAGTCCTGCAATATTATTTTCCATTAAGTTTTTCAAGCTTAGTACAGTTTTGAAGGTTTCGGAAACTGGAAACCTTACATAATCCCACCAAACCAGGAACTAAAAGAGCCAGATTCTAGTCTTGAGCACAGACCAAACCTCAAAGACCCAACATTAGAACCAAGGATAGTACTGAATACCACAGATAACTCTTCCGCGGGATTTCACCAAGCTATACCTGAGGATTGTAAAGAGATAGATGGTCTTGACGAATTGTGGAAACAAGTTAGAGAGGCCAATGAAGCCGATGACCTAAGAAGACGAGTAGACAAGACTGGTGATGAACGAGGAGTGTTTCTACCACCAATAGAGGAATTTGAGATTGGATCTCAAATGAATCTAGACGTGCGATCGTATTGGGGCGACAAAGGATCTGTACAATCTATGGATAGTCAACCCCATTCCCTAAGAACACTACCATCCTACATGGGAAAGTATGAGACCAAGTCAGATGTGGTTGCAGTCCCATCACAGAGACTGTCTCCCAACAAGGCCATCGATTCAAAGGGGCTAGTAAATATTCTATCTACCCTAGTCACCTGTACAATAATGTTAGCCGAGTTGCTCAGAATAAGACCAAACATGTGGGCTAATGTGAGTAAATGTCTAGAGAAATTTGGTGTAAAAACCCCAATGACTCAAATAGAGGAAGGAATCAAAGAGCTTGAAATGCCAGTGCCATTAAACAAGGTAGGCAAGTATTACGAGGGAGAAGAGGGAAACACCACCCTTCCTGTGGAATTCAATAATGTAAAAACCATGGCAATCCTTGACAGTGGAGCTGGTGTGGCCATTGCAACCAAAGAGGTTTGGAAAAAATGGGGAAAACTTGCCTTGATATCCACACGAATGACCCTGCAGCTTGCAGACGGACACAAGGAAAAGCCCCTGGGACTGCTAGAAAAAGCACTTGTTACTTCTTGTGGCATTGAATATGAACACACTTTTGCTGTTGTTGACTTTGGCAAGAAGAACAACTATGACATCATTCTGGGAAGACCATTCATGCGACAATTGAAAATGATCCAAGATTGGGGTTATGACCATATATACATGAGACATATGGAAACCATAACAAAGATAAACTTGAGGGACCATAGCTATAGGGATGTGACGAGAACACCGGTTGAGGAGTTTGATTCCGCCACAGTAGCAGGATCAGAACTTCCAGCTTGGTTATTTAAGCCTAAAGAACTGTGGATGTGTGGAGCTTCACAATGTGGTAGCTTGAAACGTGAGGAATGTATCCTAGAGCGGGTTATAGAGGATATGGACTATATCCCAGAACCATTTCCTGAAGAAGAGTTAGAGCCTTTTGGATGGGAACACATCTTGGCTACTCTGGACGTGTGTGCCGTGCAGGATGCTCCCACAACAAAGTTTTGTGATGAAAATGGCTATGATGTCGTTCCTTATTTTGCAGTGAGTGTAATCCAAGAAAACGAAGAGATTCAGACATCAACAAGCTCTCGAAATAAGGAGCAAACAAAGAAATGTGGAGAATCAAAAGTTGAAGAAGACGACGAGTTCTATGACTCTGTAGAACACTTCGAGCTTCAAGAAGATCAACGACCCGGGAATCAATGTCATAGCTACACGAATAAAGTGCATCAAAAGTGGATTCCAAAGTTCTCGATGAAGACACAACCACCACAAGCATCCTCATACATGGCTCCTAATAAGCATGCAAAGACTCAGCTAGGAGGAATACGACCAGAGCAACGAGCTAACAATGCTCTAATCAATGGGCTAGAAAAGTCCTCCAAGAAACTACCACCCACGAGCAAACAGACAGTAACTTTCCACTACCAACCAAAAAATCAAGGGAAAGTACAAGAAGTCAACCTTGCTAAGGATAGTAGCGATAGTGATGAATCTTACGACATCCCCTATCATCAACTCAGGCCATCACTATCACCAACCCCTTCAGCAACAACCATGACAGGTCAAAAGAACGGGACAACAAGTCAAAGCCAAAAAGCTCGAAAAATCTGGATACCGAAAAGCCAGATCGGCCAAAAACAGATATCGATCAAGAAGACAAAGATCTCTAATGACAAATCACAAGATCCAACATTAAAACAAAAACAAGGAAAGCGTGCACGAACGGGTAAGAATATCACAAAGTCGCAAGCTTTCACAACTCAGGTTTGGGCTCCAAAGAAGTTGATTCAAGCACAAAAAAGTCAGGAATTCATTTGGATTCCAAAACAACCACAGTATCAACTTTCAAAGCCTAAATCCCGTCCCCAACCAAGCGTACAAGGGCCGAAGCAAAGACCACTGTCGACTCACACAACAAAAAGGTGGATCCCAAAGAAGTCTCTTCAAACACAAACGAAGCATGGGCAAGTATGGGTTTCCAAACGAGCGTCAGCAACAAAACAACCACCAATAATCACAAAGAAATGGGTCCCAAAGAAGAACAACAAAACTGTTGTCAGTGCATCGCCGCTTGAATTCTTACAATTCTTCCTACGATTACAGTATAGTTAGAAGAGAGCAAGTCGCTTCAATCAAGCAACGATACAGGAGCTTCAAAGACCATTACATTTCTTAGAATAGGAAGCCTCGCCAACAAATGCCAATAAGTAAATTGCTTATACCCACATCTTGCACAACATAAATCTTTTCCATGCATTGACTGTGTATGCATAATAGGGCTACATTACAAGGCCTGCATAGGGACAACTTTTAATTGCCCAAGCACAACAAATACCCTTTGCGATACCCTGTCGTAAAGGATGACTCCAAATAGGAAGGGGGGAGGCATTCTAAATGCGGACCTAACATTATGACTATTAGAGGGCAATGTTTTGTGAGATGCATTGAATTTTTGCGTTTTATTGTGATAATTTTTTGACGAAATTTAGAGTATATGCCCTCATAGTAGTGTTACAGAGGAGTATGGGGATGAAATCCAAAGATGAGCCCCTAGGGACATGTGTATAGTGTACATAGCATTTAGATTTCTATTTGAATGATTTTTCTTTTGATTAAGTTTTTTTAATATTTTCTTTGTTTATTATTAAGAAAAAATATAAAAAATCCATAATCCACATGAAGAAAAGACTGGCGAGAGGCCTGAGCACTACAAAGAGAAGAAGGTATAGGGAAACGATGAAACTTCACGAAGTATGTCTCAGCAGCCACTACAACAGCCGAAGAACTTGTCACAAAGCAGTGTCAACAGGCAACCAACAAGTCATAAAAGTCAGAGTCGAGTAGCTAAGCCACAAAATGAGTGAGGTGTTAGTCCCAAATCTTCAAGTAATATTCTCTATGGTCTAAGCGTCTTAGCTATTCTAGGTACTGCTCAAGATGGAAGAGTTGAGCATATTTACGTTGTGTCGCTCATGCTGGTATAGGTGAGCAAAAGAGTCGAAGTCGAAGTACTTAAGTCTAGTGAAGTGAGGGAGAAGGTCCAAAAGACACTCACGTACTGAGCACAGTGAGATACTAGTGGAGAAACTTCTACATCGACAACCCTTCTTGGAAAGGTGGAAGCTATTGAGACATCTTTGATGTCACATGTGCTACATTTATTCCTCGAAACACCCATCATCTCCTTCTTTCACATTGCATGCTTTTGTTGACAAATTTCTCATATGCATATAGAGTGTCCCATAATTGGCACTTGCATCAGGCACTCTTTCCGTGTTTCACCCAAGAACTCACCTTTCATGAACATGTACCTCACGTTCAAATGTTCAACTCCAATAAGAGCGTATACCAAAGGCATTTTTTTTCCCATCGGGTTTTTTCCCTTTGGTCATCCAGGTTTTAGACCCTAATCTAAAGACACCTATCACCATCCTCTTGTACATATTCCTTCTACATCAAAAATAAGGAAATGCTACTCAAATCAATTGACAAATAAATTGGAGCGCCAATTTCAGATCATAGCATACTTCTCCTCAATGGCGAGTTGAAGAATGGCCTACAATGACAAAGCTGTAGACAACACTAACAACATGATTGCACAGGAACAAAGAAGTCCCCAATGAAGAAGAGCAGACATAAAAGTAATCAAAGGATCTCAAAAGATGAATGGTTATGCTGATAGATGTCCGCTCTAATGGATCATAGTTCTTGTTGTGGTTCGACAAAGATATAAGCAGTGAAACATATGAAGCCAAAACAACAGTAAAGTGTTGACAGTTGGGTCAACAACACAACATAACTCAAGAACAAAGAAGTCCTCAATGACAAAGAGCAAACATAAGGGTAATCAAAGGATCTCAAAAGCTTGTCCTTGATAATGCACATCGAATGCTCGGCAAGGTTTTGAACCTCAAATTAGAATAATTAAGTCCTGGATTCGGCCTGACAGACAGACTTTGCATTGGAGTGCAACTTGGCCTAAAGAAGGGCCATACAATTTCTACAAAATCCTTACAAAGTTTTCATTGGCTCACAAGATCAGAAAGCCAATCACTCAATTCTACAGATTGTAGAAGTTGTTTCTGAGAATCACAAATACTCCGAATTGACAGATTTGCTGGAGCAAGTGATGGATGGAGCTTTCTCTATCCATGATGATAAGAGTCAAGTTAAACGACATTGGGTTCTTTTTGAATTTAGATCTGGCAGTACACCTATAATGACAAAAACAGATGCTGCAGCTCGGAGTGTGGATGTGAAACACATAAAGTTCGTCATCAATTATGATTTTCCTGAATCATGTGAAGACTATGTACATCGGATTGGACGAACAAGACAAGCTACTGCAAAGGCTATAGTATATACTTTCTTTACAACAACAAAATGACAACAAAGACCACATCGCCATCGACAATCAGGTCATGTCCAGGACGACATGAACGCGGAAGGGGGGAGTGTTGACCCCTGGGTCAACAACACAACATAACTCAAGTTTCGTACCAAAGTCTTATCTTTTGCGAGTTATGAAATGATGCGGATTATGGCTATAAACATCATTTGTAATGAGTAGTTATTCTACTTTCAGAAGCCGGGGTGCAATGGCACTTCGAGATTGTAAATACAAAGCCATTTGACCCTTTCAACCCCATTTTTGGTTAAACCTAAGGTAGCCTTAGTATATAAGGTACCTAGGTCATTTTGTAAAGGGGGACTTTTAATCATAATCAAAAATTTAGCACTGCCGTCTACTGTGTGTGAGAGAGAAAGAGAGTGAGCGTGAGCTTTATCCTCTCGCTACACCCTACTCGCTCAACACATTGGATATCCGACTGCACCATTGTTGTAGGCTCAAGGAGATCCGACTGCACCATTGCTGTAGGCTCGAGGAGAGCTACGCGACAACACCAAGCATTCCACGCGAGACGAAGCGCACACGCCGACGCATCTACGAGATATTTGTGGCCGTAAGTGTATCAAATGATGTCTGTTTTCTGCGTACTAGTAGTCTATAGAATCCTGGCGACATAAGCTAGGCATAGGTACTCATAAATTTCAATTTCGGGCACTTTCAAAATTCTGCTCTGTCATCCTACGCGTTTTCCGCAGATGGGTTTAGAGTGAGGGTTTTGAGTGTAGAAGCTTAGGGACAGGTGTATCCTAGTGAGGGGATGGTGTTCCTTAAGTTTCGTATGAATCTGGCATGATTAGGTGAGTTACCTTCCGTATGTGTGTATGTGGCTAGGTGGTGTAGTTGAGGGCAGTGAGGTTCTTGATTGTGGTTTAGTTGGCCTTCCAGAGTGTTGTATGTGTAGGATGGTCTCAGCCTGACAAGCTAAAGAGATTTCCTTCGTGTGTCTATCGTGTCATCTGTGTCCTCGATTGACATTATGTTGATCTAGGTAGTGTTTGCATGCACTTCATGGGTGTGTGAGTCGCTCCCGTCCAACATTGGCCAAAATACTCCAAGTCTCAAGATCCTTTGCATAGTTTGGTCTTCCGCAAAGTGAAGTCCTACAATTGTAATATGTGCTTGACTTAGGTATTGGGTTTTCTCTTTAGGATTAATGCATAAGAGCAAGAGTCCATCTCGATTTCTTTTGTATAGCCTGCCAGCTAGTAATTGATACATAGCCAATTGCTCAATTAATCCGATTGTAATAGGAAGTGGTATTTGCGAATCCACTTGAGCTATGGCCATCAATGATACTATATTTTTTGACCATTATGGAGTATTAACATGCACACTCTCTAGGATCATGGGGTCTACATTGGTCATGAATGGTGAATTTACTTCCCACCCCCTTCATTTACATCACTAGCTCCATGTCCAAAGAAAGTGGCTCCACTAAAAGTCTCTTTGGCAAGCAGCTAAGCACGCTCGGTTTGGACCGTGGGCCCATGGCATGCATGTCTTGGCTTGAACTATCTGGATTGGGCATCGAGTAACCTTCCATGACATCGTAGTCAGAGGAAGAGTCAGTAGATGCAATATGTGGGTCCTAAGTAGTACTACCTTGGGTTCCTGCTGAGGGCCTAGAGCCTAGTGTGGAGGAATAATGGGTGCCCACGTAAAATGAGACACTCTCTATATGATCTTCCTCTAACACACGACCAAAGCAAAGGTGCATGTGACCTCAACACCCTAGAAGTGTTGGTGAGTGCCCATGAAGGCCACTCACCTAGTTTTTTGGGTGTTTGCAACCCACATTTACTCTCAAATTTATTTTTTTCCCTTTCTTTTGACCAAGCCGTGGAATATAGCATGTGATAGCTCAAAATAAGCATCTTGGTTAGAGGGACGTGTTGTGCTTTACAGCCCCCAATTCAATTACTTAAGGCCCTCTGAATCCTAAAAACAGTCTTTTTTTAATCGGGAAGAAGGCTAAATTTAGTAAGTCCAAAGGTGTAAGTGTGAAGAGAAGGGTGGAGGATTTGAAGGACTTGTCCCACATGCCCTCCCTTCACCTTGAGGGAGTATTCTATATATATATATATATATATAGTAGTGTCTATACTATATCATAAGATTGAGGTTTGAGGCTTGGGCTTGGGCTTGGGGAATGATCTTGAACCCTTCCTTTTAATATAAGTAAATTTTCCAAGCGTGTTTTTTTTAAAGAAATCAAAAAAACTTTTTGTGGATAAGGTTGTGTTGTGTGGGCACCAATCTCATGCGCACAGAGCCTGCCTAATGCATGCAGCTGCATCTTGTAGCTCTGTGCGAACTAGCTACATCACAAATCAACACTAACAAAAATAACAACCTGCTCAACACTGCCCACTGCAAAAAACCTACACATTACAAAGCTACTAACACTAATAGACATGCTAAAATGTGAACATTGCAGCACTAACAGATCTAACGAAACCTTCTACAACGTGCACATTGTAGCACTAACAGATCTAATCCAAACCTGCTAAAACCTACACATTGCAGTACTAACAGATCTAATCCAAACTCAAAAAAAACCCCAAAAGGATAGAAGTGAATGGCTTCACGAGGTAGAAATGAGCCGCTCCTCGAGCTTAGTGTAGGGCATTCCCCGACAACGATGCCAAAAATGTGCCCTTTTGTCGCACGTGTCGGAGGCTGGGGTTTTTCCAAACACTATGTGCAAGCCACAAATGGCTACAAGCACACAACCAGACTATCCTATAGTAAGATCAAAGGAAAAATGGTGTGATACTCACTGCTCAATGCTTGCCATTGTGAAGGATTCTGTGCTGTGAAGAAGAAGGAGCCGCCGCGCCCGCGCTCAACCACCTCATTTTGCCAATCCGTCACAATGATCGATCACTCTCTCTCTCTCTCTCTCTCTCTCTCAAGCTCATACACACACACACACACACACACACTCACACACACACACACACACACACTCGTGAGTACACGATGGAGAAGAAGGTAGGGGTAGAGCAAGAGCACTTCTTTAGCATGCACCTCAAGAATGAGGATTTCAGGTCAAAATGGACCTTTTATATTAATCTGACCCATTCACACATGGGCACCCACAATGGCCGGCCATAGAAAAAATAATGTAAAAATGAGATAAGTGGTGCGCCTCTCATCATCGGCGATCACCTATGCACCTATAGAACTGACAAGCCCGGTCCATGACTCAAATAAGTGATAAGGCGTCTGTCAAAGGTGATAGGGTGTCAGAGAGTGGTTAACATTGTTGGGAATGCATCAAGAGTTTGGGAAGGATGAGATGACTATACATGAATCTAGGTGCATCAAGAGTTCTAGACACAATGAGATGGCTAGATTGAATTATTGAAACCCTCTAGTCAGTGTGAACTAAAGTCTATGATTTTGTAAACTGCATTATTAGTCCCTCATCGGATCCTTTCAGCACATATGAGATTACACAAGCCATACTCTTGCAAAGATAGGCATAGAGAGAGAACATCACACTCAACACTCAGCCATAGAGCAGATACAGGCTCACCCCTGAGTGTAGAAGTCTGTAACTAATGGGCTAGCCTCTAGTGCAAGGACTAGTGTCCCATACCACCAAGCCCACACCAAGCGTGTGTGTGGGTAGAACTGCCAAGGGTTGAGATTCCAAGTGTGGCGATCACACGAGATGTCTCATAAATGAGACCTCAATCCTATTTATAGGACTTCTTAACCTCCCTCTAAATAAGGGTGCATTCACGCTATCATGTCCAGCTCATCTCTCTGGAAAACAAGATCAATATGCTATAGTCATTTTTTCTTTCAAACATGCACTCAAACACTACTCACATGAAAGAGCACATGCATTAGGAGAAAGTTGGACTCACTTTTGGGCCCTGTAAGAAGTGCCACATCGGCTTAGAGAGAGAAAATAAAAATGTTAAATTGTGCACTTTATGTGATACTTTTTTGCGCCAACAAGAAGCCAAAATGACATTCTGTAGTAGGTAGCCGCCGTCTTTATCATTCTTATCCTTCATTCTCTTGTCAGGAATCCAACTAGCCGTATGAATAATGATTTGAAATGACAACTTACAAGCGTTCCCTCTAGAAACATAAGCCACATGAACTCTATCAACTGTAAACTTGAGAATATGGTCTTCCCTCCCAAAACCTAAGATATTTCATGAGTTTCGAGTGTCAGTCTTTTTCTGTATCAACTCTAGGAATGGATAATGCTTCTTTTTCTAATGAAAACACCAATTTGAACTTGCAATCCTCAGCCCCTTCATCTTTAACACTTACCCAAAGAAAGAACACACATCATCTTCATGTTGATGTATTGCAAGAGTACGCACCGTTGCAGAAATGTAGGAGGGAGTCTTTCTTATCTCAACGGGAGAAATAACTTAGAAGGACAAACAAGCAACATCATTTGGAAATGTGCACCAATGGGTTTATTTATCCAAAGGATCCTACAAAAAATGCTCCACCTCCCCTTGCTAATATCCCTAACCTCTTACATTTCACAGCTGATGGCAAGGATGGGCTATTGGGATACACCAAACATTTGGAAATGAGAGGATTGAATGCAGAAAGGCAAGGAAACTTTCTGGCGATGGAGAACATGCAGTTGAAGAAACTTAATGAAACATACTCTTAAAAGATTTCATCAAACAAAGAGACAATCCAAGGCCTTGAGAAGAAGATCACAAGTTTGCGAGAGAAAGACACCGTGCTTGGTAGTCGGAAAAGAAAACAAGATCTGTGCAACATTGAGAACATGAAGATTGGTATTGGTGGCCTGAAAAAATGAATACGAGCTTTAAGGTAACTCGAAGTTTGTTTCTGCTTTTGTATCTTCAATGTGCTTCACTAAGAAATGGATACACTTTCCTATACATGACCATAACGCATGGTGCTTTTTTGACAGGTCTTTACTGCATCCAAACTCGAACGGTGCAGGCTTCAATGCCGGAGTGCATTACAGCCGTCTAGTTCCAAAAGAAGTAGTTGAAGAGATGATAACTAAGAAAAAAATTCGTAAGTTAAAAGGGAGGCTCCTTACCTCCTTCATGAACAAGAATCAGTTGGAACCAATGGAAGTGCAAGCAATACTTGATGAGAGTGGCATCTCACAGATGGGATATAGGACACTCTTCAAAGCATTAGCTAAAAAGACTCAAAATAAACTACAGAGAGGATCATTGTTGCCAAAGCCATCACATGTAAAGGCTGCTCACCGCATGTAAACGATGAGGTGTTTGAAAAACTTGGGTCACCATTCCATATTGAAGAAAAATTCTTAGGAAAGGGCGGCAAAGAGGTACAGTTTAATGAGCACAACAACCTCTTCATTGATCTTGAAGCATTGCAAAGGTATGCAATTCACTTCTTTGACATCAGACGAGAGGAGTGCGGTGGGGTTCTCAAGTCTGCTTTGAAGCTCGACGAGTGCGAGGTCCTGAAGAACAAAAAGCTAGAGAGAGTCACCATTACCCTCATGTGTTAGGAAATAAGACATAGCTAAATAGATAATTGAGTAGATTACTTAATGGAGAGAGACAGATTTATATACACGAGATTATAGAGTAGAGAGAGAGAGAGAGAGAGAGAGAGAGAGAGAGAGTACACACGATATACGTGGTTCACCCAATGTGGGCTACGTCCACGGGAAAGCAGCCACTCAATGGCTTTAGTACTTCAAAACAAGAAGTAGTTTACAAAGGGATTATACCCTTAATGGAGCTCCCGCCTTGCTTCACTCTCACCACCTCACACTCACCTTGTTGCATCAACTTCACACTATGAAATGTGTGTAGAAATGGCCTCCTTTTATAGGCCAAAAGGGCTTCCCTCTCTTATGAGAGACATCCATGTGTAGCCGCCCTTGTGCGAATAAGTCCAAATCGGACCCTCCAATCCGCCCATGTGTGGCCGCCCTTGAGAAGACAAGTCCGCTTTTGAATTTGGCCACCGGCCACAGGCCATTGAATTCGGCCACCGGCCACCGGCCATTGACTTTCGACCACCGGCCACCGGCCATTGACTTCCGGCCACCGGCCATCGGCCATTGACTACCGGCCACCGGCCAATCGACCGGTTGTTTTCTGACCACTTTTCGGCCGCCGTCCGGCCATAATATTCCGGCGAAAAAGAATATTCCGGCAAAAAAAAAGTCTCGGGGGCCTCCACCCCCGAGGCCTTTAAAGTTGCCCCTGATTCTTGTCCGTGAAAATTTTGGTTTCCGGTGAGTGATTTTCCTTCACGCACGATGGCTTCTCCTCATAATGGGGGCCTTACAAATGTGCGCTTTTACCACAGAAAATTACAAGGGTAAATCAGGCTCCATACTTAACATCATGAACAGAGCTCTGGATCCATCAATAACAAAAAAGGATCCACGATACTTCAGTATGCAATCCAAAAACAACATTCTAACTCTAGGATCATTTCAGGTATACTTTGTTCACTCTATAATAACAAAAATATTGATTATTTGGTTGTTGATTTTGTGTTTTCGTTTTTCAGTGCAGGTTGATAAGGAAAATTTTGAAATCCTCGATTGGGTTTTTAGTCAAACCCAAATTCCTTCTATCATTAGTGAAAAAAGAAACGGAGCCTTTCTTTTAGTGGAAGGATTTGGTGACTCTACAGTGGAATGGCACATGGCAGGTGACTTAAAGACTCTTAAGTGTATGTACAACATAATAAACGGAGCAGCTGTGGCAAATTTATGCTTATATTGCATGGCTGATGCACAATCTCTTGAGAGTGTACAATGGAATAGAGCTCCCAATAGACATCTTCAAGATAAAACTTTTAGGCCAGTGCTTGGTATTCCTCTAAGTAGAGTTCACGTCTGTACACTTCATGCACTCTGTCGAATAATTGAAAAGGTGGTTCATTTGTACATATGTTTTGCATGGACATTAAAGCCAGAGAGTGAGTCAAAAAGAGTGATCAAAGCATTAGAGGGAGTGCTCTCAGACATTGGTTTGCATGGAGGCAATGTCAAAATCGAAGAGGACCCTAAGATGTCTCAAAGTCGTTACAAGGTACCTAGGAAAGCATCGATAGGCGACGTGAAGGCAAGAAGGTTTCTTGGGTTTAACCTCAAAGATTCAGATAGAGAAGAAAGGAGAAACCTGTTCAAAAAATGGAAATAGTTACACAGAGTGGTTAAAGACAATGCTGGTGGTGGGGCAATCCAGACATATCACACATTACATGGTGGGTTAGCATTCTATGTATACAAAACAAAATTTTAAATTGTACTCTATTGACCATTTTGTTTTATTTCAATGCAACACATACTGTTCAACCATGGTCCATATTTTGCCAAGACATACGGTTCACTATCAATATGGTCCACACAAGGCATGGAAAAAACCCACTACATGGCAAGAACAGGTTATTTTAAGCACACTAGACATGGGGGAGGAAAGGTTAAGGCCAATGGACTTATAGACGACTAATTCATAAAGCAAGGCAGAAGGAGCTTCTTAAGAGTTCAGAAATTACACGGTCTTTACAACACATCCGCAAAGAGAAGAAACAGATGGCTTGGGGAGATTCAAATGCAGGGAATGCCATGCCAGGTGGAGACAGTCATGAGTCAGGAGCGGGAGAAGATGGACCTGAGCCTGTCGTTTTTATCCTCTTTGATGCACCTCCTTCTTCCTCATTTTGTACCTCTTCGATGTGCAAGCTCTGTAGACGAGCTCGTTCCTTTGTTGATGGAAGCATCCCCATGGGCATCAGGCGTCTTCTTTCCCTTAGAAACAATGGCTTGTTGTATGGATCTAAGCTCTCTAGGTCTTCAACCCCTGCAACCAGAGCCTGAGCTGTGTAGAACATGAAATAGGGGGCTCTGAGTGCTTTCACCCATACCCAATGCCAAAGACGTGTAGAACAAACTGTTTCTCAATCAGAATTAGTCTTTCTGCGTTTAGTGGGAGGGGGTGTCCACCACACAATCTTGTAATAACTTTCATTGCAAACAGTGGGAACTTTGCATTGTCCTCGGAGTATTCCTTGTGGTATATTATGATCTACATAAAAATAGTAATGAATTTATGGGCCATAAGTGAGATGAGTACAATTGCCAAGTACTTGAATTGTTTCTACAAATCTTATTGTGGTTGAAATGCCCGATGTAGTGAGACAACGATGCATCCTTGCCTTGGACTCCAGTGACAAGCCCTTGCCGTGAGCCTCCCGCTCTTCTAAGGAAACTATCGTCATACACTAGCACGTGTTAACAAAAAAATTGATCATGATATTTTATCACTAGGCCATCTTCAATACCATCTAAATGCACGACAAAAATTCTCGTCCATTTGTAGAATCGACCTTCCCCACAAGTGAATAGACTAACTATTCATTACCTGAGCTCTGGGTGCCACGAGCCTACCCATGTTTTCCAAGTCGAGTTGTTTTCTTGTCGATTGAAACTGCTCATTTGTCAGTAAATTGGCCTCTCCAGACTTCGCTTCATTAAATGTATCTTTGATTAGTTTCCACCCTGAAGTAAACTGTGAGTCGCAGAGACAGCTGTGTCAGCAATAAGATGTTGGTCCACTCCATCATCATCCACAAATCCCATGTCTACCTCACAAAAATTCACAATTGCAGCTAGGCAGTAGTCCTCCCGTATATTCAGCTCATGCATGATATCTGTGAGCAGAACGTAGTGGGTGTTGTCCACCATAGCAAAGTTCGCAATTCAAAGGTAAAGTCACTTCCTTATTTGGGCTTTCTTGCTTGCACCCTATTGCTACATCCACAAGAGAAGCAAGAGTTAAGCCCGCATCAAATGTTTCCCTTAATACCTCTACCTGCTCCTCTTCTAGGTCAAACTGCACCTCCACATCCTCTACCTCTTCCTCCAGTGCCGATGGAAAACTACTGAAAGTTGTTGATTGGGAAGTCTCTGCCTCACCATTTGTCTGAAGTATAAGTAACAGAAAAACCCGTGGTAGAATTCCACTAAGCGACACTTTTTGAAGTGATTCATACACCTGTCTTGTACAAGCAGTGCATTGGAGGGACACTTTTCTAGACAGCAATTCAGTCTCCTTGAAGCACTCTTGTCAGGGTCAAGGTTGTCACGGTACACATATCTCATGCCATCAACTGTCATTGTCACAAGTGACTGCCTCATACTGTTGCAAATGGGTTTGTAGGTACTCAAATGAGCAATCTATAATCCTCTATATAGAAAACTCTGCATTAAACATTCCTAATAGTTCTGGTGCACGGTGGTGAGCACGAGCATTGTATTAGAACATGAATAGTTTTTCTTCACATGTATCCTCGCCCACAACGTCTGTCTCCAGGACCATGATCCCCATGACTGAAAGAAAAAGCAAGCCAAAACTACTTTTCAAAATTGGTCTGTATTTGGTGTCATAACCAAGCGAATATTGAGCCTCGAATACCCCTCAAGGTCTCTATTCGCTTGGTTCTATCATGTGCGCTAATGTCATAATAGGTGACATCACTTGAGTCAGAACCAGGCGAATGGGGGCCCCAATAATCTCCGAAGGGCCCTATTTGCTTGGTTCTGACTCGAGTTGAATTTCTGCTATAGCCACAACGTTTGTCTCTAGGATGCGGTCCTCCATGACTGAAAGAAAAAGCAAGGCAGAACTACTTTTCAAAATTTGGCCTGTATTTGGTGTCATAACCAAGCAAATATTGAGCCTCGAGTATCCCTCAAGGTCTCTATTCGCTTGGTTCTGTCTCGTGCGCTAGTTTCATAATAGGTGATGTCACTTGAGTCAGAACTAGGTAAATAGCGGCCCCAAGAATCTCTGAAGGACCCTATCCCAAGCATTCGGAACATGTGGATAAGAACATAGCATTTAACGTTATCAATGATAGATATATAGGCCTACTCACTCACTATGACCAAACTCAGGCACGGTCACATAAGGAGTAATTATTCCAACCATGCAGTGTGAGACTTCTAATCTTACCCTAATGACCAATTTTTGGCCCTTGGAGTGTTGTTCCCGTTGTGCTCTAATCCCGTAACGCAGTGGCTTCGGTGCACACATAGTTAACAGCACACAGAAAGGGGAGAGAGAGAGAGAGAGAGAGAGGGAGAAAGAACCCGTCTCTACAATATCCAATGGCGCCAAGTTGGATGGTGATGTCGCAAGCCGCTGAGAGCAAGAACCAGAAGGTGGTGATGGTGATGGTGACGCGGCAGCAAAGGACGCAAACCAGTGGAGGTCGCTCAACACAGGATCACGAGAGGTGGCCAAGGGGAAGAGCACAGAAAAGGCAAAGGCAATGGGAATATGTTTGTTCTACTTGGAGATGGAGATGACGACTGCAAGGGAGATCGGCATCTGACTCTAAACGGAGGATCACAAGAGGTGGCCAAGGGGAAGAGCGTAGAAAAGGCAAAGGCAACAGTGATCTGTTTGTTCTACTTGGAGATGGAGATGGAGATGGCGACTGCAAGGATGATCGGTGTCTGACTCTAAATGGTCACTCGAAAAAGGCACGGGGGTTGTGCTCACAAGGACAACCATAAATAAATGGGCTCAGATTCCCATGCAATATGATTTACCAACCACAATCTTGGGTGTAATCATGCGCAGAAGTGAAGTTGTCACCCTCGCCAAGGTAAGCATTTTAAGTTTATAGGTAGTACCCCCGCCAAACATTTTAACTATACCCTCACCCCAGATGAGCGCTCTTCTACCTCTTTTCACATCCTCTACTGCCCATCATTTTAACTATACCCCCATCGACGCTATGCGGTAGGCAAACCATCTCTTTTGTGCTCCCAACCCTTTTTATGCATCTCCTCTTACTCTCTAGTGCTCCTCCTTTTTGCTCATCCTCCTCTTACTCTTGTTCTGTAGTGCTTTAGTGACACAGAAATCTACACACAGTGAAGAGGTATGCTACTACACTTTTGTGCACTTGTATTTTGTGTAGTCAGTACCAAAAAAATAAGGGAAGGTAAACCCTGTTTGTTGCACCTGTTTGCTTGGTACAGACCATCATCTTTATTAATGATGTTTGCTATTACACTTTTCTGAGGTCAGTACCAAGCGAATAAGGGAAGGCAAACTTTGTTCGATGCACCTGTTTGCTTGGTACTGACCTCAAAAAATATAAATGATGTTTGCTGTTACACTTTTCTGAGGTCAGTACTAAGCAAATAAGAGGAAGGTAAACCTTTTTTGTTGCACCTCTTTTTTTTAATACCAAATACTCGTTTTGAATTTATAAGGGAGAAGCAAAATTACAACTTAACACCCATGTAGGGGGTTTTGAGTTTGAAAACACTAGGGACAGGCACAAAGGCCAAGTTTCAGACTTTACAAAAAGTGGTCTACTAATTTCGGGGGGATACAACTGGCAATAAACATCTAGAAGTTAATCCTTTTCCTTCACAGCTAGTCTATCTCTTCCTGAAGCCTGCTGGCAAAGTTCAAGGCTTCCTCATGTTTACTGGCTAGCTCAAGCACTTCATCCTTCATCTCCTGTACCCAATTATAGATAACATCTAGAGATCCATTCTCAGCGAGCAATCCCTGTAGGTCTTCAATCCTTCCTGCTTCCAGAGAGTCTTTGAGGATTGAGACTCTAGGCCTGTAGATCCTCATTTGTTCTAGCTTGAGGTTAGAGTACTGCACAAAATTTAGAAAATAAGATCCTCAAACTAGGAGCTTGAAAATTGGGAACAAAAAGGAAACAATTTTTGAGCTTCCAAGGGTTGGTACTAAGAGGGAAAGGATGGGGTTGTTGGTTTGGCAGTTGAGGCAGGCAGAATTACCAGCAGCTTACCTCGAGGATTGACTCCCGTGTTGACAGCAGCCACTCCCGGGCTGTGTTGATGGAGAATGCTAAGGGTACCATTGGGGGAGGACCTCATGAGGAGGGCCTAGATGCGGTCATGCTGACGCTGCGGGAGTGTCCCTTGGAAAGGCATCACCACTATTCCAAGCTTCCTATAGTTGCTCTACGAAACCTTGAGGGAGGTTCTGAAAAAACTGCTGGTTAAATAGACTAGATGGACATGCCTGAAAAGTAGGGCCTGGGTTCTAGCTGATGAGTGGTCTGTGAGGCGGTGGGTTGGAGTACCGCCATGCGTTTTCATGAGAGGTAGACGTGGGAGGGAGAACCAATGGTACCACCCCCTATATTAGGGGAGGTGATGGGAGGGCACGACATGATAGTTAGGACATCATGGACTTAAACGTCTCCTTCACATTGGTATTTTGTTGCACCTGTTTGCTTGCTATTACATTTTTATGAGGTTAGTACCAAGCAAATAAGGGAAGGAAAACTCTGTTCGATGCACATGTTCGCTTGGTACTGACCTCATAAAATTTAAAAGATATCTACTATTACACTTTTGTGAGGTCAGTACCAAGCGAATAAAGGAAGGAAAACTCTGCTCAATGCACCTGTTCGCTTAGTACTGACCTCAAAAAATTTAAATGATATCTGCTATTACACTTTTTTGAGGTCAGTACCAAGCGAATAAAGGAAGGAAAACTCTGTTCGATGCACCTATTTTCTTGGTACTGACCTAAGAAAATATAAACAATGTTTGCTATTACACTTTTCTGAGGTCAGTACCAAGCGAATAAGGGAAGGCAAACTCTGTTCGATGCACCTGTTCACTTGGTACTGACCTTTTCTGAAATCATAAGTCCCTTGTGCTGACAAATGAAATGTTCTTTTTTTGTTATGCTATTTGTAGAGATGCCTCATGCAAACGCCATGCTTAGAAGCGTAACAAGTGAGTCTTTGAATGCTCAAGCAAGAAGACATCGATATGAGGTGCATAGAGGTGTACTACAAGAGTTGCAAAGGATCGAACGACACGTTCAACCAGCTATTCCACGTCTTCCTTTTTAGCGAGTAGTGCGAGAGATTTGCAAGCAAGAGTGGAGAGTCGGCATGCGATGGGCCAGCAATGCACTTCTCTGCCTTCAAGAAATTGTAGAAGACTACCTCGTTGAATTCTTCAGTGATGGATATATCCTGGTTGCCCATGCACACAGCGTTACTATCATGCCGCGGGATTTTGATACTCTTTGGAGATTGCATTTCCGCTATGATGGTCTGCTTCAGCCAGTACCTATCCGAGATAGTAGAACCATGGATATTCTTAACATCCCCCCTCTCCATCCTCATGCACGACAGACAGAGCCGTTTAGGGCTGAAATAAACAGCAGAAGGACACAATCACGAGTCAAGAGAAATGACCTAGATGGGTAGGTTGAGATAGCTGCAGAGGGGCATGAGCAAGCCAGGGTGGACCCCAAGGCAGTCATGGAAGAAACAAAGACAGTTATGGAGGAGCCAGCTAGACCCCAAAATGAGCAAGTCATGGAGGATCCAAAGCCAGTAAGGGTTGATGAGGGACATGAGCAGGCCAGGGTGGACCCTGAGGCATTTATGGAGGAACCAATATTGAAGAAAAATGATCCGGAGCCTGTGCCTATTAGGGAGGACCCTATGCCTGTTAGGGAGGAGCCTGAGGCAGCCAAGGAAAAAGCTCAAGAAAGGCAAGGGCAAGGCTCTGCTTCATTAGGGCCATCCAATGAGGAGCCTTTATCAAATGAGTCGATTATTTTAGAGCAAATCATTGAAGAGAATGAAGAGGAGTTGCAAGTTCTGCTCAGTGCAGCGCCTCTGCATGCGCAGATACTACTGCCTAGAAGGTCAGAGGAGGCCTACATTTTCAACCTCGATCAACAAGACTTCATGTGCATGTGAAATTTCACCAACTCCAATGCAACGGATGGGGTCATCAACATTGCTTTGTGGTAATTCTCATGCTCTTTAAAAGTCATGGTTGGTTCATTAAATGGCTCACTACCAAGACATGGGACAATACCAAGCGAGTCAGTGGCTTATGGAATTGGATAGTGATACTACTCGCTCGGTATTGATCTATGTCTTTGCGGAAATCATCAAGTTTTTCTTTATAAGTCATGCTTGGTTCATTAGATGGCTCACTACTGCTAAGACATGGGTCAATACCGAGCGAGTCAATGGATTATGGAATTCTATAGCTGCCCCAGTCGCTCGGTATTGACTCAGGGGTTTGTGGCAGTGATAGCCTGCTGAAATATCTTAGGTCTAATATCTGCCATTGATTCATGTTAGGCACGCTGTCTCGCTTCTTCCCCCTGAGGTTCAAAACAAAATATACGTAATAGATCCGCTGATATTGCCTATACTGCAGAACAGTGAGTTTCCTTTTTGGCTCTGATGGGCTGGTTTAGCAGAGTCAACTTTGATCTAGTGCACTTTCTGGTCTCATTGCATACAATCAATCGTGAGTTTTTTCTTGCCTTGTAAAAACCATGTTGCATTTAGAATCTTTCTCCTCATCTTTGATGGTTTTGGTGTAGTGATCATTGGAGTATGTTGGTATTTGACATGGAAGATAGGGTTGTTTACTACGCAAACTCTGGGCAAAGCAGGGCGTTTCATGGTCGTGTAAAAACGTAAGGCACATCTGGGTACATTTGGAAGTAGTGTCTCTTTGTAATGTGTTGTTGATTCAAGTGGTTATGTATGTAGTGCCGCAAAAAAACTTGTATGTTGTGTAGAGCATGTTTTGTTCGAACATGATCTAGGGAATACCATCCGGCACAAACGGGTAACCATACCCACACAGATTGATGACTATAGTTGTGGCTGGTGAACTTGTTTGAATTCCTTGTTGCTCCTCAATCAAATTTTGGATGTACCGAATGTAAGTAATCGTGTTGTTTCATTGTTTGTTGCAACGTTTGTATTAAAAGAAGAAACATCTTTGCTTACTTTCCTATTATCACGCTTCTACAGGAACTTCAATTACATTACTACACCCCAAATGATGTGCGACATTTTTTTGTAATGGCCATCCATCATATAATCTCGGTAAACAGACGTACAAGATAGGAAGGGGTGAGAGCTGAGGAGTTCGAATAGGCTCGCGTTAACAAAATGACGCAGTGCTACAATCAGACTCAAGAAGATGTTCAAAATATGGAAGAAGCAATAAATCAATATTATGCGGACGCCACAGAAGTAGATGAATGGGATATACGTCGATGACAAGAGAAAGAATAGAGGGAAGCTTCACAGGTGCAAGATGCATGGGAAGCCATGGAAGAGGCCCATGATTTCGAACAACGCGAAAGGATGCCCGAGACCAGCGTCCCCAGAGGTACAAATAGCAACAATCGGAGTAGAGGGCAAGGGAGCGGTGGCAGCAATCAGGGGAGAGGGCAAGGGACCAGTGGCAGCAAACCGGGGGAGAGGATAGGGGACCAGTGGCACAAACCGGGGGAGAGGATAGGGGACCAGTGGCACAAACTGGGGGAGAGGATAGTAGCAGGGAAAGGGAGCAATAACTTGTATAAATCTTGACAGAAACAATACAATTTGTAAAGTTTTGAGACAATGAAAAGTTTACATTTTTTAAACATTGTTTGACCACCACAAAATGTCTCTGTATGTCATAAAATCTAATATCTAACCAACCCAAATGATTTTCTCATATTAGATTGATCACTTAATGTGGGAGAATAAATGGGAACAAGTGTTAAGATATAGATATGTGCTTATAGATCTATCTCAACACGGGGCCAATAGTAAAGGGGCCAAAATGGGAGATGGTCTATCAAGAGCAAGGCTAACCAATGGAGCATAAGACCTTAGGGTTAGCTTCATTGAAGACCTCCAATAATGTGTGTAAAAGTCCTTTGACCTTAGGTAAGCTAGGGCTGAGCTTGAGGTGGGAACCCGGCCCAAGCTCGAGGTGCTTGTCGTGCTTGAGGTGCTTGTCATGCTTGAGGTGCTTGATTAAGATTCTTGAGGTGCTTGACTGGCTCCATGCTTGAGGTGCTTGACTTGGTGCATGATTAAGGTGCTTGAGGTGCCTTGAGAAGCTTGCCTGAGATACTTGTGGGAACACCCCCTACTTCAAGTGCTTAGTCATGCTTGATGACTAAGGGGCTTGCTCATCCAAAGTCAAAAATATCCCTACAAGGAGGGGGGCCAGCCTACAGGGGGGGGGGGGGGGGGAGGGGATGAGAGAGAACACACACACACACACACACAAGGGAAGCCCCAGCTTGAAGAGGCATCAAGGACACTTGTCAAGTTCCTCCCCATGTTGCCCTCATGGTGTGCCTGAAGCCTATTGGTTGGCCACCCAAGGGGTCCAATGATAATTTAGGATATTTAATTAATTGATTTTGCATTTATCAAGTCCTCTCTCTCTCTCTCTCGAGGGGAAAGGGGAACACTTGTCCCAAGGCTACCCATGTTGCTTGTAATGGCTCCTACTTGTGATTGGCTAGGCCTGGAGGGGTCCAATGAGCTTCAAGCATGAGCTACAAGGGGGGGTCGACCCAAGCAAGCTAGGGGGGTGCTTAGGGGGTATACTCACCCACACACACTCACAAACACTCTCATTGTGTACTATGCAAAGTGCAAGAGCTCCCTCTCCTTCTCCAAGCAAGTAGAGGTTGAGAGCCTACACCAACACTCTTGGCTATGGAGTGCAAATCCATCCAAGAGCCATGCTTCAATGCTTGAGCTTGCCATCTATTTCTTCTTCATTACTATGCTATTATGTAGGCTAGCACAAGAGTTATGATAAGTGAGGAACTAGCTCTTTCTCGTATGAAATGTTTCTTCTTTCTCTTCCCTACCCTCATTCCCTGCTAGCTCTCTCCACCTTCGAAGGTGTTTGAGGTCTTGGGACTGAGGCTTGGTATAGTTAAAGCTTTCTTCAAGTTTAGGTTATGCTATGATGGTGATGCATGAAGCTTTCCATCTTCATTGCTTCACCTAGGTCACAAGGAACACAAAGAATGTATTGTAACAAGTCTCTCTTTATGGGAGAAATCATAATACAAATGCCTATTGGAGGGGGGACCGGCTCCACATAAATCCGGTCCTCAACTGTTGTCATGTTCTCTAAATTCTCTCTCTTGCAAAAGTATTGTCCATGCCAAGTTAACTAATTGCTATAATTATGTTGCTATCTTCAATTATGTCTACCCGCTATGCTCACAAAATCATTTCTTGAAAGTACTCTCATTAAATTCCTCTACTCTCAAATTGAATAGGAAAATTCCATTACAGTGGTATCATAGCATTTGGTTTCTCTTTTCTTGCTTAAGAAGAGAGGTCCTTAAGTAGCCTATAAATGGTTGATGTTGTTAATTATAATAGAGTAAGTGGAACTGGGATCTAATATCGGTTTTGTTAAGCCCACTATGTGGGGGATGGTGCACACCTCGGGAGCTTTGGACTTCATAATGGAGTCTTTTTAGACTTGCCTACGGCTTTACCATTATTGAGCCATAAGAAGTCCGAAAGGAGCTAGCCCTTGGCAACTCTGCTATGTTAGACCTACTCCTCTACTCTCTATAATTAACCACTTTGAGCCGTGGGTGTAGATACTTAAGAGCCGATTTTCAAAGGCTAAGAGGAGTGGCAACTAAGGTTTTGAACTGCCAAAGCATACACTAAGTATAAACACAAATTTTGTTAACATGGCTGACAATAATCAAGAGAGTAGAATGAAAATTGATAGCTTTGATTTTGCACATGAAGGTGCTAATGATGATGCTCCCATGTTTGTGAATTATCTCGTCGCTAGGTTGCAGCAAGCTATGGGTAACCCTGCTTTGCAAGCCGAAGTTACTCAACAACTTCGTGCTTATGGAATTTCGCTTCCTCTCCCAAAGGAGAGAGAGCTTAGGAGGCCTCTTGAAGAGACCCCCAAAAGAAGACTCTCTCCTATTCGAGAGGAGGAATCCAAAGAGAAAGAAAGCAATGAAAGTCTAAGTTCTTCTGAAGAGGTGGCTCCACGAAGACGGCGGTCTAGACGATCGCCTACTCCTCCCAAGAGGAAAAGAGCAACCTATAGTCCTTCTCCTCATCACTCTGAAAGGCAAGAGAGGAAACAAAGAAAGAAAAGGGCTAGGAAGAGGTCACCCTCTTCTCCTTCTTCTTCACCTTCCTCCTCTTCCAATGAAAGTTATGGCTATTCTCCTAGAGAATACAAGAGGGGAGGACATCGCAAATCATTTCCTGCATGGCGAAGGTCACAAAAGCTAAAGAATTTCAAGGAGGGAGGAAAGAGTATCTCTTTTCTCACCTACGATGGCACCTTTGGTGCTACCGACAAAGTGTTGGCCTTCATCCAGCAATTTGATGCGGCCTTTGGGGACGAGGGCTTCACAGAGTCCTCCAAGCTACGCCATGTCGCTATGCACTTCCAAAAATCAGCTCGTCAATGGTGGGCTAGCCTTCGTGGCAATGGAGAAGCCCCAAAGACATGGAAAACTCTACGAGTTTCCATCATGAAGCAATTTCTTCCAAGCGATACTAAAGATAAAGTTCTTACTGAATGGCGCGGCTTGAAGCTTCTCTCTCATGAGTCTATCAACAAGTATGTAGACAAGTTTTGGGATTTACATCTCAAAGCTACTATCTTTTAAAAGATAGACTTTGCCGAGAAAAGACAGCAATTCTGTGCGGGATTACCTGAAGAGATGGCCGAATACATTAACTCTCAATGGCCTGGTACTATTACCGAAGTAATCCATCACACCATGGTTGCTTCACGCATCAATTTCCATCAAGGGGCTAGACGTAATGTCAAGCCCATGGAAAACAAAGATAAAAATGATGCAAAGGGGAAATCCAATGCACAAAATAATTCCCAAGGCACTTCCAACAACAACAATCGGTCCAAGGAGAAGGGAGTTTACAAAGGTAAAAACAAACTCTCTCCTGAAGAGCTTGAAGCTTTTCGCAAGGACCATAAATGTTTCAAGTGTGGGGAGCAAGGACATGGCTATCGTTCTTGCCCCAAGAAGAATACTCGCAATGAGACTCTTAGGGCTTCCACCATCGAAGCTCCAAAAGAGGATGCTCATTGCAAAGGATCATCACTCTCCTATGCTTGGGGAAAGGTAAGAGAGCATGATGCCTTCATCTTGTTTGACCCTGGCTCTACTCTCAACTTCATATCAATAGAGTTGGCCACCAAGTTGGGCATTCAAGCTTTTGAGATGGGAGATATAGTAACAGCTGATGCAGCTTTCAAGGGACAACAAGCCTCCGTTACTCCCTTGATTGGGAAGTTGAGGCTTCATGTCCAAAGCTATGTCGACAAAGAAGACTTCTTCATCTCTCCTCTCCAACATCAGGATGTTATCCTAGGGGCACCATGGTTTGATCGCATGGCTGCCAACATGAAGTTCCCTAAAAGGAGAATTTACTTCACCTACAGGGGAAAGAACATGTATATAGATGCTAGTGAGCGTGGTTGCACTATTCCACTTGTAAATCCTCTTTCTTTTGATAAATCAATGAAGAGCTCAGTTTCTGCGTTCATGATTTATGTCAAAGAGTCTCTAAAAGCTAATAATGTTTCATTAAATGAAAATGATAGGAATCAAGAAGATTTAGACTTTTCTACTTTTCTAAAAGGATTCCAAGATGTGTTCATTGATGATATCCCTATGGACCTACCTCCAAAATGAGGGGATGATGACCATCGTATTGAGCTCCTTCCAGGAAGCTCACCGCCTAACAAACCTCCTTATCGAGTCTCACAAGCTCAACAAGAGGAGATTATGAGGCAAGTACAGGAATTGGTAGACAAAGGGATGGTGAGGCCTATTTCCTCTCCCTTTTGTTCTCCAGTCCTTTTATTGCAAAAGAAAGATGGTACATACCGTATGTGTGTGGACTATCGAGCACTAAACCATATCACTATCAAAAACAGATTTCCCGTGCCTCGGGTAGAAGATCTGTTTGATAAGCTACAAGGCTCTACCTACTTCAATAGGATTGACCTTAAGAGTGGCTATCATCAAATAAGGATAGTGGATGAAGATATCCTAAAGACCGCGTTTCGCACAACATTTGGTCTTTATGAATATCTAGTCATGCCTTTTGGCTTGACTAATGCACCAGCTACTTTCAATCGTCTCATGGAGAAACTTTTTAGACCATATCGTAAATTCACTGGAGTGTTCTTTGATGATATTATCATGTACTCCAAATCTTTGGAGGAACATAAGCAACATCTCCAAGTGATTTTTCAAGCCTTGAGGGAAAACAAACTTTTTCTCAACCAAAAGAAAAGTGAATTCTTCCTTCAAGAGATTCAATATCTAGGTCATATTATCTCTCACGATGGTATTCGTATGGATCCATCAAAGTTAGAGGTAATAAAATCATGGCCTAACCCAAGGAATCTACATGAGCTAAGAAGCTTTATTGGTATGTGTGCATACTATAGACGCTTCATAGCAAAATTCTCTCGAGTAGCAGGACCACTACACGACTTAACAAAGAAGAACGTTAAGTTTGTATGGACTGCTAAGGAGCAAAATGCTTTTGAAAAACTCAAAGAGAAGCTTACTTCCCAACCAATCCTCGTGCTTCCGGATCTCTCAAAACCACTTGAGGTCCAATGTGATGTTTGTGGTGATTGCCTTGGAGCGGTTTTGCTTCAAGAAGGGCATGACATAGCATATGAGAGCCGAAGGCTCAATAGTGATGAACGAGTCTTGGGAATTTATGAGAAAGAGATTTTAGCTGTTCTGCATGCCCTAGATACATGGAAGCACTACCTATTGGGGACTCCATTTATCCTACGAACCGACCACCAAAGTCTCAAGTATTTCATGACGCAAACCAAACTTTCCGACAAACAAATGAGGTGGGCAAATTTTCTTTCGCAATTTAATTTCCATATTGCTCACATAGCTGGTAAGCACAATCAAGTTGCCGATGCACTTTCACGACGACCAAAAGTTAATGCGGTGTCTATAGCTACTCACAATGATCTATCCTCTATGATAGATGAGTATGCTACTGACCCTGACTTTAGAGACATAATGTCAGCCCTTGCTTTGGGGAAGAAAGAGGAACCATTCACCTTGCAGGATGGTTATCTTCTCCACGGAAATAGGCTATGTGTTACCCATTCCCTTCGTGAGAAGGTTATGTATGAATCCTATGCTCCTCCATATGCAGGGCATAGAGGTATTCAACCTACTCTCCGAGGAGTAGAGACGTATTTCTATTGGCCTACCATGAAAGTGGACATACAAGAGTATGTTTCAAAATGTGTAGTATGCCAAAAGACCAAGTATGATAGAGGGAAGCAACCTGGATTACTCCAGCCATTGCCTATTCCAAATTCACCATGGGAGAGTATATCCATGGATTTCATCTTTGGATTACCCAAGTCTATCCATGGGAATACAGGAATATGGACAATAGTCGACAGGTTTAGCAAGCAAGCACATTTTATTCCTGTCAAAAAGACTATTAAGGCACATCAAATGGCAACTCTCTTCATATCTCAGATTTTCAAGCACCATGGATTACCCACATCCATCGTGTCAGATAGAGATCCTAGAATGACCAGTAATTTCTGGAAAGGTCTCTTTGAAAATCTAGGAACAAGATTGAATTTCTCTTCGGCCTATCACCCACAAACGGATGGCCAAAGTGAGATAGCCAATCTTACGATACTTGTGTTGGGGTATAAAGCCCAATGTGGTCGCCCAGGTAAGTGGGCGGGCCGCCAGGTATGTACACATATTCTTTTGTAAAAACCTAATAAGAACTCACTATGCTCTACACATTACAGTAGAGCGAGTTCACCATATCGTCGTGCTCTTCTTCTCGCACTCTCTCTCGCATCGCACTTCCGCTCGTACTCCTTCAACTGGTATCAGAGCTCAGATCGAGGCTCGGGGCAGCACTGCAGGAGGCTAGAGTCACCAACTCAGATTGGAGTGAAATTCGACAGGCGAAGACACGGCCCCAAATCTCGTGGGTGAGCTCGAAGGGCTCGGTGTTGTCAGAATTTCATTCTGAGGTCATCTAGGCCACCGTTCGGCTTCGACAAAGGTCTGCGCAGGCCATTTTCGACTATGTGGTCTCAGCGGGTGCAGATCCGACTCTGCAAATTTGGGGTTTTTGGCCTACAACTGCAGGTGCTGAGGATATCGACACTCCCAGATTGTTGATTTGTGGCTGTCTACACATCGAAGGACGGCTCACAGTTCTTGGAGGCGTGTCACATACGACACGGGCGCATCTACACACAAATTGTAGGCGACATCCACTAGTTCATCAGGTAGCTTGTGTTTGCTGCTTGATATTCCAGATTTCATCCTGACATTGCAGGTACTTCCACATGGGATGTATTGTCAGAGATGATGTATGTTTGTTGAGGGTTTGTTGGCTGTGAGTCACGCAGCAAACAACTGCCACAGCGGTTCAGCATACAGTGGGAAATTTGTGGATGCATGACTTTGTGGGAAGTCTATGTACTGTCAGATTTACTGCAGCCTTTGTTGAGGGTCGAGTGAGGTTTTATTGAGCTGGGGGATTCTCGAATGTTGAGATCCTTTCGGTGATACAGGTCTTGGAGCGATCCCTCAAGCACCCTTAGATAGGCAGCTAGGATGTATTGATTGTGAGTTAGACAGTTGGGATTGCATCTTTGCTTTACTGCCGTTGAGGCATTGTTGCAGTCTATGCTTATAGGACAGTGACAGGACAGTGAGAGACAGTATAGGTGCAGGACAAGTTTACCCACAGCTTACAATGTCAGAGAGACAGTGTTTTCTGAGCTGATTTTTGGTCTGTTTTTGAGTACACCAGAGCCATTTTACAAAGGAGACTCTGCCAAAATTTATGCAGAATCTGAAGCTTTCTTGGTTCATTGGACAGGTTGATATTGGTTCAGAGGTCAGTTTACAAAGGAAACTCTGCCGAATTTTTCCCAGGAAAGTAAACTATTGTGAAGCGTAGCTATGGCTGGATCACAGGACACTACTCTTTACAATATCAAGAAGCTAGATGGAACCAATTTCCCATTGTGGAAGCAGCAGATTTGGCACGTGTTGGTACAAAAGAAGTAGATAAAACCTATAAAGCTCAAGGGGATAAAACCAGAAGATATGGACGAAGATGAATGGACCGAAATGGATGAATTGGCACTTTCTACCATTATGCTGACTTTGGCAGAAAGCGTTTACTTCAATGTAGCAGACGAGATGTCGGCTTATCAAGCATGGTTAAAGCTGAGTGATCTTTATGAGAAGCAGAGTTCAGCTTCACAGGTATACTGGCTTAAGAATCTTGTTGACTTGAAGATGAAAGAAGGGACACCTATGTCCAATCATCTGAATGAATTCAACACAATCTATAGTCAGTTGTCACCTCAAGGTGTCAAGTTTGATGAACCTGTTAGAGCTATGTTCCTGTTGATCACATTGCCGGAAAGTTGGGACACTTTTCGCACAGCTTTGAGTAATTCTGCACCTTCAGATGGTTTGAACATAGCAAGTGTAGAAGGAAGTCTGCTTACTGAAGAAACCAATAGAAAGACAATGGACAAAGGCAAAGGAACAGCCTTAGTTGTCAGGGGAAGGACCAAAGAAAAGTACAAAGGTGGAAAGAGGAATCAGTCTCGTAGCAAGTCCCGCAGTGCTAAAGGCAAGAGTGACATAGAATGCTACCATTGTGTCAAGAAGGGTGACATGAAAAGAGACTGCAGAGAATGGAAAGCAGAAAAAGGCAAAGAGAAAGCTGAAGACCATGGTGAGAAGAGAAAGTCCTCAGTGAAGATTCAAGAAACAAATGTGACAAACACTGTTGCAGAGGATGACAGTCTAGTGTGAGGAGACATCTACTTCTTGAAGAATACAATGGACTCAGCTCTTCTTACAGCATCTGATGGAAATGCACTGAGTGACTGGATTATAGACTCAGGGGCATCACTTCATGTGTCTCCAAACAAGGAGTGGTTTACTTCTTATGTGACCACTAAAGATCATGTTCAGCTAGGCAATGGGCAGACATGTGAGATCTTAGGTGTTGGAGATGTTCAATTGAAGTTTCAGAATGGCTCTTCTTTCACGCTGAAGAATGTGAGACATGTTCCCGCAATTACAAAGAGCTTGATCAACACAGGTTTACTTGATGATGCTGGCTACGTCACCACTTTTGGACAGAACATGTGGAAGATATCCAAGGGTTCTATGACAGTAGCACATGGAGTAAAGTCTAACGGACTTTACATGATTTATGTATCAAATGTCTCTAAAAATGTAATCAATGTAACCGAGCAGCCGAACGTTTCTTTGTGGCATAGCCAGTTAGGACATATGTCCAAGAAGGGAATGGAAATCTTGTCTCGTTCTGGTTATTTGCCTGGCTTTTCATTTAATGATTTTGAATTCTGTGAACATTGTCTGTATGGTAAGCAAACACAGCAGCCACATAAGCATAGAAGCAGTAGAAGAGATACACAGTTGGCACTTGTTCATAGTGATTTGTGTGGACCTATGCCTAACGTATCTCTAGGGGGAACTTCTTACTTTATGACATTTATAGATGATTACTCGAGGAAAGTATGGGTTTACTTTCTCAAGCACAAGGATGAAGCGTTTAGTGTTTTCAAAACGTTTGTGACACTTGTGGAGAATCAGAGTGGCAAGAAGCTTAAATGCTTACGCACTGACAATGGTGGAGAGTATGTTTCAAAGGCCTTTCAGGACTTTTGTGAGTCAAAAGGTATAAAACGTGAACTTACTGATCCTTACAATCCTCCTCAAAATGGTGTTGCTGAGAGGATGAATAGGACCATACAAGAGTAGGTCAGAAGTATGTTGTCTAATGCACAGCTGCCAAATGGATTTTGGGCTGAAGCTGTATCAACAGCTGTTCATCTTGTAAATAGATCTCCTAGCAAGGTTTTGCAGAAGGATTCAGTGCCAAAGATGGTATGGTCAGGCAAAATGCCCTCATAAAAACATCTCAGAGTCTTTGGCTGTGAGGCATATACTCACGTTGCAAAGGAATTTAGGAACAAACTTGAGCCAAAGAGTAGAAAGTGCATCTTTCTAAGCTATGGTAATTCTGGTGAGATGGGGTACAGACTTTGGGATCCCGAATCCAGAAAGGTTGTCCGCAGCAATGATGTTCACTTTAATGAATCCAAATATCATTCTAAACCAGAGAGGGTTGAGGAGATTAGAAGAGTTGTCTTCCAAGAAGATGGACCTGCACGTGCAAGAAAAAATGTCAGGGCTCAAGAGAAGCAAGGACAGGATAGAGTGGAACCACAAGTTGTGGCTGAGCATGAGCCACCTATTGTGCGTAGATCTGGACGTGTCATGCGACCTCCTGATAGGTTTGTTCCATCTATGAACTATGTCATGTTGACTGATTGCAATGAGCCTTCATGTTACAAGGAAGCAGTGCAAATGAAGGACTACGGGAATTGGCAATTGGCCATCCAGTCAGAGATGACAGCTCTGCATAAAAACCAGACATGGAAGCTAGTTAAATTACCACGGGGAAAAAAGGCTCTACCCTGTAAATGGGTTTACAAGTATAAGATCACCGCTCATGATAGTCAGCCAAAGTACAAAGAAAGGCTTGTTGCCAAGGGCTTTAAGCAAGAACAAGGCATTGACTTTGATGAAGTCTTCTCTCCGGTGGTCAAGATGACTACATTGAGATGCTTTCTTGCATTGGTTTCCATATTAGATTTGGTGTTGCACCAAATGGATGTCAAGATAGCGTTCTTGCATGGTGATTTAGATGTGGAAATTTACATGCAGCAGCCAGAAGGGTTTGTTGAGAAAGGCAAGGAAGATTGGGTATGCCAGTTGTTAAAGAGTCTTTATGGCTTAAAACAATCACCGAGGGCATGGTACCATAAATTCCACAAGTTTATGCTTTCTCAAGGCTACAAACGTAGTGAGTTCGATCATTGTCTATATACAAAGAAGGCTAAGGATGGTAGTTGGCTGATCCTTATTTTGTATGTGGATGACATGTTGATTGCTGGCAAGCACTTGGAAGAAATTTCAGCTTTGAAGTCAAAGATGGCAAAATCGTTTGACATGAAAGACATGGGTGAGGCAAGTCATATACTTGGTATGCGCATTGAGAGAGGCAGATCAAAGAAGTTGATTTGGTTATCTCAAACATAGTATATTGACAAGGTTTTGCAAAGTTTCAATATGGAGAAGGGAAAGGCATTGAGTGTTCCATTGCCACCATATGTGAAACTTAGCAAACAAGATTGTCCTGTGTCTGAGGAAGAAAAGGCTGAAATGGATAAGATTCCATATGCGTCTGCAGTGGGTAGTTTGATGTATGCAATGATTGCTACTCGCCCAGACATTGCATTTGCAGTGGGAGTAGTAAGTCGATACATGTCAAACCCAGGCAAGAAACATTGGGAGGCAGTGAAAGGAATATTGAGATACATGAAAGCTACAAAGAGTATGCATATATGCTATGGGAGTCAGGAGCTAAGTGTAAAGGGTTTTACAGACTTAGATTATGCAGGTGAATTAGACAACCGAAGGTCTACGTCAGGGTATGTCTTTACATTGGCTGGTGGAGCTGTATCATGGCGTTCTAGATTACAAGATTGTGTTACTCAGTCTACTATAGAGGCTGAATATGTTGCAGCATCAGAGGCATGCAAAGAATCAATTTGGCTTAATCGACTAGTAACCGATTTGGGAATCAAAGAAGAGATGCCTGTGTTATATTGTGATAGTCAAAGTGCTATAGAATTGGCTCGCAATCCAGTTTATCACTCAAAGACAAAGCATGTGGATGTGAAGTATCATTTCATCAGGGAAATGCTCAAGGATAAGCAACTTCAGCTTGTCAAAGTTCACACCACAGAAAATCCTGCTGATCTACTTACAAAAGGACTTCCCCCAGAGAGCTTTGTGCATTTTTGCAAGCAGTTAGGTGTAGGGTAGTACATCACTTCTCTACATCTCTTGTATATTAGCTTGTATAGTAGCTTCTCTCACACTTAAAGTACCACATTGGACTTTAAGTGGGAGGTTGTTGGGGTATAAAGCCCAAAGTGGTCGCCCAGGTAAGTGGGCGGACCGCCAGGTATGTACACATATTCTTTTGTAAAAACCTAATAAGAATTGACTATGCTCTACACATTATAGTAGAGCGAGTTCACCATATCGTCGTGCTCTTCTTCTCGCACTCTCTCTCGCGTCGCACTTCCGCTCGTACTCCTTCAACTCGATCTACTCAAGACTTATGTTACCGAAGTAGATCAATGCTCACAATGGGAAAAGTATTTACCTCTAGTAGAGTATGCCTACAATAATATTGTACATACTTCTACGGGGAAAGCACCTTTCGAGATCATAGAGGGAAGACCTAAAAGTCCCTTGCTACTCAAAGTACATGGGAAGATCTTCGCCGCCGATGAGTATAGCCGTGACCTACATGAATCTTTTCAAAAGATTAGGGAGGCTATAGCCATCTCTCAACAAAGGCAAAAAGATGCTGCTGATAAGCACAGAAGAGCCTTAATGTTCAAAGAAATGATTGGGTCTTACTCAAGTTTCCTAAGGCTCGATTAAGGCAAACGACGGGCAAAAATCCTACGGGCCATCAAAAGTATTATGCTAAACTAGCAAAAAGATACTATGGTCCTTTCCAAATCTTGAAGCCCATCAATGAGACGGCTTATCAACTCAGGTTGCCCAACCATTGGCTTATACACAATGCCTTTCATGTAAGCCTACTTAAGCCCTACAAAGGAGAACCACCAACTGAACCAATTATTGAAGACCCTCCTGAAGTTGAAGACCAAGAAGAGGTGCTACAACCCGAAGCTGTCCTTCAGCATGCAGACAAGGTCTTTCAGCATGAAGACAAGGTACTACGACATGGTAAGATAATCCGACGGTATCTTATTAAGTTCAAAAATTATCCTTTTGAAGATGCTAAATGGATGCAAGGAGTACAACTTAAGGATAGTATGAACCTTGTCAATGCTTACAATGCTACATTAGAGTAAGAAAATGTACAACTCTCTTTTAAATGACTCATGTTTTTGTCTTATAAGACTAATCCTCTTTTTAATTGTACACAAATTTAACTAGTATGCATGCTTAGAATCATGTTTGTGATGACGACGTCTCTCAAACACCAAGTAGAATTTGTCACTCTACTTTGGGAGAATGAAATGGACTAAGAGCAGACATGCTTGCGGCAGCTATGTCTCCCAAGCACCAAATGGATTAGTGATCCATCTTGGAAAGATGTCGTAGGGTAAAAAAGGGATCCTCTACCCGCTAAGTACGATTGACTGATGATTAAGGCTTTATCTTTTCTACCTCATAGTCGAGGACGACTATGATTTCAAGAGAGAGGTAATGTCATAAAATCTAATATCTAACCAACCCAAATGATTTTCTCATATTAAATTGATCACTTAATGTGGGAGAATAAATGGGAACAAGTGTTAAGATATAGATATCTGCTTATAGATCTATCTCAACACGGGGCCAATAGTAAAGGGGCCCAAATGGGAGATGGTCTATCAAGAGCAAGGCTAACCAATGGAGCATAAGACCTTAGGATTAGCTTCATTGAAGACCTCCAATAATGTGTGTAAAAGTCCTTTGACCTTAGGTAAGCTAGGGCTGAGCTTGAGGTGGGAACCCGGCCCAAGCTCGAGGTGCTTGTCGTGCTTGAGGTGCTTGATTAATATGCTTGAGGTGCTTGACTGGCTCCATGCTTGAGGTGCTTGACTTGGTGCATGATTAAGGTGCTTGAGGTGCCTTGAGAAGCTTGCCTGAAATCCTTGTGGGAACACCCCCTACTTCAAGTGCTTAGTCATGCTTGATGACTAAGGCGCTTGCTCATCCAAAGTGAAAAATATCCCTACAAGGAGGGGGGAGAGCCTACAAGGGGGGGGGGGGGGGGGGCGATGAGAGAGAACACACACACACACACACACACACACACACACACACACACACACACACACACACACACACACACACACACACACACACACACACACACACAAGGGAAGCCCGAGCTTGAAGAGGCATCAAGGACACTTGTCAAGTTCCTCCCCATGTTGCCCTCATGGTGTGCCTGAAGCCTATTGGTTGGCCACCCAAGGGGTCCAATGATAATTTAGGATATTTAATTAATTGATTTTGCATTTATCAAGTCCTCTCTCTCAAATAGGAAAGGGGGACACTTGTCCCAAGGCTACCCATGTTGCCTGTAATGGCTCTTGCTTGTGATTGGCTAGGCCTGGAGGGATCGAATGAGCTTCAAGCATGAGCTACAAGGGGGGGTGGACCCAAGCAAACTAGGGGGGTGCTTAGGGGGTATACTCACCCACACACACACACAAACACTCTCATTGTGTACTATGCAAAGTGCAAGAGCTCCCTCTCCTTCTCCAAGCAAGTAGAGGTTGAGAGCCTACACCACTACTCTTGGCTATGGAGTGCAAATCCATCCAAGAGCCATGCTTCAATGCTTGAGCTTGCCATCTATTTCTTCTTCATTACTATGTTATTATGTATGCTAGCACAAGAGTTATGATAAGTGAGGAACTAGCTCTTTCTCGTATGAAATGTTTCTTCTTCCTCTTCCCTACCCTCATTCCCTGCTAGCTCTCTCCACCTTCGAAGGTGTTTGAGGTCTTGGGACTGAGGCTTGGTATAGTTAAAGCTTTCTTCAAGTTTAGGTTATGCTATGATGGTGATGCATGAAGCTTTCCATCTTCATTGCTTCACCTAGGTCACAAGGAACACAAAGAATGTATTGTAACAAGTCTCTCTTTATGGGAGAAATCATAATACAAATGCCTATTGGAGGGGGGACCGGCTCCACATAAATCCGGTCCTCAACTGTTGTCATGTTCTCTAAATTCTCTCTCTTGCAAAAGTATTGTCCATGCCAAGTTAACTAATTGCTATAATTATGTTGCTATCTTCAATTATGTCTACCCGCTATGCTCACAAAATCATTTCTTAAAAGTACTCTCATTAAATTCCGCTACTCTCAAATTGAATATGCAAATTCCATTACATTGGTATCAGAGCATTTGGTTTCTCTTTTCTTGCTTAAGAAGAGAGGTCCTTAAGTAGCCTATAAATGGTTGATGTTGTTAATTATAATAGAGTAAGTGGAACTGGGATCTAATATCGGTTTTGTTAAGACCACCATGTGGGGGATGGTGCACACCTCAGGAGCTTTGGACTTAATAATGGAGTCTTTTTAGACTTGCCTACGGCTTTACCATTATTGAGCCATAAGAAGTCCGAAAGGAGCTAGCCCTTGGCAACTCTACTATGTTAGACCTACTCCTCTACTCTCTATAATTAACCACTTTGAGCCGTGGGTGTAGATACTTAAGAGCCGATTTTCAAAGGCTAAGAGGAGTGGCAACTAAGGTTTTGAACTGCCAAAGCATACACTAAGTATAAACATAAATTTTGTTAACATGGCTGACAATAATCAAGAGAGTAGAATGAACATTGATAGCTTTGATTTTGCACATGAAGGTGCTAATGATGATGCTCCCATGTTTGTGAATTATCTCGTCGCTAGGTTGCAGCAAGCTATGGGCAACCCTGCTTTGCAAGCCGAAGTTACTCAACAACTTCGTGCTTATGGAATTTCCCTTCCTCTCCCAGAGGAGAGAGAGCTTAGGAGGCCTCTTGAAGAGACCCCCAAAAGAAGACTCTCTCCTATTCGAGAGGAGGAATCCAAAGAGAAAGAAAGCAATGAAAGTCTAAGTTCTTCTGAAGAGGTGGCTCCACGAAGACGGCGGTCTAGACGATCGCCTACTCCTCCCAAGAGGAAAAGAGCAACCTATAGTCCTTCTCCTCATCACACTGAAAGGCAAGAGAGGAAACAAAGGAAGAAAAGGGCTAGGAAGAGGTCACCCTCTTCTCCTTCTTCTTCACCTTCCTCCTCTTCTGATGAAAGTTATGGCTATTCTCCTAGAGAATACAAGAGGGGAGGACATCGCAAATCATTTCCTGCATGGCGAAGGTCACAAAAGCTAAAGAAGTTCAAGGAGGGAGGAAAGAGTATCTCTTTTCTCACCTATGATGGCACCTTTGGTGCTACCGACAAAGTGTTGGCCTTCATCCAGCAATTTGATGCGGCCTTTGGGGACGAGGGCTTCACAGAGTCCTCCAAGTTACGCCATGTAGCTATGCACTTCCAAAAATCAGCTCGTCAATGGTGGGCTAGCCTTCGTGGCAATGGAGAAGCCCCAAAGACATGGAAAACTCTATGAGTTTCCATCATAAGCAATTTCTTCCAAGCGATACTAAAGATAAAGTTCTTACCGAATGGCGCGGCTTGAAGCTTCTCTCTCATGAGTCTATCAACAAGTATGTAGACAAGTTTTGGGATTTACATCTCAAAGCTACTGTCTTTCAAAAGATAGACTTTGCCGAGCAAAGACAACAATTCTGTGCGGGATTACCTGAAGAGATGGCCGAATACATTAACTCTCAACGGCCTGGTACTATTACCGAAGTAATCCATCACACCATGGTTGCTTCACGCATCAATTTCCATCAAGGGGCTAGACGTAATGTCAAGCCCATGGAAAACAAAGATAAAAATGATGCAAAGGGGAAATCCAATGCACAAAATAATTCCCAAGGCACTTCCAACAACAACAATAACAACAACAACAATCGGTCCAAGGAGAAGGGAGTTTACAAAGGTAAAACAAACTCTCTCCTGAAGAGCTTGAAGCTTTTCGCAAGGACCATAAATATTTCAAGTGTGGGGATCAAGGACATGGCTATCGTTCTTGCCCCAAGAAGAATACTCGCAATGAGACTCCTAGGGCTTCCACCATCGAAGCTCCAAAAGAGGATGCTCATTGCAAAGGATCATCACTCTCCTATGCTTGGGGAAAGGTAAGAGAGCATGATGCCTTCATCTTGTTTGACCCTGGCTCTACTCTCAACTTCATATCAATAGAGTTGGCCACCAAGTTGGGCATTCAAGCTTTTGAGATGGGAGATATAGTAACAGTTGATGCAGCTTTCAAGGGACAAAGACCAATCCTTGCTGTCAAAGGATGGAAGTGACAAAGGAGCTACATGACCCCAACCAATGGAAGTTCTCGATTCCACATATGACATATCATAAAATAATATTCCATTATCTGCAATTTTCTTGTGTTGTCTTCCTCGGTACATTTGCTCACCAATAAATGCATGAAAAGCATCAAAAATCCCAACTATGCTCTCAACTGGTTGCCAATCTGTCCTATTCGATGGATAAATATCTGAAACGTACCAAAGATGATATCCACCACTCAACCTTTGAATATAATCATGCACTAAATGAGATGCTCAAAATAACTTACAGTTGGTTCGATGCCTTGGAAAACTTGGAGGAAATGTTTGCAACCTTAAGTCTGCATGTCGGAAAGCATGTTGTATGAGGACCTCTTTCACTCGCTTGCTTTGTGCACACACTTTAAACTCTTTAACTTGTCCCTTGAAAGCCTCCATGAGATCTTGTGTTGCCTCCTCTTCCTCCTCCTAGTTTGCAGTAGAACCCAACTTCCGATAGTTATTTGAGATGGTATCCATGCTTGATCATCTATAGTAGACCTGTTAAAAATGCTAACAGAGTCAATGGTAGTGCTAGGCCTTTGAGAAGTAATCATGGTGTGCACTAGAATACACACAAAGGTTAGCACAAATATGAAAAAGGGAAGAAGTTTTGAGAGGGAAGTAGAGCTACTCAAAGTCATATTTGGGCAGGAACATACATACAAGATAAAGTCTTCAATGAAAGTTTTGAAATTCCCCGGTACAGAGTTAGTACAACTTATGGCATTTATGCCTTGAAAGCGTGGAATTGTGCAACTTGATGAGCAAAAATAATATTTTCTCCCTTTTTTCTAAAAGAGCTTGGCTCCAAAATGTCGATTTTCAACGTAACGTTAGCTTCTTCCTCATTGGTCGAGCTCCACTCTCTCTCTAGAATTGAAAGTTCCAAAAGTGAGTCCAACTTTCTCCTAATGTAACAAATTCATTTCGAGAATTACCATTTTGAAGTACTTCTTTCATAAAGTCATACAACAGAATATTGTCAGCCCCATCAGTATCCCTAAAATCCAAGGAAAATTAAGTGGCTTTATTTCATCTTGGTAATTTGTGACAAAGGAGTAGTCCCGTCTGCACTAGATTCAACCCGCTGATCTTCGGGATCTCTCAAAATAGTCAAAGATAGACCAAAAGCCTCAAGATAAAGTTCTAGTACCCGAGGAGTATTTGTTAGGTCCTCCTCCTCATCCATCCACTTTGCATCCGGGATCAATCCTGGTGAACTTAACTAAGAACTGCCATATCACTTTACCCTTCACTTTCCTTTTGAGCCAGTATTTTTTATGGAACGGGAATCTCCTCCCTCACTTCCACTTTAGGTTTCTCCTCATGCTCCCTGTCCACTGGCACCTCACCTTTGAAAGGTTTCAATAGACTCACATGGAATGCATTGTGAATCTTCCAAGTATCTTGCAACGTCAATCTGAAGGATACATCATTGATCTTCTCTTGAATCTGGAAAGGGCCATAATATCGCGTACTCAGCTTTGGATAAAGCCGCTCCTTACCCTTTCCTTTACTTAGGCGTGCCTTCTCAAATCTTAAAAGCACCCAATTGTCTTCCTTCAATTGCAAGTTACACCGATGCTTGTTTGCTGCCTTCTTATGTTGTGCTTGGGATTTCTCAAGAGCCTCATGCACCTTGGCAAAAGCAATGTCTAGATCTCGAGTGTACTAATCTGCTTCAAAATCTTATGTCTGGTACTTAGAAATGGTGGAATCTTCCTAGCCCCCTCGATTATCTCAAATGGTGCCTTCCCTGTTGATGAATGAACTATGTTGTTGTAGGTAAACTCCACCAAGGACAAATACTTTTTCCACTGAGTCTTTTGGCATACTAAGCAACTACAAACAAACTCGTCCACATCCTTTTTGAGCCTTGGAAAATAGAAGTAACACTCAACATCTTTATGGTGGTATCTATGCCGCGGTGGCCCAAAAAAGGTGGACAATGGCACTCTGTCAAAACCTAAACAAATAGAAGTAGCGCTCAACACGTTTCATGGTGGTATCTATGCCGCGATGGCCCAAAAAAGGTAGACAATGGCTGTGTAACACACAACATCATTTTCCTCATCAACAGATAGCCGTCCCGTATAGAATATCCTGCAACTGTCTCCCCACTTTGCAACCGGTTAAAGATGTCTGCAAAATCAGGATCAGTGGCGTACTGATCTACCATGTCCTCAAAGCTTCTATGATGGCTAGAACGAAGGAATTGTGAGACAACGCATCTGCCACTAAAGTTGTATGTCCATGAACATGGACAATTTGGAAATGAAACTATGATAGAATGTTAGACCACCTCATTTGCTTTTCCAAAAGCTTCTTCTGAGATAAGAAGTAGCGTAAACTTTGATGGTCGGTCAGCTAAGTAAAATTGCCTCTAAATATAAAATCTTGCCACTGTGTAAGATCATGAATAACTACCAATTTCTCTTTCTCATACATTTGTGCAACCCATTCAGGACGTGAAAACATCCTACTCTTGTAGGCTATAACATGTCCCTCTTGCATCAAGACTGTTCCCAAACTGCGACCAGAAGCATCACAATAAACCTCAAAGGGCTTTTGCAAGTCTGGCAAAGTTAACACTGTAACAACTTATGTGGGGTTTGTCCGATTGGACGTTCCCACATCATCATTTTGTGACACACCATGAATGGAATACTTTTCCGCTATCTTTCTCTCTGTAGCTAGCCATTGGGGGTCCATACCACCATTGCTTTCTAGGCTATGTAATATTTCTTGGACTCGTTGCCAAATCCCACCAAAGTGAGGATCTGTCTGGAAACGCCCTTAGAGAGAAAGATAGAAACCAGTCAAGATTTTAGTGAACAAAAGAGTATTTACCTCCGAGATCCTACTAAGGGAAATCCTTGTCATTGCAGAAGTGGCTCGTCTGATGGCAATGGTCTGATGGCAATCAACATCAATTCTTCTTTTGATCCTCGACCCAAGAAGATTTGCCTTTGCCATTCTCCTTGAATTTCTTCCTCCGAGGTGTAGTTGACTAATTTGAAGCTCTTGATGTAGCAAAGCGCTTAAACTTTGACCAAGAGGTGCCACCCATGCCAAAGGTTATTAGATACATTCTTGTGAATGTCAAGGCCATGGGTTTGCAATTATTCAATCTACCAAACCCCACTTCTATTACACCATATGTTTACTTGGCTAATATAACTTGGGGTGTACCTTTAGGGTAGGGCCTCAAGATGTGACCATGTGGACAACCATTGAGGGTGTCCATGCCAATGATTATCATACACATTCAAGGCCCATGTCAAGGCTATGGGTTTCTAGCTATTCAATCTATATGCTGACTCAGCTATGATAACTTGCTATGTATATTCAGAGTAGCCACAAGGTTTTGTCCACATGGCAAAAAGTTGAGGTCCATATCCAACCAAAACCTGCATCCCTATATGTACAATAAGTACAAAATATATATATGACATTTATATACACATAGACATATAAATAAACATAGATACATGGGTAGATATATAATTAACTAATGCAAGGATCTTTTTGTAGGAAAAAATAAATAAGCATAGGTACGTATATGTGTGCATACTCATATATATATATATATATATATTATATATAGACATGTATGTTGGGTGGTGGATCGCAACAATCCCTTATTTAGCATGCAACCCTTACCAATTACTATCATTGAGGGGATCCAGGGGGAGAGGGTTGGGGGGGGGGCACATCAACAATCCCTTGAGGCCCCCTTTGTAAGGGAGTTCAGGGATAGCATCTATCAAGGCCAAAAAATACACATTTTAGGATATGAGTTTGGTAAAAAAAACAGTATTCTTCAATGTGTAGCATGACAATATATAAAGGTATGTGTGTATGTGTGGTTTAATGAGAGCTACATATTTCTTGGGAAGTGATAACATTAAAAGTGGTTAAGATAGGCTCCTTTCGAGTCAAACTTGAAAAGTTCTGAGGGGGTGGGGGAGTATGGGACAAGAAAAAGGGGTCTTTTCATTTGATTTGTGCCCATGTAATGAAGCATGAAGTATTTTTGGCTATTTTTGGCTATCTAAAAGAAGGTCATAGGAGAGAGAGAGAGAGAGAGAGAGACAGAGAGAGTTATGAAGTATTTTTGGCTATCTAAAAGAAGGTCATAGGAGGGAGGGAGAGAGAGAGAGAGAGAGAGAGAGAGAGAGAGAGTTGAGCTATGCATACTTTCAATCTTTTTAGTGATGATTCAGACTTACCTTAACACTAGTTTGGTACCAAAAAGGACACTTTAGTGTCTTTTTTTTTGCGAATTTAAATAAAATGGTACATGAAATTTAGAACACATCTCAAGAAATGCTTTTGAAAACCTATAAAATGTTATTCAAAGTACTTATAGAAATTATAATCCCTCACTTTTGATCATAACCTCAATAGTAACTACACTCATGAAAAGAACGTACACAAAACAACATTCAATGTTTCATTAAAACTTGTACTCTAGATTAAGAAAAAAAAGAGCAGGGCGCATGCAATAATACGTGGTAACTACTTATATGTGTGTTTGATATTTTTGCAATTGTCATGTGAGAAAAAAATTCTTTTTGACTAGAATTTAATATGGAAAGTCCTGTGGGTCAAATATACAACGTTCACATATTCAATTAACAATCACAAAAAACATTTATTTCATCTAAATTTACAATGCCTTATGATGCATATATACTAGATTTATGACTCCATTACATAAGGTGATAATTTTTAATGGTTACACATACCACATTTGGTTATTTATGGCATATCCAAAAAACTGTGCATGTTGTAATTATGATTTTTTATTTATCAAAGATATTCCTTAAAATAAAGTCCACTTTTGGATTTTTTCGTTCATCTCACTTATTTGTATACAAATACCTCTAATGGACACAATTGGGAGATTTATATACACACTTTCATTAGTTTTTCGAGCAATGTTTTTTTTGCAAGTAATTATGCACTATATTTTTTTTTAAATGAGCTTAAATTACAAGATGCCTATGAGTTTGAGCCCTTGCAAAAAATGCTTAGTTGATGGGTATTGACCTATAGATACATTATACACCTTATTTTTTGTCCCATAACCTCATCATGTTAATGAAAGAGGCCGTCAAAGACCAACATTTTCCTCTTTGTTAGCATTTTCAAGATTTAGTCTTTTGATTATAACAGAAATTTAGTCCCATAACTAGGTTATGAAGCTCAATTTCTTGCCAAAATAAGTTTTTTCCTATCCATAAACCTTGAAATCTATGTAGAATCTTATTTTGATGAGAAGTTATATTCAATTTATGAAAAAATTAAAATTGTACTAAATTCATATGATTTTTTTATCTTGAAACTTATCATTATAATCTTAATTTGGTATTAATTTTGGCAAAATAAACATTTGGCTATGTTCTTCACCTCATAGTTGACCTAAGATATGAACATGACCTATGAACATTTTTCTAGATTCACCAAATAATTATGACAAGCTGCTAGAAAAACAGAACACTTTAGTGTCTCACGACATTTGAGTGTCCGATTACAGCACTAGTGTTAAATATTATTTAGGTTTTAAAATATTAATTGAATCTCTTTATTTCACTTTTCATATCACATGTGACATGTCTTGACTTTTCTTGCATTCTATTGTTTTAGAATGCTTAAGTGAAGCTTCACCTTGCTTAATTCTTAATTCTAATAACCCCCCCACACACACACACACACACGAGTTCTTTTTATTTCACAGGCTCATATGGCCTGAATTTTTTTGCATTCTATAGCTTAATTCTAGTTATTGTCCAAGAAAGTCTCTTTTATTAAGCGGCAGACGGTGTTTGGGAAAGTCTTTTTTCCTAAGCGGCCAAGTCTTCTATATGTAAAGATGCAAATAGGAACGACTAGTAGAAATTTTTATCTTTACAAGATTTTGAACTATTTTCTTGTATATTTTACCAGTTTTTTCCCCCCCCTTTACCATTGCTAGTATAACCGGCTATTCTCGATTTCCAACCGGCTCAAGGCTAAGTTGAGGCACACCTTTCTCAAACACTAGTGGCCAAGCTTCCTCCTTGCAAAGAAGTGAACCGAAAGTACTAGCAAAAAATTCAAAAATTATAGGATTTTTAGAGTATTTTCTCACACATTTGACTAGATTTCACCGGATTTTCTTCCCATTACCATGGTTTACAACTGGCTTGTCTTGATTTTCTATCGGCTCAAGGCTAAGCTGAGGCAATTCTTTCTTGAACATTGATTCAAGTTAAACTTAACTCTCACTCTCTCTCTCTCTCTCTCTCTCTCTCTCTCTCTCTCTCTCTCTCTCTCGTTATAGTTCCACGAAAAGGCTCTCTTTCTCTCCAATGTTAGCCAAAACCTGGAGATTAATGTATTTTTAACGAGCTAAAATTGCAAAATCTTAGTTAGTTTCCGAGCTTGTCTTAAAAGAAACTAACAAAATGTAAAGAATTGTTATCGTAATTACTTGCAAATGCTTAGAATTTTGCTTCAAATCAAGACATCTAGTTACACATAGTCAATAAATGGATGACACCTTCCTATTCATAAAGTCTTTTTTTTAAAAATGTTCTAGGTACTAGGTGCTTATTTTCTTAGGTTAGGAAAAATGTTTCCGGCTACTGGCAAGCGTCCCCCCTCCCCCTTCCCCGAGTGCTAGAAAAAAATAATGGGTCCAATGTATTTGAACCGGCTGAAATTATAAGATCCCCTTTAGATTTTGAGCTTGTCCCCCCTCCCCCTTCCCCGAGTGCTAGAAAAAAAAAGAGGGTCCAATGTATTTGAACCGGCTGAAATTATAAGATCCTCTTTAGATTTTGAGCTTGTCTTTAATAAAACCAAGTTAAAGCATAGTCACACGAGGCTTAGTTTTCAATAATTTGCGACAGAATCTGACCACTGCAGGTACGACAGCTTAGAGGGTGACTAGGAGCAGCCTGTAGTGAGAGGAGGAGAGAGAAAAAGAGAACTCACTAGCACGCAACGGGCTTAGTTTAAAAACTACACCAAAAAAAGCATATTCAAAAATTCTCACAAGACTATGCCAATGGAAAACTGCACGCTGTCAGGCTTGGTCGGCCGTTGTCTGTGGAAACTAAGCCTCGCGTGACCATAGCCTTATACAAGTTTTAGTGTGACTAGTGACAAGGGCTTCAAATTTGTAAAGAAATGTCCTCTCATAGTGCATACTCTCTCAATTGACTATTATGTAAAATATTTGTCTTTGCTTATTACTAGTAGAATCTTCAAATTTTGATCGAAAAGCTGAGAGAATTTTGTGTGCCCCTCTATCTCTCTCTACAGGTACAGACATCTCTTTGCACTCAAATCGGCACATCTCTCTCTCTCTCTCTCTCTCTCTCTACAGTTCGGCCAACAGGTGCCTAGGCCCTCTCTCTCTCTCTACACTCAAATCGGCACACCTCTCTCTCTCTACAGTTCGCGGCCAACAGGCATCTCTCTCTCTCTCTCTCTCTCTCTCTCTCTCTCTCTCTCTCTCTCTCTCTCTCTCTCTCTCGCCAGATTTTCCATAGCATCTTCCTTTGGCAGGGCTTCTATTGACTGTCGTCAATGGTGAAGTTTCGAAGCAGAGCAAACCGTGGCCATACCAGAGCATGACACTATCCCAAGTGGTAGCAAATAAGACTCTCCTCTCTTTCTCTCTCTCCACCTAGTTCAAACTTTAGGCAATAAGCCTCTCTCTCTCTCTCTCTCTCTCTCTCTCTCTCTCTCTCTCTCTCTCTCTCTCTCTCTCTTCCCAACAAAAAATGCAGCCATTTTTTGACCTAGTAGACAGTAGTTCACTCTTTTGATCATAACTTCTTCATCCGAACTCCGATTTGGGTGATCTATAACCTCAATTGAAGAGCACAAAGCCCTCTACGCATTGATGTAAAGACATAAATTTTCAGAGTTATGAAAGGAGTTTCTGTAATAGCATTTCCAAAGTGAACAGGTTCAAGAAAATTGGCTCTCATCTCTTATTTTACATACAATCTCTTCATGCACTCGCAAGGGTTCTTCTTCTTCAACAAGGTCCACAACCATTGTGGAAAATGATCCAAGATCTCATAAGTGTGGAGATAGAAACACGACCACCCAACCAACGACATTGAAAAGCATGATCATGGCATACTTGGTATCATTGCAAGAGACCGTAAACAAACAAGGTGAAGACTTACAAGCACTTGCAATGGAAAATGGCACACTAAGGGTACTTGTGGTTGAGAATGAGAGTCTCAAGAGGACACTTGAGATGCAAACAGCACGTTTGATGCAACTTGAAGAGGAATTCAAGGAATGTAAACTCTCTCTTGTGGACTTGAATGCTTTGAACGAGTGGATGAGCAAAGTAGAGCATGACCATGTATTACAAGAGAAGAAATTCAACAGCATGAGCTGGAATGTATGCGACATGAAAAATGTATGCATAAACAAGTCTTGGGCTGATGTATGTGGTAGCAATGTGGCTTCTAATTCCTCACTCATGCAAGATATGGCTCAAACAAAGAGTGTTGAGAATGTGGATGTGGAGGAGTTGAAGGAACGGGAGCGACGTTCCAAAAATATTGTTATTCATGGAGTTCCCAAAGAGAAGCTAGAGACACCTCCTTCTCTTGCCATTGTTATTGAAGATTTCTTCAAAACCCACTTTGGCATGTTCGGAGTTATGGTCTATGGAGCACATAGTGTGGGGAAGTAAGGAGCTCCTTGCTCGGGAGAACGGCCAATTGTATGCACCATGCCGGATGAGACCAAGCGAAAGATTATCCTTAATAATAGTTGGATCTATTTGAGGGATACTAAATGTTTTGTATGTGAAGATCACACTATTAAGCAAAAAAACATGCATCGCAAGGCATATGAGGAAAATAATAAGAAAAACATGGAGATCTCTCATGAAGAAAATGTGCCCAAGGAGGAGGCAAGTCCCTTGAGCAAATAGGGATGCGTGACCTATGAGACCGAGTTACAATTGAAAATATGCTTTTGGAATTGTAATGGATACCCATGGAATGCGGGGATTGGGATTGATGAACTAACAAGCAAAGCCGATGTTGTACTTCTTGTTGAAACTTGGGAGCATGATACACAAAGGATTAACGTCTTGGAGAATTACAATGTACATTCATTGATGTGGTCAAAGAATCTTAAGCAACGAAGAGGACAAGGAGGGGTAGCATGTATGGTTAAGAAAGGATTGGAAGATTTTGTATCAATTGTGAAAGATGACAAGTACAAACGTTATGTATGGCTGAAAATTATGACACCAAAAAAAGCACCCATTTTTGTAGCCGGTTGCTACATTCCTCATCATGATTCTCCCTTTTATGCTTGCATGGATAGAGATCATCCATTTTTTGATTTAGAAGAGGACATTTCTTATTTCAAAGGTGAAGGTGATGTTATTGTATTTGGGGATATGAATGCTCGCACAAAAAAATTGCAACATGATACTCAACAATTTGATATGCCATACATTTCAAGGGAGTTGGAGGAAGTTTACTTGTATGATCGTTCTTCAATGGATGAGAAAGAGCCGGATCACTATGAAAAATTACTTTTACACATGTGTAATAGCACGGGTATGCTCATTGCCAATCGTGTATCTTTGTGGAGTGGAACCAATGATTTACATGTAGGAAACATAATGGGGATAGTGTGATTGACTATATGCTACGCTCCAAATTCATCATGTATCACATAAAGAGTTTTATGTTTGGCCAATGGACCCCGGAATACGACCATCGTACCTTATGTATTGACCTTTCATGAGGAGAAGCAACTAAGCATGATAATTTTAGCCAAAGGAAAGAGAAATTATCACTATGTATGGATTTCAAACGGGCACCAATGTACATTGAAATGGTTGAGCAAAAATTATGGATGAAGAAGCTTCAATATGATGCACCATTGGAAACTAAATGGGAAGCTTTCAAGAAAGTTATTTTTTCTTGTGCCGAAGAATGCTTTTCTATAAAGCATCTCCATGGTATCAACAAAGATAGATCACGCAAAAGGTGGTTTGATAAAGAATGTCAAGATGCTCGAAAGTCCTTGATAAAGCTTGATGCAACTATGGACAAAGACAACTATCAAAGTCATTTGCATACATACAAGGCATTGATTCAAAAGAAAAGAAGAAGATGGGAAGTAAAGCAACAACTTTTTCAAGTCCAAGAAAAGGCACATGCATGTAGAAGATTTTGGAAAAACTTGAGGGGCAAGCGGGTTGAGAATTTTGGTAACTTGAGTCTTGCGGATATGTACACACATAGTAGGCAATTATATGAGAAAGTAAATGCTGAAAAAATTCCATTTTATGGTTCACTCCCATGTATGCCCTCCTTTTTTACTATTGAGGATGTATGTGGTGGGCTTGAAAAGTTGGCCACTTGCAAAGCAGGATAACTTCAAGGTATCAAGTCGGAGATGATCAAATGGATGGGAGTTTTACCCATGAGTGGATGTGTGATATGTTCAACCTTGCACTTCAACATGGTATGCTTATGATTGGAGTACTAATTGGGTTAAGCCTTTGCACAAAGTAGGGGATGTAAAGAATGTAAACAACTACCGGACTATAATGATTGGGTCTCTTATGGAAAAGTTATTTGGGTGCATAATGGAGATGAAATTGAGTCATTGGGCTGAAGATAATGACAAGCGTACAAAGGGACTAGCGGGTTTTCGTCGATGCCATAGCACCATTGATCATCTTGTCACTCTTCGTGTTCTCATGGAGGAAAGTCGGTTGAAAGGCAAGCAATTGTATTGTTGTTTTGTGGACTTTAAGAAAGCCTTTGATATGATTCTATGTAACAATTTGTGGAGAAGGATGGAAGAACTCCAAGTGCCAAGTGAGTTAATGCTTGCAGTTTCTCGAATCTATGAGAAGGTGATTTGTCAATTGTGCATGGGAAGAGAAATTTCAGAAATTTTTGTAAACACTATTGGGGTTAAACAAGGATTTCCGTTGTCACCAACTCTCTTTGGTCTATGCATCAATCAATTGGAACAAATGGTACTTGACTTTATGCAAGAAGAAGGCATTGAATAGGTCACTTTTTGCAATGTGGTAATCATGCTTTTGTTGTATGCGGATGATGTAGTACTTCTAGCACACACTTTAGAAGATGCACAAAAGCTTATGGTTGTCCTTGAGAACTTTTGCTTGCATAGTGGACTGATTGTGAGAGAATCCAAGACAAAGGTTATGCTTGTGAAAACCAACCATAAGGAGAAGCCATGCATTGTGTACAACAATGAGACGTTTGAAGTTGTTGAGAGCTTTAAGTACCTTGGCCTTGAGGTTCCGTCCAATCACAAGTGGCATTAATGTGCTATGCGTCGTTTGGAAGCGGGAAAGAGAGCATTTTATGCATTTGAGAACATGTGTAATGCGGGAAACGTCAAGTGTTGGGTTCTCAAGAAGTATCTTTTTTATGCATTGGTGACACCGATTCTTCTTTATGGAGTTAAAGTGTGGGGCGGGAGCATCTCAAAGTCTACTTGGAAAGAGTTTGAGAATGTCCAAAAGTGTTTTCTTACAAAATTTCTCCAAGTGAAGACACAAACACCATATATGCTCCTACTTCTTGAGTCGGGATGTCTTCCAATTGAGGTTATGGGCATGGAAAGGGTTGTGGAGTACATGATAAAGATGCATCAAAACCCCTCTCATTGACTTCCTACAATTGCATGGGAAGCAAGCAAAAAAGTTCAAAAGACGCATAAAAGCAAGATCTTGAGCATGGGATGGATGCAAGACATAAAGAGCTGGTTTGGGAGATGGGATGCATTACACTTGCTACATGATGCTTCAATTGACTCCCAAGTGAATGAAGCTTTTCTACAACGCCAATGTATTACGGCTTGGGAGAAATCCGGTGGGTCACGCTTCATACATTACACCACTCATATTGCCCCCAACTACAAAACCATGTTCTTCGCTGAAAGATAAAACCGTACTCACACTTACATGCTTGAGCCTATCCCCTTGTTGGCAATATGCACTATCGCAGCCATTCGGCTTAGCTCCCATTTCCTTCGATGTGAGATAGGGCATTGGGGCAATGGAGAAGAGTCTAATCGACTGTGCACATTATGCTCATTGCAAGTTCAAGAGTCTGAGCACCACACACTACTAGAGTGCTCAGCTTTTAGTCACATCCGAACTTGCTTCTCTCACATTTTCAGCCATAACTTAGACCTACACATTTTCCTCTCCTAGCCAAAGTGTGGGCTCTCCATTGCGACTCTCATCACCAAATTTTGGAGCATTGAGAGTCACTCGTTAGCCATACACATACTACATCACATGTAACTTTGGTCCCATAGTTCATATTTGACCTCTGAGGACGATAATAAAATCTCTCTCTCTCTCTCTCATATTGGGGCTCAGAGCTTCATGTCAAGCAATAAGCCTCTCTCTCTCTCTCTCTCTCTCTCTCTCTCTCTCTCTCTCTCTCTCTCTCTCTCTCTCTCACACACACACACACACACACACACACACACACATGGCGTTAAGTTCTTCACCAAGAGGCTTCCCAAATGCAGGGGTTTGTGCCTTCATCCTTTGCTTTTTCCATCTGTAATGACTTAGCCTGCCTGGAACGCTTTTCTTAGCCTGCCTAGAATGCTTTCTCTCTCAGCTCTACGAGGGACATCCTTTACTTATTCTCCCTTCATACTTGAACTTGACGAGAAAATGTGACAGAGTTGTGAGCTAGCAAGCAGGTTTTTATGAGAACCAAGCAATGTCAATCTTCGAGTGATCATGTAACCCTTTTCTTGGATACAAGATCAAGAGCCATGGAGTGGTTACATAACCATTTCCTTGGGTAGGAGATCAAGAGCCATGGAGTGATCACATAACCCTTTCCTCAGATACAAGATCGAGAGCCATGCAGTGATCACATAACCCTTTCCTAGGATACAAGATCAAGAGCCATGGAAACATACTTTTTCTAACTTTACATTCTTGCTTGCAGCTTTACAACTCCATTGAAATCTCTCTCTCTCTCTCTCTCTCTCTCTCTCTCTCTCTCTCTCACACACACACACACACACACACACACACACACACACACACATATACACACAAAGGAATACACACATCATGCTCTAGTTTTGGGTGATTAACTTTATATCTCGATTAAGTTTTCTTAAATTTTTTTAGAGCTATGTGGTAGCTATCTCCCTTCGATCAACACAAAAAATCGGCCGTTCTATCAAAGGTATCACCTAAAACTAGCTTCTGTGTATAATTATCCAAAAATGGCAAAAAATAAACAAAGTTTGAATGCAAATGAAGAGAATCTAATGACCTACCTTCAATGTTGATGTTGGAGCCCTCCATATTGTTTTGAAAGCATGTTGTATGCGCCATTAGTAGTTGCTTGGTTTGAGTTGAATGCATGAGTTGATTGTAATCTAAAAGTGTGAAAGTGTTTGGCTTACAATAAAATAATAAGTTTTGCTCATTATAAGCATTTGAATATTTTGTTCATCTTCTATAACAAAATTAAATTTCTGGAAAAACAACATGATACAAGACTTGACCTTATGGAGAAATTTTTTGCCATGTGATGATTTTATCACTATCACAAAACCACTCGTATTTGTATGGTTACACATGCAAGCCTAAGATCTAGGAAGGTACATGTTCTTCGGGGCAAAGGCACTACCATATAGGCCCACCTACAAAAATATTGATTGACTTGATATCAGCACTGCCAAGTGGTATTTTTAATTGTCTAATGCCGTTTTGCACCCATATAGCAACTTACTAGAAAGAATAGTTGTAGCTAGTGAAAGTCCAGCCACGTGGACAAAAGTATCAAGCATTGTGTTGAAACAAAGCAATTGGGATAGAAGACAAAGATCTATTGAGCTATAGACTATTCTAAATAGCACCACATATTCCATAGAAAAACATTTGATGATGTGCTCAAATAGAATTCTGTTTACACTTTTGGTAAAAAAACAAAGTATTTTTGTGAAAGAAACTAGGGAACCATTCCAGCTTCAAGACAAAGCTACTGAAGATTATGATTGCAAGACATGCATTTTACAACAAAACATGTGGTTAAAATAAGCTAGGGGTGCCAGAATTTGATGTCCACAATTTGTAATTTAGCTTCACCTTTGTTCAAAACCACAAAGTAATTTAATAGAAGAACAAACTCAATGTCAAATATTTTATCCATGTGGACAAATCTCACACTCCCCTCCCCCCCCCCCCCCCCCCCTCCTCTCCTCTTATTCCATCCTTTAGTTTTGTCCATGGCATTCTTGTTTTTTCCTTAAGAATCTCTCCCTCTCTCTCTCTCCATTCCTAAAGTTTCTCCACTTAAGCTCTCTCCTCCCCCCCCCCCCCCCCCCCCCCCCCTTCTCTTATTTTGTCCACAAAGTAGTATAATATAAGAACATAGTCAATGTCCAAGGTTTTTCCATGTGGACAAACCTTACGGTTTGCTCTCTCCCCGTCTCTCTCTCTCCTTGAGTTTAGTCGACATGGTCAAAATTTTATTTCTCTCCCTCTCTCTATCTTCCTCTCTCCCGTCCTTGTCTCTCCCTCTCTCTAGAGAGAAATCTTGTACAAACGTTAAAAAGATCTCTCTCTCTCTCCATCCCTAAGTTTGGTCCACATGGTCAAAAATCTCTCTCTCTCTCTCTCTCTCTCTCTCTCTCTCTCTCTCTCTCTCTCTCTCCGCTTTGTACTTTCTCTCTAAATCTCTTAGTTTGTCCATGAATTTATCATGCCTCATTCTCTCCGCCTTCATCTCTCACTTTTGACCATATGGTTAAAACTTTTTTAAGGATGTTTTTGCACTCTCCCTATGTGAACGAGCCTTTTCCAATAGGTCAAAACCTAAGTGAGTGTTTTTTCCTCTCCCTCCTGTGTGTGTGTGTGTGTGTGTGTGTGTGTGTGTGTGTGTCCCTCCCTCCATCCCTAACTTTTGTCCATGTGGTCAAATACTATCCCTCCCTCTCTAAGTTTTGTACTTTCTTTCTCACTCTCTTAGATTTCTACTTGGCTTTCTCATTTTGCCGTTAGTTTTGTCCACATGGTCAAATCTCTCTCTCTCTCTCTCTCTCTCTCTCTCTCTCTCTCTCTCTCTCTCTCTCTCTCTGTGGCTCCCTCTCTCACCGTCTCTTTGTATCCCTCCCTCCATCTCAAGTTTTGTCCACATGGTCAAAACTCTATGACTCCTTTTCTATGTTTTGTACTCTCTCTAACTCTGTTAGATTTTTCCATGGATTTCTGATCCCTCTCTCCACCCTTTCATCCCTTATTTTGACCACATGGTCAAAAAATTTGTAAGGATGTTTCTACACTCTTCCTTGTGCTGGTTCCACTTGGTTAAAACCTAAGTAAGTTTGGTTCTCTCTCTCTCTCTCTCTCTCTCTCTCTCTAACAAAGGAAATAGATGGACTTATATACAAGCTTCCCCTTGCTATTTGTCTCTTAGATTTTGACCACATGGAGAAAACTTGGAGAGTTCTCTTTTAAGTATGTGAGCTCATTCCCCATGGAAAAAACTAAGTGAGTGAGTTTTTTCCACATGGTCAAAAGTTAAGCAAGTACTTAGGTATGTCCATGGTATAGTAATGTGGACTAATGTTTTATTGTTGTATGTTCTATAGGTATGTCCATGGTATAGTAATGTGGACTAATGTTTTATTGTTGTATGAATAAGAGCATATGTGGATGTAATTGTCCTTGTAGATCATAGACATCAATATACCATAAATATGGAAACTTTCCAGTAACCCCATCAATCACCTGAAGTTCCTTTTTTCTTTTCCATTTGGGAGTCTATAGAACATACAACAATAAAACATTAGTCCACATTACTATACCATGGTATAGTAATGTGGACTAATGTTTTATTGTTGTATGTTCTATAGACTCCCAAATGGAAAAGAAAAAAGGAACTTCAGGTGATTGATGGGGTTACTGGAAAGTTTCCATATTTATGGTATATTGATGTCTATGATCTACAAGGACAATTACATCCACATATGCTCTTATTCACAAAGAAAGGTGTTGCATTAGGTTTTGAACAAAATGGGGTGATAGGCAGTATTGCAAAGGGGTGTACTGGCAAGGAAGGGGTTTCTTGTGATGAGGTTAAGTTAATGGACAATAATATGTGCTACAAGCTTGACCCCTTGACCTTTGACGCTACATAGATGCAGATTGAAGACAACTACTCTCTGAAAAATATAGGGTTGGATTAGTTTGAGGATATCTCTTGCACAAGAGATGTTGCCTTGGCATTTCAAAACATTCAACACAATGAAGAATTCATCTTCTTAACAAAACAAGATGGTGGCCAGTTGAAGAAAAGGCAGAAGCTTCATGCATTGTCTCTCGATGATAATACGAGTCTCCATACTAGACAATACTCAAGCAGTTGAGAGACCAATGGATGGCATTTGGATCCATCAAAACCTCAACAAGGACTCCCAAGTTTAGCACGCTACGGGTGCCTTGGTAGGTAGAGCATCATACACTTCCTTTTCTCTTTTTACAAAATATCACACTTGTTATGTTTCTTACAATATTATTGTCTATTTATGTTTTCAAGGTTTTGTTTATTACAATCGAGATAAATGGGCATCAAGGGACTATCAAATGATAGTAAGGTCCCAACAAATATTTGGTTAGGTTTCAATAATGAAACAATATGCCAAAGGTGAGTTGTTATCTCAAGTAAAAAGATTTGGAAAGAAGGGAAGACAAGCATCACCGGCTACCTTTCATTGCTTGATGGGGCTAAAGGATGGAGAGATTAATAGGCTGCAAAATGAACTCAATGAAGAAAAAATCTTATTTCTTAGAAATAAGTGTGAAAAAGAACATATTATAGATATGGAAATGATGGGAAATCAGTTAAAGCAGGACAAGGTGCTCAAGGAGGAGTTGGTCATGCTTTTCAATGCATCGATATCAACTAGTTGTAGTGTCTTTAAAACATGGGGGAGTTAGTCAATGACTACACTATCACAGAGGATGTTTACTCAAATTTTGTAGCTGTATGTAGTGATTGGTTTCAAAAAAACTAGCATATAATGTTGATTCAGGTCCACTGCCCAATGGTGCAAGAGACATAATAAATTCTTTATCGAAAGAAAGGATAACCCTCAATCTTCTAACACATTTCCTTGGTCAGTGTCTGTTGTTGGGTATGATTTAGAAGCCCTTGATATAATATATAATGTGTACAAAGATCCAATTACCATTGGTGTAGTTATATTGGATGTTGCACATGGAGTAGAAGGAATGAAGTGGGATTCCTTAAAGTTTGAGAGGCTTGTCTCCTCTTTGCCAAGATGACTTGTGAGCCTAAAAAATTCATCCTGCTGTCTTTCCTTAGTCATAGGAAAATGGATGCTTTGGAGGATGGTATTCTATAGATGAACATAAACTACGAAATGCTTGTTGGTAGCATTGGTTTCTTGCCCTCAATCAACAGTTTTGCTTCAAGGGCCATAGACACAATTGTGGTGTTAACATTAGTGAGTATGAGAAAAACATTTGTCAACCCTGATCGCCATGGCAACAGTGCAAACAAGCCCTGATATGGGGCAATGCACACATTGAAGTGGAGGGCAATGACAAAGATCTTGATGTTGAGAACAAAGTGGTCAAATAAATAGTGAGTAAGAAGAATAATATTATCAACAAAATTGTGAAAGGATTCAATGACCAGCATGAGGTTGTCATTGATTTGTTTGCAGGTGGTCTTCCATCAAAGGCTACACTCTCAAGTCATCAAAAAACCATAGCAGCAATTTGTAACTCACAAGAGCAACATGAAGTTGATGGGGTTTGTTCTAGAGCAAAAGAAAAGTCTCATTCAAAAGACACCAAAGAGGATAAACCACAAGTATCTTGATCTACCATAGGAAGGTATAGAGGAATCTAACCAAGATGTCTTGGGCCTTATCATGAAAGAGAAAATGAAGGCCATTTTAGGTGTTTAGTACCTTGATTGCATTATAATTTTTTGAATTACAACATGTATAAGTTCTCTATTGCCTTGTAATTTTGGCATGATAAAGCGTATGTACTATTTGGTAATATGAAAGTGGTTTTCCTACCTCTCTATCTTTGCCTCCATCCTTCAATTTTGTCCATGGCTCTCTCTCTCTCTCTCTCTCTCTCTCTCTCTCTCTCTCTCTCTCTCTCTCTATCTATCCCTCAATTTTGTCCACATGGTCAAAACATTAGTGAGTTTGGCTCTCCTGATGCTCCTCACTCTCCTTAAGTGAGTGATTTTTTCCCTCTCTCTCTCTCTCTCTCTCTCTCTCTCTCTCTCTCTCTCTCATGTTTGTCCACATGGTCAAAACTTTGGTGAGGATGTCTCTCCTAATTTTCCCTAAATGATTAAGTTTTCAAAGCCTCAATGACTATGTTTGGTGCTCACTCCCTCCCCCCCCCCCCCCCCCTCTCTCTCTCTCTCTCTCTCTCTCTCTCTCTCTCTCTCTCTCTCTCTCTCTCTCTCTCTCTCTCTCCCTCGATCTTGCTCCATCCCTTAATTTTTGTCCACATGTTCAAAACTTTAGAGAGGATGTCTCTCATAGTTTTCCCTAAGTGAATAAGATTTCAAAGCCTCAGTGCTCTCTCTCTCTCTCTCTCTCTCTCTCTCTCTCTCTCTCTCTCTCTCTCTCTCTCTCTCTCTCTCTATCTATCTTGCTCCATCCCATAATTTTTGACCACTTGTTCAAAACATTAGAGAGGATGTCTCTCATAGTTTTCCCTAAGTGACTAAGATTTCAAAGCCTCAGTGCTCTCTCTCTCTCTCTCTCTCTCTCTCTCTCTCTCTCTCTCTCTCTCTCTCTTTCTTTCAATTTTGTCCACGTGGTCAAAACTTGAATCACGATGTCTCTCCTTACTCTCCCTATGTGAGTGACTCTGCTCCTCTCTCTCTCTCTCTCTCTCTCTCTCTCTCTCTCCCCCCCCCCCCCCCCCCATATGGGAGATGCCCAATTTCCCCAACCCTCTTTGGGCTACTCATTGATGGATTGGAATGCATGGTTCTTGATTTTATGCAACAAAAAGGCATAGAAGAGGTTAAGATCAGAAATGCCGTGATCATGCTTTTGCTTTATGCCGATGATGTAGTGCTCTTGGCACAAACCTTAGAAGATGCACAAAAGATTATGAGTGTCTTCGAGCGCTTTTGCTTGCATAGCGAGCTGATCGTGAATGAATCCAAAACCAAGGTTATTCTTGTAAAGAACCTCAATGATGAAAATCCATGCATTGTATACAACAATGAGCAACTTGAAGTGGTAGATAGACTCAAGTACCTTGGCCTTCAGGTTCCATCCAATCATAAATGGAAGGATTGCGCAATGCGTTGCTTGGAAGCCAGAAAGAGGGCTTATTATGCATTTGAGAACATGTGCAATGCTGGAGAGATTAAGTGTTAGGCTATCAAAAAGTACCTCTTTGACACATTGGTGACACCCGTGCTTCTTTATGGAGTGGAGGTGTGGGGTGGTATCATCGGGAAGTCTACTTGGAAAGAGTTTGAGAATGTATAGAAGCATTTTCTCACCCACTTTCTCCAAGTCAAGACACAAACACCCTACATGCTCTTACTTTTTGAGTTTAGATCGCTTCCCATTGAGGTCTTGGGCATGCAAAGGGTTGTGGAGTACATGCTTAAGACACAACGTAGCCCTTTGTATCGACTTCCTAGAATTGCATATGAAGCAAGTCAAAAGGTCCAAAAGACATGCAAGATCAAAATACTAAGTTTGGGTGGATGCTTGACATCAAGAAATGGTTTGGAAGATGGGATGCATGTCACTTGGTCAAGGATGCGTCAATCGACTCCCAAGTTAATGATGCCTTCTTACAACGCCAATGTATCACAACTTGGGAGAAATCTGGAGGTTCTCACTTCGGCCATTACACCACACACATTGCCCCAATCTACAAATCTCTCTTTTTCTACGAACAAAGTAACCGAACCCATCCCTACATCCTTGAGCCCATCCCGTTGAGTGCCATCCGCACCATTGCCTCCATTCGTCTTAGCTCCCATTCTCTACGCTGCTAGATAGGATGTTGGGGCACTCGCAAGGAGTCTCATCGACTTTGCACCTTATGCCCTCATCAAGTGCGAGAGAGTGAGTACCACACACTACTTGAGTGCTCAGCTTTGACCACATTAGGTCCTCTTTCCCATATATTCAACCATGAGCTCTCCCTACATACCTTCCTCTCCCAACCATGATGCGGACTCTCTATTGCGACGCTCATTTCAGCCATTTTTGAGCATCTAGAGTCACTTATGACTTCCACTCACACCACGTGACATGTTCATTTGGTCTCATAGGTCATATTTGACCTATGAGGACGATAATAGAACTATTTCTCTCTCTCTCTCTCTCTCTCTCTCTCTCTCTCTCTCTCTCTCTCTCTCTCTCTCTCTCTCTCTCTCTCTCTCTCTCTCTGTCTCTGTCTCTGAGATTTGTCCATATGGTCAAAACTTTGGTGAGGATGTCTCTCCTAATTTTCCCTAGATGACTAAGATTTGAAAGCCTCAGTGACTACGTTTTCAAAGCCTCAATGACTACGTTTGGTGCTTGCTCCCTCCCCTCCCCCCTCCCCCCCCCCCCCCCCCCCCCCCCCCCCCCCCTCCTCTCTCTCTCTCTCTCTCTCTCTCTCTCTCTCTCTCTCTACTCCCTCGATCTTAAATTTTGTCCACATTTTCAAAACTTTAGAGAGGATGTCTCTCATAGTTTTTCCTAACTGACTAAGATTTCAAAGCCTCAGTGCTCTCTCTCTCTCTCTTCTCTCTCTCTCTCTCTCTCTCTCTCTCTCTCTCTCTCTCTCCAACTTCAATGCCTTCCTCATTCTTCCCCCTCTCCCCCTCTCTCTCTCCCTTCCCTCCCTCGATCTTGCTCCATCCCTTAATTTTTGTCCACATGTTCAAAACTATAGAGAGGATGTCTCTCATAGTTTTCCCTCAATGGTGACTAAGATTTCAAAGCCTCAATGCTCTCTCTCTCTCTCTCTCTCTCTCTCTCTCTCTCTCTCTCTCTCTCTCTCTCTCTCTCAACTTCAATGCCTTCCTTATTCTTCCCCCTCTCCCCCTCTCGCTCTCTCTCCCTCCCTCCCTCGATCTTGCTACATCCCTTTACTTTTGTCCACATGTTCAAAACTTTAGAGAGGATGTCTCTCATAGTTTTCCCTAAGTGACTAAGATTTCAAAGCCTCAGTGCTCTCTCTCTCTCTCTCTCTCTCTCTCTCTCTCTCTCTCTCTCTAACTTCAATGCCTTCCTCATTCTTCCCCCTCTCCCCCCCCCCCCCCCTCTCTCTCTCCCTCCCTCCTTGGATCTTGCTCCATCCCTTAATTTTTGCCCACATGTTCAAAACTTTAGAGAGGATATCTCTCATAGTTTTCCCTAAGTGACTAAGATTTCAAAGCCTCTATGCTCTCTCTCTCTCTCTCTCTCTCTCTTCTCTCTCTCTCTCTCTCTCTCTCTCTCTCTCCAGCTTCAATGCCTTCCTCATTCTCCCCCCCCCCCCCCCCCCTCTCTCTCCTCTCTCCTCTCTCTCCTCTCTCTCTCTCTCTCTCTCTCTCTCTCCCCCTCCCTCCCTTGATCTTGCTCCATCCCTAATTTTTGTCCACATGTTCAAAACTTTAGAGAGGATGTCTCTCATAGTTTCCCTAATGGACTAAGTTTTTAAAGCCTCAATGCTCTCTCTCTCTCTCTCTCTCTCTCTCTCTCTCTCTCTCTCTCTCTCAATTTTGTCCACATGGTCAAAACTTGAATCAGGATGTCTCTCCTTACTCTCCCTAAGTGAGTGATTGTGATCCTCTCTCTCTCTCTCTCTCTCTCTCTCTCTCTCTCTCTCTCTCTCTCTCTCTCTCTCTCAATTTTGTCCACATGGTCAAAACTCGAATCAGGATGTCTCTCCTTACTCTCCCTAAGTGAGTGATTGTGATCCCCTCTCTCTCTCTCTCTCTCTCTCTCTCTCTCTCTCTCTCTCTCTTACCCCCATTTCAAGTACATCCTTTAAGTTTATGTACTATTTGGTACTACAAATTGGTCACAATTTCCTGCACCCACAAAGACTTCAAATGTTTTTGATGCTCAAGCATAGTTTGCACCATCTTAACCATTGTCAATTTCTCCGATCTACCCCCCCATTCTATGAGGGAGACTTTGTATTTGCAATCTCCCGCTTGATGCCATGGTCCGCAACAAACTAGATGAACTCTTTAAGGGTAAATTCACACTCTTTCTCTGATTGAATTGTCTTCAATGCTTCATTACTCTTATTCTCCACAAGATCACACCAACTCTTTAAAAGATTAATTGCGCGCCTCTAACTTGTGTGACAAAAATATACCCACGTCAAGCGACTAAGATCATTTACCAACAACATGAAGTAAACAGCATCCCATCAAGGATGGCGTTTGTGTAAGTGCTCAAAGGTTGATGTGATTCTCAAAACCTAAGTATTTGAATCTTGACCATGGACTTCTTGACACAAATTCCATCTCCAAAGAAGAAAGAGATTTATTTTACAAAGAGCATATTATACCTTCTTTGGTTTACGGGGTATGAGTTGTCAATTATCAAGCGTGCTATAACATCATCAAGGTGCATCTGTATAATTCTACCCTGTATACATTCTTGACATAGTACAAAATGACCTATGGTCCATGACAATAGATCTAACTATAGGTACAAATCAAGTTTTGGATGAGCAAAAGAAATTAATTTAGCAAACTTATCATCTAGACACATATCTCTCTTATTGCATGAAATTGTTAATGAACCCAAAGTTTGAAATATGACTGCTAAGTAGAGAATAGAGCTATCATCCCCCCTAAACAATTATTGTTTAAATGCACATTGCTTGGTGAAACTGTTTGGTTTCAAGGATAAATTATAGATGGTACCTTTTGTCCAGCGCACAAGCCTCCAAGAAAAATAAGATTGTAGAATTTTTACTAAAAAGTGGTTTTTTGGGTTTTGATAGATGTATCACATGTTATCATGATAGCTTCATCATTATCTTAAACTTCGTCAAAGTTATCTGCTGGCTTGGATCTGAATGGCCTACTCTTACAACATTTTTTTGAAAAAACCCAAAAGTTCCAAAGTTTTCAAGTAGGAAAAAACTGGGTGGTTCTTCAGCTAGGGTGTATGGAGTTTCATGATGCCTTGTTTGATAGATTTCATGTTGGAATTTGGTCAACAGCTTTGCTCCACAATGTGTTGGAAATAATAAGGTGTTTAGAGTCTCATGCAATGAAGAACTTTCATTTCTTCATGATATGGAGTCAACAAAATTGCCACAAGCATTCAAAGATTTTCTTATAATCGACCTGATAAGATGGGGGTGGAAGCAATGTTCAAACCTCTTGAGTATGTTTGGAATTAGTTTGGAGATGTTTGCAATCGTGTAAGGACAATTCTACTTGATGATAGTCCTTACAAGGGATGTCCAAATCCAGTCAAGAATTGCATCTTTCCCAACTCCTTTGATGTCAATGTTGCTAATTCAATTTTGATTGAAGAATTTTTTCCATACTTGGTGAAATTAAGCCAATCAAGGGATGATCGCTATGGTCAAGTTGGACATGCATTGTATGAGAAATTTAAAGGTGTTAATGATGGGTGGAGTAGACCTAGTGATAGTGGTGTCTCATCTTCTCAATCAACTAAATCCAAAAGTCGTGGAAACAAGCATGGAAGATTTATTCAATCCCCATCGCCTCTTGCTTTAAAGGGCCTTCTCTATCACAAGGATTGGATTCATCAAGAACAACCACAAGGAAGCATGTTCCTTTTCATTAAATGGTATTTCAAAGATCGAAGCTACATAAACTTCCTTTGACCTCCATCACCTCTTGACTTTAAAGGACATGGAAGCTATTCACATAACTCAAGAGATGGGCCGTAACAAGAGTTACATAGATAGATTACAAAATATGTATTCTCACCAAGGATGATATCAAAGTCCCATGATGTAAATTCCACTCTGAAGACTGAACAAGTTATTTTGTGTATGATTGTTTGGTGTTTCTTAACACCACCTTCTAAAGGAGAAAATAGTCTACTCTTATGTCCAAGAAAAAGCTTTATGTAAGAACTTGTCACAGTTGATTGCACCCTTTTGGATTTACTTGTAATGATAAGTGACCTAGATAATGTGTCATCATGATTCATGCCAAACGTAGCTGTCATGCACGTTGTGGTCACCCTATTTATTGGAGGGTAACCCTCTATGTGTATGAGTAAAATCACTCCTCAAGCATTTAAAAGCTCTAGTTCTCAATACAATTCATTTTATTATCTCCAAATATAATATCCAAGACTTGAATTTGGAACTAGATGTGATAATCATGCACATGAACTACGCCAATTAGATGAAATATCTCTCTCTCTCTCTCTCTCTCTCTCTCTCTCTCTCTCACACACACACACACACACACACACACACACACACACATCGGTGGTTTTAATTTTTTGCCATCATTTTTTATTGTATCTTGCCTCATTAGTGAACTAAGTAAACAAGAATGTACCTTCCTTTTTTCTTTTTTGGGACAATCCGAAAGGTCTATAGTAAACAATATCCATGTACTAGGATTCTAAAGAGACATGGAATTGCATAAGCTTCATAAAGTATCTTGGTACAAAATTTTCGTTCATAATGTCAAAAATTCTCAACAACAGATCTCATGGATTTGAGGGGAGTAATTAAAAAATAATGCAATTTTGTCTTGCCATAGTATCTTACCATAGTTTGATCTAAAGATCTTTGTCTTTTTTTAAAGATTTTTCTACAAATTTATCCACATTTATGGCAATAAATTAATGCCACTATTCAAACATACAACATCTTGTTGATAATTTTTATGGTTAGAAAGAAAATAATAATGATTGAGACATATAGCAAAGTACTATATCGTGGATAAAATTTCACCATATTTACAAAGTGGGAACTAGGAGATTCCCATATTTACTAATAAGGTGTTGTTAGAGGTCTCCCCCACGACCGAGCCACTCCCAGACACGGAAAAACCATTTTCGTTCTTCGCAAACTTGTAGAGGTCCTCCAATGCTGCAACGAGATTGTGCAGCATCTATAAAATGACTTTTGGGGGCTTCATCTTGTGAACAAGGTCCTTGAGTTCCTATAAGTGTCCAAAGCTTTCTTTTGATCTCCAAGCCTAAAACACATGACAGTGCGCGACATATTAGACCAACCTAAAGCTTGCGGTATGGAATTGCAACAATTCATTACAATTGGATGGCAGAGTCTTCAAGGATTGCTTCAGAGGGAGGGACATTAGATTCTATTCAGATGCATCAGACGCCAAAGAGCACACTCCCAAGAGTGATTGGATACAAATCGGCGGAGAGTACATGTAGAGAGGTGGCTTGAAATGAGCACAATAGATGAGGATCAGGAGTAGCAGTGTTATCTAGGGAGGAGTTACACCCTATCATCCAAGTGGTTTGCAGCAATGAGAGTGCGTGCTATATATGGGTCAGAGTCAAAGGGGAGGAGGGTAGAGCTCTCTACATTGCCATACGTTACTTCTCCTAGCACATCTCATTATGATTTGCCTAAGGAGAACTCATCATACAAGAAAATAGATGAGAATATTTGGGAATTTTAGAGGGATGGAGATGTCATCCTACTCAAGGATTTCAATGCTAGGACAGCATGTCATGAGGAGATGCTGAGAGAGCTAGACTCCAAAGAGATGGGGCTCTTCAGGTCCTCACAGGAGTGTGGGAAATATTTGATTGAAATGGGAACAACACATGGATTGGCCATTTTGAACGGCCTTGATAGATACTCTTGTTCAAGCAGCTTTAGTTGTGCTACCTTCATACTAGCCTTGTACATCTCCCATGTTTTTAGATAGTTTGCAAAACACTATCCAAGATCTGTGATAAAGTATCTATTACTTACCACAAAGGACATGGCCATCTTACTCAATTAACCCTCTTATATTCAGCTTTTCTTTTGTTCCCTAATTTCCTATGGAAGATTTCATACCATTACATGACCCAATAATGTTGGACTAGGAGGAGAAGTTGACAAGCTCTAATTTCTACTATGTGTCTTCGGCCTAGGATTTGTACACAGAGTCGGTGTCTAGTGTGTGTTTGTATATGTGAAGGCAAGCTCAAAGCCCAATTTCACCTCTATGTGTGTCTTCGGATACAGAGAGAAAGAAAGGAAGAATTTTGGCACCTGCAAGGAGCACAAAACTATGACTCTCCAACACCCAAGCCATGTCATCAATAGCAGCATACAAAAACTCTATTCTCTTATGCTCGTTCACAAGCTCCGTTCGGCAGAAAAGTCCCCATGAATGACCCCTCCTCTCTCTCCTCTTGAGGTCTCTAGGATAGTTTCCTATGATGTTCTTCTTCTTCTTCTCTTCTCTCTCTCTCTCTCTCTCTCTCTCTCTCTCTCTCTCTCTCTCTCTCTCTCTCTCTCTCTCTCTCTCTCTCTCTCTCTCTCTCTCTCTCTCTCTCTCTCTCTCTCTCTCTCTCTCTCTCTCTCTCTCTCTCTCTCTCTCTCTCTCTCTCTCTCTCTCTCTCAGGGTGCGCACATGCACGATGTAATCGTCTAGTTCTAGTGAAAAATCATTGCAGGTCCACCAACACCTCCGCACACCCCTCTACACCTTCACCATCTTTCCCCACTGCCGCTATCAAAACATCACAACTCTACACTTACCGTTTGACACTGTTGCCTGCCGTTTGCAATGGAAGCTTACATTTCAACCACAAAAATTTCTTGATTTTCTAGACATGCAATCCCTCCATCTTTAATCCGAGCCTTTCAGCGCGGTTCAAGTTGTGCATGTGCGTGAACCTATGGCCGATGTAGGCCAAGCAAACGTCCCCCTTCCGTGGGCTCCCTAGGTGCATGTGTGCATGTTATCTCTCTTGAAATGAGCACATGAGTGCCGCAACACCGACTAGCTACTAAAGAAAGGGGCATAAGCCCACGTAGAATGCACTTTTTTATGTTGGCCGGAGGCCGAGAAGAGCTACAATCGACCAGCTGTAGAGCTAGTCGAGTGGAGGCCAGAGTGGACCTTGTGATAAGTCTCTCTCTCTCTCTCTCTCTCTCTCTCTCTCTCTCTCTCTCTCTCTCTAAAAGTGGTTGTTTTCTATTACTTGAAAAGCCCCTCGAAACTCCCAAATGATGTTGATACTAACTTCTGATGGCAAGTACAAAATTTTTACAAAAGCATGCCTAAAGGTGACATTTGAAAAATTGTATACAACTAGCCACATGGACAAACTCAAAACTAAAACACTAGGGGAACTCCTAAAGAAAATTGAAAGTGTTGTGACAAACTATCTATCTATATATGATTTTTTAAGATTATCTAAAGGATCTCATATTCTTGATCCTATACATATATTCAAGAATGTGGGTCACTCTTTGTGGAAACATATTGTTGGTTTGAAGGAGATGGAGGCAGCCATAAACAACTTTAAACAGAGATTGTACAACTGTAACTTATGACCCCAAATTGATGAATAGATAGATAAAGAAGAGTACACACCTGTATCATGAGTTCTAACCTCCAAAAATGTTGATACAATCAATCATATAATATGATCTATCCACACATCCATGAGATATGGTGTCTCATTACAAAACATATTCATTATGGATGATAAGAGCCTTTTGAATTTAAAAACACATCATTGGAATAATTTTATCAAGATAGCCTAAATATTTTTATATCAAAATACATTGTTGTTCTTAGATGATAACTTGATTATAAATTGGTGAATGTAGCACATTCTCCCCCTTGTTATTGATGGCTACCAATGTTAATTTGAATCTAATTACCATGTTTTCTCAAAATATCAGAGGATACTATCTCAAAAGTTTTTATCGTCAAACAAAATTGTTCCTATAATCAAGGGGTGAGGTGAAGAAGATGTTGACCAAGCTATCTTCAAAGCATAAAACATTTCATTATAAAGATACAAGTAAAAGGTACCCTTGTAAGAAAATTTTTCATTTTTCATTGGCTTCCCATATATAACATATATTTTGGATCTCACACTTATCAAAATTTATGGACTATGGACCAAAGAATGCAAATACAAATGTGATTATGTGAATTTCCTTGGATTGTCTTTCCTTTAAGCATATCAATTCAAAATGGCCATCCTTGTTGGAAGAAGAGCCATGACACATTAAGATTGGCATTGTCTTGAATGGTGTGAATCCATTCTGTATGCATTCAATCAAATAATCTACTTGGCTACTAGGTCTTGTTAGCTACAACTTTTAACCCTTTATTTGTTTCAAGAAAGAGCACTAAATTTGTCTCTCAAAATCCCATAAAATTTTAAGTATAAGACTTTAATGTATATTTGAAACCTCTAAATGATGATCTCCAAGAGCTGTGAAGAGTCATAAATGTAATTAACATGTCAAAAGAGGAAGAAGAAAGAATATTAAAAGTTTATGGAATTATAGCATAGACTATATACAGTTACAGACAAAATTGTGATTAAGTGAAATACATGGATATGTTTTCATTTTATTTAGATTTTTTTACCCTCATGCTAAATGTTTTACTAATGATGTAGGGTGTTTAATCAAGAGTTATAAACCTGGCCCTCCTATAGTTATTGATTGAATCTACACATAGTAAGCATCTCAAAATAAGTCTTTGGCATTAATGTTTCTTATCCAAAGATCACTTACTAAGTCACAACACACAAGCTAGATATTTTAATAGAATGTTTAAGAATGGATGATGTATAGTACGGATGAAACTTATGAATTGGTAGCAAAAGTGGTCCAAAGGGTCCATCATCGATCCAGAGTCAGAGCTTACAATTAGCAGAGATTATGAGAACATCAAGGATGGCTTGCTATAGCTCACTCTACCTCTATATGTTTTTTTTAGAGTATTGGAAGGATTTGAAAATTTCTCATTTTCTTGATCCTTATGCATCCATTCAAGAATATAGGCCACTCTTTGTGAAAATTTCCAGTTGTTTGAAGGACATAGAGGTAGCTAGAAATGATATCAAGAATAAACTACAAGTGCAACATGTAGCCCCAAGTTGATAAAGAGATGTGGAAAACAAGTATGTACTTGTGACATGGGTGCTAGTCTCCAAAGATATTAAAAGCCCATAAAATATAGTGCATCATTGTAGAACATATTTACTATGGAAGGCACGAGCCTTTTAACTTAAAAACACATTATTTCCATAATTTTATCAAGGTAACCAAATTTTTTTATTGTAATATGTTTTTCTAAGATGAAAGCTAATTTTATTGTACATTAATAAATGTAGCACATATTTTTCTAATGAGTGGTATTCAATGATATTATCCATCATTTAGGGAAGCTAGCAAGCTATGTTTGTAGCTTGTGAATGTTTATATATGTGATTCTAATAAACGTTTCGATGAGTTCCATTATTTTTGATGGATGGATCACATCTAATAAGATTCATATAAATTCAATACAATAGAAAAAAAAGGGAGTGCATTGAGATTATTTGCTTTGCAAAGAAGGATTTTTCAACTTCATTCTTGGATATTCAAGTCCACTTACTCATCCGAAAGGTGGATGAGATAGAGGTTATAGCAGTTTTTAGCACTTATTGAATGTTTTAAATTGAGAGATTCATGGGTATTTTGAAGGGGCTTGTTCAGTAAAGAGAATAACCAAAGGGTTCAAAGGCTAAGGGATGGGTACTTGGAGAGTGCATGTACTACCTTTTAGAGTACCTTGAATGTGTTGACAAGGATACTCCTCTGCGAATGGACAGTAGAAGTGTCTTGTATCCTTTTAGATGAGGTGTTATGTGGAAAGGGAATTAATCACAGGGTATCAACCAGAGAACCCTTGAACTGGTTCACGTATGTTATTTACAACTCACAATGTATGGACAGATTCATTGGGGGAGAGCATCAAGATATTCGCAACCTACAAAGAAAGATGAAGAGGTGGCATATCTAGAAATACTGGTCCTCCATCCATTTTTTCATGGTTATCTAACCATATTAGAGATGAAATTCTAGAAAGAAAAGACATCACTGACAAGTAATGTCTATAAACTGGATTTGGTTGTAATAGAGAGGTAACAATTCTTCCGTATATGTATATTTGCAAAGTTTTATGAATTTCTAGCATTCGTGTTGAAGGTTTATGTACTTGATTTTCTTCACTTTTAGGTACGCACATTGTCTTCTCATGGCACGCATACAATGTGAAATTAAGATATCCACCACACTTTTTATAATTTTTAATGTTTGGGAGCAAACGCTACTATGTACATAGTGTCATATGTGTGACAGTGGGTGTCGCGATTACGATCATATATATACCTTGCCAGGGAGTTGAGACCCTGGTCATGGAGCCATTGCATTTTTATTATTTAGAACATTCCAAATTGGGATTAATAATGTACATATGGCAAGTGCATCATGGTGGGATACTCACTTTGCCTAGAAAGATTAAAGCAGGTGAAAAAAATCCAAAATTAGCAGAGCTGGAATGTGTAGCTATCAATGATATGATTAGAGGTCACAAAACGAGAAAAATATATTACAGCATGAAAATTGATCTCAAGGGAAATTTTCCACATAATTTAGAATTTTCCCAGGTCCTTTGGGCTTTTAATGGCCAAAATGGTTCATTCTTGGGCTTATCAGTAAAAAATAACTCATGATGTTATGAATCCAAGCAAAAGGCTAGCTTATTTGGATCTGAATATCAACACTTTGAACCTCTTTGAAGAGGGAGACAAGCTCCACAAACATGGAAAGCTTTAAGAGCTTCCATCATGAAGCAGCTTTTGGCTACCAATGTCAAAGACAAAGTGCTCACCGAATGGCGAAGCTTGAAGCACTCTCCCTACGAATCTATTCACAAATATGTAGACAAGTTTTGGTATTTACATCTCAAAGCCACTATCTAGAAAAAGATGGATTTTGGAGAGCAAAAAAAACAATTTTGTGCGGGTTTATCTGAGGATATGGCGAAGTATGTTAACTCCCAAAGGCCACGCACAATATTTGCGGTCATACACCATACCATGGTGGCTTCAAGAATCAACCTCCAACAAGGGGCTAAGAGAAATCTTAAGCCCATGAAAAACAAGGACCGTAATGAGCCTAAGGGGAAAGACAACGATGTCCAAAAGTCTCCCAAAGACAACGCCAACAACAACAACAAAGCTAAGGAGAAGGGAGTTTATAAAGGCAAAAATAAACTCTCTCCCAAAGAGCTAGAATGTTATCAAAAAGATAACCATTGTTTCAAGTGCAGGGAGCAAGGGCATGCCTATCATGCTTGCCCCCACAAGAATACACGTAATGAGCCTCCTAGAGCTACCTTGGTCAAAATTCAAGAAGAGGATGCCCATCACAAAGGATCTCCTCTATGTCATCCTTGGGGAAAGGTAAGAGAACATGATGCTTTCATTTTCTTTGACCCTGGTTCTAATCACAACTTCATATCCACAAAGTTGGCCACCAAGCTAGGCATCCAAGCCTATGAGATGAGATTTCCTACCTGCTGTACTGATGGTACTTTCAAGGGGCAAGAAGCCACTCCCTTAATTGTGAAATTGAGGCTCCATGTCCAAAGCTATGTGGACAAGGAGGGTTTCTTCATCTCTCCTCTCAAGCATGAGGATGTAATCCTAGGGTCACCATGGTTTGATCGCATGGCTGCCAATGTTAAATTCCATAAAAGACAAATCTACTTTAGGTTCAGGGAAAAAGATATGTACATAGATGCTAAGGAGCTAGATAGTACCATACCCATTGTACATAAGCAAGCTTTCAATAAGTCAATAAAGAGCTCTATTTTTGTGTACATGATTTTTGTTAAAGATTCTCAAAATGAACCTAATGTTTTAGCAAAAGAGGATATAAACAATCAAAAGAAATTGGAGTGATCCAATTTCCTCAAGGGGTTCCAATATGTTTTTATTGACGACATCCCTTGTGAACTACCTCCCAAACAAGGGGATGACGACCATGCAATTGAACTTCTTCCAAGAAGTTCACCGTGTAATAAACCTCCTTATCAAGTTTCTCAAGCTCAACAAGAGGAGATTATGCGGAAAGTGCATGAGTTGGTTGAGAAAGGCATGGTTAGGCCTAGCTCATCTCCATTTTGTTCACCACTATTATTAGTGCAAAAGAAAGACGGCACATATTGTATGTTTGTCGACTATAGAGCACTAAACATGATCACTATCAAGAATAGGTTTCCCATTCCATGGGTAGAAGACCTATTTGATAAGCTACAGAGGTTGACCTACTTCAGTAGGATTGACCTAAAAAGTGGCTACCATCAAATAAGTGTTAGAAGCTGGACACACCCTACGGAAATTGACTGCTCGGCAGATTATCATTTTTTGTAATTATTCATTTATTGAGAAAATCCGACATTTCACCTTGTAAATATTGGGGCTTACAGAAGTTTCCAGATTGTATCCCAGTTTTGCCATTTAGATTGAGTAGATGGTTAATTTGGAACTTTAGGGTTTGAGAATTGTAAGGTATTTATACCACTTTTTGACCTTAATGAAAAAACTTTGTCATTTTAAAACAAGTTTTGAAGTCTGTGAGTGAGCGTACTGTGTACGAGAGAGAGTGAGAGCTTCATCTTGACGCTACGTGCACACGTGTGGTCGGAATCGAGTGCGGAGAACTGCAGCATGTTGCCCTCGATGAGAGCTATGCGTCGATACTTACATTGCGCGCGTACGGTTTGGTTTTGCGAGCTCCATCTACGAGCTTCATCTGGTGATTTGGTCAGCATACGTTGTCCGATTTTGCATTGCAGCATATTCACGCATTCACATTGAGTCGAGCGACACATTAGGCACTTTAGATTTTGGAAACGAAGACCTGCAAATTTCGGCCAGACATACTACGTGATTTTGCACCGGGTGTTTTGGGTTGGGATTTTGGTTCATGGACCTTAGGGAGAGCAACCTATTGGTGTTAGTAGGGTCTCCTTCAAGTTCTATGGTGTTTCGAGATTTTTTGATGGGTGTTCGGCTCTAGAAAGCATTGTAGGAAGTTTTCTCTTATGCACTCCTGAAGGCTGTGACTTAGACATTGGGTAGAGACCTCTGTAGGAATTAGTTAGGAGTCGGTCAAGTGTAGGTTGACACCCTATGCTTGCTTCCACGCGCCTACGGGTCGAGCTTTGTCCTTAGCTGACAAATCTTGTTAGGTGAGTTCTCGCTGTGCTAACGTCCGTCGCGACGTATCTGTCCAACATTGGCGCCGCTGTCGGGGACGAAAACCTTAGGTAGGTGACTGAGACTAGTCCTTGAGGATAGGGATTCTTTGGCTTGCCAAGAGTCTCGTTTTACATTTAGATAGGATCAGAGGGTGTAGGACTCTCTAGGTCTTAGAGGGAGTCTAGGAAGTGTGTGTCTGGCCTAGATCCCTCGACTTAGGTAGATTTAGGTAGATTGAGATAGTTTTAGGTATTAGAAGAGTAGGAGTTGGAGTGGTAGAAGCAGTGAGAGGAGATCTTGAGAGTCCGGAGAGGCCAGGAAGCAACCAAAACACCATTATCACCATTTCACATGATGAGTAGGAGTAGGGTAAGTAGGACATCATGATTCAGGATCTAGAGCACTTCATGCATGTATACTCTCTTGGTAGATTCATCACAAGGTTGTAAAAGACGCAAAAGTGTGTTTGAAATCTGAAGTGAAGTTTAAAAGTTACTGGGAGTGTTTCTGATAGAGCTGCAGACAGCATCAGGAGCATTTCTGTCAGGAAAAATTTTAATTTTAAGCCAGGAGACATCCTACGCGTAGGATGTCTACAAGCTAATCTGGTGGGAATTTTGGAATTTTGAGTAGACCAGTGAGTTCAGAAGGTGGGGTTTATCCTATTTTCACCTGAAAAGTGAAAATTTGACCATATCTTGACAGGATAAGGCCAGATAGACTCAAATTGTCAGACATCCTACCCAAATTGTGTTAAAGAATTATTTTAAGACCAAAACCATAGGACGGATGCATGAGCATGATCTGCATGATATATTGAGTGACTGAGAGAGGTTTCATCTCATTTGGGTGAGAAAATTGGGTTCTAAGCAGACTTAAGCACTTTTTTGACTGAAAAAGGCTAGAACAGCTGAAATTGGGGACTTTTGAAATCCAAACCAAAATCTAAGCATACTATTGGGTTGCTGATATCAAGGGGAAGCTATGGGTCAAGTCTGGGGTCAAACAGGCCAAAAAGACATCCTACGTGTATGATGTCATCTGTGTGATTTTGAACTCCAAACCTAATTTTGAGCATACCAAAGTGATCAGCACCTCAAGGGGAGCCTGTGCTTTGAATTTGAAGCCATTCTGGGCAAGAAGACATCCTACACGTAGGATGTCTAAAGCAAGAAATTGAAGCCAAATATTGACTGTGGGCATAGCAAGGTGTTGTATAGCCTGAGGCAAGTCTCTTAGTCAATTTTGGTCCAAATTGGGGTTGATTTGACTGATCAAGACCAGCAGTAGGCTGTTGGAACATATTTTTGATCCATTGACCAGCTTATAGGTGTCCAAATCAAAAAGTAAAAACAGATGTGGACTCAGCACATCAAGGGGAATCCATAGTGCAAGAATCCAGGTAAAACAGAGCAGGAGACATCCTACGCGTAGGATGTCTACTGGGGCTTAGTGAAGAGAAAATTTGATTGGGCTTAGATAGTGAGGTTCCATTTGGCTTAAGGGTTCCAGAACCTCTTTCAGAAGTGAATTTGGACCTTGTTTGGACATTCGACAGAGCAAAGACTGAATTCAGACTTTTTAACGTAAATTGACCAACATCCGAGGGAAGTACAGTTCCAGATTAGCAGACCTAATCCAGAACATCAGCAGTGTATAAAATACAGTAGTGGTTGAGATTAACTCTCCAATTATACCAATCATTACTAAGATAACCTCTAGCAATTAGATGCTTTGATTCGATTGCCGAAATTAAACGCTTGTATACAGGTATATTCAACAGCAAAGCAAGAAGTTGTGCTGAGACTGATCCTTTGCAAGGTGAGTGGTTGGATTTGTGATAAATTGCATTGATAAGTTTGATGAATTTAAGGTAAGAAAGATACATTTCTAGAGACCAAAAGGTGGCAGGTGACCAAGGTAGCTTAGTGTCCACCGAGGAGAGTGTAACTCAGGCAAGGCTAGATCCATTAGCACCGATTATTGAGGAAGGTAGTGATACTGACACTTCGTCAGACAAATCTTTCTTCATGATGGGTAGTCAACAGCCAGGAGGTTTCACCTATGATGGACCCATGCCAGGAGGAAGAATCTCCCTAAATCCTTTGAATGATTCCAAGTTCACTGTGATCTTCTTATAAGGAACAAACTCGAGGGGAGCCCTAGTCTATTCTGACTATCGAGGACGCAAGTGCATTTGTATTGAAGAAAGACCGGCTCAGAGACTTAAGATAATTCGAGTCTATGATGATGGAGATAGATTCCGAGACGAAAAGGGGAACCACTATCGATAGTTAGTAACCCTGAAGATTACAACAGATATGGAGATAACGTGGCGAAAGAGAAAATGGTTTCAGAAACTCAAGAACCGCACCAAACATTCATTGACCTGGAGAAATTTTTATGTATGATAAGAAAACAACCAGGGTTTCAACTTATAATGAGAATGTGGGAATCTACAAGCATGAGAGCGAGGGAATAGTCTCTTACTTTCGCTGCAAAGAACCATACCCAAACGAGTTAAGCAAAGACAAGGTTCTTTACTTATTCTCTTATGAAACTGTTATGGGGAAGGATATAGTTTTTGTTGATAGGTACGGGCGGGAATACCAACGTATTCTCCCAGAGGAGGTAGAAAAGGCAACAGTTCCAGGAGCATCCACATATGCCCCTGATGAAGTGTCAAGAGCCACCTGCACCCCTAGCAAGCCTACAAATCCCTTTTCAGATGAGTATGACGCGACCTCACATTCTATCCGACCGCAGACATTCAACATCCAAAACCAACCAGCAACTCAGCCATCATTGCAGGCATGGCTTCGACCGAGATGGTTATCAAGCCAACGAGGGCTAAGGGATTTGCAAGAACCACCACTCTATTAAAGGTATCAAGGAGAGAGGAAGCCAAAAACTCAAGGGTCAATGGATCCTGGAAGACCACCCATAGAACAAGTTCGAAGAGATGAACCATCTCTTGCAAGAACTGTTAGAAATTATGGCTTAGGAGCACCAATGGGAGAGGAACCAGCCTACTACAGAAGACCAGAGGAGGTATATCTACTAGGATGTGGAGATCCAATGATGAGGTTTGTAGACCATCGTAGAATTAGACCTTCTCAAGTGCAAAAATGGGTAAACAAGAAATACACAGGAAACAGAGATCCAAGAGACCATGTAGCAACCTTTGTGCGTGTAATTAGAGCGGAAGAGGTGTTAGACTTCCCTACCCAATTTGCAGGGTTTGGACTAACCTTAGAGGATGATGCTGCTACTTGGTTTGACTCTGTGGAGCGTAGAGACTTTGACTCTATGGAGGTGTTTGACGATTTTATCGAGGAATTCTCACAAAGGGGGATAGCTCATAATACCGTCTCACAAATCCATAAATTCAAATAGAAAGACGGAGAATCTGTGCGAAAGGCAGCCCTAAGACTAAAAAGGTATGTTAAGCTGTCCTGTGGAAGAACTGCCAACTCAGTCAAAACTTATGCTTATATTTATCCAAGGACTAAGGAATGCAGATCTACAGAAGGACTTACATATGAAGAGGAGCACGAAGTTGAATGAGTTAACCAAGGAGTCTCTTTACCTTGTAGTAGACAATTGTGCGGTCTACAAAGAGGGTGAGTTCAAGGATCTTGACGACGATTCATCTTCACAACAAACTGGAAGAAAATCTTCTAAGACAGCACCAAAAGGAGAAGTAGCTATAAACCAGGAGCAGCTTGTAGAGGAAGTGCTAAAAAAGATTAACTTGTACGCCAAACCCCAGGCTAAACAGCCAAAGTGGTGTGCTATTGAACAAAAATGGACAAACCATGAGACGGAGGAATGTTATTATAACAAGGGATATGTGAGAGAAAGACCTTACGCTCCCCAAGCTCAGGAGCTTCTCCTCAAGTTCCACCGATGCCTAGGTATCAAGCAGGCAACCTACCAGGACCTGTAGGTGTAGAAAGACCACAACCACTATTGGGGCAACAACCATCGTTACCAGGATTACGACCAGTCGGCATAAGATACACACCAACCGTAACCGAATCAGAAGAGAACGCTTTGGTGCCTATGCATGCACATTATGAAGATCCAAATGGATATGTGGTAAACCCTGTCTATTATCCACCGGAAGAACCCTCGACATCAGAACCATGGAGCATGATAGGAAATACAGGACCTCCAAAAGCTGCACAGGCAACAGGAGAAGGAAGATATACCTTAGATGAGCGAACATTGTTTTTCATAGCCAACGGAGGCATGGGCGGACAGAGACATGCATACCAACAAAGAGGAGCTCAAGGAGCACCTCAACAACCCAAGGGACCCTGCTACAAGTGTGGTGGAGACCATTGGCTAAGTGACTATCCTCATGATGAAATCATTAGAGTCAACGCATATTGCACCGAGTGTGGAGTTACTCATTTGATTCCGGATTGCCCTAAGAACCCTAGCAAAGGAGCAAAAACTACCTTGAACATGCTAGAAGAAGTGCCTTCCTGTGGAGGGTCAAAAAATGAAACAATCATACCTATTCAGGCGGTGACACGAGCCCAAGCTCAAAGAATGACGAACGAACCCATAATTGAAGAGCCAAAAACCAATGCCCCAAGTTCAGAAACTAAAAAATCAGAGAAGCACTTGGAAAGCTAGAAAGGCGTAGATGAAAGCTAGGAAAGAATGAGAGCAAATGGCTCAATCCGAGGAGTTAAAACACACAAAGGATAGATTAGAGCGGTTAGAGGATCTAGCTACCTTAAGCTCACACACCACGGCAACCATAGCACCCAAGGAAATAACAGAACCCAAAAGTGCAGGATCAGGAGGATCCGTACTGGCAGACAAGGTACATGAGCAGTTGGATGCACTTCTAAAAGCTTACAAAGCCAGACTCAAAAGGAACCAAACCCAAGAGCAAAGATGGATGATTTATCCATATGCTGAAATAGAAAAACAGAGGTTGGAAATGTATAGAAAGATGGTTGAAACAACTCAATCTTTGATGGAAAACCTGCTTGGTAAACCTGCAAATTGGCATGAAGTACCAGCTCCAATCCCTATCCAACCAGCTTTAGAGGAACAAGTAGAAACGAAGGAAAAACTCACGAATGCCTATGAGTCTAGGGGAGAACCTATCATAGTGCCAAATACAACAGATGAGGCAAGTTACGGGTTCTAGCCTAAAACATTGGCAAAAATGGGTAAGGACTGTAACGGTCTAGATGATCTCTGGAAGCAAATCCGTGAGGCCAATGAAGCTAACAGGGCAAGTTCCCACATGAACAACATGAAAAGAGAAGAATGAGATCTTACCTCCTATTGAAGAATTTGAGGCAAGGTCACAAAGGAACTTTGATATACATTCACAAGGGGGAGACCAGGGATCAATTAGTTCGGGGCACAGCCAACCAAACTCGTTGAAAACTCTACCCTCTTACCTAGGAGAGTATGAAGCCAAGGCTGAGGTGAGAGCAATCCCATCTCAAAGACTTTTTTCTAACAAAGTGATGGATTCACAAGGGTTGATTGAGTTATTGTCCACCCCGGTGGCATGCACAATCACATTAGCCGAACTCCTAAGGTTACGACCAAACATGTGGACCACAGTAGGCAAATGCCTACAAAAATTTGGAGTGAAGGCCTTAACTAAACACTAGGCCAGTACCATTAAACAAAGTTGGAGAGTATTGTGAGGGAGAAGATGGAAACACCACGCTACCACTAGAATTCCAAGGAGTAGTTTCCAAAGCTATTCTTGACAGTGGAGCGGGAGTTGCTATAGCCACCAAGGAAATCTGGAAAAAATGGGGAAAACCAGCTTTGAGAGCTACTAGAATGAAATTGCAATTGGCAGATGGGTTCATGAAGAAGCCTCTAGGACTCTTAGAAAAAGTGATTGTCACTTCGTGCGGAATCGAGTATGAGCATACATTTGCAATAGTCGATTTCGACAAAAAGAACAATTATGAGATCATCTTGGGAAGACCATTCATGCGACAATTGAAGATGGTCCAGGATTGGGGTTACGACCACATATACCTCAGACATGGCAAGACGGCAACCAAAATACACCTGAAAGACCATAGTTACAAGGATGTGAACCAGACACCAGTGGAAGAGTTTGAACAGTCGCAGGATCGGAACTCCCAACATGGTTAGGGCAACAAAAAGAGCTATGGATGTACGGAGCTTCACATTGTGGAAGCCTAAAAAGAGAGGAATGCGTCTTAGAAAGAGCGATTGAGGACAAGGAGTATATTCCGGAACCTTTTCCTGAAGATGCCTTGGAACCTCTAGAATGGAAACACATACTAGCAATATTGGATGTCTGTAACATTACAGATAGTCTAACAAAAAAATTTTGCGATAAGGATGGCTATGATGTGCTACCCTATTACATGGTAAGCCTTATACCAAGAAGAGATGAGATGGTAGAACCACCAGAACAAGAAGAGTTTTATAACTCCTCTGAACATCTAGAGGTAAACAACGATGCAGATAATGAGTGTTTAGACAACTCAAGTGAGCGTGGGGGATTTAAACAGAGAATACCAAGTTTTATGATTTTGCTAATCAGCACCCTAGACGCCAGGAACGCTATAGGAAAAAACGAGCAGGAAACAAAGCGAGAGAGAACCCGATACCCAAGATGAAAGATAAAACTCACTATCTGATGCTTGTAAAAGCATAGGATTGTGTAAAAGATCAAATATCATGAAGATTCTCAAAAGTTCGAAGGGAAAGAATGCGAGAGGAAAAAAGACAAGTACGAAAAGCTAAAACAGAAACAAAATCTCAAAAATAAAAAAGAAAAACAATGAAAGACCAAGAGTGGACCAAACTGGAGCATAAACAGAAATACCAAGAACTGAAACGGTCTTTACGAGAGATATGGACTACTGAGGAAGACAGTGATGGTAAAGAGGAGTCAAAAAAAGGAAACATGAATGTACCATCACACTATCGGAAATTCACCATCCAGGACAGAAAAATCATCATGACACCACCAGTCAGGGAAATAACAAAGGAGGAATCTTATGATGGGCCAGAAAATGCAAAAAGGATAGACCTCGCTGAACCCACAAAGCAGCCTCAGCCGGTCTATATCGCAACCAATTTAGAGCATGAAGAAGAAGAACGGCTAACACAACTTCTCAAGAAGTATAAAGATGTGTTTGCATGGTCCTACAAAGACCTCAAGGGAGTTGATCCATTCATATGCCAACATCGACAAGTCCTTTGAAATCAGATGCAAAACCTAGCAAACAGCATCCGTATACATATAATGACACATTTGCTAAACGAATCAAAGAGGAGATTGACAAGCTGATGGATGTTGAATTCATCTATGAAATTGAACATACAGATTGGGTGTCACCCATTGTGATTGTCCCCAAAAAGAACGGAAAACTGCGAGTGTGTGTAAAACTCAAAAAGGTAAATGCAGCCACCATAAGGGATGATTATCCCTTGCCAATCACAGAACATGTACTTGAGAGGGTGGCCAGGAAATGGGCTTATTCCTTTCTAGATGGGTTTTCAAGATACAACCAACAGGCAATTGCAATTGAGGATCAACACAAAACAGTATTTGCCACAGAATGGGAAATATATGCGTACCGAGTTATGCCGTTTGGCTTAACTAATGCCACCGATACCTTTCAAAGGTTAATGATGCACGCGTTCAAAGAATACCTGAGAATATTCTTAGAAATATACATGGATGATCTTTGTGTACACTCTCTTCTACGAGAGGAACATATTGACCATTTGCAAAAGGTATTTGAAAAATGCAGGACATATCAAATCTGTCTTAACCTGGAAAAGTGCATTTTCATGGTTAGGTAAGGCCGCATCTTAGGACACATTGTCTCAAGAAACGGCATAACCACTGACCTAGACAAAGTCAAAGTCATAATAGACCTACCCAGGCCTACTAATGTGAAATAAGTGCAATCCTTCATGGGACACTGTGGGTATTATCGAAGATTCATATATATGTATGCAGTCATCGCGCGCACAACCTCTGTATCGTTTGCTAGTCAACTTCGACTGGACCGAGGAGTGTGAAACTTCATTCCGAAGCTGAAGGAAAACCTTGTATCTGTGACAACAAAAACAATGTGGAGAATCGTTGTGAATCAATGCCATTCGACTAACGAGATCTGATGAAGTCAGAGTGGAGCCAATAATTGCAGTCAAAGTGGGTAGCAATCAAGTTGAATCGACGGCATTACTTGATTCTGGAGCTCAAGCAAATTTAATCTCTTATAGATTGTACAAAAAGATCAAGTCCACATGTCAACTTCATCTTACTCCACAAGTGCTGGAAAGTAGTACATCACATTCGTTGAAAACATTGGGCTGGACTATATTGCATGTACAAGTACATCAATATATTTACCCACACAAATTTTATGTAGTCGAGGATGAAAGCACACAACACCCCATGTTGTTGGGACAACCTTGGCAAAAAGAGTACAATGTGCAGATAGATTGGAATACGAATGCAATCAAAATTCAGCATAGACAAGAACAACAGGTGGTAACCTTTGCTAGGCAACCCCGGAAGAATCAGATGCCAGCAATTCAATCACTAAAAAAAAAGGCAAAGGGAAGGGTGCCACTAAAGAACAAAATGATACCCAAGGCTAACAAACAAGGAACTGTCAACATAGTTCACTACAAGTATGACAAGTCACCGACCGCAGTGAACAGATCAGAGTTACCAACAAGAGAAAAACAAATATGGGTGTGGAAGGATAGAAATGACATGGCAGACCAAAAACAATACAACAGAAGAATTCAACCGAAGCAGATAGCTCAACCAAAAACCAAGGGAATAAAAAAGATATGGATCGCAAAGAAAATTCTCAGCAATAACTCAAATAAGACTCGCATTTGGATTCCAAAACCGAATCACAAGGAACTCCCTTCGGTACAAGCAACATCAGAATGCAGACAGGTGCATTTGCAACCGGCAAACCGACTTATGTGGGTGCCAATCAGCAACAAAACATTGGCAACCAGAGAAGTAGCAAGAAACCTACAAAAACCAGAAAGACAAATCTACACATGGAAAGACAAAAAGACAAGGTCTATGGCCAATTCCGCAACGAAAATTCTCTCCAAAGAGACAACTAGGGCTATATCAACAGTAGCGGCAAAGCAAGCAACTTTTGCAAGAAAGACAATCAAACAGAGAGCAGTAGAGTTACAGCTGTTACTTGCAAAGAAAATAGGAAACCTTGGCAGCGAATGTCAATAAGCATTTTGCTTATACCCTTCTCTTGCACAACATTAATTTTTCCATGCATTGACCGAGTATGCATAAAATAGGGCCACATTACACGGCCAAGCATCAGCACATTTTTTTCAACCCATGAACGGCACATACTTCAAGGCGATACCTTGTCGTCCGGGAGGACTCCGGCTAGGAGGAGGGGGGCATTCTCAAATGCGGACCCAATAGCAGAAAGAGCAAAAAAGGGCATGTTTTTCGACTATTTTTAAGGGTTGTTGTTTGATTGCAAAATCTTCTAGACTAACCCAAGTACATATGACCTTAGACAACATGAATCTACAGGTATATGGGGCCAAACGCCAAATCAAGCCCCTAGGTGTGTGTGTATATAAGTAGAAATAGCCTTTTTTTGGGAAAAATATTGGGAAAACGAAGAAATCCGGCCATAAAAATTGCATGTGAGTGTACATAATGTGTTGCGGTGATGTTTTTGATTTATTATGATTTTTGGGGATTTTCTGGGTTTGATTTGCTATTTTCCTTTTAATTTTGCTAATTTTCGGCAGAAAAACTTCAAAAATACAAAAAGCAGGTGAAAAACGGTTGTAATGAAAAACAAAAAATATGGGGATGATCAGTGACTATAGGAAAACCTATGGTACAGTGGGGGTGAAATTATGAGACTGGAGCGGAAAGCGTGTTTTGACCAGATTTTGACCAAAATGCCAGATTTCTGGTAAATAGGGCAAATGAAGTCCAAATTTAGAAATTTTTGAGCCTAAACCACATCTCGCAAGAAGTTGGGAGTACATGTCAAATTTCATGAAAAGTGGTTCAGGGACCCCATTATAAGAATTTTTCACTTCATTTTAAGCTCATTTTCACTATTGACCTTTGAGAGAGAGCTACTGCCACCTAGAGCGAGCGGAACTTCCAGTAGCTTCTACAACGCGCACAACTACCCAACGGGCTTCAGACATGAGAGGTAGGCTCACCACCTTGAGCTTTTCGCGCATGTTTGTCGTTTTGTCGCGAAAACTAGCGTAGGGTTCACACAAAAAGCGGGCAGTAGAGACCTCCAACTAGAAGTGGCCACCTAACGGCTAACCCAAAAGCAATGAGACTTCATTGACAGCTTACCCTAGCATAGGAGACCAGTCTTGGATGTCCAAAGGCAGTAGAAAACCATTGGGAAAAACCCTAATTCCTAGAATCCCGCAAGAGGCCACCAAATGGGAAATCGGCGGAGTGGCGCCCAAATGCTACCAAAATTCATGGGTAAGAGCATCTCGACATGCTCGACAAGTCTATGTAGCCCACATGACCAAAAGGTGACCCGAAGCGGCACTAAACTTTAGAAACGGCATCAGACACACAAAGCGTCAAATAGCTCTCGCGGCCAAACCGCATGTCCGTTTGCCACCAAACTTCACGAGCGGCTTTCCTAGACCATCAACAACCAAGTCCTATGGTGGTAGACCACCACAAGTCATCGAAGACATGTAAACTCAACCACGGGTGCTTCTAGAGCGACAAATTGCCAAATGGAGCTCCAGTGAAGCCAAAGTCGACAAAAACCATACGGCAAGGATCCCCAAGGGATCGGGAAGCTAAGGAGACCAACATCAAGAAATTTCATCACCGAAAAGCACTCCAAAAGTCAGAAAATGGCTCGGAGACTTTGAAATCCACACAGGGAGTTACTTTCTATCCATTTGACTTTTTTGTTGAAATTAGGCTTAAAAGGTACTCAGGGGGACTAAGGGCAAGCCACCATTGACAGTTTCCATGAAAAAATCATCAGGAGACATCCTATGTGTAGGATGTCTCAAGGCTATTTTTGGGCACAGAACCCAATATTTCTCATCACACACATTTTCTGAATAGCCTTTACATGCTAGCCACCAAGTTTCATCACATTTGGACCAACATTGACCTCATATGCATGAAAAAATGCAAAGTTAGGGCATAGAGGCAATAATGGGCCATAGACCTACCAAAACTTGTCCAAATCACATGAAACTTGCACAACACATTCACAAGCACATAGCCAACCAATCTGTGTGGTTACTTGCAAAAATTGATGAAGTAGATATCCTACGTGTAGGATGTCTATTTGACAATTTTGGCCTACAGAGGGTATTTTTACATCCCAGAGGATCATCCCGAAGGGTGCACAGAGACAGATTCGACGACTATGTTAAGAATTTTGAGATTCTGGATGCCACAGCGGAAAATATCCCACATGTACCATTTACAGAAGCAGAAGTGGAGCAAGTCCGACGACAACTGCTAGAGGAGTAGGAAGGCCAAGAGAGAGAAAGGAAGACAAAGGCGTACAGGGATTTCAAGAAAAATTCGACAACTCCATCGTCCAGCCCTGAGTCCATCCCACCGCCCTCACCACCTCCTCGTAGCCCTCCACAGACTCAAGAGAAAGAGGAGCAAGACAAACCTGAAGATCAAGAAGAGTCAAAGCAAGAACAAAGCCAAGAGCAAGAACCAAAAGAAGAGGCTGAGCCTAAAAGTGAGCAGCAAGAGCCAAATGAAGCAAGGTATAACACATTTCTAGATCTACGAGCTGCCGGATATTCAAAAGAAGAGGCTGCCACAGTCGCATTTGACTTGGCAAGCACGGGGCCCAAAGAGCAAATGCAGAGCCTACGGTTAGTGGAGCTAAAGGAGATGGCCACTGATACAGTGGACCTGCACCCACCCACCAATGATTGGGATGTGGTGATGACCAAGCTAACCGGGCTAAGAGCACAATCAATGGCCACAAAAAGTGCAATGGCAACTCTCAAAGCCACTGAAGTACAGATAAAGCTTGAAGTCGACACGTTACAAAAGCAAAGCCAAAGGCAGATAGAGAGAGAGACAGAGCTGCAAGCCAGTTTGGCAAAGGCATTGCAAAGATGCTAGAAAATGGAAAGAGAAAATCAGGCAGCAGCTCAAAGACTGCAAGGAGCCGAAGAGGAATATAGACAACTCAGTAAGTCAGTGACAGATGCAGAGAGGGAAAGGGATAACCTAACCCTACAACTTGCTGAGGAGTCCAAGGAAGTTGAAGCAATGCGGAATGCCAAGGAGAAGGCAGAAATAGAACAGGAGGCTAGCCAAGATGAGGTCCTTGAGCTCAAGGACCAGCTTAAAGTTAAAGACCAAACCATCTAGCGGCTACGGGCATCTCCTTCCAGAGTTAGAGCTACTAGCTCGACTCACACCACTTCAGAGAGCCAGATTTATGAAGAACAAATGAAAGAGCTCTAGAAAGAGTTGACCTTAGAGAAGAATCAAAGGTTGATGATGGCAGAAGGGTTGGTGGTTATGCAAACACGCATGGAAGAAGAGCGGAAAGAAATGCAAGATGAGCTAGAAAATATCAAGAGAAAGCTCGAGGAGGCAGAGAAGATAAACGCCGATTTGAAAGACCTCCTCGTGAACATGGGAGAACAAGTTGAAGCAGAGAAAAAAACATTCCAAAAGAAGATGGAAGAGCTAAGAGGCCAGCAGGCAGAAGAGCAGGCAAGCACAGGGCCAACAGCCATGGAAGGCATAGACTTAGAGAATGTGGCAGATCCTATGGACACACCCATGCAAGAGGAAATCCTTGTAGGACCCTCTCAAGAGCCACAAGATCTGACGCAAGAAGAGGAAGAGAAGCTGTGCAAGTCCATAGAAGCAGAAATTAGAGAAACGGCCAAAGAAGCTTTGGAATGGGAGGTTCTAGCCTAAAACATTGGCAAAAATGGGTAAGGACTGTAACGGTCTAGATGATCTCTGGAAGCAAATCCGTGAGGCCAATGAAGCTAACAGGGCAAGTTCCCACATGAACAACATGAAAAGAGAAGAATGAGATCTTACCTCCTATTGAAGAATTTGAGGCAAGGTCACAAAGGAACTTTGATATACATTCACAAGGGGGAGACCAGGGATCAATTAGTTCGGGGCACAGCCAACCAAACTCGTTGAAAACTCTACCCTCTTACCTAGGAGAGTATGAAGCCAAGGCTGAGGTGAGAGCAATCCCATCTCAAAGACTTTTTTCTAACAAAGTGATGGATTCACAAGGGTTGATTGAGTTATTGTCCACCCCGGTGGCATGCACAATCACATTAGCCGAACTCCTAAGGTTACGACCAAACATGTGGACCACAGTAGGCAAATGCCTACAAAAATTTGGAGTGAAGGCCTTAACTAAACACTAGGCCAGTACCATTAAACAAAGTTGGAGAGTATTGTGAGGGAGAAGATGGAAACACCACGCTACCACTAGAATTCCAAGGAGTAGTTTCCAAAGCTATTCTTGACAGTGGAGCGGGAGTTGCTATAGCCACCAAGGAAATCTGGAAAAAATGGGGAAAACCAGCTTTGAGAGCTACTAGAATGAAATTGCAATTGGCAGATGGGTTCATGAAGAAGCCTCTAGGACTCTTAGAAAAAGTGATTGTCACTTCGTGCGGAATCGAGTATGAGCATACATTTGCAATAGTCGATTTCGACAAAAAGAACAATTATGAGATCATCTTGGGAAGACCATTCATGCGACAATTGAAGATGGTCCAGGATTGGGGTTACGACCACATATACCTCAGACATGGCAAGACGGCAACCAAAATACACCTGAAAGACCATAGTTACAAGGATGTGAACCAGACACCAGTGGAAGAGTTTGAACAGTCGCAGGATCGGAACTCCCAACATGGTTAGGGCAACAAAAAGAGCTATGGATGTACGGAGCTTCACATTGTGGAAGCCTAAAAAGAGAGGAATGCGTCTTAGAAAGAGCGATTGAGGACAAGGAGTATATTCCGGAACCTTTTCCTGAAGATGCCTTGGAACCTCTAGAATGGAAACACATACTAGCAATATTGGATGTCTGTAACATTACAGATAGTCTAACAAAAAAATTTTGCGATAAGGATGGCTATGATGTGCTACCCTATTACATGGTAAGCCTTATACCAAGAAGAGATGAGATGGTAGAACCACCAGAACAAGAAGAGTTTTATAACTCCTCTGAACATCTAGAGGTAAACAACGATGCAGATAATGAGTGTTTAGACAACTCAAGTGAGCGTGGGGGATTTAAACAGAGAATACCAAGTTTTATGATTTTGCTAATCAGCACCCTAGACGCCAGGAACGCTATAGGAAAAAACGAGCAGGAAACAAAGCGAGAGAGAACCCGATGCCCAAGATGAAAGATAAAACTCACTATCTGATGCTTGTAAAAGCATAGGATTGTGTAAAAGATCAAATATCATGAAGATTCTCAAAAGTTCGAAGGGAAAGAATGCGAGAGGAAAAAAGACAAGTACGAAAAGCTAAAACAGAAACAAAATCTCAAAAATAAAAAAGAAAAACAATGAAAGACCAAGAGTGGACCAAACTGGAGCATAAACAGAAATACCAAGAACTGAAACGGTCTTTACGAGAGATATGGACTACTGAGGAAGACAGTGATGGTAAAGAGGAGTCAAAAAAAGGAAACATGAATGTACCATCACACTATCGGAAATTCACCATCCAGAACAGAAAAATCATCATGACACCACCAGTCAGGGAAATAACAAAGGAGGAATCTTATGATGGGCCAGAAAATGCAAAAAGGATAGACCTCGCTGAACCCACAAAGTAGCCTCAGCCGGTCTATATCGCAACCAATTTAGAGCATGAAGAAGAAGAACGGCTAACACAACTTCTCAAGAAGTATAAAGATGTGTTTGCATGGTCCTACAAAGACCTCGAGGGAGTTGATCCATTCATATGCCAACATCGACAAGTCCTTTGAAATCAGATGCAAAACCTAGCAAACAGCATCCGTATACATATAATGACACATTTGCTAAACGAATCAAAGAGGAGATTGACAAGCTGATGGATGCTGAATTCATCTATGAAATTGAACATACAGATTGGGTGTCACCCATTGTGATTGTCCCCAAAAAGAACGGAAAACTGCGAGTGTGTGTAAAACTCAAAAAGGTAAATGCAGCCACCATAAGGGATAATTATCCCTTGCCAATCACAGAACATGTACTTGAGAGGGTGGCCAGGAAATGGGCTTATTCCTTTCTAGATGGGTTTTCAAGATACAACCAACAGGCAATTGCAATTGAGGATCAACACAAAACAGTATTTGCCACAGAATGGGAAATATATGCGTACCGAGTTATGCCGTTTGGCTTAACTAATGCCACCGATACCTTTCAAAGGTTAATGATGCACGCGTTCAAAGAATACCTGAGAATATTCTTAGAAATATACATGGATGATCTTTGTGTACACTCTCTTCTACGAGAGGAACATATTGACCATTTGCAAAAGGTATTTGAAAAATACAGGACATATCAAATATGTCTTAACCTGGAAAAGTGCATTTTCATGGTTAGGTAAGGCCGCATCTTAGGACACATTGTCTCAAGAAACGGCATAACCACTGACCTAGACAAAGTCAAAGTCATAATAGACCTACCCAGGCCTACTAATGTGAAATAAGTGCAATCCTTCATGGGACACTGTGGGTATTATCGAAGATTCATATATATGTATGCAGTCATCGCGCGCACAACCTCTGTATCGTTTGCTAGTCAACTTCGACTGGACCGAGGAGTGTGAAACTTCATTCCGAAGCTGAAGGAAAACCTTGTATCTGCGACAACAAAAACAATGTGGAGAATCGTTGCGAATCAATGCCATTCGACTAACGAGATCTGATGAAGTCAGAGTGGAGCCAATAATTGCAGTCAAAGTGGGTAGAGACCCCCGAAGGCTGTGACTTAGACATTGGGTAGAGACCTCTGTAGGAATTAGTTAGGAGTCGGTCGAGTGTAGGTTGACACCCTATGCTTGCTTCCACGCGCCTGCGGGTCGAGCTTCGTCCTTAGCTGACAAATCTTGTTAGGTGAGTTCTCGCTGTGCTGACATCCGTCGCAGCGTATCCATCCAACAATAAGGATAGTTGATCAAGACATTGTAAAGACCGCATTTTACACTATGTTTGGTCTTTACAAGTACATTGTCATGCCTTTTGGCTTGACCAATGCACCAGCCACCACATTTAACCGCCTGATGGAGAAGCTATTCAAGCCTCACCAAACCTTTATCGGAGTGTTCTTTGATGATATAATCATCTACTCTAATTTATTAAATGAACACAAGCAACACCTCCAGGTAATATTTCATGTTTTATGAGAGAATAAACTTTACATTAATCGAAAGAAAAGTGAATTTTTCATACAAGAAATTCAATATTTAGGTCACATTATCTCTCAAGATGGCATCCAAATGGATCCATCAAAATTAGAGGTAATAAAAGGATGGCCTAATCAAAGGAATCTGCATGAACTAATAAGCTTTACAGGTATGTGTGCGTACTATAGATGCTTCATAAAAATGTTCTCACAAATCACGGGACCATTACATGACCTAACAAAGAAAAATATTAGGTATATATGGTCCACCAAGGAGAACAATGCTTTCAAAAATCTTAAAGAGAAGCTTATCTCTCAACCTATGATTAAACTACCGGATCTCTCAAAGCTATTTGAGGTCCAATGCAATGCCTATGGTGATTGCCTTGGAGCTCTTTTACTACAAGAAGGGCACACCATAGCCTACAAAAGTCAAAGGCTCGACCCTGTTGAGCAAGCTCTAGGGATATATGAGAAGGAACTCTTAGCAGTTCTACATGCTCTAGACTTGTGAAAGCACTATTTATTGGGGACTCCTTTCATTCTGCAAACGGATCACCAAAGCCTTAAGTACTTCATGACGTAGACCAAGCTCTCAGACAAACAAATGAGGTGGGCAAATGTCCTTTCGAAATTTCATTTACATATTGCTCACATTGCTAGTGGCAAGCAAAATCAAGTGACCGATGCACTCTCAAGATGACCGAGAGTGAATGAGGTATCCATAGCAACTCAAAAATTATCTATCTTCTATGATAGATGAGTACTCTATCTATCCCAATTTTAGAGATGTGATTCCAACACCTACAGTAGGAAATAAGGAAGAACCATTTACCCTACAAGATGGTTATCTTCTCTATGGCAATAGACTATGCGTTACCAACTCACTACATGAGAAAGTAATGTATGAATCTCATGCACCTCCTTATGCAAGGCATAGAGGGATTGAGTCTACCCTAAAAGGGATAGAAACATAATTCTATTGGCCTCCCATGAAAGAAAACTTACAAGAGTATGTTTCAAAATGTGTGGTATGCCAAAAGATGAAGTTTGATAGAGGGAAGCAACTTGGATTGCTTCAACCTTTTCCAATTCCTAATTCACCATGGGAGAGCATATCCATGGATTTCCCAAGTCTATCCATGGGAATACAGGAATATAAATGATAGTAGACAGGTTTAGCAAACAAGCACATTGTTAGCGGGTACGCCGCGACGGACGATGGAGCACAGCGAGAACACAGACCAACAAACTGTCAATCCGAGGACATAACTGACCCGACTAGGGCATGGAGGCAATCTCTAGGTTTTCAACCCTGAGCTAGACACGAACAACACTCTACAGTCACTAATCCTACCACAACACTACCATAAAGCAAAGAAACAGACAACGCATCCTACGAAACACTACAAGCTCGAAACAATCTCAAATCATATCAGAATGACTCAAAATCGGAGGGCAAGACTCACAAGGATATATCCTATATGGCCAAACACCTAAACCCTGAAAACCATAACTGTAAGATCTCTAATCGTTGTCGTGATAGACTCAAAACAGCAATTTCCAAAGTGTCCGAAACTCATCTACAAAGACATCAACACGAAGAGCTTCTCGCCCTGATTCTAACGACTACTCCATCATTCAGAACGGATGTCGTTTGAGGTACTTACGACCAAATATAGTTCGTAGTAGGCGGGCTCGCGATGTGGTCCTCGGCTTGCATTGCTTGCGTCAACGCGGAGAGCTCCTCGATGCTAACACACTCCTACTCTCATATCTGCAATGTGATTAGTGTGCGCGACGGTGTGTGTGCGTGAAGCTCACTACTGTGTGCTGCAGAACCCACGACAATATATTAATTGAGATAACATAATGTCTTTTTTACAAAGCCTTAGGTTTCAGCTTATATACCAAGCCTTCAAACCTAATGTCCGGCCAAATGACCTAAATTGTCCCTAGGCTTCTACAGAGCTTAATTACAAGAAATTGAGTTGTCTTTACTCATTATACAAGCATCTGCGGCCAGAATACAAGTGCCGATTTAAAATATGAGGTTCCCGTAAACATTACAAAAGTGGCCATAATGGCTCAAAATAATAATAACGGGATGTTCGATGACGTCCATGAACTCGTATCTTCATGTTCCAGCATCTATCTTCATCTTCATTACTTCATCACCATCTTCATGTGAAATCTTTACAAAATCTTTGAGGAATCTTAATGGAATCTTTGTGGAAACATTGTTGAAAGGGCGTCCTTTCAACACTCTCCCCCTCCAAATTCTTGTCGTCCCCGACAAGACCCTATGTCTTTGTTGGCCTTGACGTGTTCTTGATGTCTTCGTGTTGGTTGAAGTTGTTGTGGCAGCCTCTTCTGCAGTTGGTTGCTTTGCGTGATATTAAAGCTTCCTTGAAGTTGTACCTGTAGTGTATCTGAAGCCTGGAACTCTCCCCCTCCGATTGGTTGTTGTATCTTGAATTGCATGAGGTTGTATCGACTTGTTGGTGCAACAGGTCATTGTCATTGTAGCTCTAGTTTTCTTTTCCTGTGGTTGTTATCTGGAAGTCGTACCTGTAAGTTGACTTGAAGCTTTGTCAAACTGTTTTTTGGCCTCTCCCTTTTGACTTGTCAGTAGATTTGCAATTAGTAGTGTGGGGATATCGTGATTCTTCTTGTTTTTGTTGTTATAAAAAATAAAAGAGTAAAAGTAAAAAATAGCATATATACAAAATGAAGGTCTTGGATACCTGGATAAGACTAAAGGGAAAAACCCAGTGGGAAAAAATGTCTTTAGTCATAATTAAAAGAGAGGCTATATGTACTTAGGTTCTGATGTTATAGAGTTATGCTGAGTTAAAGTACATATGGCCATATGGCTACTAGTACGGGCTTGATATACATGGATATGTGTTAGTAGCTCGAAGTCAGAGTCATTGCTGTTGAGCAAAGGCTTATAAAACCTGTTTCCGCTTGGTCATCGTCATTTGTTTGTGTAAGTGCATGGGTGGAATAAAAAAGAGTGCCTAATGCATATGTCCAATGATGGGACATCTATATGCTTGCAGAGAGTTATGCATGTTAAACAAGATGCGGTGCGAAAGAAGAGTATTGATGGGTTCTTCATGGATTTAGTGTAGCAAGCAAAACATATAGCATGAGTGCTTCAAAAGCTTTCACTACTCACAAGAAGGGTTTTTGCTGTCGAGGTTTCTCCACTCTTCCTCATTGTGTCAAGTGCGTGAGTGTTTTTGTTTTGGACTACTCCGCATTCTCCACCTTATATATTATATGGACTTTGACTCTTATGCTCACCTCTTCCAGCATGAGCGACATGACTTTATGTATGCTCAACTCTCCAGCTTGAGCTTATACCTATTAGCTAGACTCATAGACCACAGAAAAATATTAACTTGAAGCTTGGGTCTGACACTTTGCTCATTTAGTGGCTTAGCTGCCCGGCTCTAGACTCTTATGCCATGTAAGTTTAATGGCGACTTGGACATACCTGATCGCGGCCTGAAAGCCAATTCCATATGCTTTTGATGTTTAGGCCTTTCTCGTTAGTTTCTGTTTGAGATGCCATGTTGTCCAATACATTGGCATATATCTGCTCTTCATTCCTTGATAGCAAATTGTGGTCGCTTGATGAGACAGGTATTGATGTTGAAGCAATGGTTGATGAAGTCTTCTTCTTCCAGATAGTGTTCTTCAAAACTGTGACCTCCGCATTTATTGTTGCTTTCTTTATGTTGTTAAGAGGCTGTAAAGGAGTTGTATATCTTTCTTGTTGTTGAGCCTCAATCGCGGATTTTGGAGCCCACATTGTTTTTGGGCCTGGTGTGATCTCCTTTGCCACTTGCCTTGTTTCTTCTTTGACTTGATGGTACCTTTTCTTTAATTTCCAAATATGGCTATTACTTTTGTAAAAGCCTTGCTCTTGTAGTAATTGACGAGGGATCCATCTATAGGTTGTAGTACTCTTGGGTGTAGCGGGTGGCTGCTCTTCATTTCTTGATGTTTCTTGCTTTTCCTTGGTGATTCCTTGATAAGATACTACCTTAGGTAACCAAATTTGAAAGTTACCCTCATAGAATCCTTGTGCTTCGAGTAACTCGACTGGAATGAATCTTTGGACTTGCTTGGAGGTGATCTTCACTTGACTTTGTTGGGTAGTCTGGTAGAATTCTGATTTCATTACCCAGACTTGTCGTATGGTTTGTCCAGTGGAAGACCTTCTCTTTTGCTTTTTGTACCTGTCCTTTCTCTTGGTTGAGTTATGTGATTGACGTTGACGGCTTTGTTGATTCCTGACTGAGTGGTTGTCATGGGATGGATATCGCTAGGCTGTTATCTTGGGCTTGTTGACCCAAACATCTGAATTTCCTTTCTTTTAGCCTTGTGCAATAATTGACTCGCTTGATGTGATCCATCCTGTTACCTGTGCTTGTTGAGGTTGTTCCTGTGATTGTATCCAAATTGGATCATTAACGTTAATTTGTGCCTTGGATACTAGTACTTGGCTGACCTGTTTTGACTTCCTTTGGAGACTTTTGGGCGATGGAAACTTCAGTTGATAGACTTTTTGCTTGGGTTTCCATTGTTTTGTTGATGGTTTGGCTTTTGAGGTAGAGGCTTTGTCTTGCACTTGCATTGGCTGGGCTAGAGACTGTGGGCTTACTTTAGCTTTTCCTTTTTCAATAGCCAAGAATCTTTGAACTATTGTAGGCTTGCTTGTCGTGATGACCATTGTTGAATATTCAGGCTCGTTTTCAAAGACTTTTGCCCATGGCTTGGACAAAATCAAGTGTGTTCCCATTTGTCGAGAATCTACCACCAAGAATTTTTCTTTGACATTCTGCGAGTGTAGTTGGAGAGTAGCTTCTGCAATCCCGACACTTATAACATCTACTTCAGGTGAGAGATTTACCTTTATGTGAATATCATAAAGCTTTGGCTTACCTAGAAGTAACCACATGCCATATGACATGACATTAGTCGTGGAATTTGTATCAATTTCTGCCATAAAATTCATCTTGACTCCGTCTTGTGCACTTAGCAAAAAGTTGATCTTCTTTGGTACTAGATTGCCTGTGTTCTCTTGAGTGACTTGAGAAATCTTTGGCCTGGACTCCTTGTCTTATTCTTCTTCATTGTTCACAGTTCTGAGTTCATCTGTGTGTTCTAGCTCCTGCTTGACCACCATTTCCTCTGATATGTCTTTTGGAGAGACAAAATCAGCATTTGGTTCCTGTAGAGTCATAGGCTCTTCTTCCTCGACTTCAACTGTTGAAATGTCACCAATAGTGTCTGAACTTCCTATCACTTGCTGCACCTTTTCTTTGATTGATTCCAAGTCTTCATATTGCTCGTTTGTAGGCGTTGGACCTAAAGCATCTTCTTTGGATCTTAGCCCTTCTTCCTGCAACTTTGCTTCATTGACTTGTGGCTCCTCCTTTGTACTATGCATTCGAGTTGGACAGTTTGTAATCAAGTGTGTTATCGCACACTGATCGCAAAAAGCACCTATTTCTATATGACCAGTATTCGGGCTAGGTATCTGGTTTTGTGTTATCCCCATAGCTGATAACCCTGTTTCGAACTCATACTCAGACTCGTCATCTGTCTCACCCATAACCCTTAGCATGTAGTAGGGGACTATGTCATACCCATTCTCATCGCAAAAATTTGTTGGCGTGGTCTCATTAACACAGACATCCAAAGTAGCCAATATCTGAGTCCACTCTAGCAGTTCTAACACCTCTTCCGGAAAAGGTTCTCTTATGTAAGCATCATCTTCTAAGACCCTCTCTAAGGCATTCTCATTTCTCCCAAAGTCACTACACTCCGATGCTCCGCACATCCAGATTTCTTTCTTTTTGCCCATCCACGGATGGTCTGTTGATCCACTTTGTGTTGCAGAATCAAAATCTTCCACGGGCGTTCTAGTTACATCTTGGTAACTATGATTTCTCATATTTACACGTCTTCTGGTTTCAGCATGTCTCAAGTATAGATAATCATAACCCCAATCTTGTACCATCTTGAGTTGTCTCATGAATGGTCTTCCAAGGATGATTTCATAGTTATTTTTCTTGCCAAAGTCAACTATGGCAAAGGTATGCGCATACTCTATACCACAAGAAGACACCACTATCGCTTCTAGCAATCCCATGGGTCTTTCCACATGCCCATCCGCTAACTTTAATTTTATTCTGGTTGTTCTAAAGGCGGGCCTACTCCATTTCTCCCATATTCGTTTTGTTGCTATGGAAATTCCTGCTCCACTGTCAAGTATAGCTTTTATTTCAATCCCATTGTACTCGACAGGCAAAGTGGCATTACCATCTTCTCCTTCACAGTACTCTCCTACTTTGTTCAGAGGTACCTGTCTTACATTTGATCTAGGCTTCTCGATCTCATCTAGCTCTTTTTCTAGGAACCTTAACGGGCTTTTGATCCCAATTTTTTCCAAGCATTTTCCTATATCCGTCCACATACTTGGCCTGATTTTCAAAAGTTCTGCCAACGTAATTGTGCACTTCACTGGCGTGGATAGCAAGTCAGTCAAAATTTTTGTGTCCAATTCTTTTGTCCCTCCTAGCCTCTGTGATGGAACTCTCACAATCTCAGACTTTGCCTCAAAATCTCCCATGTACTGTGGCAAAGTTCTTAACGATGCAGGTCTACTGTCTTCGGAGGCTATCGATCCTACATCACCATAATATGACCTCACATCAACACTCATTTGTGGTCTATCTAATGTGATTTCAGGAAATGGTGCTGGTCCAGCATCCTCTTCTCTTTTTTGGGCATCTTGGACAGCCTTCCATAACTCCTTTGGCCACTGCTCCTCAACTATAGGAACATAGGGTGGGAAATCCCTCACTGATTCATCTGTTGTATTTTGGACTACCCTCGAGTCTTGCGACCTTGGCAGTGGTTCTTCCCTATGATCTACCTCTTCTCTAGGCAATTCATCTACTTTAATGCTCTCGTCTTTGTGCAATGGGGTGACTATTCTATCCTTCACTTCTGGTGGAGGTGGTTCTAGCAATGCTTGAGCAGTTTTAATGAGCTACTTACACATTTCTAGCCTCTGCTTCTCTAGTTCAGGATAAGGATAAGTCATCCATCTTTGTTCTAAGGTCTGTCTATTTGCCAATCTAGCCTCATAAGCCTGTAAAATTGCATCTAAAGGCTCATTCACTTTGTCCACTAGTACAGATCCTCCTGAACTAGCACTCTTGGGTGCTTCAGTTGGTTTAAGGGTTTCAACTTCCCTTTGTTGTGTCTTTTGCTCTTGAGTTGTTTCCAACTCAGCTGTAACAACCTTTTCTTCTCCTTTCTCCCTTTCTAGTCTCGCTTTCATTCTAGTCCTTCTTGCTCATCTAGAGTTTCTACGGCTTTTGGAACTCCTACTAGTCTCTCCATCTGTAGGCTTCTGCTCTTGCACTTTTGCTTGTGCTCTTGTGACAACGTTTACTGGAGCAACTTGCTTAATTTCATCTTCTTGTTGTTTAAGCACCTGTTCTTTTGCAATTGTTTCTTGCTCTGTTGTTGTTGTCGTATCTCCTTTTGTTGCGGCTCGTTCTTTCTCTGATTTGTTGGTAGAAGGAAAGGTAACATGTGGTTGCATATTACCTTTCTTTCTTGAATTCTTAGGACAATCTAAAATCATATGTGTGATTGCACACTCATTACAATATACATTTATCATGATATCATGGTGTGGACAATCCTTAATCAAGTGATCACTACTACCACATCTGTCACATGGACGTATTGGTTGTTGTGGCAATACTTGATATTGACCTTGAAGTGGCCTCTGATCTACCACATTTCTTTCTATTTGAAGCTCATGACTCACATATGCATTTCTAGCAGCTATGGGTCTTTCACTTAAGAACACTTGTTCCGCTACTAGATGATATCTAGGCGGTTGAGACATAACATGCTCAAACCCTGGTGGAGTCTTAGGTCTATAGTCACGACAATGTTGCGTCGGTTGGTCCCCTCCACATGTCATGCACCTGCATCGTTGAGGAACTCTATAGGCTGGTACTCTGTCAGAGTGGTTGATGCGTTGCATCACATTCTCTATGATTTGCTCCTCAACATTTACTTGTTTTTGTCCTAGATTCCCTCTTTGATCCTCAAGATCAGCGGTTTTCTTTTTCTCACTCGCATCATTCATCTTCTTCTGACCATCTTCATAGAATTTGCAATTTTCAACTAGGTCAACTGCCGCTTTGGTCACATCTTCCAAGGTCTGGTATCTTTTCACGTATAGGTCCTTTTGGAGATTCTCATTCCTAAGCCCTCTGATGAAGCATAGGATCTGACGTTCTGGCGTGGGTAACTCTTAGGTAAGACATCTAGCAACATATTGCTTGAAACGCAGTATTGCATGTCGCAATGTTTCTGTTTCGCCTTGTTTAAATTCCTGAATCTTAGGAAGGGTGTTATGTTTTATGCCCCTCTTGGTGAATTCTTGAACAAATTAATCCAACATTTTCTCAATGGTTGTGAACTCTCTCCGGTTCAATAGTTCAAACCATGCTTGTGCATTGTCCTCCAATGTAAGTCCAAAACCCTCATACTGCGTGTGGAAGTCCTCTACACGTTCTGCTCGTAGGACTTGCTTGAAAGCCGAGACATGGGCGTATGGGTCTCCTATGCCATTGTACTTTCTATTTACCCATTTTCTTAGTTGAGATGGTCTTATACTTTGGGGTGCAAAGTATGGAACCATACTCCTCTCTGGTATCGTTTCATCTCTCGTTATCACTCTAGGGGGAAATCCAGGTGGTGGTCCCCTCTTTGGAATTCTCTTAGAGGTTCCTGTGTTTTGTGGATGTATCGGAGGTCCTTCATTGACCAAATATCCACTCATCTCTAATTTGGTTCGTGGATTTGTGCTTTCTACAGCTCTATATTCTCGTCCATACTTGTCAACAAATAAGGATGTCCATTGTCGGTCGACCTCGTATGTATAGACATATAAGAGCTTGTATTCTGTCAACTCATCTGGGTAAGGCTCTAAGCAACTGTAAAGGTTGAATTGATTTCTATTAATATACCTATATAGTCCTTCACTTTCATGGTTATACGTCCAAACTCTCTCCACAAAATTGGTCTTTATGTACTGTAGGTTTGGAAGATCTATTCTGGGCGGGTGCTCATCTATCCCTGCAATCCATGTGCTTGTATAAGCTAAGTCTGAGTCTGATGTAGACATGACTTCTAGGCTTAACATCTCTAGCTTGCTGTAGTAATACCTCTCTCAGTGTGTTCAAGTGTTTTGGTCAGGGAAAATCCAAAACTATGTCCAAAACCGTGAGCGTTTTCTCACAATTCTCTCAAACTGTCGGTTTTAGACACCCCTGACTTCCGGATGCATTTTGAGGAAACCATTTTTGTCAATTTACTCTAATATCTATAGTGCTGCTCTCTAGCTACGTTTTGATAAAAAAAGTTTTGGAATCGGAGTCCGTATGTGAAACTTATGACCAAAACAGTGAGATGTAATTTGGAAAGTTGCTATATCTGATGTTTTTGCAAGTGGTCAGTTTGAGCCCAAAATTGATGTGTGCACTTCTTAGGCAATGATAAACCCAGTGGTATACTTGGTTTCAAAAAATTTCTCAAAATTTTTTCCTCAGTTGTCTATCGCGATAGACTCACCAAGTACCCCTTGCAGATGTCCAAATGCACTCAAACTTTGTGTACAGGGTATAATGGGCCTTCTAAACCCAAATATGAAGTCAGATTTGAATTTTGAATTTTCTACAGTGAATTCCTAAGTCTATCGCGATAGACTCACCAGAGTGTTACTGGGATACAGTTTTTCAACTGTTCTTACAGATTTGAGTTCCCCCTTCTCTTGAGATACTACTCACCAAGTTTCAACCAATTTGGAATACTTTTCCTTTGTAACTTGCATCAAACAACAGTTTCTTTTCTGATCTTGTGAAGTAATCCACTTAGATGCTCCAAATTTACTCAAATTTTAACCATAGGCTCACAACAACATGTAGAACAAGGCCCTAAGGTCAATTTTTAAAAATTTCAATTTTTGTGAAAAAACCCTAGTCTATCGCGATAGACTCAGCAGATTCTTCAGTTTTGAAAATTTTCCAGATTTCTCTTCACCACTGTGTTCCCTATACTCTGTACACCTTGCTCACCAATTTTCACTTGTTTTGGACTTTTTCTTAAGTCTCTAACTCCAACTCTAGAATTCTGAGTCTATCTGATCACTAGAAAATATACTTAGGATGACTTCCCAATGTCCAAAATCCACCAAATTTTGTGTGTAACCTCCTGAGAGGCTAAACAAGCTATGCTCCAGAGGGTTTTGAAAATTTCAATTTCTTTGGCCCTGCTTTGAGTCTATCGCGATAGACTCAGCAAGTACCCCTTTTATAGGTCAAACTTGAACTTTGACTATATCACTGTGCTCCAACACCTTTCCTTAGTCCTCCTACCAATTTTCAAGTGGTTTGGACTTTTACTTTGTCAGTTAGACCAGATCTGGTGTTTTCTACAAGTTGAATCCTCTCAAATGGTCTTAGACCCACTTTCTGATGTCCAAATGACTTCAAAATTTTTATGTGTCCTTGATAGCACCTTTCCAAGCTCTGCCACAGAGGTTTTTGAAAAAATCAGTTTCTATCACTGGGTTCTTAGTCTATCACGATAGACTCACCAAGTATGCTAAAATGACAATTTTTTCAAATTTTCTCTTCACAGATGTGTTCCCTACCCTCTGTAGATCATGTATACCAAGTTTCACAAGGTTTGGAAATTTGGTCAAGCTCCTTTACCCAATTTGTCTCTGAAGTCTGACTCAAAACACCAGACTTGAGGTTTAGTGGTCAAGCAGGTGTCCAAGTACACTCAATTTTTGGGAGCAGCCTTGTATTGATGTGTTTTACCTGTGGTATGAGGGGTTTTGCATGATTGTGAGTCTATCTCCAATTCATCACTCTATCGCGATAGACTGAGCGGAGAGCCACTGGGAAGTGATTTTTTTTCTCTGTTTTTGGACAGTTTGGTTCCCAATGCCCTTAGAAGCCTATCCCCAAAGTTTCATTCAATTTGGACTTCTTTTCCTTTGGATTCAAGCATTTCACAGTTCACTTCCTTACACTCACAAAAAGAAAATTCCCACTTAGATGCACAAGCACTGATGCAAATGCTTTGAAATTTCACATACAAGCTCTAGAGCATATGCAAAACAAGGTCTTGAGGTCAAACTTTTTTGAAAATTGCACATTTGGTTTTAGATTTTTGTTTTTTGGGTTTTTTTAGAGTTTTTTTTTTTTGGATTGGACCAAATCTGTGTTTTCCCCCCTACCTTAAGGTCTCCAATGCAAAAACAAGCACTCAAATCGGCTTTCAAACGACCATTTTAGAGCACTTTTACCATAATCAGCACAATTCCGTCTTTTGTGTTTTCAAGGACATTTTCATGTCAAAATTGCTCTAGATCAACATCAGATGTCCTACACTACCTAAAGTCCTACTTTGGATGGTTGAATGGTTGTTTTTGCTTTCTGGCAAGCAAACAGCCTTCGGCTTACCTTTTGCGTTTTTCTTTGCGTTTTTTCTCTTTCAAGTTCTTCACAACCATAAGTCACAACCAAACACACAAACCATAAAACCTAATCTAAACACACAACAAAATAATATAACCATACCTCAACCTCATGGTGGACCACCTCGGCGAGACGCAGGCTCCCTGGCTATCCCTCAGTTAAGAGATCCGCTCTTTGACTTCCCACTAAGAAGGCAAATGGTGAAAACACTCTAGCAAACTCTAGAGAAACGCTATACTGTCAAACACGAGTGATGCGGTCTACGCTAGTTTAGGCGCTTCATCCTCGGCAACAGCGCCAATGTTAGCGGGTACGCCGCGACGGACGATGGAGCACAGCGAGAACATAGACCAACAAACTGTCAATCCGCGTACGTAGCTAACCCGAATAGGCATGGAGGCAATCTCTAGGTTGTCAACCCTGAGCTAGACACGAACAACACTCTACAGTCACTAATCCTACCACAACACTACCATAAAGCAAAGAAACAGACAACGCATCCTACGAAACACTACAAGCTCGAAACAATCTCAAATCATATCAGAATGACTCAAAATCGGAGGGCAAGACTCACAAGGATATATCCTATATGGCCAAACACCTAAACCCTGAAAACCATAAATGTAAGATCTCTAATCGATGTCGCGATAGACTCAAAACAGCAATTTCCAAAGTGTTCGAAACTGATCTACAAAGACATCAACACGAAGAGCTTCTCGCCCTGATTCTAATGACTACTCGATCATTCAGAATGGATGTCGTTTGAGGTACTTACGACCAAATATAGCTCGTAGCAGGCGGGCTCGCGATGTGGTCCTCGGCTTGCATTGCTTGCGTCGACGCGGAGAGCTCCTCGATGCTAACACGCTCCTACTCTCATATCTGCAATGTGATTAGTGTGCGCGACGGTGTGTGTGCGTGAAGCTCACTACTGTGTGTTGCAGAACCCACGACTGTATACTAATTGAGATAACGTAATGTCTTTTTTACAAAGCCTTAGGTTTCAGCTTATATACCAAGCCTTCAAACCTAATGTCCGGCCAAATGACCTGAATTGTCCCTAGGCTTCTACATAGCTTAATTACAAGAAATTGAGTTGGCTTTACTCATTATACAAGCATCTGCAGCCAGATTACAAGTGCCGATTTAAAATATGAGGTTCCCGTAAACATTACAAAAGTGGCCGTAATGGCTCAAAATAATAATAACGGGATATTCGATGACATCCATGAACTCGTATCTTCATGTTGCAGCATCCATCTTCATCTTCATTACTTCATCACCATCTTCATGTGGAATCTTTACAGAATCTTTGAGGAATCTTAATGGAATCTTTGTGGAAACGTTGTTGAAAGGGCGTCCTTTCAACACACATTTCATACATGTCAAAAAGAATATTAAGGCCCATCAAATGGAAACCCTCTTTATATCACAAATCTTCAAGTACCATGGCTTGCCAATGTCCATAGTGTCGGATAGAGATCCTAGAATGACCAGTAATTTTTGGAAGAGTCTTTTTGAGAATTTAGGTACAAGGCTAAACTTCTCTTCAGGCTATCACCCGCAAACGGATGGCCAAAGTCAAATAGCTAACCTAAAAATTCTTGATCTACTAAAAGATTATGTCACATAAGTAGATCAAAAGTCCCAATGGGAGGAGTACTTACCTTTAGTGGAGTATGCTTACAATAAAACTGTACAAACTTCCACAAGAAAAGAACCTTTTGAGGTGATAGAGGGAGGATCAAAAAGTCCCCTGCTACTCAAGGTTCATGGGAAGATCTTCGCTCTTTAGATGAATATAACCGAGACCTACAAGAATCTTTCCAAAGATGAAGGATGCTATTTTCATCTCTCAGCAAAGGCAAATGCTTGCTATTGATAATCATAGAAAAGCTCTAACCTTTAAACAAAATGGTTGGGACTTGCTTAAGTTTCCCAAGGCTCGATTAAGGCACACAACAGGAAAGAATCCTATAGGACACCAAAAGTACTATGAGGTACTATGGTCCCTTTTAGATTCTTAGGCCAATCAATGAAATGACCTATCAACTCAAGTTTCCCAACCATTCGCTCATACACAATTTTTTCCATGTAAGCCTACTAAAGCCTTACAAAGGAGAGCTACCTCAAGAAGCAACCATTGAAGACCCACCGGAGATCGAGGACTGAGAAAAGGTGTTGCAGCCTGAGCCCATTCTCTGACATGAAGACAAGGTATTGAGAGACGGTAAGATTATCCAACAATATCTTATCAAGTCTACAAATTATCCTCTTGAAGATGCTTGATGGATTCAAGGCATACAATTAAAGGGTAATCTAAACCTTGTCAATGCTTACAATGATTCCCTAGGCTCAATGGGTTCCAAGCTGTAAAGAACAGATCAGTTAGTGTGCCTAGGTTGTAGATTTGGTGGAGCCCTGTGTCATAGGGTAAAATAGGGATCCTCTACCCGCTAGCAAACGGACTAATGACTAGACTTAAGCTTCTCTACCTCATAGTTAAGGACATCTATGACTTCAAGAGAGAGGTAATGTCATAAAAACTAATATCTATCTCTCCCAAATTATTTTCTCATGTTAAACTGATCATTTAATATGGGGAGGTACAAGGGGAGTAAAAGCTAGAATATTGTGGTGAGGCTGCCAGATCGGTCTCAGAAGGGATCCAAAGGAGGAAAAAAAGGATCCAAAGGGAGACAGTATGAAAAAGAGCAATGAGCATTAATGGATCTTTAAAGACCTAAGGTTTAGCTTCATTAAGACTTCCATAGGCTAAAGTTTCAAAATTTAATTAAATAATTCAATGGCCAAAAGTTGAGAAATATTGGATGGTCATGGGAAGACCAAAAAGTCTTCCCACATCCCTATGAAGGAGGGGGCAAGCCCTAAGAGTAGGGGAGGAGAGAGAAACACACACACTCACACTCCAAAGCTCCCCCTTTACACAAAGGGAATACTGGACACATGGCAGGCTCCTAGCCTAGTTGCCCTCAATCTCCCCTCAAATCCTATTGGATGGCCATAGAGGTGGACCAATGAGAATTAGGCTAGAGTAAAATTAGTAAAATTCTTGATAAAATAACCAATAGAAATTAAGCTCCCTAGAAGACTATTGGACAGTCTACCAAGGGGTCCAATGAGCATCAAGCAGCCCAATGGCTTGCTTGATTACTATTGTCCAGAAGACTAAAAGGTCCAATGAGAGTTTAATAAATTAATTTAATTACCTAAAGATCTCACAAAAGGGGAAAAGGGGACACATGTCACAAGGCTATCAATTATGCTTCTAATTTGTGATTGGCTAAGCTTTGCAGGAGCCAATGGGAGGCCAACAAGATTAATTGGCAAGAGGGGTTGACCAAGAAGAGAGAGAGAGAGAGAGAGAGAGAGAGAGAGAGAGAGAGAGAGAGAGGGAGGGCTGCATTTTTATTAACACAATGCTACACACACACAACTCATGTGTACAAGAAGAACTGCATCTCCTTCTCCAAGCATTGAAAAGTAGAGGCCTACACCAACAACTCTTGGCTATGGAATGCAAATCCAACCAAGAGCCAAGCTCTCATCTCCTCTACCATGCTAATTACTAAGCTAAGATATGCTATTAGATTCATTATGTGAGGAGAATACTTCTTTCTCGTAAGATACATCTTCTTCCTCTCAATCTATCCTCATTCTGTGCTAGCTCTCACCATTTTTGAAGGTGTGTGAGGTCTTAGGACCGAGGCTAGGGACGCTAGGTGTTTTTTTCAAGCATAATTTGGTGCATGAAACTTCCATCTTCATTGCACCAACTAGTTTTATCAAGGAACACAAAGACTGTATTGTACAAAAGTCTCCTTTGATAGGAGAAGCTATAATACAAAGCCTTTATAGAGGGGGGACCGGCTCCATGTAAATCCGGTCTTCAAATGTTGTCAATTGTTCTATTTGTCTCTCTTTTCAAGTATTGTCAATGCCAAATTAGCTAGGTGTAAATTGCTATGTTGCTTTATCAAATTAAATAATCTCTCTATGCTCATTAGGAACTTGTTCTTAATGAAATGCTCACTATGTTATCAATTTCCGCTGCACACAAGTTACTAGTGCATTAAATGTTACATGATCACATATTTTATGCAAAGAAGAAACACTTTTATACAGCCAACCAATATGATTTTCTCAAAGACAAGGGAAAAAAGATCAAGGAGTTTAAGGAAGGTGGACAGTCACTAAAATATGAATCCTTTTTTGGATTCTAAGATGCCCCCAGGGCTTTAGCTTTTATTCAATAGTTTGATAGAGCATTCTCTCGAGGGCACTACTCAGAGCACTCCAAGATTAGGAGGGCAAGATCTAGAACGAAGGGGTCACTCTGGTTCTTATGCTTGTAAAATGATTCTCCCTGGATAAAGATTCTTTATAGGGGGGGGGGGGGGGGGGTATCTTCTGATCCCCCCAATACTGTGTCAATCTGCTCCCATCTCTCGTTTAGTCAAAACGTATTTATTTTCCGCCGCCGCTGATAAATTGCTTGTGCATTCCTGTTTATGATAATGGTATCAAAGCATGGTCTCGTCTCTTTCTCTGTAGAGAAGGATGACTCTGGGAAGATACGGGAGGAAGCCATGACAAGTTAAGAGAGGAGCAAGCAAGTGGAACGCCAAGACTTGCAAGAAAATTGCATAGAGTTGGAGGAAATTTTATATGTGCAAGAAGCCGACAAAACATGGGATTCTTTGAGAAGGCGACAAGAGGATGATGCTCAAGAACCTTTGAGGGGCAGAATACTCAATATCCTTTAGACCCAGAAGTAAGCCAAATTTTTATGTTCCAATTTAGAGAAGGTTGAAAGGACTTTCTCTATCATCCATGGTTCCACCTCACACCTCTTTCAGAATATCCATGGACATCTAGTCCAGAACCATAGCCAAGAAATCTTGCCATTTCGGGAAGGATATGAAGAAGGCATCTCAACCTGAGAACAATCCAGTCAAGTCTGATATTTTGACAAAAGAAGTCAAAGATGAGGCATGTGAGCAAGCACCTCAAGGGGACTACGAGTACTTAACTCTACAAGGAACACAAGAAAAGACATGGATTCAATCCAAGGCTGAGTTTTTCGAGAAATTTTTTCCTCTATGAGAAAAGATTGGGATCGATTTTCCCAAAACCAGGACAAGCGAGTAATGGATTACATGAGTGTAGAGGATAGAATACCAGCTTGTACTGAGTTGAAGAATTATAAAGAAATACCGAAAGGGACGCCAACTTTTGGGGTGGGCCAGTGCAAAAAGCAAGAGGGGTCGACCAAGTAGAGAGAGAGTTGGCATTTTTAGTCTAACTCACTTTGCTACACACACACACACACAACTCAACTTATGTGTTGAGCAAGAACTCCATCTCCTTAGCCAAGCATTGAAAAGTAGAGGCCTACACCAACAACTCTTGGCTATGGAATGCCGATCCAACCAAGAGCCAGGCTTCAATGGCATGCTCATCTCCTCTACCATGCTAATTACTAAGCTAAGCTATGCTATTAGAGTGATTATGTGAGGAGAATACTTATTTCTCATAAGATACATCTTCTTCCTCTCAATCTTCCTCATTCCCCGCTAGATCTCACCATTTTTGAAGGTGTGAAAGGTCTTGGGACTGAGGCTAGGGACACTAGGTGTGTTTTTCAAGCATAATTTGGTGCATGAAGCTTCCATCTTCATTGCACCAACGAGTTTTGTCAAGAAACACAAGAATTGTATTGTACAAAAGTCTCCTTTGATGGGAGAAGCTATAATACAAAGCCTTTATGGAGGGGGAACTAGCTCCATGGAAATCCGGTCCTCAATTGTTGTCAATTGTTCTTTCTCTCTCTCTCTCTTTTCAAGTACTGTCTATGCCAAACTAGCTAGGTGTAAGTGGCTATGTTGCTTTCTCAAATTAAGTACTCTCTCTATGCTCATTAGGAACTTGTTCTGAATGGAATGCTCACTACGTTATAAATTTCCGCTACACACAAGTTACTAGTGCATTAAATGTTACATGCCAACTAAGGTACTCTAATCATATCACACACAAGTGGGTTTGAGCTCAAGGTCCTTAAACATAAGCACACAATTAGACACAAACTCTAATCACATGACCAAGAGTGCACACACACTACACTAATCAAGAGAATTAGAGAATTCATCAACTAATGGAAATACTTATGGAAGAAGAGAGTTAAGATCAAAGCAACAAGTCATTACCGCTCTCAAATCTAGATTAATGAGAGTGTAAAACTACTTCATGACATAATGAAATGTAGAGAAGACAAGATCAATGAACAAAATAGAGATTAAATTAATCAAGAAGAGCTTCCCGAATTACAAAGGATTAGCATTAGCCTTCTAAGCATGGGCATTAATCTCAAGGCTAGGCTTAGAGTGAACACTAAAGAGTGAGCTCTCAAGAATGGATCCTCAATAATGAAGCCTCTTTGCATAAAAGGGCTTCTTATAAAGGCATGCACTCCAAGCCTTTCTACTATGGGATTAAGTTGAACCCTCTACCTTATACATTTTGGAACTCCCAAATGAGCCCAAGACCTTATACAATGTGAATAGGAAATATTATGCACATCCATAGCACATCCCTAGCCTGGTGCATAATTGGTGTAGCATGTGTTAGCTGCTGCTAACAAGATTTGGACAGGAGCTCAAGCCAAGAAGCTAGGTATTTCAGATGGCATTTGTCCAATATGTAGAAGGCATGAGGAAACTGTGACTCATTTTTTTGTATCTTGTTATTCTAATTCCCTATTCAAAGTTGAACTTCAAAAATCCTGTCTCACAAGGAAGGGATTTCTATCAACTGGAGAGCCATCTATTGGGTGAAGGTAGATTTATGGATATCCCACTGTGGAATTTCCTCAAAGGGACCTTTTTATGGCTGATATGGTTGGAGAGGTGTAAAGCTACTTTTGGCCTCAGTGATTCTACTTCCCCTCTACCCTTGTCTTTCACCTTCCGAGGCATTATGCTGGATTGTTTGAATCTATCAAAGTAGCCTCTCTTGGTGATATCAAATCCATTCAAAAAGCTACTAGGTGGCAAAGGTGTAGACACCTGCATTTTTCTATGTATGAGTCTTCAAGATTGAATCTTACCCAGAGATATGTCCAATTGTAATCTTCCTCTTTTCTGTTGGGATGTCCCCTTTCCCTCCTACGGGGTTTATGTATTTTCCTTTGCTTTCTTAATTCATCTCTTTTTTACAAAAAAATAAGAGTACAAACCAACGAGAATTCATACCCTTTTTCTAAGTAAACGTGCTTGGTTACCCTCTTTATATTTTTGGGAAATCATGGCTACCTACTTTTATATTTGGTAAGTAACAATTTCACTCTATCATTTCACAATTCAAGTGAGATCACCTACTTTATGTCTTTATCCTCTAATACCACTAATAAAATTCATATTAAGTGGGACTTAGCTCTAAGGTGAAGGGACTACTACTATGACATTAATTTAGACATCAGTGCTTTTTCCATGGCGAGACCATTTTGATAGAACGCCTATACCACAACCTTTAGAAATGTCAAAAAGCAAAACGATTGCATCATTTCAATTTCCACAGCGATCACATGGGGAAAAAAAGAGTATTATTGCAGCTAGGGGCCAATAGTGTGGTGGATACAAGTCTGGGCACGCCAAGCGAGAGCATGACACTTTGACCATGAAGCTCTCATAGTGGACATGAAAATTCGGAGAGCCAGATTATTGGGGGTCAAGACTTGACATAAGGACAATTGGGGGCCGTCACTATATTGGCCCCCTTACCTTACTAGTACTAGGCCTATCGTAGGGGTTCTAAGGTGAGAACCAACACCGTCGTGTGTTCTCATTCCAGGCAAGGCTGAATCCATAAGATTCATATGGCACATGTAGTGAAAAATGTCGTCCATATTGCTAAGGTTCTATAAATGATAGGCTGCCTAACTGCTAGGATGGGTGTCCTCTGGGGTGACCACCGATTTGTCCCTTCTGAAGTATCTTGGGAAAGCAAGGTTTCCATGCCATGTGAAGCCTTCAAGATCTTTCATCTTAGCCTTGAATCATCTGTGCACTCTACACTAATTCCCCCAAAATGGGTATAAGCATGAATGATAGGTATGGCTGGGTTGTAAGGAGTGTTGTCATATAGGCCCCTTATGGACTTGATCCACATAGACTTGTCTTACTCGCACTTGGGCATAGGTTGGTTGGACTATCTCTCGTGGGCTTTGAGGGCACACTAGGAATGGCCTGCACATTAGGGAATACTGGTTTAGGTATGAGAATGGACTGTGCTCAATGAGATGGTGGGCCCAATTGGTAGGGATGGAGCTACAAGGTACCCTCTGCGATCAAAAGAAACCATGGGTCCTCATATAAGAAATAAGGGTTGTCTCCCTTAAAGAATGAGTCCCTTGCTCAAGGTTTTCCCATGGGTCTAGAAGATCTCAATGTGTCATTTTTAGGTATTTAACTCCACCAATACCCATATAGTGAGTGATCCTGTTGATCTGTCACCATGGCTACTAGGATCCAAGTTACATTGGCACCGGCAAGGATGCCATCATGAGCCAAATAAATTTGAGCACCTAGGTGGTTAGTATGATCCTAGATTAAGTTCAACATGGGGATCGGATATTGAGGAGGTTGGCATACACGTCTATCGACCCCTCACAGACCCTCTTGTAAGGTAGGATAGGCGTGGATGCCATGGAGTTAGTCTTCCAATCTAAGTACGTGCCCTCTAGATCTGTGGAACTACTCAAGTCTTATTCCAAGATGGTTTCAAGAGCTATCTGTGGCGCTACAACTCTCCTTCTATTAGTCGAAGCCTTCAATAGCACTCAAGAGTCGGACACCATGGTCATATTTGATCTCAAATGCATGTAGGTAGATTGCACAATCTTGACCAAGGCAATGGGTTTGCATGAGTTTGGGAGCTCGCTATCGGCCATCGATGTCACTTTTTATAAAATTTTCATGAATATGTATGTTTTGGTGTTTTTGTGGTTGTATGTTGATCTCGTGAACAATGAGGTTACTAGGAGCGTGTGTAGGTCAATTCTTGTGCCAAATGTTAGCTATTTTGCAAAGTATTAGGACTAGAATCATTCCAATTTTTTGAGGTCAAAAATGAATGTTAAGACTATCCAAATGGGTGTCAAGGTGTGCATCTGAGGTCCAAAGTTCAGATGCACGTCCAAAAAGAGAGGTCCAAAAATCCAAGCGATTCCAACTGAAACAATACTAACAAAAATGATTCCACTCACAAACTGACAGTGCAGTTCTAACACGTTTACCAGGCCAATTAAAACTTCCCTTGACAACTTTAAGGTTGTTTGTGGTAGAGTGCGGTTAGTGTAGTCAAAACTATCCTGAAAACCTGTACAGACAACCTAGAAGATTGGGCTTTGACACTGGAATCGTTTCAATTTTTTCAAGGCTTTTTTCAACTTTGAGTAGATATATGAGACCTACAGAGCTTGTAGATGCCAAATATCATATCAAAATTAGCAAAAAACACCTAGATTTTGAACAATTCTAGGTGAAACGATTCTAGTCATAGAGGAGTGTTTTTTGCAAATTTTGCAAATATTGGCTCACAACCAATGGCCAAGAGGCTGAAACAACCAAAATATCACAGTTTTTCACAAGATTTTGACGAAGAAAACCCTAGATTCTCCTCTATCATATGCCTTGCTAGTCCTCATCTTCTCTTCTCTTCATAGTCCTGTGCAGCTTGATGCTTGCACAATTACCACTTTCATTTAGGAAGAAGAGTGCAAGGAATCATTTCAAAAACTAGAAGACACATTGATTTTTGCACCTCTTCTAAAAGAACTTGGCTAGAATAAAATTTTCCATGTGCATATAGATATGTCAACTTCTGTGATAGGATGCATATGGGCCCTGCCTGGTGACGGTAATATGGAATTTCCTATTTGCTATGCCAGTTGATAGCCAAATAGCAGAAAAAAAAATTATACAACCATTGAAAGAGAAGGATTAGGCATGGTATATCTTGGGGAAAAGTTTTGCCACTATCTATTGGCAAGTAGATTCACCTTCTTTGTGGATCACCAAGCCGTGTTATACCTTGTGAAAAAACCATGTACCACAAGAAGAATTGTCAGAAGGTTTATCATCCTATTGGAGTTTGATTTCACAGTAGTAGTAGAAAATGGAACAACCCATCAAAGGGCTGATCATCTTTCTCGTTTGATGTATGATGAACCCCCAAAGGGTGTAAATGACAACTTTCCAAATGCCTATCTTTTCAACATTGAAATGGTACTGAAGAGTGACAATTTGGTTCTTTTATTGTCAAACAATTGTCCATAGAAATTGAAAAGATTATGGACGAAAGGATGATTTAAAGAAGAAAACTTTTTTCACTTGATCAGCGGTATATTTTACCACCAAGGTTGAGACAGTATATTGTACTTATGTATAGAGTCCTCATAAATACCCATGTAATTAAAAGACGCTCATGCAAAACTAGGTGGTATACATTATGGAAAATGCTAGACATACTAGAACTTGATATGCATAGGAGTATTTTGACCAAGCATGAAGTTTGATACACATGTACATGTGAAGAATTGTAGTTCATGTCAAGCCAAAACACCAATGCAAAACGTCGTACTATTTCAGGTCACGGTAGCCCCTCAATGGAGTAAATACATTGTGGATTTCTTGAGTGCTATTCCATTTCCAAAAAGCATGCCAAATATGAGGGTAGAAGAAAATAAAAAAGAAGCAAAAACCTTTGAATGGATTGAAAGCCAGTTGTATAAATGATGTCGAGACAATCAAGTATGCTTGTGTGCTTTTGAAACAGAATAGTTGCCCATATTAGAGGAGGCACATGCTAGGCAAGCCAGAATCCATTTTCTAGCAAATAAAATGGCTAGAGCTATATCCTTTGCTAGAATTTGGTAGCCAACACTTTCATGGTACGAAAGCATATGTAAAAAGGTGTGATGAATGCCAAGAAAGTAAATATTAGATTTTAGGGGTCCCATAGCACCTCCTACTTATAAAACGTATGTTGGGTACATCATAGGAGCCACAAACTTCTTATGAAGTGGGTAGAGGCTAAAGCTACTAAAAGATTTGATGCATGTATAATTGCACACTTTATGTATAAGAATGTTTTCACTTATGGATTATCAATTGAAACTATAAGTAATAGAGAGACTCATTTTGTCACAGAAGTGATTCAATATTACTAGATTAGTTCATGGCGATTCATTGAAAGTCTACACCTTATCACCCGTAATCAAATGGTGAAGCCGAGAGTACAAATAAAGTGCTCTGCATAGTCCTTACAAAAGTTGCAAATGAAAAGAAGTGATTGGAAGGAAATCATAGCACCACCTCAGTATGAATGGAAACCAAAAACACACCAAGCTGAGAATTATTGAATGGTAACAACTCTTTAACACAACAACAACATTGATAAATGCACTTAAGCACCTCACTTAAGACCCTCTTCTTACACAACATTCATTTTTCCATGCATTGACTTTGAATCCATGATAGGAGCGGATTGCACAGACATGGTGTTTAATCCCATGCACAATAATACTTTGATGTCACACAGTCATCTAGAAGGAGGACAGGGAAAGGCATTGTAAATGCATACCCACATAATTTCTAGATTAGGGGAAAAAGAAAGGGCATTGTGTTTTGTAATGAATGTTGGGTTTAGTTTACATGTGATTGCGGAATGTTTTTCAAACTTCTTTGCTTTTATGCCTTTTGAATAAGCTTTATTTAGGACTAGGGACAAACGCTAGCAATGAGTCCCTAGGTGTGTCTAAATGTAGAGCTAGTGTGGATCGTTAGGACTAGCATTCATGGTGTTAACATGCCAATGATAAAGTTAATTACAACACTTGAATACGCAATGGAGATAGAGTAGAGTGTAGGCAAAAAATGGATTAACTGATTCAACTGAAAGTGTGTACAAATGGTTCATTATATAGAGTTGGCCAAGGTTTCTCATTTGGCACCACTAATGACATCATACAAACGCTCCCAATAAGACCATCCAGCTTGCAAACTCGTGGGTAACCTTTCAAGCCGCTGGAGAGGGGGAATGGGGAACACACCCGACACACAAACAGCTACCCCTATATAGCTCAGGGTATTCACAGCACCCCTAACCTCTCAAAAACACCTTCAAAAAAAGCAACTCACACTAGCCAGGCCTCGCCTGCACTTCGCCCAACGCACACACGCTCTGCACAATCACCAAACCGTGATCACACCAATCTTTCTCGCTTCCAACCCTACCACACCTCGACACCTCTCTCTCTTTCTCTCTCACACACACAGGGGACCCAGGGGGGGCGCAAATGCTCACACACACCGGCATCACACACCTTAGAGATGAGCAAAGAAGAAAGGGGGGAAGGGGTAAAAGATGACACCAAAAATCGGCAACGACAGCTTCTCCTTCAAAGAAAAACACCATGTACAAACTCCATAAACCGCGCTCTAGGCTGCAGCATGGCCATCGCCATTTTATATAGAGGGACACACACCTCCCTCGCCACTCAACGCTGTCGGCACACGCCTCGATGAGAAAATTCGCCACTAGCTTCTCATTGGAAACAACCTTTTCTCTTGGAAACCCTCGCTGGCTCCTTCTTCTGCAAGGCCCTCGTTGTTTCGAGCCCCTTCACAAACAACGTGTGCCGACGTTGAACACACCGAGTGTCTCTCTTTTCTCCATTTTCAATTCTCCTCCTTCTTCCCCAAGAAAAAGGCTCATGCTCGAAAACGATGTCCCTCTTTTTTTCCCCTTCTCCCTCTCTTTTTCCTACTTTTAAAAAACTCCTCTTGAGCAATAGCGCCTGGCGCTATTGCTTCCCTCAAGCTTATAAGTCATTACAAAAATGTCTCTTTTGCCTTTTTGCTTGTGGAACTCACCTCAGCTTTCGAGTTTTGAAATTCTACCCATACTTCTTATTGCCTTTTGCACTTATAACCAAGGAAGGGTTTTAATGCAAGCTTTCCATGCTGCCGGTGCTTGGTGTGCTCAAGTTGGTGAAATTCCCCTCTCATCAAGTCACACCCTTCCTAGTATTGAACCTCAAAGACTTTTTCGCATTTCAATTGCTTCACACCTTTGTACATCAAGTCGCAAAAGAAGACAAAAAATCCAATTTATGTCCATCGCGAGATCGTCTGCCCACTTGAATTGGACGTATCTCGATGCCCCTGACTCCGATCGGCCATCCCCAAATTTTGGCTAGCTCCCCACATTGCATGCGATTTTTTAGAACCCGAGTGAGCTCAAAAATATCCTTGTTCACATGCCTATCAATGCCGCTCGATGAGCACATACCCGACCCCTAATAAATATTCCGCATGCCATAATTTGCCCGTTTGAGCTCCGAACGACGAACCGAAAAGACCAGCATGATCGACAGCTTGAGCGTTACACGCGTATCCAATGATCCTACTTTTCGCCACCTGTCTGTACCTACTCTGCCCGTCGGGGATCTGCAAATCATTCCATCTTTGAACAATCATAACTTTCACAACCGGACTCCGTTTGATGAGCCGTTTGGATGGGCTTCCAGAGCATCTCGAATACCACATTTAGGGACACATTTTCCACATCTCGAACACTGTGACCTACCGTCATCATTATCTCACTTTGGAGGCCCCTCCCTGGCCTAAAGAACCACTTTAAGCATACATTTCCGCTGCCACTCTCCTGCTGAGGTCTCCCACACTAGCTTTAGCCCTCTACCATGCACCTGTTAGCATACGTAGCACTATACTGTACACTTCCCAGCACGGACCAACTTTGGTTGCACCATCATTGCCCACCCCCTTGTTGAACATTCATGTTCAACCACAAACAGGCTTATTGCACTAAAAAACTGCCACACCAAAACAAACTCTCTGCACACCACAAAACCACCTAACGTATGTACAAAACCTGGCATTTGCTACCCGCTGCCTTTGTTCATGCGGGTTGCCCAACCCCCTGCTTTACCTGGCATCAGCCACCTGGGTCAAACACCATGTACTGTTCTCTTTCGTCCACCTATAACACTCTTGCATAATGCCATACCAAGGCACATAGCCAACTGCATAGCCAAACTGCCATCAACATGCTTCTACCCCACCAAGCACTCCTTGGCAAACTATCCACTCGCAACCAAGCACCTCCAAGAACATCAAATAGAGCACTATTGTGCTCAACCAACACTCTCGGCATATCTGCATCATCACTCGTACCAAACAGACCTAACATATTTGACTCGCCCTCCCATCCATGTAAAGCTAGATCCTCGTCTAGCAGATCCTATACCTGCTCAACAGCCCACTTCACAGTTGCATTTATGAGCATACCTTTCAACCACCATTCACAAAGCTCCTTGGAAAGCTTAGACACAATTTGGGAATCCACATCACCTGCCACAGAGTGCACTTGCTGCATAGGAAGCACCTCTATCTTTGGCTCCACACTCGCCTTCACACTTGCCATGCACTCAACACCAACATCATCAAGATCTCCCTCATCAATCGGCCCATCAAGGTCCATAAGCACCACTTGCTTATCGGCTTCCATCACCTGCTCTTCAAGCATCTTTTCTACTGCTGCATCATGCTCCATCAAGGAAGACAGAAACTCATTCTCTATCGCATTATCCTCATCTTGATCTTCATCCATAAGCAAGGCTACCTCGTTATTCTTGGCAAAACCTTGTACTTGATGCACCACCATGGCACACTCCACTGCCACTTTCATCAGCATGGCCATTAACATGGCACGGCACATTACCTTCACCTGCATATCACCACCTATAGGCTCGGGCTCCTCCACTTGGTCTCCATCAAGCATAATGGTATGCACTGCTCCTTGCTCCTCGCACACATTCATTGTATCTCCACCCACTTGCAAGAGATCAAACTCATCATACCTTGACTGAGACGACTCGGTCTCCCAACTAGTGTCAACATCCGAAGAGTTACTTTCACTTGGCTCAGCCTCATCCTCTGTCTCAAGCTCGGGAAGCTCCTCTAGCTTCACTGCTTCGATCTCATCTACCAACCGCACTCTTTGACCTTTACCACCACTCGATGGAGCTTGAACCGCCATACCTTGACTTGGCAGCACATCCTTTGCCTGATCGGGAAAAGCCTGCATATCTTCCACAATTGGAGCCGCTCTAGCTGGCATCCTCAGCATAGGAACCGCCCTATCTCTCTGCAACCACAGAACCCTTGGTTCTTCTTGCACCTGCCCTTCTCTTTGCACCACCTGTGGCTTGGCTACCACTGCGTCACACTGCCTTGGCTTCACCGCACTTGGCAAACATCGCCTAGCCTCGCGCTTCTTCAAAATCTTTTTGGTTTGCCCTCTCGCTAGAGCTACCGCCTCTTCATACGACATTGGACCATCTATTTCCACTTTATCTCGCACCTCTTCATGCAGGCAATCCATGAATTTACACAATTTCAAAAAAATGGCATTTTTGCAACAGTTACCTTGATTAACTTTCCCCAAAGGGCTTCGAACTTCCACTCGAACACTTGAAAATCTACCTCTAAGCTTTGCTTCAAGTCTAGCTTTCGCTTTACCTCATCTAGCTGTGCATCCGCTACAAATCTGCTTCAAAAAGCCACCTCCAGGGCTTCGTAATCTGTTTTTTCTTCATCACCCAAGCCATTGAACCATAGCTTTGCTTTACCACGAACCAGGAGAGGAAACACCTATACCGCACCTTCTTCCCTCGACAAACCTCTTTCCAACACGAAAAACCCATAGTCTTGGAGCCAAGTTCTTGCATCTTCGACCCCAGTGAAAATGGGGAATCCCGTCCAAGCCATTACTTCTCTAGCAGCACCTGCTCTTCAAAGGCCGCACCTTTGGCATCACCAAAATCATCACTTTGTCTTCAAACAGGAGCATCGGTGTGCTCCTCCGTGGGGGCACCAGAAGATGGAGAGGGGGAATGGGGAACACACCCGACACAAAAACAGCTGCCCCTATATAGCTCAGGGTATTCACAACACCCCTAACCTCTCAAAAACACCTTCAAAAAAAGCAACTCACACTAGCCAGGTCTCGCTTGCACTTCGCCCAACGCACACACGCTCTGCACAATCACCAAACCGCGATCACACCAATCTTGCTCGCTTCCAACCCTTCCACACCTCGACACCTCTCTCTCTTTCTCTCTCACACACACAGGGGACCCAGGGAGGGCGCACACGCTCACACACACACCGGCACCACAAACCTTGGAGACGAGCAAAGAAGAAAGGGGGGAAGGGGTGAAAGACGACATCAAAAATCGACAACGACAGCTTCTCCTTCAAAGAAAAACACCATGTACAAACTCCATAAACCGCTCTCTAGGCTGCACCATGGCCATCGCCATTTTATATAGAGGGACACACACCTCCCTTACCACTCAACTCCGTCGGCACACGCTTTGATGAGAAAATTCACCACTAGCTTCGCATAAAAAACAGCCTTTTCTCTTGGAAACCCTCGTTGGCTCCTTCTTCTACAAGGCCCTTGTTGTTTCGAGCCCCTTCACGAACAACATGTACCGATGCCGAGCACACGAAGTGTCTCTCTTTTGTCCATTTTCAATTCTCCTCCTCCTTCTTCCCCAAGAAAAAGGCTCATGCTCGAAAACGATGTCCCTCCTTTTTTTCCCCTTCTCCCTCTCTTTTTCCTACTTTCTTAAAAAAACTCCTCTTGAGCAATAGCGTGGGGCATTGCTCCCCTCTCTTTTTCCTACTTTCTAAAAAACCTCCTCTTGAGCAATAGCGTGGGGCATTGCTCCCCTCAAGCTTATAAGTCATTAAAAAAATGTCCCTTTTTCCTTTTTGCTTGTGGAACTCACCTCAGCTTTCCAGTTTTGAAATTCTACCCATACTTCTTATTGCCTTTTGCACTTTTAACCAAGGAAGGGTCTTAATGCAAGCTCTGCCGGTGCCTGGTGTGCTCAAGTTGGCAAAATTTCCTTCTCATCAAGTCACACCCTTCCCAGCATTGAACCTCAAAGACTTTGCCGCATTTCAATCGCTTCACACCTTTGTACATCAAGTCGCAAAAGAAGACAAAAAAATCCAATTTATGTCCGTCGTGAGATCATCTACCCATTTGATTTCGGCGTACCTCAATGCCCCTGACTCCGATCGATCATCCGCAAATTTTGGTTGGCTCCCCACATTGCATGCGATTTTTTAGAACCGGAGCAAGCTCAAAAATATCCTTGTTCGCATGCCTATCAACGCCGCTCGATGAGCACATACCCGACCCTCGGCAAATATTCCGCAGGCCATAACTTGCCCGCTTGAGCTCCGAACGGCGAACCGAAAAGACCAGCATGATCGACAGCTTAAGCTTTACATGCGTATCCAATGATCCCACTTTCCGCCACCTGTCTGTACTTGCTCTGCCCGTCGGGGATCTACAAATCATTCCATCTTTGGACAATCATAACTTTCATAACCGGACTCCGTCTGATGAGCCGTTTGGACGGGCTTACAGAGCATCTCGAATACCACATTTAGGGACACATTTTCCACATCTCGAACAACGTGACCTACCGTCATCATTATCTCACTTTGGAGGCTCCTCCCTAGCCTAAAGAACCACTTTAAGCATACATTTCCGTTGCCACTCTCCTGCTGAGGTCTCCCACACTAGCTTTAGCCCTCTACCATGCACCTGTCAGCATACGTAGCACTGCACTGTACACTTCCAGCACGGACCAACTTTGGTTGCACCACCGCTTACAGGTCCATTAACTAACTCTAGGTGAGTCCACACCCCCATGGGTACCCACACCCTTGAGTACCTTTTCCACATGATAACACATGGTTATGTGCCACCTATGCATCCCATTAGGATAGAGGAGATGCACAACAACATAGGACAAAGCCCACAATTCCCAACACTAAACCATGTATATAATATTATTCTTACTAATTATTGAGTACATAATGAAAAAAGATGGAGCAATCTTACCAAAAACAACAAAACCATGACGACTTTTGTTTTCTTACTTAGTCTAGGAGAATTTTTTATTTTTGGTAAAATTTTGCAATTATTTAGCAACTTTCTTGTATTTTTCTTGATTTTTCTTTAAAAGGCATAAAAATTCAAAAAAGATAGGAATACTCACTACAATAGCAAACAAATATCACAAATGGAAAGACAAAGTTAGTAACTATGAGGAGCAGATGAAGTTTTTTGAAAATCGGAGTATGTTGATGAGAGCTTATTTTGGCCCCTAGATGAGTAAAATGCTAAAAGAGTGGGGAACAGGCCAATCGTAATTTGAATCGCATGTTTTTTGATGCATATGTTGTCTAAGACACAAATAGGGGACAATTTTCCTCACCGTATGGATATTCGCCTAGCCACATAGTCTCTCATTTCACTAGCTCACATACACACATACATAGCCTTGAGTGTGTATGTGTGTGGAGAGAGAGAGAGAGAGAGAGAGAGAGAGAGAGAGAGAGAGAGAGAGAGACACTCTACTAGGGTTTTCCGCCTGTGCAGCAAAGACCTCGTCACCATGGCCTTGAGTGAGCTAGAGTGCACATATGCGACACTTATCTCGTATGACGATGGGATCACGATTACGGCAAAGAAAATAGCAGCACTACTCAAAGCAGCAAGCATGTAGGTAGAGTCATACTGGCCAAGTTATTGAAAAGCGCAGTGTTTAACTTATTGAAAAAGCACAGTGTGAAAGACCTGATCAACAATGTTGGCTTTGGTGGAGGTGGTGCTCATGTTGCTGCTGCGGGTGTAGTCATACCTGCTGGAGGTGGATTTGCTGCTCCCATACCTGTTGAAGAGAAATAAGAGGAACCCAAGGAAGAGAGCAATGAGGATATGGGTTTCAATTTGTTTGATTAGTATGATTGCTTTTGTGCCCATGGTGCTTGTCAAAATTTAAGTTGTGGCTGAACCTTGTAATTGTCTTGTTATTCATTCAAAAAGCATGATCGCTTCTTACCGACAAAGAGAGAGAGAGAGAGAGAGAGAGAGAGAGAGAGAGAGAGAGAGAGAGAGAGAGAGAGAGAGAGAGAGAGCAAAAGAGAGAAATATTTTGTGAGAGCTCATACTATAGCATGTCATCACCAAGTCTTCTACACAGTGCATATCAACAGATATGAGAGGTATGTTATGAACTACTGAATGTGTAAATCCATTGACATAGAGCATAGAACAAATACACATACTAAGTATAAAATAGATAGGTTCCAAGACAAACAAGCTCGGAACTTGAGCTCCAAGTGTTGTAATCCAACCAAGTTTGAACAGGTGTTCATTGGAGTGCAAGGAATACACTAGAATGCTCAGTCAGATTTAGGTCAAAAGCTCAGACCTAAGGGAAGGCATCAAAATTTTAATAGATGGATAGCATGGTCAAGAGACCCACTTTAGTTTATTAGACCTCAAGTAGATCTTTTTCTAGATCGTACAAAAATGAAAAAAAAGCATCAATTTTGCTATTGGGTGAAGGCATGTTTAGGTGGTACCACTTTTTTCACCTTTTGGTGGTACCACCAATAGCACTTAGGTGGAGGGAAATTCAACGTTTTTCAATTTGGGAAAAGAGGGAGAGGGAAATTCTAAATTTGCATGCAATAAAATTCATGTACCTATAGTCTAGATGCATGCAAGACATTATGGGGTGGAGTGGGTCCCCTTTTTTCAAACTTATAGTCATCATGGCCTAGACACTCCTTGTCCTCTTTCTCCTTTCCTCTCATGCAACTAGCTTGTCACTCGGACGCTCGCCTGTACCTATGTGCTCACTTTGATCCCATAGCTCGTGCTCTCCCCATTGCATGTTGTAGCCATTGTGCTCTGGCCCCCATTTCACCCGTCGCGCTCTGCCATAGCCCTGGTGGAGCTCTACCCCCATTGCCCCTGACACGAAAGCATAAATGTTGCGGCAGCACCCTCTACAGAGATGACTCCCAAGAAGAACACTCCCTCCAAGAAGCGCAAAAACCTAACTCAAAGCACTGAGGTGGTACAGTAGGAGGCCCTTGCAACAAACACCACAACAAAATAGACCCCACAATAGCCACCACAATAGCCACCACACAACATACCCTCGCGACACATGCAACACAGCAGACACCTTCAACAACCACGACACAACAGTCCCCTGCAACCAACACGATGTTGCAGACCCCAACAACAAACACAATCGCCAAAACTTCCCTCTCCTAATGCATGTTGTCGATTGAAAAATATGCTCAGAAAGGTGAGTTCTACATTGCGTTTTGGTCGTGTCTATGCGCCTCATGGCAATGCATAGCAAAAAATCCTTTTTTTCAGCATTGGCTGCAAATCGTTTTTCTCCATGGCTTTGCTTGCAGCATCGGTGGAGTATCCGATACTTTCTACGTTTTTCTATGCTGCATTAAAGTTGCATGAGGAATATGGAATGAGCATGGAGGGCAAGCTGCCCAAGGATTTAACAGACAAGGACCTGCCACCTGAACAATGGTCAACAGTGATCAAGGTGCTAGAGAAGAAAAAGATATAGATCTTCCTCCACCAGGTGCATGACCACCTTCACGATGCATGCAGGCTTCTGTATCAGAAGGTCTGCCAGGATGCCCCCTTCAACGGTGAGCTCATGACGAGGTTTGTGAGGGGTTTGCATATGAATATTGTGATGCTGCCAAAGCAGACCCTGACATCCATAAGATTGCATGGGCTTTGGTTGTGGATCAAGTATTAGAGAATGTCAAGAGCCAGAAAGGGGGGCTTAATCGGAAAATACAGAAGTTCATGTCCGATTACGGTGTGAAGGAAGCCCCCACATTCAAAGAACTGATAGAGAATGTTGTGGATGGTCCTACGGCATCCAACCTCCCTCTACAACACATGTGGACAGCCTCTCAACCCCTCTACACAGCATCGGTGGATAATCTTGCCACTGGACTTGAGCAACAGGCACTGAAGGCAGAAGAGAAGGTGAAGTTTGCAAAGATAGTCCTGGCTGCAAAGTGGGACTTATGGCTGCACAACAAAGGTACCTCCTCAGCTTGTGGACCCATCACTGCAGAGGTGGAGAGCCTAAAAGAGGAGGTGGAGAAACTGAAAGCCTCTCTAATAGAAAACGGATCTCCAATTGCCAAAAAGGAGGCTGAAATTGGAGCCCTTACAAGGGTAATCTCCAAGTCCTTTGAATTCAATGATGCTGCAAGGATGAAGGGGGAGGTGTCATCCATGCAGGTACTCGAGTATTCGTTGTCTTTAAAGTGTATAAAGTGATAGATGAAGGGGGACGTGTCATCCATGCAGGTACTCGAGTCTTCTCTATCTTTAAAGTGTATAAAGTGATAGAACGTGCTAAAACTGGTTGAGAGTGCTCACATTTTAATCACTTGCAAACACTTTTAGCCACCTATAGGCTCTTTTAAGCACATGCAAACACCTGGAAATGCGTGCAAGTGCTTGTAGGTGCATGAAAGTGGTTAATAGTGGTTAAAAGTGCTTGCAAGTGCTAAAAAATGCCTTATTTAGCACTTGCAAACACTTTTAACCACCCGCAAGCACTTCCAAGCACTTTTAAACACCTACAAATGCCTGCAAGTGCTAAAAAGTGCCTAACTTTTATGCACTTGCAAACACTTTGAACCACTTGCAAGCACATTAAAGCACTTTGAAGCACTTTCAACCACTCGCAAACTCTTGCAAGTGCTTGAAGGTGCTTCAAAGTGGTTAAAATTGCTTCGAAATTCTTTCAAAGTGCTTAAAAGTTTATTCTGCAATTACTTCAAATCACTTTGAAGAACTTTTATGCACTTTAAAGCACTTTTAAGACCCTGCAAGCATTTGCAAGAGTTTGCAGGTGGTTGAAAGTGCTTCAAAGTGCTAAAAAGATCTTCCAAGTGCTAGCAAGTGCCTTTCAAAGTGTTGCAAGTGGACAGATAGAGCACTTGCAGTCACTTGCAAGTGTCTAAAAGTACTTGAATGTTCCATCAAGTGCTCCAAGGTGCTTGCAAGTGCCTGCTGCTGGTAGGGCCTGCATGTCCCCCATCATGGTTGGTTGTGCAATAATCTTCCTTTGTTTTTCATTTTTTACAAAAAAATAGTTCAGGAAATGGACAGGGAGCTTGGTGAGTTCAAAAGGCATGCCTCCTTCATGAAGGGGTCCAACAAGTTCATGAAAAGAGAGAGCAGGGCCCTTCTAGTGCCCACTCCACCTTCCAAGTCTAATTTAGTGTGGATACTATTTTATTATCTAGAAATTATGTGGCTTGTGATCAAGAACTATCGAGCAAATATGCGGCCCGTGTCTTTCAGCTACCGTGTGCCCACAGATACCATCATCATGACTGATTCCAACTGTGTTGTACTAGAGTGTAAATGGGAGATATCGCATATAGCAAGATGTTGGGAACTTGGGAATTCTTGTGAGGAGCTTGAAGGTAGGCTGGTCATTTTATACAATAGAACTTATGCTAATCTATTATGGAGACTAATTGTGTGTGTTGGTTCAACTGAGCCAGTGGGGCTGACAAAGAAGCTTCCACATCGTCCATGCACGATGTGGACGAGGTCTTTGACCTGACGCCATGCTGCTGAAGTACAAGAAGTTTGAGGGTAGGAAAAATATTGAGGGTGGTGACGGAGACATTTTGAAGGAGACAACTCCGTCCGCAAGCAACCAAGGTAATGCTAGTTTTGTATATCTATCTCCTCCCATGTATGAATCATGGTCACCATGTTCATTGTGGTCACAATATGTTGTCCAGGTACCGATTCCCGTAAGGAGGATAGTGTAACTGAGGCAGAGGATCTTGAAATGGAATCAACCCTGCAATTTGTAGCGATGGAGATGCGGAAGAAGAGAAAGAAGCAGGTGGAGGACAATTTGTCCCAGGACTCCAAAAAGAGTACTAGCATACTCCCCCCAAAAACCAGAGCATGCAAGAAGATTTAACTTCTTGCAGCTTTGTATCTTTTTTTTTCATGCTATGTTTATTAGATTGCAGCTTTGTATCTTTTTCTCCAGCAATATAAATTTAAGTATTCTCTCTTAGTTTCTGTCCATTTGTGCTATGTAGTTAAAATTTGTGTGGTTGGCTCAAAACCCCCACCGGCCACTGATGAGGTAGAGCACATTGATCGCCAGCGTCCTTGCTACGAACCAATGTCTCGCTTCCCACTCCATAGAGATTTGGTAGTAATTGTAGACTTCAACAATGTGCTTGCTTGTGTGCATGATAAGAACAAAGGATTGGAACCCCAAAATTTAAACACGCTGTACTTTGACAAAGTAAAGGGGGATGATAACGTCACCTACCATGTACGGAATGATGCAAAATTATTCTTGCTTGGACTCAGTCAGATACCAGATACTTTTTTGTGGTTGTTGCACGCCTGCCACAATATTGAGAAGGGTATGGGCAAGTGCCTATCTCAGGCCAAGCGTTGTCTGAGTGCGTGGCTGGCATAGAACTGCTGCCATGTTAGCAATTGGGAATATGGAAACCGCTCAAAGAAAATGTTTTTCAAAAAAAACTTTTGGTACCTCTTTCCTAAGTTCAATAAGTCTAACACTTTACTCTACTGGATGATTCTCATTATAAGATGTACTTCAATGATCCTAGTAACTTTGTCATTCTGCCTGGGATAGAAAAGGAAAATGAGAGGCAGTGGGAAAATTTCCTCAAGGAGGATGTTGCCTCATTTATAATACAGTGGGTTGAGACTCCTGACAGAGCCAAGACTGTTAGGGAATGTCCAGGAAGGATGAGCTTGCAAAATTGGACTAGGATCTGGCACATACAAAAGTACGAGCACAACAAAAAATTCTTTCACCAAAAATGCCACCTTTAGCAACTAATTATAAGCGGCCATGTCGGCAAGAATGGCCAGAGTAGTCTTCTAACTGACTGACTTTACTCCTTGAAAAAGATAATTCCCTGTAAAGAAAATTGTTCTTGTATCTAAACCTGAATATACTATGAAGAATATTGCAAGTCAACTGTTTTTGATGTTGTCAACTGGATTGGGTGTCAAGTGTTGGTTAAGTGGTCAAGTGGTTTAAAGTGATGTCCAAGTGGTACAAAGTGCTTAAAAGTGTTGGTCAGGTGGTCCAAAGAGCTGGTCAAGTGGTGGCCAAGTAGTACAAAGTGCTATCCAAGTGGTTCAGGGGGTTGGTCAAGTGGTTCAACGTGTTGGTCAGGTGGTTCAGAGTGCTTGTCAAGTGGTATAAAATGTTGGCCAAGTGGTTTAGGGGGGTGGTCAAGTGGTTCAAGGGGCTTGTAAAGTGGTATAAAGTGCTTAAAAGTGTTGTTCAGGTGGTCCTAAGTGGTCCAAAGAGCTGGTCAAGTTCTTCAGGGGCTGGTAAATGGTGGTCAAGTGAAACAAAGTGTTGTCCAAGTGGTTCAGGGGGTTGGTCAAGTGGTTAAAAGTGTTGGTCGGGTGGTTCAAAGTGCTTGTCAAGTGGTATAAAGTGATAGTCAAGTGATTCAGGGAGTGGTCAAGTGGTTCATAGTGCTTGTCAAGTAGTATAAAGTGCTTAAAATTGCTAGTCACATGTTCCAAAGTGCTGGTCAGGTGGTCTTAAGTGGTATAAGGGGCTGGTAAAGTACTCAAAAGTGCTTTTAAGTGTTTCTTGAGGCTTGTACAATGGTTCAAGGGGCTGGTAAAGTGCCAGTCAACTAGCCAAGTACTTAGAAGTGATTTCAAGTGTTTTAAAAGATGTCTTTTATCACTGTGAAAAGTGCTACCTATTCAACAAGGGTGATTAGTTGTAATTTTAGAGGGAAGTAGTCAGGTGATCCCCCCCAGCTTTGAAGTATTCCTTCCTGAATCTCTTCAATATAGTTCACTGCCTCTTTTTTTATTAAAAGATAAAAAATGCTAGCTACTGTTAAAAGTGTTGGCCAAGTCCTTAAGTCAAATTTACAGAGATAAATCTTAGAAGTTCCCCTCTGGGGGCATGCTGTTATAGATTTTCTCGAATATGTCATTGGACATATCATATACATTATGCTCACCTTCCCTTGGGGACATGGAAAACCTGATGCATCACACTTGATGGGAGTAGATTATGTTAGGAAATATGACGTAGCTAAATAGATATTTGAGTAGATTACTTAATGGAGAGAGATAGATTTCACACACACGAGATTATAGAGTAGAGAGAGAGAGAGAGTACACACGATATACGTGGTTCACCCAATGTGGGCTACGTCCACAGGAAAGCAGCCACTCAATGGATTTAGTACTTCAAAAGAAGAAGTAGTTTACAAAGGGATTATACCCTTAATAGAGCTCCCGCCTTGCTTCACTCTCACCACCTCACACTCACCTTGTTGCATCAACTTCACACTCTCAAATGTATGTAGAAATGGCCTCCTTTTATAGGCCAAAAGGGATGCCCTCTCTCATGAGAGGTAGCCATGTGTAGCCGCCCTTGTGTAGATAAGTCCAAATCGGACCCTCCAATCCGCCCATGTGTGGCCGCCCTTGAGAAGACAAGTCCGCTTCTGAATTCGACCGCCAGCCACCGGCCATTGACTACCGGCTACCGGCCAACCGGTCAACCGACCGATCGTTTTCTGACCACTTTTCGGCCGGCCGCCGTCCGGTCATAATATTCCGGCGAAAAGGAATATTCCCCTAAAGGTCCCCCTGAATTTTGGTCGTGAAAATTTTTATTTACGGCAAGTGATTTTCCTTCACGCACGATCTCATAATGGGGGCCTTACAAATGTGCGTTTTTATTATAGAAAATTACAAGGGGTAAATCAGGCTCCATACTTAACAGATTAGAGTAGTGGACTTGTTGTCCAAAAGGACATAGTATCATCTCGGACATTTACCTTGTCGTAGAGTAGGCCCTCAACCACATACAAATTTTTCTTAATGATGTTGTGCCATTGATCCTTTTCCTCTGTTTTGGCTAGGTGCTTTACGTTGGTACATTTTAGGACGTAGAAGTCTGCACCTGCCTCCTCTGTAGTCACTGCAAAATTCTAGCCAACCATCAAGTCATCACTCAGGTCATCATGGTGGCCAGCATACGTAACTGTGGGTTGTATTTGCAAGTATACCTACCCCTGCACATGATTTTTGTTGGCACACATCTCCTCCATTGAACTTTGATGCACACACCACAAAAGCAAGAGAGCAGTCTGTACCTTAGTCCATGCATATCCATCTGACTGTAGCCATTGACACAGTGCCAGGATCGAGACCTTGTCATGCGCTTGCAATGCCACTCTATAACTCTATCGAAATCACCAAGCTTGACCTCCCAGAAAGCACAATCAACTTTTTTGTCTATCTCTAGGCATTGATTTTCGAGAGTTGCATTGAGGAATGCAACAACGCTTGAAGCGTTATGTAGCTCCCACCCGTCAAATTTCAATTGCTTGTGTGTGAGGGCTCTTTTGACCACTGCACTAGTCCCATCATGTTCACCCTTTCCATGGCTTGAAGCAAAGAAATTGTGCATCATTTTGACACCTGTCATATTGAAGAATCGTGCAACAAAATAGAATGGCTACCTTGCTTTGAATTGTGACGCAGCACCATCTGGCCACACCCAATGTCGCTTGACACTATAGCTGTGTCTTTTCATCCATTCATTGTGCAAAACAAAATAGTGCTGCACAAACAAATTGTCATGTGTCTTTTCATCAAAGATGTACTAGTGAGTCGTCTTTTGTATAGCACCAAGCGCATCACGTAAGTATGAAATGTGAACAAAGATTGTGACCTAAGATAAATAACAATGCATTGAGTGGATCTCATTCTACACCTTGAAGGAGTAATTCTCTACAAAATCCACTATAGACACCACTATATCGTCAGGAAAATTGGCCAAGCACTCCTTGAATTGTTGAGCTTGTCACGTGTACAAGTAGTTGTGTTTGATGAGCTTCCCTAGTTTCCCTCGGAGCACAGAAATGAAACTCATCGAGCTGAGCTCCTGAACCACGAGGTGTTTTCAACATTTATTTAGGCCTTCTTCATCCTTTTCCTGTGTAGGAACCTTGTCAAAAAGCTTGACAGTCTTTCTAGAGATACCATCAGTCTCTTCGACGGGACACAACAAGAGCCTTTCAATCCCGCAATTAGTGCATGTTCCCAAAAGACATTTGCTGCGGTGCTGAAAAGCACTATCAATTGGCTTTGGACACAATACAGACTCCCATAGTTTTGTCAAGGATGAAAAAGTGGCTTTTGATGCTGTGCACTGCACTATTCCACCACTCGTACTGCACACAAGACACCTGCAAAAGCATGACGTTCCATGTAGCCCGTCTCTTCCATGGAGCATCTGATTGAAGCCTTCCTTCAAGTAAACAAGCTGAACATGGTATTCACAACAGCAGGTGTTGCGGTCCTTCAGCTTGCGTACAAAGTATGGCTTCAGACCCTCAGAGCATCTAAGGGACATCCTAATGTTAGGATGAGCCACACAAAAGATATTAAAAAATACTATAAAGTACTGAAATCTAATCGCACACTTACCTACTACCACCTCGGGGTGTATTTTCACAAAAGTAGGTATGCCATTTCTTCACCTTTTCAACCAAAGTGAGGTGGGGTTGGTTGAGCAATGGGAGTTGGTGAAGAGTGGGAGTTGGTGTCTATTTATAGAAATTCACAAATTCTACTTCAACTTTTTGTACTATTGAACTTATGTCCACTAGTGAAGCACTTCAGTGCACTTGGAGAACACTCTGAAGCACTTTGGGGCACTTTTAAGCACTCAACAACACTTTAAAGCACGTTGTGGCACTTTCAAGCACTACGAGGTACTTTCAAGCAACCTGTCATGCACTTTGGTGCCCTTTGAATCATTTTGTAGCACTATAAAGCACTTTGGGGCACTTGAAAGCACTTCAAAGCACTTCAGTGCACTTTTAGAGCACTCTGAGGCACTTTATGGCACTTTGTGGCACTTGATAGCACTTTGAAGCACTTTACCAGCACTTTGGTGCACTTTGAACTACTTTGTTGCACTTTGGAAGCACTCTAAACTACTTGGTGGCACTTTAAAAGCACTTTCAAGAACTTTGTGGCACTTCGAAGCACTCTGTGGAACTTTCAAGCATTATGAAGCACTTTATGACAGTTTTAAGAACTATGAAGCACTTTGAGGCACTTTGGTGCACTAAATAGAACTGTATGGCACTTTGAAGCACTGTAAAACACTTTTTGACGCTTTGAAGCACTCTAAAGCACTCTACAACACTTTATAGCACTTTTGGGCACTTGAAAGCAGTCTAAAGTACACTTTAAGGGCTCTTTGAAAGCATTTCATTGCTATTTAAGAGCACTCTGAGGCACTTTATGGCACTCTATAGCACTCCAAAGAACTTTAAAGTTTAGAAAGCACTCTAAAGTACTTTGTGGAACTTTCAAGCACCATGAAGCACTTTGGAAGCGCTCTAAAATACTTTGAAGCACTTTTTGGTGCTTTCAAGCACATTGAGATGCACTTTTTTGGTTCTTTGAAGCGTATGCAGGCTCTGAGTGATGCACTTGGAAGCACTTTGAGACACTTATAAAGCTTTTCAAAGCTTTTGCAAGAACCCAAAACTACTAAGTAAAGCATTGTGACACACTTTGAAGATGTTCTGGCTGACATATGTGAGGTAAATCAAGGAGATGCACTGGATGCACCACATGTGTCCTCTTGCCGATTCTCTTTCGAATGACATCTTTCTTGTTTATGGAGATGCGGGTTTCCATTGACCAGAATTGAAACACGATTTCTATGATTTTGATTGTTAAGGTACTAGTCCTATGTTGTTGACGTTGACATGTGTCTAAGGGAAGTGACTCCTCCTCCATATCAGTTTGCAGTCGGAAACTGGCTTCTGCGACATTTCTTCGATGAATTCCTAATGCCTTCGCAACATCATTATTGCTCATTACATTGTCAGCCCCATTAACTCCATTGAGGCATGCCATGATAGTAGCCCGTTTCAAAAATAGCTCATTGGTTGAACGAGGAGTCTTCACCTCAGACAATGTATGAAAAATGTTAGAGAAAATTAGCCTCCCAACTATCTCTGATGTGGGTTGCAACACTATGAACGTTGGATGACTGAGAAGTTGTTGTAGAATGCTCCATTGAAGACCCTCGAAAAGTCCGTTTGTTTAATTATGCCAACACTTAGCAACTGCCCTACATATTTTCTTTACCTCCTACTCATCAATGTCACCATCCTCTCACGCTTGTGCCATCCTTTTTTGCATGTTTCTTTGTTCCCTCTTCTTTGCAGGCCAGTAGTTTTGTAGACTCGGCAGAAGGTCCCTTGGGATATGCTGTGTAGCAGATAATGGACGAAGGTAAAGGGGGTTTGCACTGCCATTATGAGTATTATGATTCCATGTGGAACATGGGAGGATGCTAATGACACGACAATGAAGACAGTCAAAACAATGCCATAGTACTCATAGAGAGAGAGAGAGAGAGAGAGGTGTCGTTGAAGCTGAATATGGCTGGCAATGAGGAGCTAGTTGATATGGCTTTGTGATGCGCCTAGAGAGAGAGAGAGAGAGAGAGAGAGAGAGAGAGAGAGAGAGAGAGAGAGAGAGAGAGAGAGAGAGAGAGAGAGAGAGAGAGAGAGAGAGAGAGAGAGAGAGAGAGCAAGGAGATTTATGCAGAGACGAGAGCACTAAGCTTGCAAGCATGTAGACGTTTCACGAGCCCAAGAGGAGAGAGAGAGAGAGAGAGAGAGAGAGAGAGAGAGAGAGAGAGAGCAAGGAGATTTATGCAGAGACAAGAGCAAGCAGGAGCACAAGCCAAGAAAAATGTGGTGGGAAAGCGTAATCCCTATTGGCATTATTTGCGGAATGTTCTTTGTTATGGGAGAATCACAAGATTTTTTACACAAGCTTGCATTTGGCAAGCCAAAGCATCCCTGCTCAAATTCATGGGATAGGGCCATGGACAAAAGAGACTATCGTATTAAAAAAGTAGCAGCAGCAGCGAGCAAGCAGGCATAGAGCATGGGGACTCTTGAAACATTACTTTTGCCATTTGGAATAAGATGAAACTGGACAAGTTTCCTTTGTCAGCCAGAAGGGCTTCAACTCCATGAGCATATGGCTTGTTGTGGCTTGACATGTAAAAGCTAATGCATTTTTTTGTGAAAGTCTATTTTTGACATTTACAAGGCTTTAAGCAATTAGCCTGCAAACTGTATTTTCTAATGTGAGGCTTTCATGTTTATGTGAAAGTTGTTTAGTGAAGATTGTGAGACTACCTATTTTGTATCATGTTGAGATGGTCCATTTGTACATGACAGGCATTTTCCTATTCACAATAGAGAGAGAGAGAGAGAGAGAGAGAGAGAGAGAGAGAGAGAGAGAGAGAGAGAGATGGGCACAAGAGACAGAGGGACCCAATGAGGAAGCACTGCGTAGAGAGCCCAGAGGAGTGGCGGCAAGAGGGAACTTAAATGTGCAGGCAGTTTGCTACTTTAAGCTTTGGTATTAAAGTCAAATGGAATTTCCAGTCCGCCTAAATTCCAACCTATCAGCCAAAAAAGATTTTATCTTTCCTTTATATGAAATGAAAATGAATAACCCACCACCCATTTCATCTCCTCCCAAAGGAGTGTCCAAGACACTCCTTTTTGGTACCACCTAAACATGCTATCAGCCTATAGGAGACCAAAAGAAGTCCAAATTGGATAATAATTCATTCATCATAGCATGAGCATCATTTCTTAATGATGCGTTACCAATATGATTTCATAAAGTGGTCACACTAGATAGAGCTCTCAAAAATAGAGAAAAATCCCTAATAGGACAACAAAAACTTAGAATCACATAAGACTTGAAAAGTGGCTTCTCCTAGCATGGTTAGAGCTAAATAAGTAAACTTCATCAAATTTGGAGAAGTAAAACATCAAAAATCAAGTGTGAGTGCTCAAAGAGCTTCTAGAGTAATATAGACTCAAAGAGGAAAAATAGGCACCCACACACAAAACACATGAATGAGTTATGCATGTTTAAAAGTTGGTTAAAATGTCATTTATAGCTCAATGCTATTCATTTTAGGTCACCTATGTTCTTTTTTTCTCAAATCTGACATCACCACTAGTTGCAAACCCCCCCATATAACTTTGCTTATGCTTTGAACTTTCAGTTTTGATGACATTTTCCATGTGTTGGCCATTTTGTTCACTTTTAGGCCAAAAAATTCTAAGCATGGCATATTATGAGGTATACATCCAAACTTTCTCAAACTTGAACCATAATACCCTCAAAACATGTACAATACAGACATGAAGTCAGAACCTTGAAAAACATCCTTGGAAAAAAACTCGAAGTTTATCAAGTCACTCTGCAGACTCTTGTGCAGGGAGAATTTTTCAGGTTTTTTTTCCAAAAGTTTTATCTTGTCATTACCATCCTACCCATCAATTTTTAATTGATTTGGACATGATTTTTAGTAGCATGTGATTGATGCTCTTTTACAAGTAGATTCGAAAATATTTTTTATTTAGATTTCTATTGCTTGGTTGGAGTCACTCCTTGAGGTGGTGTGGCTTCCATAGGAGTTGTATCCATGTCAATTTCCATAGGCTGTTGTCTTTTCTCCTATACAGTGTTTGTTGTGGCAACATGTCCTTTTTGTGGAGGTGGATATGTTGCATTGAGCTTATCTATTAAGTCAAGAAAGGTTCATAGTCCTCTCTAGCTATAAAACTTGCTATGCTTGCAAATTCTCGACTGCAAAAGCATCTTTCTTTATTGCTCCAATCACGGTGACCATCATATCTTTTTTGCCATGTTAGTACAAGAGCCAATTGTTTGTATAATTTTTGTGGTTACATTACATGGAATTTATGTGGACATAACATCCATTGACATATATAAGGATGATCACGTAGCTGATTGACTTTATGAGATCTCCAAAAATGCATGTCATTATAATATCCTTCTCTTCAATCTCTATTCCTTTCAACCGCTTATAGATATCATCACTTAGTGTTTGTGTGCACTCTTTAATCTATCAACCATAGGTATTAATCCGATCATCACTAACTTGTACATTGATGAATCAATCATCAATTGCTTCATCTTCATTGTAAGCAATAATTTGATACATCTTGCAATGTTTTTGCCTTGCAAATTCTTGTTGTCGAAGTTTACATTTGGTGACCCGTTCTTCAAATTCATCTTGAGCTTCTTGAACAATTCTAGCTTTTTGTTTAGATCTTATTTTCTTTGCATGGATCTTCTCTAGCACTTCATTGGCTAGAGGTAAATGATATTTATTCAACTTGCACCACTAATCCAATTAGGCGTCTCTTCTTCCTCAAGTACAACAAGTCTAATGGCACCACTTGATGATTTGGCTTAGATCACAAAGAAGTTTAAAAAAATGCTTGCACACTCCCTTTTTTTACGTTTATTTGCATATTGTTTTAGATAGGGAAATTCATAAAACTTCTCCTCTCTTGGCTTAGGCTTTGTCTTGCAATTGGATTCCTCATCGTACATATCTTGTTTGGGCTCAAAAGTCTCACAAGATTCATAAAAACAATCTTCTGTGTCTTCCTCTTAACGCAAATCTTTTACTTAGACTTCATCCCATATCCTTAGACACTCAATTCACTTTTCTAATTCCCTTATTTTAGACTCTTGATCTTCATCAATGTCCTTTATAACACTCAGCATTGATAGGACTCTATGTTGTAGCCCTCATCATCACAAAATCTGGTTGGTGTGACCTTGTTAATGCATACATCTGTAGTTTCTAATACCTAAGACCACTCTAGAGGTTCAATCTATGCTTCAAAGAATGGTTCAGCCACATAAGCGTCATCCTCTATGGCCCTTTCTAGGAAACAATCTTCCCTATGCACACTACCACATTCTAATGCAGTGCACATTCATACTTGCTTTTTCTTAATACGTCTAAGTTGTACCTCTGAATTTGCAATTTTTGTTGAGTCGAAATATACAAGTGTCTTGGAGACATCCCATAGAAATGATCACATAGGTTGATCCTTGTTGTGGTTTCCATATGGAAAAGATAGATGTAATCATAACCCCAATCTTATACTATCTTGAGTTGCCTCGTGAATGGCCTTCCAAGGATAATGTCATACTTTGTTCCCAAAGTTCGTGAAAAGGTGGACTTATAGGGCCCGGAGAATTACAACGGGGCAGTTGCTATTGCGTGGTCTAAAAGCCGTAAATATAAAGAAGAAGATTGAGCAAGGTGCATTGGGATATGAGGCGATGATTCTCAATCCGACTCCGAGCCCAAGAGAAGAAGTTCAAATGGAGAATCAGCCCAATCAAGGGCAGCAACTGTTCCTCAACAATGGGTACGTACAGTTCAAGATTTGTCTGAGCAAATGCAAGAGTTGCGTTTAAGTGTTATGGCCAGAGGTCAAGCAAGGACAGGAAGAGGCAGAGCTAGGCAATTGCCTGGCAAGTGCTACAATTGTGGAGAGGAGGGTCACTATGCTCCAGATTTCCCTCACCCACCAAGGGAAAGGGGTGGCATGTATCCTCTCTTTGGTCGAGGTCGTGGTCAAGCACAGTTTAATGGCCAAAGAGGGCAACAAGAGGTTGAAAACCAAGCATAGGCGGCTCCATCAGGTAATGATGAAATACCAAGGGTTAACATTATTGGTGTTGACAGGCAGGAGGTTGACATCATGGCCAACAAAAGAGCAGGTGGCAAAAGGGAGACTGAGACGGAGCGTGAAACTAGGGCAAAGAAGGGGAAGGAGAAGATAAATGAAGGCAGAGAGCAACCAGAGCCAAGCAGAAGAAGGCAAAGACGGAGAATTACCCAAAAGGATTTTCAGTTGGGACGCGATAATCCGGAGTATGATTTGGTAAGAGATGTTCAAAATCAAAAGGCTAACATCACTTTTGGGCAGTTGCTTGCATTAAACCCTAAGTTACAACGGCAATGGTCAACCAATGTCAGCAGCAGGCTTCCTCGAGTGGGAGGAGAGGTGCATACAGTGCAGAATCTAGCCTTGAAAGTGGGGAGTCCGACCGATGTGCTTCCGGTGGTGGATGTTTTGATTGAGAAGAAGAAGCAAGTTCAAGCCTGCATTGATGGTGGTGCCCCAGTCTGTGTTATTATGGAGTCGGCTATGAGGGATATTGGCATCAAACCTGTTGTCACATCCAATGTGCGAATGAGGATGGCTAATCATGCCAAAGCTTGTTGTTTAGGAGTGGCACATTATGTGAAGTTAAAGGTTATGGGAATTGAATGCTTAATCGATATTTTTGTCATGAAAGCAGGCAAGAATGCTTATCCAATTATATTGGGGAGGCCATGGCTGTTGGCAATTGGAGCCAAATAAGATTGGGGAACCGGGGTGTTTACCTTGCCATATCGGGAAAATGGCGGACAGATTGTGTTGGATCTAAAGACCAGTGAAAGTCATTTTCATCCCGCAGCAAGTGGAGATAATCGAGATTTCAGTACCAGCTATGAGTACGAGATGGAGTCTACTTACGATGAAGGATTGACCAGTGTCTAAGAGGAAGAGAGTGATGAGGATTTATTGAAGCTGGATACAGATTTGTTCGGAGTCACAGTAGAATCTACCACTGCAAAGAAAGGTATGCAAGTTCCTGTTTGTAGTTTGCAAGCTAAAGAGGTGGAAGATATGCTAGGTTCCGATTTAACAAAGCAGTAGAAACAAGGCTATATGGACCTATGTGCATCCTACCCTGACTTGTTTGCAACGAAGTGTAAGGATCTGAGGGGGGCTAAAGGAGTGGAGCATCAGATTCTACTTAAAGAAGAATGCAGACCAAAAGCACAAAAGCTCAGAAGGTTGGGAGATATTCAAAAGGAAGCTCTATGGTAGGAGATCAACAAGTTGCTCGAGGCAGGTATTATATATCCAGTGAAGGAGTTTGAGTGGGTTTCTCCTGTTGTCATTACCCCGAAGAAGAATGGAAAGTGGCGGGTATGTGTAGATTATAAGCCTTTGAATACTGCAACCAAACGGAATCATTACCCTTTGCCTTTCCAAGATGAGATTTTAAACCAGGTTGCCGGACATGAGCGCTATTCCGTTATGGATGGGTTTTCAGGGTATTTTCAGATTGATATTGCTTTGGAGTACCAGTTAAAGACTACCTTCATTTCTCCATGGGGTTGCTTTGCCTACTGCAGGATGCCTTTTGGACTGGTGAATGCGTATGCGACTTTTCAAGATTGGATGAACAAGGTGTTCGGGCCTTACTTGGGTAAGTTCATCAGAGTGTTTATGGATGATATTGGTTGCTATAGTTCCAGGGCAGAACATTTGTCCAAGTTGAGGCTGTGTTTTCAAAGGCTAGATGAAGAAGGAGGTCAATTGAATCCAAAGAAGTGCAAGTTAGCACAACCAAGGGTTCAATTTCTAGGTCATGTGGTATCACAGAACGGAATTGAAGGAGACCCAGAGAAGGTGAAAGCATTGGTTCTTATGGAGCCTCAAACTAGTGCAACAAAATTGGCATCATTCGTGAATAAGTTAAATATTTATCCTGGTTTTTTTGGATGTTATCTCCATATGTCTACCCTCTTCAGAAAAGGGCTCAACAGGTGCATGGATTTTAGTGGGATGAGGAAGCTCAAGAGGCCTTTGATAAAGGGAAAGGTAATCGATGTCAGCTGCCTAAAGTGTGTCCTCCTAATCATGAGGATGATTTTTATATTGCTATGACGGTGGGAACGATGGCTATTGGAGCACTATTGCTACAAAAGGTAGGCAAGAGTTATAAGCCCATTTATTTCAAAAGCAGGGTCATTAGTCCAGGTGAAGCTACTTATACAGAGGCAGAATAGTGGGTGATGGCTTTGGTCTTTGCTTGCAAAACGTTCAAAGTATATTTGGTTGTTCGGAAGTTTTATGTATTGACTGCTAAGAATCTTTTGCCTAAAGTGGTGCTACACTTGAAGCCAGGGAAGCAAATCATGAAATGGGTAATCGAGCTTCAAGAGTTTGAGTTTGAGTTCAAAGTGGATCACACTTGGCGGTCTCATTTGGCGGATATCCTAGTCAACAAGGAGGTTGAGTTTCCAATTTATCCAAGGGTGGTACAAGAGGAGGATAAGGAAGAACCTGATTTTGAAGAGGCCTTCACGATGTGGTTTGATGGCACTTATAGACAAGTAACACAAAAAGCAGGTGGAGGTGTATTCATTCAAGATCCGTATGGCACAGTCATTTTTTCCAAAGCTTAAGACTTGGAGGAGGTGCATACCAACAATGAAGCAGAATATCTTACTTTACACCTAGGGCTCAAGCAATGCATTGACTTTGGCATATCAAGGTTGGTCGTAAAAGGTGATGCTCTACTGGTTATCAAACAAATTTTGGGCCAATGGCAGGTAAAGAGGGATTCTCTCAAGAATTGGTTTTTTTCAATAAAGAAGCTGTTGAAGTTTTTTGAAGCAGTGCAATTCAAACATGTGAGGAGAGAACAAAATCAGGAAGCAGATCGTTTGGCTAGCAGTCATGTTCAGACTCAAGTGTCGAGTTTGTATGTGGGGCCGTCCACTTATACAGGTAGAGAGACTTTGAAGGATATTGATGATTTCTTGAGTACAGGTCAATGTTCCGACGGGCTTTCCAAGCTACAAAAGAGGAGATTGTTCAAAAGGCTAAAAGGTTCACTCTTGTTGGTGAAGATCTTATGGTGCACGATCGAGATGGTGTGTTACCTCGTGTCCTTTACAAAGAAGAGATTGGCATGGTATGGGAGCAATGCCATGAGGAAAGTGGTCATCAGGGTAAGAGTCAAGTTTTGTTTCATATCTTAAGAAGGGGGTTCTGGTGGCCTTCTGTTGTGCGAGATGTGCACTATTGGTGCAAGACGTGCCATCAATGCCAAGTGATGGGTGAAAGACGACTGGTACCTGAACAACAAGGGGCTATCATCGCACATGATGCATTTGAAAAATGAGGTCTGGATGCAATTGGTCCATTGCCCAAGTCAGCAAGCGGTAAGAAATATGTGGTAGTGGCCATAGACTACCTTACACAGTGGGTCGAGGCTAAAGCAGTCAAAGAGGTAAATGCGCATATTGTTGCTCATTTTGTATTTGATTGCATATGTTGCGTTTTGGAGTGCCTTGGGTGCTTATATCAGATCGAGGACAGGGATTCAGAAGCAAGTTGGTGCGTGCTCTGGTGGACAAATTGGGGATCCAACACCAAATTTTAACTCCATACCACCCACAGTGCAATGGTTTGGTGGAGAGTGCAAATGGGCAGATAGTCAAGATGCTTACGAAGTATATATACCAGCAGGTTGAAGAGTGGGAATCTAACCTTGATAAATGTTTGTGGGCTTACAGGACTTCATATAAGGTGGCAACCAACTTCACTCCCTATGAGTTGGTACATGGCAAGGAAGCGGTCCTGCCTGTGCATGTGCAACTAGGGGTTCTCAAAGGTCTATGGCGGATTGATAAAACTCATCAAGATATTTTGCAGGATAGGATTACAAGTCTCAACACTTTGAAGATGGATCGTGAGGCAGTGGCAGATTTTTATGTGAAGCAACAAGGAAGGAGGGTAGCAAAGTTCAACCAAAATTTGCCAGCCAAGCAGATTGAGAAGGGCGATCTAGTGATGAAGTACGAGAGTTATCTCAACGATTTTTTAGATTTTCTGCGAATGCATGGTATACGCAGGAAGTTTACATGCAGATATACTCCACAGCAGAATGGGGTCGTAGAAAGGAAAAAGAGGCACATTGCAGAGGTTGCACGTGCATTGATGAATGAGAAGAACATGCCTCATCATTTCTGGGCTGAAACTGTAAATACAGCTGTGTACATTATGAACAGGACACCTACAGCTGCGGTGCATGATGTAGCGCCTGAGGAAAAGTTTACAGGTACAAAGCCTGATTTGGCACACTTGAAAGTGTTTGGCTGCATAGCTTACGTGCATGTACCAGATGAGTTGCGTAGGAAATTGGATCCTAAAGCAGAGAAATGTATTCTTGTGGGATATTCCCTTGAACAAAAGGGGTACAGGTGCTACAATCCTACTACACGAGAATTACGAGTGAGCAGAGATGTAGTCTTTGATGAGATGAGCAGCTGGTACAGTAATGCACATGGAACTATTGGGGCTGATGTAAAAGATGATGTGGTTGTACAAAATGTGAGGCCACTGTCACAAGTTTTGAGTGGACCACAAGAGTCCTCTTCTCGTGGCTCTGTTGAGAAGCCATGGAATGGTAGACTACGTACGTAGGTTACTCCACCAGCAGGTACAGGGAATGTATCACGAAAAGGAAAGGAAAAGGTTGATGAACCTCCCTTTATGGCTGATGCATCATCAGGTTTTTCACATGTAGACATGGATTCAGATGGTTCTGAACAAAGTCTTGATGAGGAATTTGGAATTCCGGCTGTCATGACACCTGGTGTAAGGAAAGTACAAGAAGATGCTAGAGGGCAAAGGAGTGACCCAAGACCACGCAGATCTAACAAAGTCAGAAATACAGTTCAGAAATTGACTTATGATGGGTATCTAGCGCATCACCAAGCCTACATGGCTAAGGTGATACAGGATGTGGAGCCCACATGTTTTGAGGATGCAGTTGGAAATGTGCATTGGGATGATGCAATGAATGAAGAGATGGCTGCATTGGAAGCAAACGACACATGGGAGTTGGTGCCATTGCCAAGTGGCAAGAAAGCTATTGGCTGTAAATGGGTGTATAAAACTAAGCATAAGGCTGATGGTAACATTGAGCGTCACAAGGCAAGGCTGGTTGCAAAGGGTTATGCACAAACATATGGCATAGACTATGAGGAGACCTTTGCTCGAGTGGCAAAGATGACGACTGTGAGAGTTGTCATAGTAGTGGCTGCATCTAGAGGATGGATTATGCATCAAATGGATGTAAAGAATGCCTTCTTGAATGGTGAGTTACAAGAGGAAGTGTATATGGATCAACCACCTGGTTATGTCGATCCAGGTTACCCAGATTATGTATGCAGGCTTCTCAAAGCTTTGTATGGTTTGAAGCAGGGCTCTAGAGCATGGTATGACAAGATTGCCAAGTATCTTGTCAGTATTGGTTTCAGGAGAGCTCATGCTGATCATTCACTCTATGTACGTGAGAGTGATGTGGGGATTGTGGTCATTACCATATATGTAGATGACCTTATTATTGTGGGTGACAATGCTATGGAGATTGACCATGTGAAGGGTCTTCTCAAACACGAGTTTGAACTGAAAGATTTGGGCGAGTTGCGCTACTTTCTTGGCATTGAGGTGATCAGGACTCCAGAGGGTGTATGGCTGTCACACAGACAGTATGCTTTGGACATTTGTCAAAGTATGGTATGACTGATTGTAAGCCAATTTCTATTCCCTTGGATGTGAATGCAAAGCTGAGTGCAGAGAAGGGTGATGTTGTTGAGGATGTCAAGATGTACAGGAAGATTGTGGGTAGTCTAATCTACTTGACTATCACGAGGCCAGACTTGAGCTACACAGTAGGCTTGGAGAGTCAGTTCATGCAGCTTTCGAGGAAGCCACATTTGGATGGAGTACGACGCACACTTCGGTATGTGAAAGGGACTCTTGACTACGCATTGTTCTATGCAGCAGATGCGCCATTAGCATTGTATGGGTATACAGATGCAGATTGGGCAGGTAGCATTGTTGATAGGAGATCTAGCTTCATGTTCTCTTTTGGGAGTGTTGTTGTTACTTGGAGCAGCAAAAAGCAGCCTACGGTTGCTGTATCGAGCACAGAGGCCGAGTACAGAGGTGCAGCAGTTGCGACGTGCGAGGTAGCTTGGCTACGCACATTACTTGAGGACTTGGGAGTGCAGGTGGACCAGCAGATTGTCATCCATTGTGACAACCTCAGCAGCATGCAGTTGGCTAGGAACCCAGTGTTCCATGCCAGGACCAAGCACATAGAGGTCCATTACCACTACGTTCGAGAGCGAGTGTTGGCGGGTGACATCGACTTAGTCTACGGCAGCACAAAGGAGCAGATAGCGGATATCTTTACCAAGGCCCTCGGAGCTGAGAAGCTTCGACGTTTCCGGACTATGCTTGGACTCTGCAACATGCAGAGCTCGAGGGGGAGTGTTGAGATGTCGAGCTCTACATCTTGAGCTAGCATCCACTACGGGTCTTGGCCACTTACGACATTTACTCACTGGCGCGTTAGGTGACCGACACGGAGGATCTCTGCCAGTGATTCTACAGCTGGACTACACTTATAGGGCCAGCCTAGTACGCTTCTAGCGAGTTCGCACTTAGTGACCGCATGTACATATGTGCTACTTTTCAGTTTTAGCACTTAGTCATTTTGTACTCTCTTTTCTGTGAGAAGAAGAAGAAGCTTTCCATCTCTGTGTGCTTTGTGCTTGTCTTGTGTAGCTCTCTTGCATCCTCTTTCTTTACAGACTCCACCTTTCAGAAGAAGTTCAAGAAAAAGTGGACGGGGCCTTACAAGGTTCATCAAGTTTTTCCCAATGGTACATATGCACTAGTCAGGTTGGATGGTAGGTTTCTTAAGCATAGGATAAATGGTCTTCGTCTCAAGCTCTACTTTGAGAGGGAGTTAGTGCCAGCAGTGCATTAGATTCTTATGCAGGGGCAGGGTCAACCCACTTGAAGGTTTGGCAATAGGGTGCAATAAAACATTGTACATATGGTGTTTTAGTTTTCTCATAGTGTGTGCCAGGTTTTGCAGTTTATAGTGGAATAAAGGTCTTTTGTGGTTGAGCATAAATGCTCAACAGGGGGGTGGGCAATGATGGTGCAGCCAAAGTGTGTCGGCTCTAGAAGGTGGCATGGGTAGATGTATGTAGGTAAACAGAAGCATGGCAAAGGGATGATGCAGCTAGGAAAATCATGGGATGGCAAGTAGCAACGGAAGTGTATGCATGATGCGGCTTATAGGCCAAGGAAGGCTCCATAAGGGGCTAATTTGGATAGCAGGTGAAGGAGATGCAAAGTGCATCCTTTGGGTCCAGGAATGAAGAGCTTGAAGTACTAAAGGAGCAGGTCCAGATGGCTCATCAAACCGAGCTACGGAGCCCAAGTTATTGAAGGTTAAAGTTTTAGTGGTTTGCAGATTCTTGCCGGACAGGGCAGCAGGCGACAGGTGATCCAAGTGGAACTTTAGGTATAGATGTGTAGAGCTCGATTCATGGAGCCTACCCGTCTTTTCGGATTGCAGATCCGGGCCCTGGTTTGCAAGATATGGGCAGTTGAAGTTTTTTCGGGGGTCGGGTTTGAGCCCACTAGGCTGCATTGGAGAATGTTCCATCTTGCATCTTTTGAGCCTCGACGAAGTTCTATAGCAGGGTATGCATCATAAGGAGCTAACAAGAAGTGACTGCATGCCAAGCGGAGTCCGGAACAAGAAGTTAGGGAGGTCGGAAGATGGGGTGTCTTTGTCCGGAGTTGATGGCAGATGATTTGATCGTGTTTTGGCGGCCTTGGATCTTGGGCCTGGAAAAGTCAAAAAACCAATGCGAGTTATGAAAAAGCAAGGTGGCAATGCAAGTTTTCACCCGGGCTTTGCGGCTTGGCAGTAGGAGATTAGAGCGGTATAGAAGAACCAGATAAAGGCAGGCCAAAAGGTTTTTTGTTAAAAAATAATGGTGTTTTTTTGTTTTTGAAGTTCAAAAGGCTTGGGGCCTAAGGAGATGCCACGTGGCCGTTACATAAGCCCACATGCGGAGTTGATAGAGGAATTACAGGGATACATGACCCGGGCCGTGAGGCTTCTATGGTACACAAGAAGGGAGTGGGCTCCTTGGGAGCTCATTGGCTATGGTGCGTGGGCCGTGGCGCAGTGTGGCCATTGGTGGCGATTTTGGCTGCGGTTTCGGTGTGGTGGGGCGGCGCAGTGGAGCCCGTGTGGGGTGATCTCAATGATGATGTGGCGTTCTGTAAGGGAACGTGCCCGCACCCGCAAAGGGCCAAATTTTTTTGAGAAGAAAGGGTTGTACCCCCCTGCCCCCCCCCCCCCCCCCCCCCCCCCCCCCCCCCCCCCCCCCAATAGCGACATCGCTATTGCCTCTACAGGGGAGGGGTCTCGCTGGCAAGAGGTGCCGACAAGGGGAGAAGAGCAAGCCAAGGCAAGAGAGGCCCAAGGGAAGATCCGGCCAGCCAAAGGGAAGGGACCAAAACCCAATGTGCACACCATGTAAATCTTTCCAAAAGTGAACTATGCCAAGTGTTGACAATGCAATCAAAATTCTAAAAGAAGCTCTAAGTGAAGGCCACGGAAGGAGAGACTCATCCTTTTTTCTTTTTTTGGGCCTCCTAGAGGCACCCCTATAAAAGGTTGTAAATGCAAAAATTTGAGGGCTTTTTTGCCTGTGTGTGTGATTGGAAGCTTGAAGCTTGTGTGTGGCTAAGCTTGCCATTGAAGCTGCGTACATTGGTTGTACTACTCTCTATGAAATAATACCACTCACTTGCCCCAATCTCTTGTGTTGCTTTTCCCCACTCCCCTCCTCTTCTCTCGCTCTTTGTGTATTGGCCATTGCTTGCAGAGGGTTTGCCTGCAACTCGAAAGGTGCTACCAAGAGGGAAAATTAGGAGTGTTTTGTGAGTCGGAAAGGGTGAGTTGAGCAGTGTGGGTGCATTTTTGCTGTAGAGTGTTTTTTGCAAGGTATAGGTAGTTGTTTTGTATGCTAAAGTGGAGTTGCTAGTGCAAATTAGCCAATTTGAAGGTGTTATTTGAGAGGTTAGGGGGGATGTGGAATCCCTGGGCTATAGAGAGGCAAGTATTTTGTGTGGTGGGTGTGTTCCCTATTCCCCCTCTCCAGCATCTTTTGTAATTGTCTTTTAACTTCCTCTAGGTTCGCCTAGAGTTCAAAACTCTCTTTTAGAAACCGCATAGCTTAATATTGTCGTCTTTTGCTGTGTAGAGATAGCTTGGAAGTAATCGTACTTGCTGAGTACCTTTAGGACCGTAGGATTGTAGATTTAGATTAGGATTTAGAGAATGATTGGTAGACGAGACAAGTCTTAAGATCAAGACTCTGAAAAACATAAAAAACACAAGAAAACGAGTGTTTGTGGACACTTTCCACAACCCCATTGCATGAGAAACTAGGAGTAGGGTAAGTAGGATCCAAGGTGGATTTCATAGCATTGCTCTCTCTGAAAGAATCAAGTGTGAGTTGTTATGTAAGGTTGCAGAATTTCAGGTCTACGGCTAGAAATAGCACGAAAAGACTCGAATTCACTCAATCCAACTGGGGAGTAAGCCTAAGAGTTGTATGAACTAGTGGGTAAGCTCAAGGACACTTCGAGGTAAAAATTTCAAGAAGTTGACCAAAACTCAGATTATTTACTTTTTCTTGACATTTTAGGCCAAATTAAGTTTTGACTTGATTTATAGGCTTAAAAAACATCATAAAAGGTCTGTCTTTGAGAAAATTGCAAAAAAGTTCTCATTTCAAGCCTCAAGTTAATAATCGTGATTATTAACCTTTTGCTCTAAATTAGCCAAGACTCATATCATTGACTCATTGCATGTGTACAAACAACTTTTGTAAAGGCCTAAAAGATTTGGATCAATAAACTGGCAAAAAACTGGGTGAAAACTAAAGTTTGTACTGACTTTTTGAATCTTGAGTGTGAATTGAGGAAAAATTTAAACTTGTTGAAAATTGATTAATAGGCCTTTATTGATGTGATAAACATGTGTATATGCTCAGTTGACCAAAAAATTGTAAAATTTTGTCAAATGTAAATAATCTTGATTATTTACATCTGTCATGTTTTTGAACTTTTTTGACCAAGTTGGCATACCATTAGCTTTATCATGTTGTAATAAGCCGACAAACCAAATTTGGTAAGATTTGGATCACTGGAGTGAGACAAAAATTGCAAAGTTAGTCTACGGACAGATAATTGATGACCATTTGACCAAAAATTGTCCAAACTTGATGAAAATTGGCTAGTGACCTTAACATAAGGTGCTTAATAGATCTGTGTCAAAGTTGGGACAAAAATATGCAAAAAATTATCAGAAGTAAATAATCGCGATTATTTACATCTGCTTCAAAACTTGGTGATTTTGCAAGTTTGAGTATACCACAAGGTCAAGCACATCAAGTGGACCCCACAAATCAATTTTGGTGAAATTTGGACCACAAAAGTGAGACTTAAGCCAGATTCTCAAAATCAAAGTCTGCGGACATGGAACAGTGGGTAAATTTGATCAAATTTTGTCCAAACTTGTTGAAACTTACCCAAGGGCTTTAACAAGTTGTATACTTGCCAAACCAATCCAAAAAGTACAAAAAAGTGACAAAAGTAAATAATCGCGATTATTTACTTCTGCTATCCAGAGAACTTCAAATTTGACTTTTGGACTTATACAGTGTTAGACCAGCATAATACAAAGCCATTGGGAAATTTTGGGTTCAATCAGATCATAATTGGTACAAATACACTCAGTGTACAGGTTGCAGATTAGACCTTTGATTTTGCTAAGCTGAATCTAAAAGTCAAAATTTTGACTTCCATAGCATGAATTGAAGTGAAATACAGAGACCAATCACTGGAGTTCTCAAAAGCTCTACTGTCCTTATAGAAAAATAGCTAATTTGATAAATTTTGTACAGGAATTAGGTTGCAGACGAGGAATCAGTGGCTGGACAGAAAGTTGCAATTGAATAAAGTGGAAATTAACGACAAGTCAATCTAAGGTGAGTACTCAAACCAGGGCTTCATAAGTCTATATGAACCTTAGATCTGGTCGTGTAATAGGAAATCAAGGCCTATTCGGAGAAAACACCAGTAGAGTATCCACTGAAGAAAGCGTGAATCAAGGCAATTCCTTGCACACAATTCTCGAAGAAGTCTCGAACACTTTTTCAGATTCAACATCCGAAATGTCTTCTTACTCGACTCACTCGAAAATCGGAACGACAATGTGCTACAAGCATATCCTCTCTTTTTACAAGACTAATCGTCATGGAGCGCATGTTTACTTGGATCCTAACGAAGAGTATGCTATTCGCATTGATGATCATGGTATTGAGTTCGAAGAAGAGATTAGGGCCAAATAAACAAGGAAAAATGTACATGGATCGAAACAGAACTCAGTATGTACAAGTTGAAAATCTTGATGTGGTAGACATATGGGGCTTAGAAGTAAACACTATAATCCCGGATATGTCAGCAAAAGAAGGACCACCACTTTGGAATTCGAGGGATACGATCAAGTAGACTTGAAGCCTTTGAAACGGCTTAGTACGGATAATCCTAGGATCGAAGTCTATTGTTGGAAAGATAGAAACATAAAAGATCTTTTCTGGACTTATCATGCTAGACCAGGACAAGTAACGGCCATGAAGATCATCTATATCTTCAAAATCAAAGATAAGGGATCTGCGGATCTACCAACTTACTTGTTTAGCGATTGTTATAACGATAATTTTTTTATGATGACTCCTGAGGAGGTAGAACAAAACAAATACCAGGGGTGTTCCATGTGGGATTGGATATCGGGTCAAGGACCAGAAACCACTCCAAGAGATGAACATCGTGAAAGATCATCTGAGAGTAATGTGACGAAACCAGAAACCACCTCATCACATAGAAAAATGGGTGACACTAAGGTCAGTCCAGGGCTACATGAGTCACTAGTTCCGATAGACTCGTTTGAAGGACTTGGAACAGGACCAACTCCCAGAAGACCTGGAGTTGAACCAAATAGACGTGTTAGACCAGCTGATTTTAAAAAATGGATCAAAAAATATAGTGGATCCGGGGATCCATATGACCACTTAGCAAGCTTCAAGCAAGTGCTAAGAGCAGAGCGTATATTCGATTTCCATACTCAATTCGAGGGGTTTGGAATGACATTAGAAGGAAAAGCTTTGACATGGTTCCAAAACATTCCACCAAGGTCAATCATGGATTTGAATACATTAGCTCAAGGATTTGTAGCTGCTTGTTCTAAAACGGGGATTAAACATAATACGGTAGCTAAAATCTACAACTTTAAACAGAAACATGGTGAGTCTGTTAGGGATTGTGCAACTCGAATGAAACAATACATTGCAAGATGCCCAGAGATGGAGATACCTGCAGAGGAGCGACTTGTCTCATTGTTTCTGGAGGGATTGCTAAACTAAGAACTTCATGTTATACTCTATAGTAAAAATCATACAACCCTAGAGGCGTGTGTGTCTGATGCTATCGACCTAGGAGACAATTGTGAGATCTTTAATGAAGAGGATGTCCCTAAGGATAACCAAAGCGAGAAGACAGCATCCACAAAACCAGCACAAGTGGGAATGACTGCTGCGACACCACTCTCAGCCATAGAAGATATGCTAAAAAGGATGAATGACATGATGAACAATATGTAAAAAGCACCTATGAGAGGACCAGGACAGGGGATATCCCCACAAGGACAACCAATTAGGCCACAAAAATGGTGTGCAATCGAGGAAAAATGGACCAACCACGAGACCCATGAGTGCTACTTCAGACCAAAGTATGATGGGAATGTTTAGTATGTGCCCATGAGGCCCCAAGGACAACCCATGTATAGATAGCAGCCTAATATGGCTCAAGTCCAAAGACCACCAATGGGTATGGAGAGACCTCAACCTATGTTGGGACAACAACCTCCTTATCCAGGACATAATGCGATGCCTATAAAATACATGCACTCAGAAGGAGTCATAGATGAACAAGCATTAGTGCATGTTACAACCTATGCAGAGCCTAGTCCATCTACAGTAATGGTAGAGGGAGATTGGTATAGCCCACACCCACCACCAATGGAGGAAACCATGACTTATGCTCCACCAGAGCTCGCACCAATGTATTATGTAGCTAATCAAGGTGTTAGACCTCCCATGGGAAGACCCATGATGAAGCCCAGAACATGAAACTGTCATAACTCTGGTGCTAATGACCATTGGAAGAACGAATGTCCAGAGCCTGACAAAAACCTCGAACCAATTGAAGCCTATTGCATACAATGCTGCAAGAAGGGAGGACACTTTCCAGAAGATTGTCCTAAGAATCTTTGAACAAGGGAAAACCTGTAGTCAACGTAGTCCAAGTGATGCCTAGTAGCTCATCGGAGAGTGAACCGATTGTTCCAATCAAGGTAATCACTAGAGCCCAGACAAAGAAAAAGAAACACAATTCCTCTGATGATTCAGAGAACACAAAAGTTTCTTCTCAAAGAATCAAAAGGAGCAGAAGCAAAAGATATGAGATGAGAAAACAAAAACAACGGGTTGAAATCGAAGAGAAAGCAAAAATTCTAGCCCAGGACAAGTCGAAAGAAACTGACAGTGAATTCAAGGAAACAACCATGAAATCTGGAGGATCCATTGTGGTTGGTAAAATTTTTGAGCCTATCAATGCCGCCTTGGAAGCCTACCAAGTAGGACTTAAAGCAGGCCAAAACATGGAAAACAAAGGGAAAAACTATCCATCTCCAGACATGGAAGCAGCTAAGCTAGAAGCTTATCAAAATTTGGTAAGAATCACGCAAGAAATGTTGGATAAACAGAAACCCAAGCTTGAAAGTATTGCAAAACCGGAAGAGCTTGCGGTAGAAGAAACGAAAGCAAAATACGATGTGGTGGCAGAGCCCCACCTTGAAACAAATGAACCAGAGCTCATAGTGATGGACAATGAAGATGCCTTAGAAGGAATTCCATTCGTAGAGGAAGACTGGCCAGGACACTTATGGGAAAAGTTAAGGGAGATCAATGATGGGAGCCTAACTTTAAAGTCGGCTCCTATAGAGGAAGTCTGGTTGGTTAACCTACCATCTGATATAAACATGCATATACAATCCTTATACGGGGATTGCGGATCAGAGGCTTCAGGGATATCTAAACCAATGACATTAAAAACATTACCTTCTTACTTGGTAGATAATGAAGATGAATCTATCATTTGCAAAACCACTCAAGTCACAAGAGCCAAACAGACCCTAGAAGTAGATAACATTCATTCAATCATGTCTACACCTATCCAATGCACTCTTACTTTGGGAGAACTATTGAAACTCAGGCCATACTTATGGAATGATTTACAAAAAACCATAGAAAAGGTGGGGATAACGGGGTTAATCTCTAAGAATCCGGGAAACTCGAAAAATGAAACGGAATACAAAGAAATTCGATCAGTTCCTATGAACAAGGTCGAAGAATATTATGAAGGGAAAGAAGGAAACACTACCCTCCCAGTGAAGTATAATGACATTGAAACCATGGCAATACTGGATAGTGGAGCTGGCATAGCCATAGCCACTAAAGCAGTATGGGAATCCTGTGGACAGCCAGCCATTAGACAAACGCGAATGAAATTGCAGTTGGGTGACGGACACATTGAAAGACCATTAGGGCTACTAGAAAAAGTGATAGTCAACTTCTGTGGAATTGAATATCAACACACTTTTGCCATAGTAGACTTTGGGAAAAAACTCAACTATGAAATCATATTGGGAAGACCTTTCATGCGACAGGTACAGCTTATCCAAGATTGGCAAAACAACTATCTGTACTTGAAGCAGGTGGGATCTATAACAAGAATCAATCTAAAAGACCACACCTATAGAGACGTCTTGAAAACACCCATCCAAGAGTTTGATTCAGTCTCTTCGGATGAAACTAAACTTCCATCTTGGCTAAACAAAGACACTCCTATTTGGATGTGCGGAGCTTCAAAAAATGGAAGCTTAAGACGAGAGGAATGTATCCTAGAAAGGGACTGTACAAACGAAGCCTACATAACTGAACCCTTTCTAGAAAATTTATTCAAACCATTCGAGTGGACTCAAATTTTAGCGACAATGGATGTTTGTGTGAACATGTCTATGCCTACTCAATTTTGCAATGATGATGGCTACAACATAATTTCCATCCAAATGATGTCAGTCCTTAACATTGAAAGCAAGGATGAGGAAACAAAGGACTTGATGAAAGCTCAACAAGTCTTTTCTGACCTCTATTACGATGCAACTGATGAGTTGGATGAACACTCAGCTACCTTCGAAGATTCGGGATCCGAAAAAGAACATACAAAAGCTCAATGGGTAGACTTGGCTGAACCAGGAGAAGAGCCTAGACCGGCTTACATTGCAAATGACCTAACAAAAGAAGAATGACCTAACAAAAGAAGAAGAAAAGCTTTCGCTAAGCTTGTTAAATCAAAACCAAGATATCTTTGCTTGGTCTTACAAAGATCTCAAGGGTGTTGATCCAGAAATCTACCAACATACCATACCCATGAGAGATGATGCGAAACCAAGTAGACAGAGACCATACACTTATAACGAAACATTTGCCAGGAAGATCAAAGAAGAGATTGAAAAACTAAAGGAAGCTGTATTGGTTTATGAAATTGAACACACTGATTGGGTGTCCCCAATTGTGGTAGTACCTAAGAAGAATGGAAAATTACGAGTGTACGTTAATCTCAAAAAAGTGAATGCAGCTACCATTAGAGACAAATTTCCTCTTCCGATAATGGAGCACGTTTTAGAACGAGTGGCAGGAAAAGAAGCTTACAGCTTCCTAGATGGATTTTCGGGATACAATCAACTTTTGGTTGACCCAAAAGATCAGCATAAAACCGCTTTTGCAATAGAATGGGGTATATTTGCCTATCGGGTTGATGAGCCATGTTTTCAAAGAGTATCTTCGAAAATTCTTGGAAGTATACATGGATGATTTATGTGTACATTTGTCAATCCGAGCTGATCATTTTGAACACCTCAAAAGGTATTCGAGAAATGTAGACTTTACAGGATTTGCTTAAACCCTGAAAAGTGCACATTCATGGGAAGACAAGGGAAAATCCTTGGACACATAGTGTGTAAAAATGACATAGCTACCGATATTGAAAAGATTCATGTCATTGCTGATTTGCCTAGACCAACAACAGTTAAAGGGGTACAAGCCTTCATGGGACATTGTGGATATTACCGACGGTTCATCTACATGTATGCTATAATTGCAAAACCCATGTATAGCTTGATTACGCACTTTGAATGGACTGAGGCATGTGAAGAATCTTTCATGAAGCTTAAGAAAGATCTCACCTCAGCTCCAATATTGAAAGCACCCGATTGGGATAAGGTATTCCACGTACATGTAGATGCTTCAAACTTTGCTATTGGTTGTATACTAGCCCAACCAGGAGATGGGAAAATTGACTTTCTTATTTCTTATGCTAGCCGACAATTAAATATGGCAGAAAATAATTACACCACCACTGAAAGAGAAGGACTAGGAATGATCTATGCCATTAAAAAATATAGACATTACCTATTGGCCAACAAGTTTGTGCTCTTTGTGAACCACCAATCTTTGTTATATTTGGTCAACAAGCCATGCAGCACAGGAAGAATAGTGAGATGGTTCATCATTCTTTTCGAATTTGATTTCACTGTGGTTGTAAAAAAAGGCACTACACATCAACGAGCGGATCGTTTGTCTAGGATTGTTTCAAGGGAATCACCTAAAGGGGTAGATGATGATCCATCAGATGCCTATTTATTCTCCATGGAAATGATACCTAGATGGTCAGAAAAAATTGTGTCATTGATGACAATAGCTCAAGTGGATTCACCACTTCCTATCACAGTTGATTTAATCGAGCAATCGGCTATGTATCAATTACTAGCTGGGAGGCTTTATAAAAGAAATCGAGACGGGATATTGATTTTATGCATTAACCCTGAAGAAAGGGATCAGTACCTAAGTCAAGCACATGTTACCATAGTAGGACTTCACTTTGCGAAAGACCAAACTATGCAACGAATCTTAAGACTTGGAGTATTTTGGCCGACTATGAGAAGAGATGTTCGATCTTTTGTAAAAGATTGCCCTCAATGTCAGAAACAACCACCCATTCCTCATGTAACATTGTTTCAAATGTCCCCTGTTCCTAAGTGGAGTAACTATTTGGTTACTTACTTATCGAATCAAACATTTCCTGAGGATATGAGTAAACACTGTCAAAGAGCAATTGAAACGGAAGCAAGAGACTATGCTCTCATGGGGAACCAATTGTATCAGAGAGGTAAGGATCAACATTTGTGTCTTTGTGCAAATGAAAACGAGTATATTCCAATTATATATCATTGTAGCTATGGACTATTTGACCAAGTGGGACGAGGCTAAAGCAACCCAAAAGAATGATGCTAGAACCACTGCTCCATTCTTATATGAGTATGTATTCGTAAGGTATGAAGTGCCAATAGAGATTGTCAGTGATCGGGGAACTCATTTCCTCAACGAGGTAATAGAGTATTTGCCTAATGAGTTTATGGTTATCCATAAAAAATTAGCGCCCTACCACCCACAAGCAAACGAACAAGCTGAGCATACAAATAAAATTCTTAGCTCGGTACTGAGCAAAGTGGTTAGTTCAGGAAGGACAGACTGGGAAATGAATCTCCATGCTGCTCTATGGGCTTATTGAGTTTCATTCAAAACAGATTTAAATGCCACACCCTTTAACCTTTTTTATGGTCTTGACACCATACTGCCATTAGAATTTCTATTGCCAACATTAAGGGTAGCACAGACTCTCGAGTGGACTGGACATGAATTGTGAGAAAGACTTGAAGATTTGGAAAAGCTAGACGAGCAAAGGCTAACTGTTGTAGCTCATATCTATGCACAAAAGCGGAAACAAAAACAGTTTTTTGATTCCCACTTAATTACCAAAATTTTCAAGAAAGGGGACTTAGTTCTAGTCTATTCCCTTAAGCAACACATTCCCAAGTTTAAGAAAAAGGAAAATGGACCATTTATCATTGAGGATGTATCTGCAAGTGGAGCAGTAAAATTGCCAACCCTAGATGGTGAACCAATGGCTAATTGGATTAGTGGATGTCATTTAAAGAAATACAATTTGCCACTGACCAATGAATTGCTAGAGAGAATGCATGTAGCCAAACAAAGGAAGATGAAGCGACAACAGTTTATTGATAACGCCCAAGAGGAAGCTATACTTAGGGTGCTCAAGCGTAAAGCTGCTCTCAAGAATCAGCAAATACCGATTCTCATCAACACTTTGGAACTAGATGATCAACAATGGGAATTACCTAAAGATGTAGTTTCAATAGATGACGATTGGTTATATGGAATGGATTGCACATCAAAGTACAACTCAACAATCATAGCACCAAGCTTTGGTAGACACAGGAGCTAGAGTGAATGCAGTCAGTTATTCCACATACAAGAAGGCAAAAAGTCAAGCATTGGCCTCCGCAGGAATAACGACAATCAAAGGATGCAACAAGAACCCAACTCCAACATTGGGAGTAGTCAATTTGAACGTGGTAGTACATGGATGCTCATGTCCGCATCAGTTTGTATGCTTGCCAGATGAACACATGAATGAGACGATGATTCTTGGCATTCCTTGGATGCGTACATACAAAGCAGTACCAGATTGGGATACAAATCAGCTAAAGCTATCACTTAAAGAAATGCAACTCATTGTTCCTATTGCACCAAGCAAAGAGAAATGGAAAAGATGCAATCAGAAGACCAATGCACGAAGCAAATCTTCTCCATCTCCTCAACAAACAAATGCTACAAGTAGCATGCAAGGAGTCATGCAAATTTGGGTACCAAAGGCACAACTTGTGGATAAACCAAATCAAATCTGGGTGCCTAAAATTTCACCAAAGAAACAGAAGACGGTTCCAAGGATTCAAGCACAGAATCGAGTATCTATGAACAAGGAACCTAACATGAAAAAGGTTTGGAAGAAAAAGGAGCACTTATCTTCTCCACACAACGCGAAGCCAATCAAACAGTGGTGAGTTAAGTCTCAATAGACTCTCAAAAACCATGCACCAAGCAGACCAAGCTACCAATGGCGAGAAAAATCTCGACAACTGTCTAAAGTGCTCCCAACAGCTCAAGCAATCAGCATGCTTAAACACCCTGATGGTACTATCAAATAGAGAGCACAGAGGCTACAAGATTTTCTCTTTGGAAGACATCAACAACAAACCTCGACATCGGAAACCCTTGAGTTATTTACTCAAAACCTAGCTCTTGCACAGCATATTGAGTTGAATTGCATTGATCTTCATATCATGATAGAGCTAATCAAGGCTATGCATAGACACAATTGTTCGAACCATGCACGTAGTCGCCCCAGAAAACGCCATCTAGGAGGGGTGGAAGGGTACTACTAAATACTAAGTAATTAAGGGCAATGTTTGAAGAAGGAGGAAAAAGTTTCATGTTAACATGTGATTTTTTGCAAAATTACCTAATAATGCCCTTATATTTCATCAACAAGGGAAAAGTCACTTATAATATCTTCCCGATGAGTGTAAATAGTGTATATACTATCAAAAAATCATCAAAAAGTGTCCTTTTTTGGGTATTTTTCATCATTTCTATTGAAAAGGAGACTTAAAAATGGACAAATCCAACAAAAAACAATAAAGCTATGTTTTTCAAGGGATTTTCTTAATTATTGTATTTTCACTTTTATTTTTAGAGCATTTTCTATTTTCTTTGATTTTTTCAAATAAAAAGGTCAAAAATTAATAATAAATAGCAGGGAAGCTCAGATGGAAAAATGGATGACACGATGGTCATAAAAAAAACAAGGCAGACAAGCACAAAAATTTTCAACAAAATCAAAAGATGGAAGCGCGAAGGCCAAATTAGGCTGCCAAGCCTACTTTTGTAAAATTCTTGCAGAATGAGCTACAGGAATCCGATTTTGGAAATTTTTGAGCCTAGCATAGATTTCACGGCCTAATAGGACTAACGGGGGAATCTGGGGAAAATTGGTTCGGGAAGTCCAGGTATAGATATCCAGCTTAGGCTAAAACCACCTCATTTCCACTTGGAGCCTTTGCAGAGAGAGCATTTCGACTTCTTTCGCGCGTCATATCCGAAGCCCACAGTTGACCTTTTCAGCGCCATCTCACACGAGACATGAGGGGTAAGTTCCTTACTAATCAATGATCCATTTTGTACGGCCGGTAGCTAGTCTAAAGCCCTAGAAAAAACCCTAGAAGCCAAGCAGTGCACGAAGACCTACGACCTAAAAGTGACCATGATGACCTGCCAGCTTGACCAAATTAGATGGAATTTGAACCATAGCATGCCCTAACATAATAGAACCATTCCATACCATCAGATGATCATTCGGCTGGGGTCAAGGGGGTCCCCAGTAGAGAATTAGGGTTTTTTTGGGAAAGGCCAAAATTCCGATCTGACCCCACAGATGGCTTGCTAATGAGGCTCATATACAATGTATATGATTGGTTTGGAGAAATCCATCAAGTAAAGCCATCGAAAAGCGGAAAATGGCTCGAAGGTTACAAAGCATCAAATTCGACATACGAGGCTAAACTGACTCCAAATGAGCCAAAATTGGACAAGTAGTTTCAGGACGAGGTTACGGACAAGTCCAAAGCCTCAAAAGTTGACCGACCAACCTCACAGACAGAGTAATCACAAAAAAACGGTGAATTCAGAGTCGACAAAGCACAAAGTGATGCCGGCATGACCAAACTTGACCAAATTCAATTTAGGACTTGTATTAGGTGTATGAAACATGTTTAGGTCAAAATCTATGTGAAATGCAAAGTTTTTATCACTGTTGTAAATAATTGCAATTATTTACTTTTGCAACATTTTCGCTTGGAAATTGTCAATTCACCTCACCTATCATGTGTACACACCTATTACATGCCAAAAATCAAGTATGAGCTAAAATGACCACCCTTTACTTGCAAAACTGCCAAAAAACGCAAAGAAGTCTGTGTAAGCCAAAATTTGGGTTATGAACAACTTTTCTTGATCCAAATCACCTCATAATTTATACCCAAGGTCTATACCATGCCTAAAACCAGTCTATGCCAGAAAATGTCAATTTTGGAAGAAAAGTTAATAATCGCGATTATTTACTTTTTGGCCAAAATGGGGCAATTTGGATATTTTGTCATCATACATCCAAAGAGTATGTTGAGATAAGCCCACTAGCCAATTTTGTGTCAATTTGGATTTCAAAATCTCAAATTTCCTTTATATCTACTGTTTCAGAGACCTAAAGCCATAATCTGGTACCATTTTCACCATGTACATTCAAATGAGCCCATATTTCTCTCAGAGCATGTAATTGGCACATACTTCAAGCCTATAAAGCCAAGTTTGCAAAAAAGTTGAAATTTTTCCCAGCTGTAAATAATCGCGATTATTTACTTTGGTTGTAAATTTTTGTTTTGACCATACAGTTTTGTTCCTTGCATGAATTTATGCATCTTTGCTTGTTCAAAAATTGATTTGAAGCAATTTGGACCAGATTATCAACATTTCAGTCTAAAAGGACATTCCAGAGAAAAAATCTGCTAACTTTGCACTCTATTCACTGAATAGGAGCAATGCAAGCCATGGAGAAGTCCAAGAAGAAGTTAAACCAAAAGGAGAAACTGCAAGAACTGCCCCCGTATCAACTGGACCCCGAGTCAGTAAAGGCAGCAAAGGCATCTTACCTTTCTAAAGAGCAGTTAGAAGAACACCATCCCACGGTCTTCACTGGCAGGTTTAAGAGTGAAGAAGGGCATTCGGTAGAGTTGCAGCTCTTGCCTAAAGAGGTCTATGATGTAGCTGCAAAGCCAGAAACCAAAGAGGCTAACCGCAGGTTAGGACTCCGACACTTCTATGAACAAGAGCCCTGCAGAGTAGACTTTCAGAAAGCTTACGAGCTTCTATCCACCATCAAGGAAGAAGGAATTGCCCAAATCTCAGACAACCAAGGAGATAAGGTAGAGGTTGTAATTACAAAGGAAATAGTGGTAGAGGCACTCAGATTGCCCAATGAAGGGATGACCATGCGAGCAAGAGATAGGAAAACAACAGGCATGTTTACAAAGGAAACAGCTATGGCTACATTTGCCGATCTCATCCACAAGCAGGTGGAAGAGCCAGCCCGTCTGTACCATCAACATTTCCATTTCCTGGCGAAAAGGCCACCAATGTACACGACACCAAATCACGTCGTGGCCACCACTTTTACACAAGTTCTGAAGTCAACCACCAGACAACCTGTGAACCATGTGCAATATGTGTTGACCACATTGAAGGCCACCAAGAAGGAGGCAAAGATAACATACTTGGGCGCGCAGAAAGTATTGACCAGAATAGCCTATCATGCCATTGGCATGGCTAACAACTTACCGCCTGTCTCGGATCAAAACACATGGATCTTGGTAGCTCAACCCTCTCCCACATCTACAAGATCTGGTAAGCGATCATTTAAATCAGATGATGAATCCGATGACAGTTCATCAGAGCAGCATAGCAGTGAAAGCTCTGACAACGAAGAAAAAAGAGCTAGGAGGGAAGACATGAAGCGAAAAGTTGTGGATGCCCACCAAGAGGAGCCAGCGCAGAAACAAGCAAGATTTTAAAGAGAAAAACAGGCGTATCAACGCACTAGGCAAGCGCAGGGAAAAGACCCAGAAAAGTGGGTACCCATCGGCTTGAAAGGACTTCGAACGAAACATCATTCAAGAAAAGAGGCCGAGGATCCTAAGGATCATTTAGAAAGGATGTACCAAGAGGCAGAGGCCTTGAAGCTGAAAGAGGCAGAAGAAGGGGCCAAGAAAGCTGAGGAAGCAGTAACTCAAGAACAAGGCCAGGCATCCCCCCGACCCACCTCACCGCGCCGCCGAAACAATAGGACCAACCCATGCCTACTCCACCATCATCACCGCCAGGCCAAGAGACCACTGAAGAAGCCAAGACCGACAAGGAAAAAGATTTTGATTTCACCCACCAAACGGAAGCTACAACAAACTGACCACGCCAAGCAACATGAAGAAAAGGAAGCTGAATCAGCACCAGAACAGACAACCGAGGATACTCACAAGGAGGCGGATGAAACTGATAAAGATCAAGATATAGAAAAAGAGCAAACCACTACCCATGCGGAAGAAACCGAGACTGAGAAGGCGGAAAGGCCTACAACAGTGGAAACTGAAAGGGTTGAGACCAAAACAGTAATTTCCACTCAGCCAGCAACTGCCAAGGTTTCAAAACCTCAGGATGGCCAAGGAAAAGCAACCATCTCTATAGAAACACCAGCAATAACAACACAGCAAGAAGCAACACAAGAGGCTGCCGGCATATCTCAACTTGCAAGACAGGAGGAATGGCAGTCCAATGATGAAGTCATTATACAAGTAAACGAGTATCCAAGGCAGATGTAAATCATGACGGAGAAACTCCACTCAGCAGCCTTTAACCGTAGTACTAAAGCCAAAGAATTAGAAATGGTCATCGATGCTCTTCAAGGTGAGCTCGATTACAGAATGGCTACTATCATTGATCTCCAAAGGCAAGTTCAAGAGTTAAAGACTGAAGCTGAATGGCATCGGATAGGCAGGGACAGCCAACAGAAGGAAATGGAGGAGTTGGGTGACCTCTTGACTAAGTTATCTGATGCCTGCAAAGTGAAAGATGAGCAGTTGACAAAAGTGACAAATGAACTTCTTACCACCTCTCTGTTAGCTCAGAAGATTCAAGTACAATTAGATGTAGCAAACGCATCTCTGCAGTATTCTGAACAGAGAATTAATGATCAGGCCACTTTCTTGCGGCAATTAAGAGAAAATCCAGCGGTGGCCTCGATCAAGGAAACAAATGAAGTGTATAAAGCACTTGAAAAGAAAAATAGAGGTTTAGAGCTGGAGTTGAAGCTGGAGCAGTCACAATGCAAAGACCTGGCACTCATGCGGGTCCAAAGAGAGGAGGAGCTCCTTAAGGAAATTACAAAATTGAAAAGAATGAATCAACTCCTCAAAGAAGGAAAGCCAGATATATAGGAAGAGGTAGGCACTTTAGAGCCACCCCAAGTGGAAATCCCCTTGGTCTCATTTACTGACTTTGAGATGCATTCTACAGCAGAGCCGAGTGGTGGAGAAGATTTTCAAGTCCAAATCACAAAGGAAGACACAGTGCCGATGGTCCAACTGTCAAAGGCTGAAGAAGATGCACTGAAGGAGAAGATCGCCTTGGAGGTAGATGAGCAGTAAAAGGGAGCTATGGATTGGGAGTTGAGAGTTTTACACTCTGTCAATGTCACACATCTCACTCCCAATCAAATCAATGCTCAATGGCACCAACAATCCCTGCCATACTGTCTCATCAAGGTTGAACTCTTATAGGTAAAGGAAAGATTATACAAGGATACACAAGAAGATGGCGCAGATCAAGACCACCCGAAGTGGAGGCTAAGTTGGCTGAACAAGAATCCAAGATATTTGATTCTGTTCACAAGAGCACATGCGGCCATACAGAAAGATCCCACATTTTGTCCGGTACGGCGAGTAAGGACGTGGAAAGCACACAAAGCACTGCACAAGAAGAGGCCAGCATGGCTAAATTTTTCTAGGCTGCCAGCTCTAGAGAGAGGCCAAGCAACAAAAGAATACATAGTGAAAATCCAACGGGCGCCATGACATTCTTGAAAAGTCTGCCAGATCTCTCCTGTGCCATGTTATATAAAATTTGCCCAATGCTACTCACATGCATACAGGTCTTCAATGATCCTGAGCAGACAGGAGCCCGAAGGCTCTCATTTTTGGAAGGAAACAAAGGCCTCTGCTATGATCTAAGTGGGCAGTCCTCAGAAGAAGTTCTTTATGGCTTTTATGCCCGATGCATGTTTTTGCCCTCGCACAATATGCTAACTTTTGAGGAGGCATTTTATACTGGCTTCTTCACCTGGCGAACAAAGATATTTACGCCGGTGATAAGCAACCTCACAGCAAGATTTGTAGGATACTCGGCAGTGGAACTAAAAAATAGAGTCACCATGCAATTTTTGCAAGTGCTAGACAAAGAACGCAAAATCAGATACGAAAAGGCACTGGAAGCACTAAAGGACAGCCTCGTCTGCCGTCAACCTGAAGATTACTTCAGTCCATAAATCTGTGTCAAGGGAAGACACAGGCGAGGAGGGGGGGAATGTTAGCAGCAAGCTAACACGGACACCATTTTTCGGAGTTCTCCTTGTAAAAACAATTATTATTTTGATAAATCGGGAATATTGTAACTCCTATTTTCTTGGTAAACTTTGTAATTAATGAGCCAGGGCTACAAGCTTCTAGTTGTATCAGCCATTCAATTTTCAGCTCTGGTAGAACTCCAAATTATTACTTTTGACCACCCAAAAACCTTGGCTAAGGTATAAAAGCCAATTTTTGTAATTTTTTAATAAGTTTTTGGATAAGAAATACACAACGTGAGCTAACGGCGCTCACTTCTCTCCTTCTCACACTTCCTACTCCCTCTCCGGTTGTCACATTGTGAATGTGTTTGTTGCATTGCAACCGCAGGTAAGTGCTCTACGCATTGACGTAAGCCATTCACAATATTTCGTAGCTTTTGACGTCGCCAACCCACGGTCTAATTTCATCATAACCAGGAATTTACACTTTTAAAACGAAAACTAAGCATAGGCAGGGTATTGGGGCATCATTGCTAAGCATTTAGATGCATTCTGGGTCAAAAACGACTAGGTCAAAAATCCACTGCTGTTAATAATCGCGATTTTGGAACATGACCTAAAGTGGGATTTGAGACCATAGACATGTGTGCTTAGGTCTTGTAAACTTTTCCTAGAAGTTTCATTACGTTTTGATGTCATTTGATGCTTTAAAGGATGTGATTTGCTTGCCGATGAGCAATTGGCTTTTGGTGATTTCAATCACTCGAGTGTAGCCTGAGTTAGATGTGAGTTGTTAGTTGTTTTCCAAGAGATTGACAACCTCTTGTAGCCTCTATGCACTAGTCGAGTCAGCTTCGTCCCATGGTTTGACAAATTAATTGTGGTTCTCGCTAATACTGCAATAAAATAGGATGGTGAGGTTAGACATGAGTCCCACAAGACCAGACTATCAAAGCCATTTCGCATGCTCAAGGAAACAAAGTTGAACAAAATGTATATTGTGTTGCTTATCATAAAATACTATGAAATGCAGTGTCTTGTGGATATCACCTCCTCATTATTTAAAAGGTAGAAATTAAGAAGATTTCATCTGTAGAAACTACAAGGGATCAAATTACCTACAATTAAGAGGACTTCATCAAAAGAGTGAAGGAAAGCATGTCGCCTACAATATGGAAGACTTCATTAAGACACCATAGGGAAGCACATCACCTGCAATTTTGAAGTACGTTATTTGCACAAAAATAGTTAGTTACTCAGAATACCAATGCATGCATTTCACCTCAATTTGCTCCTTAAAATTGTAGTCAACAACCGAGACAGCAACATCTTCTAGAACCTTTGGATATAGTCCTTGTATTCTTATACTTTCCATCTATGACTTGTGTGACAACACTTTCCTCAGCATCTCCATCACCTCTTAACACTCTTGTGTAGGGTGTTTGGTTGATGTTGGTAGAGATTGTTTAGGTGGGTTCCAGATGAAGTAAGTGAGCTTCCCAAGAAGTGTTATGGAGCCTAATTTACCCCTTGTAATTTTTTGTATTAAAAACACACATTTGTAAGGCCCCCAATATGAGAAGAAGCCATAGTGCGTGAAGAAAAATCACTTGTCGGAAACCAAAATTTTCACAGCCAAAATATTCCTTTTTCGCCGGAATATTATGGCCGGATGGCAGCCGAAGTGGTCAAAAAATGGTTGATCGTTTGACCAGTTGGTTGGTGGCTGATTTCAAAGGCAGACTTGTCTTCTCAAGGGTGGCCACACATGGGCAGATTGGAGAGTCCATTTGGACTTGTTTACACAAAGGCGGCTATACATGGTTGCCTCTCATGAGAGAGGGCAACCCTTTTGGCCTATAAAAGGAGGCCATTTCTACACACATTTGGAGTGTGAAGTTGATGCAACAAGGTGGGTGTGAGGTGGTGATAGTAAAGCAAGGCGGGAGCTCTATTAAGGTTATAATCCCTTTGTAACCTACTTCTTGTTTGAAGTACTAAAGCCATTGAGTGGCTTCTTTCCCATGGATGTAGCTCACATTGGGTGAACCATGTATATTGTGCTCTCTCTCTCTCTCTCTCTACACTCTATAATCTCTCGTGTGTGAATGTAAGATCCTCAATTTTTGGATCTCTTCTAAAAATAAGAAAAATAGCTTTCAATATATATATTTTTTGTCAAATTTTTACGTAAGATCCTTGATTGACAGTAGCGGAAGGCTCTAAAGTAAAAAGAAAGGTTGTTTCCATGTTCCAGTAGGTTAGATAGACGTTTGGTTTAGTTTTGGAAAAATCCGCTATTTTTAGCTTTTTCATGTTTTTTATGATTTTAGGTTCTTTTTTTTTTTTAAAAGCAAGCTCGGATCCTTAATCTACGTGTTCCAAGGAAGCTATGGTTCAATTTTGTAAAAATATGCTTTTTGAGTGCTTTTACGCTATTTATAGCTTTTCGTTATTTATAGTGCTTTTTAGTGAAAAGAGAATCCGCTTTCTTATTCTAATGGACGAGGAGAACCCGTGGTTCAATTTTAAAATTTTTTGGTATTTTTTTATTTTTACGCTATTTTTAGCTTTTCATGCTTTTCGACGTTTTTGAAAAGCAATGTGCTTTTTATAATGATTGTTACGGCATAAGCCGCACAATGCGGTCCTATGCTCTTGCGGATGTCTGGACATTGCGGACTACGAGTCATGCGGCTTTGGGGCAGTTCTTCATGGGATATCATGAGACAGGACGGGGTTTTGCACCATTCCCGATCTGCGTTGGAGCAGCGGGTGTATATTGGGGGGCATACCAGTCTTTGTGGATATATCTATCTCATGTCATCAATATATTTCTCTCTTGTAACTCTGTGTTTTGTTACATATCAATGAAGAAGACGGTGTTCTGTTGTGTATTGTCTTTTATTCTGCCTTCATGTGCTTTGATGTTGATATAATGTAAGGCAGTGTGAGGGTACTCATTCCCGTAATGCTTATTGCTCCATTGTGAGCAATAGCTATTACATCTGGCGACCACGATGTACGATGGGTGACCTGCTAGCAAGTAAAGGATACTTGCCTAGCACTTTGCATTATGGCAAGTGACTTAGCTAAGGGACCATGGTGCAAGGATTACCAAGACGATCTCTCTATTGATAAGCATCTCATGCATGGAGAGGCACACTTAAGTAGAGTTTCTATGTATTGAACTCAGCAACGAAAGCTTCATGAGTTTCAAGTCCTTGAGTCTCGACACATGCCAAGCTATTCAAGTGGTCGAGCAAGGAAAACTTAACAAGGTCTTCAGGCTTGTTTGTGTGAAGGCATTTAAGCAAGGAGATTTTCTTTGATGGCCTTTTCTCTCGAGCATTTTTCCAATGTAGATTTGTGTTTACATCTTGCATTTACACAACGGTTAAGCAATTCAGGGTAATTGCTTTTCAAGACAATCTTTTTGAAGGTGCATATGTGGCACCACGATTGCTTTAAAAGAAAGCTCTTAAAAGCTTTTTGGGCTAATCAACCATGCAAAGTTTTCTTTATTTCACAAGGGTGCATTTCATTATTTGGAGATTTCCAAGTGTGAACAAGTTGAGAAACTTTTGATGATGAAATTGTTGGTGTGATCTATGCATAAGGCTACATATTGCTTTCAAATACCAAGGTGGATCCTTTTTCATTCGCAAGTTAAGTGTTCCAAATTTTATTATGGATCACAATATGAATTCTCGCATACAACACTGAGGAAGGCCAACTAAACCACAATCAAGAACCTCACTGCTCTCAACTACACCACCTAGCCACATACACACATACAAAAGGTAACTCACCTAATCATGCCAGATTCGTACGAAATTTAAGGAACACCATCCCCTCACTATGATACACCTGTCCCTAAGCTTCTACACTCAAAACCCTCACTCTAAACCCGTCTGCAGAAAACGCGTAGGATGACAGAGCTGAATTTCGAAAGTGCCCGAAATTGAAATTTATGAGTACCTATGCGTAGCTTATGTCGCCACGATTCTATAGACTACTAGCACGCAAAAAACAGACATCGTTTGATACACTTACGGCCACAAATAGCTCGTAGATGCGTCGACGTGTGCGCTTCGTCTCGCGTGGAATGCTTGGCGTTGTCGCGTAGCTCTCCTCGAGCCTACCGCAATGGTGCAGTCGGATCTCCAATGTGTTGAGCGAGCCGGGCGTAGCGGGAGGATGAAGCTCACACTCACTCTCTTTCTCTCTCACACACAGTAGACGGCAGCGCTAAGTTTGATTATGAAAAAAGTCTCCTTACAAAATGACATAGGTACCTTATATACTAAAGCTACCTTAGGTTTAACCAAAAATGGGGTTGAAAGGGTCAAATGGCTTTGTATTTACAATCTGGAAGTGCCATTGCACCCCGACTTCTGAAACTAGAATAACTACTCATTACAAATGACGTTTATAGCCATAATCCGCAGCATTTCATAACTCGCAAAAGATAAGACTTTGGTACGAAACTTGAGTTATGTTGTGTTGTTGACCCAGCGGTTAACATTCCCCCCTTCCGCGTTCATGTCGTCCCCGACATGACCTGATTTTCGATGGCGATGTGGTTTTTGTTGTCGTTTTGTTGTTGAAAAGAAAGTATAGACTATAGCCTTTGCAGTAGCTTGTCTTGTTCGTCCAATCCGATGTACATAGTCTTCACATGATTCAGGAAAATCATAATTGATGACGAACTTTATGTCTTTCACATCCACGCTCCGAGCTGCAGCATCTGTTTCTGTCATTATAGGTCTACTGCCAGATCTAAATTCAAAAAGAACCTAATGTCGTTTAACTTGACTCTTATCATCATGGATAGATAAAGCTCCATCCATCATTTGCTCCAGCAAATCTGTGAATTCGAAGTATTTGTGATTCTCAGAAACAACTTCTACAATCTGTAGAATTTGTGATCCTCTGATTACACTTATGTCTGCTCTTCTTCATTGGGGACTTCTTTGTTCCTGAGTTATTTTTTTGTTAGTGTTGTCTGCAGCTTTGTCATTGTAGGCCATTCTTCGACTCGCCATTGAGGAGAAGTATGCTATGATCTGAAATTGGTGCTCCAATTCATTTGTCAATTGATTTGAGTAGCATTTCCTTATTGTTGATGTAGAAGGAATATGTACAAGAGGATGGTGATATGTGTCTTTAGATTAGGGTCTAAAACCTAGATGACCAAAGGGAAAAACCCGGTGGGAAAAAAAAGCCTTTGGTATACGCTCTTATTGGAGTTGAGCAATTGAATGTGAAGTACATGTTCATGAAAGGTGAGTGCTTGGGTGAAACACGGAAAGAGTGCCTAATGCAAGTGCCAATTATGGGACACTCTATATGCATACGAGAAATTTGTCAACAAAAGCATGCAATGTGAAAGAAGGAGATGATGGGTGCTCCGAGGAATAAATGTAGCACATGTGACATCAAAAGATGTCTCAATAGCTTCCACCTTTCCAAGAAGGGTTTTCAATGTAGAAGTTTCTCCACTCGTATCTCACAGTGCTCAGTACGTGAGTGTCTTTTGGACCTTCTCCTTCACTTCACCAGACGTAAGTACTTAGACTTCGACTCTTTTGCTCACCTATACCAGCATGAGCGACACAACGTAAATATGCTCAACTCTTCCAGCTTGAGCAGTACTTAGAATAGCTAAGACACTTAGACCACAGAGAATATTAGTTGAAGCTTTGGGACTAACACCTCACTCATTTTGTGGCTTAGCTACTCGACTTTGACTTGTATGACTTGTCGGTTGGAAGTTTACACTGCTTTGTGACAAGTTCTTCGGCTATTGTAGTGGCTGCTGAGACATACGTCGTGAAGTTTCATCGTTTTCCTGTACCTTCTTCTCTTTGTAGTGCTCACGCCTCTCGTTAGTCTTTTCTTCATGTGGACTATGGATTTTCTTTTTTCTTTTTTCTTTTTTCTTAATAATAAACAAAGAAAATCTTAAAACAATTTAACAAAAGAAAAATCATTCAAATAGAAATCTAAATGCTATGTACACTATACACATGTCCCTAGGGGCTCACATATGGATTTTGTCTCCATACTCCTCTATAACACTATTATGAGGGCATATACTCTAAATTTTGTCAAAAAATTATCACAATAAAACGCAAAAATTCAATGCATCTCACAAAACATTGCCCTCTAATAGTCATAATGTTAGGTTTGCATTTAGAATGCCTCCCCCCTTCCTATTTGGAGTCATCCTTTACGACAGGGTATCGCAAAGGGTATGTGTTGTGCTTGGGCAATTAAAAGTTGTGCCTATGCAGGCCTTGTAATGTAGCCCTATTATGCATACACAGTCAATGCATGGGAAAGATTTATGTTGTGCAAGATGTGGGTATAAGCAATTTGCTTATTGGCATTTGTTGGCGAGGCTTCCTATTCTAAGCAATGTAATGGTCTTTGAAGCTCCTGTATCGTTGCTTGATTGAAGCGACTTGCTCTCTTCTAACTGTACTGTAATCGTACTAAGAATTGTAAGAATTCAAGCGGTGATGCATTGACAACAGTTTTGTTGTTCTTCTTTGGGACCCATTTCTTTGCGATTATTGGCTGTTTTGTTGCTGGCTCTCGTTTGGGAACCCATACTTTCCCGTGCTTCGTTTGTGTTTGAAGAGACTTCTTTGGGATCCACCTTTTTGTTGTGTGATTCAACAATGGTCTTTGCTTCAGCCCTTGTACGCTTGGTTGGTGACGGGATTCAGGCTTTGAAAGTTGATACTGTGGTTGTTTTGGAATCCAAATGAATTCTTGATTTTTTTGTGCATGAATCAACTTCTTTGGAGCCCAAACCTGAGTTGTGAAAGCTTGCGACTTTGTGATATTCTTACCCGTTCGTGCACGCTTTCCTTGTTTTTGTTTTGGTGTTGGATCTTGTGATTTGTCATTAGAGATCTTTGTCTTCTTGATCCATATCTGTTTTTGGCCGATCTGGCTTTTTGGTATCCAGATTTGTCGAGAGCTTTTTGGCTTTGACTTTGTCCTGTCTTTTGACCTGTCATGGTTGTTGCTGAAGGGGTTGGTGATAGTGATGGCCTGAGTTGATGATAGGGGATGTCGTAAGATTCATCACTATCGCTACTATCCTCAGCAAGGTTGACTTCTTGTACTTTCCCTTGATTTTTTGGCTGGTATTGGAAAGTTACTGTCTGTTTGCTCGTGGGTGGTAGTTTCTTGGAGGACTTGGAATCCACTTTGATGCACTTAATTTTATTTAGCGATGACATTGATTCCCGGGTCGTTGATGCTTCATGAAGCTACGAAGTGTTTTCTACAGAGTCATAGAACTCGTCGTCTTCTTCATCTTTTGATTCTCCACATTTCTTTGTTTGCTCCTTATTTCGAGAGCTTGTTGATGTCTGGATTCTCTTCGTTTTCCTGGATTAACACTCACTGCAAAATAAGGAACGACATCATAGCCATTTTCATCACAAAACTTTGTTGTGGGAGCATCCTCCACGGCGCACACGTCCAGGTAGCCAAGATGTGTTCCCATCCAAAAGGCTCTAACTCTTCTTCAGGAAATGGTTCTGGGATATAGTCCATATCCTCTATAACCCGCTCTAGGATACATTCCTCACGTTTCAAGCTACCACATTGTGAAGCTCCACACATCCACAGTTCTTTAGGCTTACCTAACCAAGCTGGAAGTTCTGATCCTGCAACTGTGGCGGAATCAAACTCCTCAACCGTGTTCTCGTCACATCCCTATAGCTATGGTCCCTCAAGTTTATCTTTGTTATGGTTTCCATATGTCTCAGGTATATATGTCATAACCCCAATCTTGGACCATTTTCAATTGTCACATGAATGGTCTTCCCAGAATGATTTCATAGTTGTTCTTCTTGCCAAAGTCAACAACAGCAAAAGTGTGTTCATATTCAATGCCACAAGAAGTAACAATTACTTTTTCTAGCAGTCCTAGGGCTTTTCCTTGTGTCCGTCTGCAAGCTGCAGGGTCATTCGTGTGGATATCAAGGCAGGTTTTCCCCATTTTTTCCAAACCTCTTTGGTTGCAATGGCCACACCAGCTCCACTGTCAAGATTGCCATGGTTTTTACACCATTGAATTCCACAGGAAGGGTGGTGTTTCCATCTTCTCCCTCGTAAATACTCGCCTACCTTGTTTAATGGCACTGGCTAGTATTTAGTTGAGGCATTTCAAGCTCTTGATGCCTTCCTCGATTTGAGTCATTGGGGTTTTTACACCAAATTTCTCTAGACATTTACCCACATTAGCCCACATGTTTGGTCTTATTCTGAGCAACTCGGCTAACATTATTGTACAGGTGACTGGGTAGATAGAATATCTACTAGCCCCTTTGAATCGATGGCCTTGTTGGGAGACAGTCCTGTGATGGGACTGCAACCACATCTGACTTGGTCTCGTACTCTCCCATGTAGGACGGTAGTGTTCTTAGCGAATGGGGTTGACTATCCATAGATTGTACAGATCCTTTGTCGCCCCAACACGATCTGCACGTCTAGATTCATTTGAGATCCAGTCTCAAATTCCTCTATTGGTGGTAGAAACACTCCTCGTTCATCACCAGTCTTGTCTACTCGTCTTCTTAGGTCATCGGCTTCATTGGCCTCTCTGACTTGTTTCCACAATTCGTCAAGACCATCTATCTCTTTACAATCCTCAGGTATAGCTTGGTGAAATCCCTCGGAAGAGTTATCCGTGGTATTCAGTACTATCCTTGGTTCTAATGCTGGGTCTTTGAGTTTGGTCTGTGCTCATGACTAGAATCTGGCTCTTTTAGTTCCTGGTTTGGTGGGATTACTTGTGTAGGCATGACACGGATCACATCCTCAGTTTTGCAACTGGTGGTTCTAGTAAAGCTTGGGCTGTTTGAATCATTTTCTGGCACATTTCAAACCTTTTGCTTTTCTAGTTCCGCATAGGGATATGTCATCCACCTGTGTTCTTGGGTTTGTTTGTTTTTGAGCCTCACATCATAGGCTTTCAAGAGGGCATCTAATGTCCTCATTAACCTTCTCTGCCAACACAGATCCTCCTGAACTAGCACTTCTCGGTTTCTCATCCGTGGATGGTTCTTCTAGAGGTTTAACCATCTGTGTAAGAGAAGGTGCCTCCTTTCCTCATGTTGTTTTATCTTCTCCTCAGCTTGGTAAGCTTCTCAGCTAGGGATTTTTGCTCTCGTTCCCTGCGTGCTTTCATCCTAGTCTTTCTAGCTTTCCAACTATTTCGTTTGCTCTTGGTTTTCTGACTAGGTGCGTCTGTCTTTGGTCCATCATCTGTCTTTGGACTCGTGTCACTTTCCGTGTTCTTTGTCTCTGGATTCTCATCAGCTTTCTTTGAGCTTGTGCTCTCGTAACCACTTGAACTGGTACAACATTTTCATTTTTCTGAGCTACTAGGGAGCTGAACAATCCCTGATACATTTGTCGTGATTTTCCTGATTTGGTTTGGTTTTTTGGGCAATCGGGGATCAAGTGAGTGATGCCACACTCAAGACAATAGGCATTTACTTCAGTGATCTCCGTATGAGGACATTGTTTGACCAAGTGGTTGTCACGACTTTTTGTGACAATCTGCTCTCGTTGAGGAGATTCTTTTAGCATTTCCTCTTGGCTATAAGCAAGCTTTGACCTAGATAAGCCGCTATTTGCAATGAATCGCAATGTCCTTTCGTCCATTTCATACCTTCTTTCTTTCGACTGAAACCCAGGAGGTGGAGGTTGTACCGCCTCACCACTCCATGTGTTTCTCTCACATTTTGTTGCTCCGAAGGGTAGTACTCACTTTGGTTGCTATACCACATTGTAGCTGGTACTGGCGTTGGTTTATTTGATGCTCCATCATTGGCATGTATCTCATGTCTACCTGCATTCTAGCACCTGGCAGCGGAGGTTGTTGTCCTAAGACAAGCTGTGGCCTTAAAACTCCTACTGGTCCTCGCGCATTCCCCGTAATGTATCTAGGTGGAGTAGGTGCTTCTGGAACAGGTTGTACATACCTCTCCCTAGCATTTTCCATGCTATAATAGCACTCTTCCCCCGTATGGTTCGTCCATTTTCTCTCAATTTCACACCACTTCGGCTCTCCCGAATCAGACCTTACAAGAGGAATAACCTCTTGACCAAGTCGTCGATAAGCTTTTCTTGATCAATAGGTGCCGTTGGCTTGGCAATGGACTCACTTATCTGTGAAACACTGTGCTGAGAGGATGTGTCATCTCCTTGACTCTTTAAGTCCTTTTCTTTGTATGCCTCACAGTTATCCACTAGATAAAGAGCTTCTTTGATCAACTCGTTTAGCGTCATCCTCCTTATCATATGCAGATCCTTCTGAAGGCCCGCATGTCTCATTCCTGGATAAAGATCAGCATCAGTCGTGCTTGCGTAGGTAATTCCGCTCTCAGACAGAGCTTAACATATCTCTTGAGCCGTAATGATGCTTTGCGTACTGATTCATCCTCTTTCTGTTTGAATCTATGGATTTGCGAGACCGTGTTGTGAGCAATGCCTTTTGGCGAGAATTCTTCAATAAACTCCTCAAACAGCTCATCTAGGTCTCAAAATCCCATTTTCCACCGAGTCGAACCAAGTAGCTGCATCATCTTCTAGAGTCAATCCAAATCCTGCAAACTGTGTCGCAAAATCTGAAACTTCCCCTGCTCTAATCACTCTTCTAAAAGCCGCTACATGATCTCTCGGATCTTCATCTCCGGAGTATTTTCTGTTTACCCATTTCTGGACTTGGGATGGTCTAACTCGTCGATTGTCTACAAGTCTAACCAGAGACTCTCCCAATCCTTCTCTCGTTATCGCTCTTGAAGGGAATCCTGGTGGCTCTCTTCTTGGAACTCCTATAGGAATTCTCGTGTTTGGTGGAGGCATTTGTGGTCCTTCATTGACCAAATATCCACCTCTTTCTAGTACAGTCTGTGGATTTGTGCTTTCTACAACTCTGTATTCTCGTCCATACTTGTCGACAACTATAGATCTCCATTGATAGTCGACTCCATATGTGTAGACATATAAGAGCTTGTAATCCGTTATCTCTTCTAGGTATGGATCTGAGCACCTATAAAGATTGACCTCATTGTCGTCAATGTATCTATATAGTCCTTCACTCTCATGACCAATCATCCAAACTCTCTCAACAAGATGGGTCTTTATCAATTGCAAGTTTGGAAGATCCATAGTGGGAGGATATTCCTCTATCGTCGGGATCTCCAAGCTTGTGTAAGCTGCGTTTGAATCTAGGGTAGACATGATTTTTGGGCTTAAGAGCTTTTTCTTGGTTCAAGTAGACTTAGTCCACTGTGTTCAAGTTCTTTGGTTAGGGAAAAGTCGAAACTATGTCCAAAACCGCAACCGTTTCGTCACAATTCTCGCAAATTGTTGCTTTTAGACACCCCTGACTTTCGGATGAATTTTGTGGCCTCAAACGATGTTGTTTTTTCAAAGTTGAACTAAATGGTTGCCGTCGGCATACATTTAGTTCAAGTTTTGCTCTAAGATCTGTAGAGCCGCTCTCAAGCTACGTTTTGATATAAAAACTTTTCCGATCCGATACCGTTTGTGAAAGTTATGGCCAAAACAATGAATTGCAGTTTAGTATGGTCAAAATTACAGTTGGACCCTAAAGTTGGCCTAGAGACATCCTACGCGTAGTATGTCTATATGCTCAGAATTTAACAAAATTTGGTCCAGAGACTCTCCTTGAGTCCAACAACACAATGGTATGCTCAGAATTTCAATTGGACCTAAAAATGGCCTTGAGACATCCTATGCGTAGGATGTCTTTTTGCTTAGAATGACTTGAAATTTTCACCCCAGCTTCTCCTTGATGTGCTGATCACAGCGGTGTGCTCATAAGTTGGTTTGCAGTTCTAAATCAAGTTGGAGACATCCTACGCGTAGGATGTCTTTTTGCTCTATTTCAACTCAAACTTGCACTGTAGCTTTCCCTTGATGTGCTTAAATCACATCTATTTTTACTTTTTGATTCTGACACCTATAGGTTGGTCAAATGATCAAGAACCTGTTCCAAAATCCTGATGTCTGTTCTGATGAATTCCCAAGTCAACTCAACTCCAAATTGGACCAAAATTGACTAGGAGGCTTGCCTAAGGCTATATGACAGCATGGTATGGTCAAAGTAGAATTTTGGTCTCAAAATCATGCAGGAGACATCCTACGCGTAGGATGTCTTTTTGCTCAGAATGAACCCAAATTTGAACTACAGACTCTCCTTAAGGTGCTGATCACTGGGGTATGCTCAAAATTAAGTTTGGGGTGCAAAATCACACATATGACATCCTACGCGTAGGATGTCTTTTTGGCCTGTTTGACCCCAGACTTGTCCCACAGCTTCCCTTTGATGTCAGCAACCTAGTGGTATGCTCAAATTTGAATTTGGATGTCAAAAGACCCCAAAATTTTAGTTGTTCTTGCCTTTTTCAGTCAAAATGCTAAAGTCCGCTCAATCTTCCCTTTCACTGACCCAAATGAGATGAAATTTATCCCATGCACTCAAAACATCATGTATAACATGCACATGAAGTCACCCTATGGTTTGGTCTCAAAAATTATGCCTTGGGCACAATTTGGGTAGGATGTCTGGCCATTCTCATCTTTTGGTCTTGATCTGTCAAAATTTGGTCAAATTTCCACTTTCCAGGTGAAAATAGGGTAAAACCTACCTTCTAAACACACTGGTCAACTCAAAATTTTCAAAATTTCCACCAGATCACCCTGTAGACATCCTATGCGTAGGATGTCTATTGCTGATTTTTTCAGACTGAAGTGTCCTTGATGCTTCCTTATGCTCTCAGCAAGTGCAAGTATGCTTCACAATTGCAAAAACATGCAACAGTCACTCAATTTAAGCCTTTTATGAAACTTTATGTTTTTTGACTCCGCCTTTTTGCTTTTGGTCAACAAAAGTAGGGAAAAACACTCAAGTCAATATGTTACTAGGGTAAAACCTACCCTCTGAACCCACTGGTAACCTCAGTTTTCCCAAATTCCCTGCCAAAAATGCCCTGGAGACATCCTACGCGTAGGATGTCTACTGATGAATTTTTTTGCAGAATTTATCCATAGGTATCCCCAGGTCTTGAGCACTACTTTTCAAGCATTTCTACCACTTTTTATGCAAAATTGTGCTCAGAATCTTAAGTTTCTTGTTTTCGTGTTTTTGACACTCTGTCTTTGGTCTTTTGGGTGTCAAGAGTTGGTCAAAACTCTAGTTTCAATGTATACTTAGGGTAAACCCCCCCCCCCCTCTGAACACACTGGTGCAATCAGAATTTTCAAATTTGGTCTCCAGAACCCCCTTGAGACATCCTACGCGTACGATGTCTATGTTTACAGATTTGCAGGTTTTCTTCACAGAACCCTTGCAAATGCTCTTTTATATGCACAGCATCAGTCAGCCATACAAAAATATCCACAAAAGCTTGTTTAATGCATTTTTTCCCTCAAAAGCACACTTTTTCTGTGATTTCAAATGCAATCAAGCACTTTAGCAAATAATTCAATGCTGAATAGCTCTAGATCAGAATCGGATCACTTACCTAAAGCTACTCCTACAAATCATATGGGGTTTTGCATCTATGAGTAGAAAAACGCTTCACTCCCACACACGGACTAGTAAACGCTTTTATCACCTCACAAATCACTCAACCACCAACAACTACTCTAATCCACATATCCTAACTAAACCTATCTAGTCGCAGACCCTCGGCAAGACACACGCTTCCTGGCTATCCACTTGATCACGGAATATCCTCTTCCGGATCCACTTAAGAAAAACACTTTTTTTAGCCGAAACTAAATCAAGCAACCATCACACGAGAGCTAGTAGGAAACCTACTTAGGTCCTTGTGTCCCCGGCAGCGGCGCCAATGTTGGACGGAGGAGACTCACACACCCATGAAGTGCATGCAAACACTACCTAGATCAACATAATGTCAATCAAGGACACAGATGACACGATAGGCACACGGAGGAAATCTCTTAAGCTTGTCAGGCTGAGACCATCCTACACATACAACACTCAGGAAGGCCAACTAAACCACAATCAAGAACCTCACTGCTCTCAACTACACCACCTAGCCACATACACACATACAAAAGGTAACTCATATAATCATGCCAGATTCGTACGAAACTTAAGGAACACCATCCCCTCACTAGGATACACCTGTCCCTAAGCTTCTACACTCAATACCCTCACTCTAAACCCGTCTGTGGAAAACGCGTAGGATGACAGAGCTGAATTTCGAAAGTGCCCGAAACTGAAATTTATGAGTACCTATGCGTAGCTTATGTCGCCACGATTCTATAGACTACTAGAATGTAGAAAACAGACATCGTTTGATACACTTACGGCCACAAATAGCTCATAGATGCGTCGGCGTGTGCGCTTCGTCTCGTGTGGAATGCTTGGCGTTGTCGCATAGCTCTCCTCGAGCCTACCGCAATGGTGCAGCCGGATCTCCAATGTGTTGAGCGAGCCGGGCGTAGCGGGAGGATGAAGCTCACACTCACTCTCTTTCTCTCTCACACACAGTAGACGGCAGCGCTAAGTTTGATTATGAAAAAAGTCTCCTTACAAAATGACCTATGTACCTTATATACTAAGGCTACCTTAGGTTTAACCAAAAATGGGGTTGAAAGGGTCAAATGGCTTTGTATTTACAATCTGGAAGTGCCATTGCACCCTGGCTTCTGAAACTAGAATAACTACTCATTACAAATGACGTTTATAGCCATAATCCGCAGCATTTCATAACTCGCAAAAGATAAGACTTTGGTACGAAACTTGAGTTATGTTGTGTTGTTGACCCAGCGGTCAACAAACATGTTTGGCATATTCTCTAGTTTATTTCACAAAGAGTGTCTTTAACCAAGTCTATAACAAGCATAAGAGCACTCTAGATTCTAGTTGAAAACAATAATCATATCATACATTCACCTGGATTCCATCCATGAAAAATGAAAATGATACATGTACTTGAGATTTCCATCCATGTACAATTCCTGCCAATGTCAAGTAGAGTCATAGTCACAACAAACAAGTCTTCTTCTGCTTCAACTTGACAAATAGTCTCAATGCATACATGGCCATATTCTTCTGTTTTGATGTGTGAAGGTGTGCATTTATGCCAGGTGGAAAATTTGGATCAAATGTATAGCATATGTTGGGACAAGCACTCATACAGCGAGAACTATTTATATAACTCGACATGTTTCCTTCTTCTACATGACCAATAATGTATGATGAGTCTTCCTCTTCTTCTACGTTTAGATCCTCTAGAAGAGAATATTTCAAAGCTCTTGGAGATATTTTTCGTATATTTTTTGAGTCTTGAAATCTATACTTATTCCCTCCATAGTTTATAATAGTCACCACTTTGAAGGGTGGTATGCACAAATAGCCTGTAACTAGCTCCTTGAAGACATGAAAGTCACACTTCAAAAGCCACACCATCAATATGAGACATTGCATCTTTGAGAATAAAATTGATGTCCCAAAAGGATCTGATGCCAATCAGAGTGTGAAACACATCTAGTTTTCTATCACTCAACTTCTTTGTATTTGCAAAAAGAAAAAAAACATTATGCATAAAAATAACAAGATATTAAATAAAATCAATATTTAGAATGGGTATATCATATGGAAGACTTAGAGTGCCTCTTACATGGTGCCTCCAAGGTTTAAAAAATAAAATCATTGAGAAAAATGCCATTGTTTCTCTAATCTATTGCCCATTTGAAGCATAGAGAGAAACAATGTCCACCACTTGTCCAAGCTAGACATGGAGCATTGACACAAGGTCCCAAGAAACCTATAGTATTTGGTAACATGGGATGCATTGATGCAACAAAAGTAGTCCAGCCTCCTTGTCCATCTCTATTTCCTTGTAGCCTAGGGGGATTAGTTTCAAGGTCCATCACTAGTCAAAAACTAGACATAGGACACCTATGTCTAGTCAAAAACTAGACATAGGACACTGATACAAGGTTCCACAACATGTGCAACCTACCATCTCTATTAGTATGGGTGGTTTGATCTCAAGGTTCATGAGTATTGTAGCATAGAGATTCTGGTTTGAAGGTCTAGCACTTGTACAAACATGGCTTGTTGATATATGGAGGCAATCATGGGTCCACCACTCCTCCAAGCTAGGCATATAAAACAATTACAAGGTCCACCACATGTACAACCTATGATGGACTCTAACATGCGAGGTTTTATTTCAAGGTCCACCATCTCCTCTCCACCACTTGTCCGACCTCGGCTCCATTGAAACATGGAGAGAAGCAAGGTCTGTAGTCAGAGCTACTATTTTTTTCCATCACTTTCAAACCCACGATATGTTGTACATGGGGGTCTTTTTTCAAGGTCCACCACATGTCCAAGTTAGGATCCATTGAAACATGGAGAGAAGCAAGCTCTACCATTTTTCTAAGCTAGGCTCCATTGAAACATGAAAAACCCATGATATGTTGTACATGGGAGTTTTTTTTCAGGGTCCATTGGAACATGGATAGAAGCAAACCCGGGGGATTCACCATGAGAAACTTATCGCACCATGTAAGTGTAGAGGAGGGGGGGTTTTTACCAAGTTAAATAAGCCTATAAGTTAGGGACAGGATCCCAATAATTTATCTCCCAAACTTAATAATAAAGGGAGGGGGGTATCATATTTATGTGGGGGGGAAGGGGGGGGGGGGGGGGGGGGGGGTGGACTTGGGCTGATTACTTGTAACGATTGGTCATTGATGTGCACTAGAACTAGGATGAATTGAGGGGAAGTTTTGTTAATGGTCACACATCAAATTTTGCATCAAGATCATCGTAGATAAGGGCTAATTTGGAGTAGGTCAAGGGTTAATTTACACCAGCTTTGGATGGGTCAGAATTGGATGAGTAGCTAGAGTGCAAGATGATCGAGCACATAGATTGAAAACTAAGACACATTGAGGGTACATCTAGTTATCAACAGAACTGGTTTCTTAGTATGTTGTCAGTCACTATGCTACACACTCTTTGACTAGTTTTACTTAGTTAGATTATGTGAGACCTAAATTTTATATGCAAGATAGGGGTATGATATTTTTCTTCATTGATTGTCATATAAGTGTAAAAAGGGGGGTCATATTCCATAATATGAGTCGTATATAGGGGATGTGTCCAAGCTAGGATCCATTGAAACATGGAGAGAAGCAAGACCCACTGTTTGGCTAAGCTAGGCTCTATTGAAACATGGAAAAAAGCAAGATCCACGAGTTGTCTATTATTGCATAGAGATTTCGTTTGAAGGTCCACCACTTGTCCAACCTTGCCTTGATGTATGGAGATATTCAAGGGTACACCACTTCTCTAAGCTAGGCATATAAAAATATCACAAAATCCACCACATATACAATCTATGATGTGTTGTAGCATGGGAGTTTTTTTTCAAGGTCGTGACCACTTCCCCACCTCCACTTGTCCAACCTTGGTTCTGTTGGAGCATGGAGAGAAGCAAGGTCCACCACTTGTCCAATCTAGCATCCGTTGAAGCTTATAGAGAAGTAAGGTCTACCAGTTCTCCAAAATAGGCATTGGACCTCTACAAAGCCCATGAATTGTCAACATATTCTATGACGTAATATGTGGAGTTTGATTTGAAGGTCCACTCCTTGTCCAACATAGAATCCACTGAAGCATGGAGAGAAGTACGATATACCTCTAGGACAAAATGGGATCCATTGAAACATAGAGGGAAGAAAGGTTTACCACTTGTCCAAGCTATGCATGGGTAATTGATATAAGCCCCCCTACTTTTTCACGTATGCTATGTTATATCATGGATGATTTCATATCCCACCAATTGTCCAACCTATTTAATGTGTTGTATTCTGGGGATTTGGTTTCAAGGTACTTCCCTTGTCTAAGGTGGGCTCCATTGAAGCATGGAGAGAAACAAGGTCTACCCCTTTCCAAGATATGCTCCATTGAAACATATAAGCAAGGTCCACCACTTGTCCAACCTAATGTAACAAATGGGTGTTGGTTTCAAGGTGTACCACACTTGTCTGAATTAGGCTCAATTCAAGGTCCACGACTTGTCCAAGCTATATATACCTACTTTGAATGTTTACCACACCCCTTGAGATTAGACTCCATGTAAGGTCCAACTTTTGTCAAGCTATGCATTTAACAAATGGGTGTTGGTTTCAAGGTTTACCACACTTGTCTGAATTAGGCTCAATTCAAGGTCCACGACTTGTCCAAGCTATATATGCCTACTTTGAATGTCTACCACACCCCTTGAGATTAGACTCCATGTAAGGTCTAGCTTTTGTCAAGCTATGCATTTAGTGAGTACTAATAGTAAGTAAACTATATTTAGTGAGTATTAAAAGTAAGTACCAAGCTATATAGGCCTACTTTGAATGTCTACCACACCCCTTGAAATTAGACTCCATGTAAGGTCCACCTTTTGTCAAGCTATGCATTTTGTGAGTACTAAAAGTTATTAAACTATATTACTTAAAGCCCTTTGCAATCTCTTGGAGATTTTGGTTCTAGGGCCACCACCACATGTCTAATCTATGCTCTAATTCATTACTTATGTTAGTTTTCAATGTCCAAACATAAACTCCCTTCTAGCAAGGTTAGTTTAAAGTCAGGCTCCACCACTTGTCCATGCTAAGTTCTATTTATGAAGCATCACCACTTATCCATGTTAGGCTCTAATGTAGCAAATCAAGGGGGTATTGATACGAGGTCCAAAACTTATTCAAGTCAGGCTCTTAAGTAATTAAGTCTAGGTTAGCATTTAATGTTATAGTTTCAATCTAATGATCCACCATTTGAAAAATCAAGTAGTTTATTCAATACATTTAAACCTTGATGCTTGAGATGAAAAAGACAAACTCAAGTAGTACTATATAAAGCAAAATCTAACATTAACATTATCAAATAAGTAACAAGAAACATTAACATGCATAAAAAGTTCAAAACATATGTCTCTCCATTTCCAAAAAGTACTCCTTTTACAAAGGATGTTCTTGTTCTTATTCTTGTTCTTCTTGCGGAGGACACTCCTTTGTAATAGGTACACTATTATCTAATTGCAAAGTGCATTCTTGGGTTTGAAGCCCATCCCATTCTTCTATAACTACATGGGCCTTAACAAAGTCTAGAAGCCTGGTCGTCAAGTTTGTTGCCTCCTCCACACTCTCAACTAAGCATATGATATATAGTTTCTTTTTTCTGTCGTATTCCTTCTTGGTCATTTGGCTAAGGATTGCAAATCCAAAGGCAAAGACATAGATTCTACAAATGATACTGGTAAAAGCAAGTATCAATAGGAAAGCAATGATAGTGACTCAAGAAAGGATATCATGTTGGTGTAGTGGAGTGTACATTGGTATGGGCTCTTGCCTTCTAGTCACATGGAGATTGGTGCCACCATCAGCTTCACCCAGAGAGAGTCTTGTGACTAGTAGAGAGGGGCAAGAAGTGATCCGTATAATTAATTTGGACCCTTGTGTTGGAGTTCAAGTTATCAGTATTTGAACTTGTGGGTCGTAGTTCACGGCACATGCATCTTGCAGAGAACCAATCAGACGTATCTAAAACACTATGGATGAGTGCAACAATCCATTGTTGTTGGTTGGATTATGGAAAGATTGTTCCACGGTTCAGTATCTTGGAATTATGTTGGACGTGAAGTGTCCGTAGTTCATGAACGGGGATTCTTGGACGTAATGTGATCTACAATTCAAATTTTCTATAAAGGCGATCGGTGTTCAAGATGGCATTCTTCTAAGGTACAAAGTTGAGGGTAGAAAATTTGAGGTGTATCCAGCAAGGAGCTGTTGTTGGGGTGTCCATGGTAGCTTCTTCATCGACTTGGTTTCAATATTTTAGTCCACTATGAGTTGTAGAGAGGGTGTTAGAGTTTTTGCATCTCAAGTGAATTTCCCAATGTGATCCCATTATTTATTTTGGATTTTAGGTATTTATTTTACTTACTTGTTAACATCTGGGTAGGGAAGTTTTGCTAAGGTTGGTATATATCCAACCTCGTGCCTCCATTGTATTACACATTCCATTATTAATTGCCAAGGTTGACTGGTTTAGGAGACTCTGTCTCTTTCTCTCTCTCGTGCTCACTCTCCTTGGTCTTTAAGCTTCCACATCGTTGACTTTGACATTGCCATCTTGTACAACCTAGCAATTCCTCAAATGCAATGAGTAGCTCTCGTGCCATTTTTTCCATAAAGCTAAAAGTTAATTGCTACTGATAATTTCAATTTGTTAAAGAGGAAGTGCCTCTCAATTCAATATGGCAAGCTGAAGACATATATGGGTTGATGCTCCCATGGCATGGTGGGTACATCTCCTCTTTGCTTCTAGGATATATTGACATAGATAGATAGTTAGGTAGATACACGTAGATAGATAGATACATAGATAGAACAACAAGTACATAGATAGAGGTAGATAGAGATATAGATACATAGAAATAGAGTGTATCTCTCTCTCTCTCTCTCTCTCTCTCTCTCTCTCTCTCTCTCTCTCTCTCTCTCTCTCTCTCTCTCTCTCTCTCTCTCTCTCTTTGTAGATATAGGTCAAAGGTGACATCTAAGGGGGATATGCTATGATCGCTTTCGTGTGCGGGCAATGCAAAGCAAGGTGAGACTAGGGTCTATAAAAAATAGGTAGAGGTGGGCATTGAAGGGACATGAACCCAAAAGCAAGCCGCCTCTAACTCATCATGGAGGTTTCCAAGAAGTTGAGTGAAGGCGTAGCTGAAGAGGTCCTACCATCTGTTGGGTCGAGGTTGGAAAGGCACCTTGGAATAGCCTTAAAGGCCAAGGCCTCAACTACAAGGTATATATGGATCATTCAAGGCCGAGTAAACATGATATGGTTGGGAGGATGGGCAATGAGGTCCAACTAGTAGAGAAGTGAAAGCTTCATGAGAGGAGGTGGATGTGGTGATTTTAATGTGTTAATGTAGAGGATGCCCATATAGTGCAAGGAGGTTGGTTAGGTCTTTGTGAGAGCCCCTCCTAGATACAAAGATATCATCCACATATCATTTGTAATATAGCAAATGTGGAATATCCATAAGATTAGTGCTATCTTCTAGATGGCACAAACTAGACACCCTAGATTATCGCAAAATTAGAACCCATTGCGGTGCCTTTCACTTGGTGCCAGCTTCTACCATTAAAAGATATGTAGTGGTGATTGAGGACGAGTGATGCCAAGGCTAGAATGAGGTTGAGTTTGAGAGTGGAAAAAGTATTTTGAATGACACATTTTAGAGCAATGAGACCCTTGGCAAAAGGGACAGTAGGGTACAAGGAATCAACATCAAAAGTAAAGAGGACGATATGAGATGGAAGTGCTTGAGAGGAAATATCTACAATAAGGGCTTTTGAGTCTCTAAGGTGCTACTTCTTACAAAAAAGGATAGGATAGAGTTGCAAATGAAGCCACTTAGAGGCCTTCTCCAAAAACATAACCCTTATAAGACCAAAAAGGGCGACCCACAAGATAAGGCTTCGGTGGATCTTGAGAAGGAGAAAGAAATGACAAGATTTAGGGTTTCTTTGAAAGGTCCAAAAACAATTTTTTTCTCATTCATGGGAAGGGTAGGAAATTGAGAGAGGATAGAGGAGAGGAGGAATTGCACAAATGCAAGGAGTACCGATGAGATAGGGGCATAGGTAAGTGGGTCTGAGAGGTGGCGAGAAGCTTCTTGTAGGTACCAATCCTTAAGAGGATTACGGGCCCAAGGTTCTTGTCCGTGGGTTTAATGATTATGCTCTTATCATTCTTACATCATTTGAGAGATTTAGCCAAAGCGGGTGGGGTGCAAAAAGAGCTTGAACCATGAAAAAATGGGAGGGACTCTAAGAGAGAGAAGAGGCTTTGAAAGATTCATCAAGAGCAGAGGATGGTGAAAGAGGAGACCAAGAGGGGCTAGGAATTTAAAAGGGGGATAAAGAGGGTTGCAAGGAGAATTGCTTAAAAAAGATTTGGAGATGATAGCTTCTCTCTAGCTTAGAATAAGCCTCTAGAATAGAGGAAGGGGGAGGGAAGGAATGTTATTTAGTTCGAGACCTAAAATTTTCTTTTTTGAAAAAGAGAGACGGAGACTAGAGAGATTATGGAATGAGAGATTAGTGTCCTAATACTCTAGAGAAGAGATGGATTGTCTACCCATTACAAGGATCCTAAAAAGGTAAGAATTGGCGAACAGTAGCCAATATTTGGCTCTTCTTTTGGAACCATGAAAGAGGGGGGTGAGGAGGAAGAGAGGAGAGTAGTGAGGAGGGGTCCAAATTTTAGGGAACAGAGCTGTAGTAGTAAAGAGCAAGTGGACCAACGAGGAAGAGTGCTCAATCCCTACTCTCTCTCCTCCATTGCAAGTTTTTTGAGGTATGTCAATGTTTGGAAAGACTAAACCTGGGGTGGAGGTCTTATACAAGGGATAGTTAGGGTACGGGGAGGAATTAGGGAAGGGGGCACCGAGAGGATAATTAGGGGCTCTCATCAAAGGCGAGACTATTAGTGAAGGAGAAGAATTTTTCACATTGGTGCCAAAGGAAAATTTATAGGATTTGGAGGACATATGAGAGAGAGAGAGAGAGAGAGAGAGATTGAGAGAGAGAGAGAGAGAGAGAGAGAGAGAGAGAGAGAGAGAGAGAGAGAGAGAGAGAGAGAGATTAACTATAGTTATTGGAAGCTATATCAACGTCCATAGTGGTACATGCTCCCTTGTTCTTATTGGTGCACACCGCCCTCCTCTTGTTTTGGTGAGGCCTATCCCCTACATGGTATGTATTTTCTTCTAATGTGTGTGTGTGTGTGTGTGTGTGTGTGTGAGAGAGAGAGAGAGAGAGAGAGAGAGAGAGAGAGAGAGAGAGAGAGAGAGAGAGAGAGGTTAATCAACATCCATGGTGGTACAAGCCCCCCTATTCTCGTTGGCTGCAAACCCCCCTACACTTGTTGTGGTGATGCCTTTCCCCTGCATGGTATATGTTTGCTTCTAATGTTTTTTACATACACACACACACACACACACACAGATTGTGGTCATTGCTTCTTATATATGCATCCCCCCTGTTCTTGTTGGTGTAGACCCCCTTACTCTTGTTGGTGAGTCCTCTCCTCTACATGGAATGTGTTCGCCGTTAATGTCTCATAGAGAGAGAGAGAGAGAGAGAGAGGAGAGAGAGAGAGAGAGAGAGAGAGAGAGAGAGAGGGGGGGGGGGGGGGGGGGGGGGGGGGGGAGGGGAGATATGATATGATGTATGAACGTTTTCAAAAGGCCAAAATGACATATCAAACCAAAAGTTTACAATATTTGGTGAATGTGATACAATGTCTCTAAAAGCTTTAACAACTAAACATCTATTGAAAAGGTAATAGGGGGTCTTAATGGGTAGCATTTTGGAAGGAAGAAAAGGATATGGCTAAGAGCTCTCTAGCAATAGAGGTAGGCATCACATATATCAATATCCATATCTCATCAAGTGATGGTAGATATAATCAGCTCTCATGTTGCTGCAAAAACTTTAGAATGCGATCCTAAACTCTCTCTAAATAGGCATTGGATATAGCATCGTATAGCATAATATATTGTGTAGTGACATATGTAATGTAACTCTGTCTTTGGCTCCATCTGGCACAACATCTTGTCTCAAGTGATACTCTCGTGATATTCCTGTAAATCTATCTATCTTAATCTCTAGCTGATACTTTTGTAAATCTATCTATGAACTGATACTCCTATAAATCTATCTATCTCAGTCTTTGGCTAGTGGGAGGATGTGCATGTCTGACTAGTAGCACACCATATCCATGAGAGAGATGAGTATCCATTTAGCTTGGTCTATTCACAAATACATTCTTTATATGTGAAGTATGGAGCTTGATTTACCCCTTGTAATTTTCTCTGGTAAAAATGCACATTTGTAAGGCCCCCATTATGAGAAGAAGCCAACGTGCGTGAAGGAAAATCACTTGCCAGAAACCAAAATTTTCACATCCAAAATTCAGGGGCAACTTTAGGGGCCTCGGGGGCGGAAGCCCCTGTTACTTTTTTTTCCCCTCGCCGGAATATTATGGCCGGACAGCAGCCAAAAAGTGGTCGGAAAATGACCGGAAGGTTCGACGGTGGCTGGTAATCAATGGCCGGTGGCCGGTGGCCGAATTCAAAAGCGGATTTGTCTACACAAGGGCGGCCACACATGGGCAGATTGGAGGGTCTGATTTGGACTTATTCACACAAGGGCGGCTACACATGGCTGCCTCTCATAAGAGAGGGCAGCTCTTTTGGCCTATAAAAGGAGGCCATTTCTACACACATTTCATAGTGTGAAGTTGATGCAACAAGGTGGGTGTGAGGTGGTGACAGTGAAGCAAGGCGAGAGCTCTATTGAGGGTATAATCCCTTTATAAATTACTTCTTGTTTTGAAGTACTAAAGCCATTGAGTGGCTGCTTTCCCGTGGACGTAGCCACAGGGTGAACCACATATATCATGTGTACTCTCTCTCTCTCTCTCTCTCTCTCTCTCTCTCTCTCTACTCTATAATCTCGTGTAACTAAACCTGTCTCTCTCCATTAAGTAATCTACTCAATTATCTATTTAGCTACGTCTTATTTCCTAGCACTGGTATCAGAGCAAGGTTTGCTCGTAGCTAAACTATCTCAAGGAAAGGATTCCTTGAGTTGAGTGGGAGTTATGGCAGAGGAAGGGAAGCTCAAGATTGAGAAGTTTAACGGCAAAAACTACCAACATTGGAAGATGCAGATTGAAGACTATCTCTACCAGAAGGACCTCTATTTTCCACTAGGCGGTCTTGCAAAGAAGCCCGCAACGATGGCAGATGAAGCATGGATTGTCCTTGATCGAAAGGCACTGGGAACAATTCGGTTAAGCTTGGCGTCAACTGTGGCCTTCAATGTTTCGGAGATGAAGACCACGGAGGACTTGATGAAGTCACTTCGACTTCTACGAGAAACCATCGGCATCCAATAAGGTATTTCTTATGAAGCGCTTGTTCAATCTAAAGATGGCAAAGAATGGCTCAGTTGTAGAACACTTAAACGACTTTAACACAAACATAAGTCAAATTCGATCGGTGAAAATAAATTTCGATGCGTGCTCTCCTTATACTATCATCTCTACCGGATAGTTAGGGCAGTCTTGTAATGGCTGTAAGTAATTCCATTTCTGGCACAAATACTCTTAAGTTTTATGATGTTGTGGGTGTTCTCCTAAGCGATGAAATACGAAGGAGAAGCACAGGAGAATCATCAAGTGTTGCACTGTCAGTGGAAAGAAGAGGAAGGCCTATGGAGAGGTTCAAAAACCAAAAGGGTCGTGATCGCTCAAGGCGGAGCAAGTCACGCACAAAGTCAGTTCTTGAATGTTGGAACTGCGGCAAGAAGGGCCACGTCAAGAAGGATTGCTGGTCCAAGAAGAAGAAGGAGACAGAGTCTCAAGACAACAAGCCAACATCGGAGGTCAATGTGGTAGGTAAAGTAGAGCAAGATGCTCTAATTCTCTCATTAGACAATGTGTCTAATTCCTGGATAGTAGATTCCAGGGCTTTATTCCATGCGACACCACACAAGCAACATTTCCAAGACTACACCAAAGGTAATTTTGGGTGTGTATACTTGGGAGATGATGAAGCTTGTGAGATTGTCGGCAAAGGTACAGTTTCTGTTAAAACTGCTAACGGAAATGAATGGAAGCTTAAAGATGTTAGGCATGTTCCTTCTCTTCGCAAAAATTTGATCTCTACAGGACAATTGGACGATGAAGGTCACAACATTGCATTCGGAAACAAACGGTGGAAGATCTCAAAGGGATCTTTGGTGGTTGCCAAGGGAGAAAAAGTTGGCACACTTTACTTGTGTACTGTTAGCACGCAACCTTCAGCTTGTGCAGCAACTACAGAAGTTGATAGTGCGGTGTGGCACTACCGACTTGGGCATATGAGTGCCAAAGGAATGCAAATCCTTCAAACAAAGAAGCTTCTACCAGGTTTAAAAGAAGTGGACTTAGAGTTCTGTGAAGATTGTGTTTATGGTAAACAAAAGAGGGTAAAATTTCAAAAATCGCGAAATGAAAGAAAAAATAAAAAACTTGAGTTGGTTCATTCTGATGTTTGGGGTCCTGCAAGTACACCATCACTTGGCGGCTCATTGTACTATGTAACATTCATAGATGATGCGACTAGAAAAACATGGGTTTATGTCATGAAGAATAAATCTGATTTATTTTCCATATTTCAACGGTGGAAAGCCTTTGTGGAGAATGAAACAGGTACCAAGGTTAAATGCCTCAGATCCGACAATGGAGGTGAATATTGCAGCCAAGCTTTTTGAAAGATTTTGTGCTAGCAATGGCTTTCGGAGACAAAGGACAACCCCAAGGACACCTCAACAAAATGGGATTTCAGAAAGGATGAACAGGACAATCATGGAGCGAGCACGAAGCATGCGGCTACATGCAGGCCTACCGCTTGAGCTTTGGGCGGAAGCTGTAAGTACGTCTATGTACTTAATCAACCGGTCACCCTCAACGGCATTGGATGGGGGAGTTCCAGAAGAGGCATGGACAGGTAAATCGGTGAATTATGCATTTCTCAAAGTGTTTGGGTGTGAGCCTAAGATCAAAGCTAGATGCAAAGTGCAAAAAGTGTTTCTTCATTGGCTATGGAGAAGGTGACTTTGGGTATCGCCTATGGAATCCTGAAGATGGTAAAATTTTAAGGAGTAGGGATGTAATTTTTAACGAACAAAATATGTACAAAGATTACTTGGAAAGAAAACAAACAAAAGAAACAGGTGATGAGTACATGGAGCTTGAGGACAGTGAAGACTCAAGGACTGCAAACGGTGACAATGTGCAACAACGTCAACCAAATGAGGAGCCTCAACCTATTCCCCGAAGATCTACAAGAGCAAGTAGACCTCCAGAAAGGTTTGTTCCCTCCTTCAACCATCTCTTGATCTCAGATTCTGGAGAGCCGGAATCATACGAAGAAGCTATGCAACATGAATCCAAAGAAGAATGGACGAAGAGCATACGCACTCTTTTGGAAGAGGGACAACTAAAGCCAGGAAAGGTGCATACAAGTGAAAATCCTGCAGACATGTTTACAAAGGTGGTCAACAAGGAGAAGTTGAGCTTTTGCTCATCTTCAATCGGCATTCAAGGATAAGAATCCAGATGTAAAGCAGTCACAGGTTTGGTTTGGAGATCAGTCTCCAAGTGGGAGATTGCTAAGTATGGAGTCTGATTTACCCCTTGTAATTTTCTGTGGTAAAAATGCACATTTGTAAGGCCCCCATTATGAGGAGAAGTCAACGTGTGTGAAGGAAATCACTTGCCAGAAACCAAAATTTTCACATCCAAAATTCAGGGGCAACTTTAGGGGCCTCGGGGGCGGAAGCCCTCGATACTTTTTTTTCCCCTCGCCGGAATATTCCCTTTCGCCGGAATATTATGGTTGAATGACGGCCGGAAAGTGGTCGGAAAATGACCGGTCGGTTGGACGGTGGTCGGAAGTCAATGGCCGGTGGCCGGTGGCCGAATTCAAAAGCGGATTTGTCTACACAAGGGCGGCCACACATGGGAGGATTGGAGGGTTCGATTTGGACTTATTCACACAAGGGCGGCTACACATGGCTGCCTCTCATTAGAGAGGGCAGCCCTTTTGGCCTATAAAAGGAGGCCATTTCTACACATATTTCATAGTGTGAAGTTGATGCAACAAGGTGGGTGTGAGGTGGTGAGAGTGAAGCAAGGCGGGAGCTCTATTAAGGGTATAATCCCTTTGTAAATTACTTCTTGTTTTGAAGTACTAAAGCCATTGAATGGCTGCTTTCCCGTGGACATAGCCCACATTGGGTGAACCACGTATATCATGTGTACTCTCTCTCTCTCTCTCTCTCTCTCTCTCTACTCTATAATCTCGTGTAACTAAACCTGTCTCTCTCCATTAAGTAATCTACTCAATTATCTATTTAGCTACGTCTTATTTCCTAGCACTATAAGCTAGAGAAGATGCTCTCTATAGAAAGACATCTTGATGGTAACCAACTCATGTGTTGGTTGTATCTATGTCTACTTGAATAAACATGCTAAATGCATTGCACAATGTTGGGAGAAAATTTTCCTTCATTATTTCTCATTCTGTCTTTGAAAGGGTGGGTTCGAACGGAGAGAGAGAGAGAGAGAGAGAGAGAGAGAGAGAGAGAGAGAGAGAGAGAGAGAGAGAGAGACCCCTCCAAGAAACCCCATTCTACTCTATCATATGCCTTCTCAAAATCAAAAAGCATGAAAGCTATAGGATGATCTGTCTAACAAGGCCACTCAATTTCTTCAAAGAAAGTGGAGACGTTATCCAAAATATAGCAGTCATGCACAAACCTATCTGCAAAGCATAGATGAGATTGGGCATCAAGGGTTTCAAGCGCCTATTGATCGTGTGAGAAAAGTTCTTATACATGAAAGACATAAGAGTGATCAACCTCCACTATCAAAGGCACGATTTATTTCTTCCTTTTGGTATAAGAGAAATAAGTCCCGAACACAATATAGAGGCAGGCATCTCTCTTGTGTCAAATAAATACTGCAAATCGGAAAGCATAAGGAAGTTCAGAGCATCTCAAAACCTCAAAAAGATCTTTCTAGTCCTCTTTGAAACAAGAGCCACTATCCGGGCCAACCATTTTGTCATGCATCTTTTACATAGAGAAGGGGGCTAGTAACGTATGGCACATAACCTCTATAACCACGGGCTATACATAAGGCCAAACCTCTTCGCTAGCACAAAAAAGATCATATGGTCAGCAATAAACAAATGCTCAAAATAATTTGAAGTTGTCAAGGACCTCGTCAGGATCCGTATGTATCCTATCTATGGAATCACGTAAGGCTCTAATAGAAGTCCCCTTGGGATGCTCCTGGAAGTGGGAAAAGAAATCCTTATTCATCATATCCACTTTGGATATCCATTTCAAGACCGAAGCATGATAGGAAAATTCGGATTTCTCAATCTAAATGTGGCTAAGTCTCTCTGAGGTGTTGACCTCATTCTCATCCAAGAACTCATCTCCTCAAAACTCCTCAAGCTACCGGCAAATGCAACTCAAGCAGTCATGTACGTCACACTCTCTGTGGAACAACAATCATCATTGCTCTGCAGTGGTTTTTCCATAAGCCTCAGAAGATGCAGTGATGAATGTAAGCAAATGGGACACTGGATGTGCAAAATCAGTGCGTGTCCAAACATCCAAATTTGTTGAGACAATGAAGCATCCTCCAACACAAAGTCGGGTATGTGTAATCCTTTTCTAGGCATAGAGGAAGTCCCATTTGTCGCCATTTATGTGTTGCTTGAAATAGGATCTACATATCAAGTGAAAAGATGTGAAAGAGGATCTACATATCGGATTCAAAAACGTGGGTAGTCATGTGAAAGTGGAACTCAGCAAGCATTTGGTAAGGCTTTGGTCAAAGAAAAAAATCACACAAACACCCTCAAATTTTGGAGCTTATGTGAAGGAGTGTGCAGAAACAACTGATTATTGCATTCCATAGATTTTTTCTCCACAGCTGGCTGAGGCTTCTATGATGTGGAAGTGTTTGGACAAACCAAATGCTAGAATTTTAGAAGAGGATTTTGGAACAATGCTTAATGATGTTAAGTAGGATATGTGTCACAATGTAATGAGTTTTATATGGGTAAATCTCCCCTCTCATTCTATGTTTCCATTCATTTTCTAAACCTGGCAAGAAGGGAAAACCAAACAGAAAGTATAATGGCAAGCCCAATTTTGGGCATGCTATTAGCAGGGACATTTCAGTTATGGAGAATGCACATCCATCAATAAGGAGAATATTAGTAGGTATCATAAATCTACAAGTCATTCAATGTTTTTTGTTGAAAAGTCTTCAAACGATGATCATAATCGTCAATTGTAAAGCAAGAACTACTTAGTGAGTGAAGCTTCCCATTAGGCTCATAACAAAAGGAGAGCAATAGAAAATAGCACACAAGGTGAAGTAAATGGGGAAGGCAGAGGGGGGGAGGGGTGTAAGGGGACAAAAGAGATACACCAAACGTGTTTTGATATTCATTAGCTCATTAGTGGTGGTATCTCTTTTCAAAGGAGAGGGAAGCTACATACGAAAAAAGGGAACAATGGGGCTTTCTTTGGGGCATTATAAAAAGGAGAGGGAAGCTATATAGGGAAAAGGGGAACAATGGGGTTCTCTTTGGGGCATTATAAAAAACATTAAAGGGGGACAATCACAAAGACCTTATCATTGTAAGGGAATAAGAGACATGCTCTTTATCAGCTGTTAGATTTCATCTAAGATGTAAGGAAATATGGGAGTACAAAAATATTTCCTTCATTACCTCCGGGCGGCTTAAGGATATATCATTAGAGAAAACTCCCTACCTAGTTTTCTAGCCATTCGTGCCAACTTTTTCTCTAGATTGAGAGCCAAAGGATAACCCATACCCCTCCTTTTGGCTTGCTTGAAGTTTGTATCCTATAGCTCCATGCAATCTCTCCTTCTCAAGAAAACATTTTTGAAGCCCTCCCCTTCCATTGTAAAAATACACTTCTCACGTTTTGGCTAGACAAATCCATCAACAATCTTCTCTTTGAGCTCCTCTCTTCCAATTTTGAGTTTGCCCATCTTCCTAACCCATCATTTGTTGGTTTAATGCTCCTAACTTAGGTAAAATTATTGCATCTAATCTCAATCCCTAGTCTACACCCCTCCTTTACTTTTATGGGTTACCTTATTTTGTAATGCACTCCTCCCTTTTTGGCTCACCTCCCTAAAAAGAGCCCCCTTTTTGTGCTCCTCCCCCCCCCCCCCCCCCCCCCCTTCCCACTTTTTTGTTTTACCCTTTTTAAAGTTATATAATTTGCTTGGACTTTTAGTTTGTACTTGACAAGGGAATTTATAACCATATCTTTGGCAGGTTTAGCCCCTCCTTCAATTTTTTCTGTACTCTCATATTCCCTTACATCTTACGTGAAACCTAACAACTAATAAAGAACGCCTCTCTTATTCCCGTATAGGTGTAAGGTCTTTGAGATTGTCCCTCTTTAATGCTTGATAATACCCAAAATAAAAGCCCATTGTTCCCCTTTTTCCTCCCTATATAGCTTTCCTCTCCCCTCCTGAACTGACAAGTGTCCAATTTTCCCAAAAAAAATCCATAAAAGGCGATGGGAGGATTGTATTAGAAAAGAAACAACATTACATGTATCTGGGGAGATGGGGACAGGCTAAAACCTGTTTTTTCATGGGGGATTACAATGGCCACTAGATACCAAAAAAATTACAGTATTCTTCCATTAACCCTTTGCAATCACACCCGGGTACTACCTAGCAGAGAACTCAAGACATCCTGGAGGTGTGCAATTAGAGGAAGGCCATTGAAGTGCTACCTTCTAAGTTTTTCCTCTTCAGACCTGGAATCGTCAATCATCGGAGATGAGTGTACGAGCCATCCAGCAGAAATTCTTGTTGTTTGTTGATGTTTGCACTGTTATAGAACCCCATGCAATCGATAAGGACTTTACGATTGTCCTCGTGGATCCTGCATTGATCAAGATTGAGCTGGTTTACCTGCAAGGAAAATTGGGAAACTGATATTCTCAGACTTTTAGTCTAGGAAGCATTGTTAAAGATACTTTCATTCCTTTCACACCATATGATCTAGAAGAATTCTCCTCGGATCCTGTTCCAAACAGCTAAGAAAATTGAAATTGAATCACCAAGTAGAAATTGTTTCCAGTTGGGGGTGAAGCCCAGGGCACTAATTAAAGGGGAAAGTATATCATAATTAGAGGGGCAGTTCATGAAAAGATGCGGGATTTCCTCTTCTGTTTGGTGGCACCTACTACAAGCTCCAGTACACAGTCCAGCAAACTTGATTCTATACCTTGTCCAGACAGCCTTGTGTAGGATTAGTCAGAGAAGAATAGAGTGTTTAGCAGGAGTTCGCTTATTCCAAATGGATTGGAACTTGAAGAGCCATTGTTTCCTTGACAAAGTAACTTTCAAATTTTTTTTGAGAGTGACGTGCATGGGTACCTAGAGCTTAAGTGGCAGATTAGGGGGATTATGCAGTGCCATGCCATTTGCCCAGTAGATAGCCTTAGGAGAGGGATCTTCAAAGGTAGACTGTGAGGTCCCCACCCCGTCGTATCAACCAGCGGATTTGATGGTGAACCTGGTGGCCACTAGATCTATTGCGGAAGCAAACAAAATGGTTCAGGGTTCGACTAGCGGACGATCTCTCATCACAAGGTGAGTCATTAAGGGCTGATAATCTTCTCGATTTTTTGATCTAATCGAGCTTCTTGAGATGAGAATTCGGCAGCACCTTCCTCCTTGCTTCTCCTTCAAAAGGTGTGTGAACCGGCAGCACCTTCCCAGTGTGTGTAGGTGTGTGTGTATGCACCGTGTGTGTGTGTGTGTGTGTGTGTGTCTGTATGAGCAAAAGTGTGTGTGTGTGTGTGTGTGTGTGTGTGTGTGTGTGTGTGTGTGTGTGTGTATGCAGGTCTTTAAATAGGCTCCTACAGGCTGAAAATCGACCTGGGTTGCTAAATGCATCTGGGAGCTTCTTCAGTTAAGCATGGCAAGTCTAGTTCCCTACTCACCAAGTGTCAGGTTGGCTAGTTTAACTGACTCTGACACTTAGTTACTGGCTTGGCAGCTTTCCCAGGACTCCCACAAGGCAAGCGGGCGCCCCCTAGCTGCTAAAGCTGTTCTGGAGTGGCCTGGGACCTGTTCCCACACAGTCCCGGGTTCCGGTGCCTCCTCGCTCAATTTTTGGAAAAATTGATTTTTGGCTAAAACTGGTCATACGAGTCGGATTTTGATGCTGTAAATTGCTATACGGAGCTCTAACTAAGACGTACTGGACCGAGTACCTACCATATTTAGCAGCCCCTGGGGTCCGAAAATGCATTTTTTTGAAATTCGGGGTAGGGGTGCAGTTTTTCGAGACGATCAAAACTGGACGGGTCGTGTGACCAAAAACTTACTATTTTTGGAATTTTTTTACAAAAATTATTTTAATTCACATTTCGAAGCTTTAAAAAATTCTAAATATCATGGCACTGACAGAATTTGGAAAACTGCTAAAAATAGTAACTTTTTCCATTATGATTATTTCAAGGTACAATGGTGCTCTTTTGATCGGGGTCAGAGACCTTACAACCTCTCCAACGTGCAAAATTTGAGATGTCCTCATCTCAAGAATGTGTTTGGGTAATCTTTTATGAGCGTTGGTTCGTCCTTCCAAGTTGCATCTTCTTCAGGGTAATTCTTTTAACTTTATTAGATGCTCTGTGATAGTTCTGTTGCGTAACTTCCTTTCCCTTGTTTCCAGTACGTAGTCAGGTTGGAGCTCGAGTACTCCTTGTGCTGGCATGACTATCTGATCTGAGTCCAAGAATTGATCAGGGTTAGGAATATAGGGTTTGAGTAAGCTGACGTGGAATACATCATGAACCTTCAAGTTTGCAGGCTTTAGCTTGTAAGCTTCACTCACAACCTGAATGATCTCGAATGGTCCACAATACCTTGGGCTTAGATTCTTATATCTGCCTAGAGATAAGTTGCTTTTCTTTGGTCGGATGCGCAGAAAAACCTTATCCCCTTCTTTGAAGGTTCTTTTTGAACGGTTCTTATGTGCATAGTGCTTCTGTCTATCCTGAGCGGCCTGAATGTCCTGGCGAATAGCTCTAGTCTGTGCTTCCATATCTTCTAACATCTTTCTAGAGGCTTCTACCCTGATGGCTGGATCTGAGAAGTTCAGTGGTGCTAAACAGTCCTGTCCATAAAGAGCTTTGAAAGGTGACATTCCAATGCTTCTGTGTTCGGAAGAGTTGTAAGCATACTCCACCAAAGGTAGATGTTGTAACCACTTCTTTGGTTCTTGCGAACAATAGGCTCTGATAATGTCCTCGATGACTTGATTAACTCTTTCAGTTTGCCCATCTGTCTGCGGATGATACATACGCTGTACTGGAAGGCTAATTGTGACCCAATAGATTGGAAAAGAGAAATCCAAAATTTTGATGTAAACTTGGCATCTCTATCACTAACGATACGCTTGGGCAGACCATGTAACCTAAAAATCTCCTTGATGAATACCCGACTAACATCTGAAGCAGTAAAGGTTGTCTTTACGGGTATTAGATGAGCCACTTTTGTGAGCATATCAACAACCCGAAAAAAGAATCATAACCTCCTGTAGAAGGTAATTTTGTAACAAAATCCATACTGATGCATTCTCATTTCATCTGGGGTATGTCAAGAGGTTGAAGTTGCTCTAGTAACTTGATTCTTTCGGCCTTTATCCGCTGACAAGAAAGACATTGCCTCACATAGCGAAGTATGTCTCCTTTCATCCCAGACCAAAAATAACTTCTCCTGACAGCATGAAGAGTCTTAGCATAGCCTAGATGTCCGGATGTAGGGCTATCGTGCGCTTCATACAAAATGGTCTTCTTTAAGGCTGGATCTCTGGGTACACAGAGTAAAGACAGTGTATGTGTGTAGTAAAGACATCCTCCCATAAGAGAGTAATCTTTAGCTTCAAGCATCTTATTATGCTGGACTAGAGATACTATACGCTGGTATGCTGGATCTACTAAAGATGCTTCTTTGATTCTATCCCAGATAGGGTTATTTGGAATAGAGATAGCTCAAAGAAAGGATTTTTGGCTAAGACCATCTGCAACTGCATTTTCCTTCCCTGGTCTATACTTTATGTCAAAGTCATATTCCTGTAATAGCTCTATCCATCGTCATTGTCGCATATTGAGAATAGGTTGAGTAAAAATCCATTTTAAGCTCTTGTGGTCTGTAAGCAGCTGAAACTTGCGTCCGAGAAGATAATGTCTCCATAACTTCACCGCGTGAATAACCACTAAAAGTTTCAAATCATGAGTAGGATAATTCTTCTCATGATCTCTCAGCTTTCACGAAGTATACGCCACTGGTCTTCCTTCTTGAGTAAGAACCCCGCCTAGAGAAAATTTGCTAGCATCGGTTGCTACTTCAAATTCCTTACTAAAATCCGGAAGTTTTAAAATAGGAGCTGAGACCAAGAACTCTTTTAGTTCAGCAAAGCTAGACTCGTGCTCGGTCTTCCATTCGATCCTCATCCCTTTCTTTAGGAGTTCCGTCAAAGGTGCAGCAATACGTGCATAGTCCTTGACAAAAATCCTGTACCATCCCGTTATTCCAAGAAATCCTCTTACTTCGCTGACGGTGGATGGTTGAGGCCAATCAACGATGTCCTTGACCTTGTCTGGGTCTACTAAAATTCCTTCAGCCGATATGACAAATCCAAGGTAATTGACCTTCGGTGAGCAAAAGGTACACTTGCTCTCTTTAGCGTAAAGCTGATGTTCTCGAAGGAGATCAAGTACCTTGCGAACATGATCTTTGTGATCTGCTTCGTTCTTAGAATAGATAAGAATGTCATCAAAGAAAACCAAGACAAAGTCATCGAGATAAGGTCTGAAAATATCCTGCATAAGTCGATTGAAGCTTGCAGGGGCATTTGTTAGACCAAAAGACATTACTGTGAATTCGTAGTGTCCATACCTAGTATTGAAAGCTGTCTTTGGAATATCTGATTCCTTGATCCTGATTTGGTAATATCCTGACCTTAGATCAATCTTTGTAAACATTTTGGCGCCGTGGAGCCTGTCCAAGAGTTCGTCAATCCTTAGAATTGGATACTTGTTCTTGACAGTTACCTGATTCAGTCCACGATAGTCTATGCATAGCCTTAAGGTTCCATCCTTCTTCTTCTTCTGAAAAAGAACTGGAGCACCCCCAAGGAGAAGTACTGGGTCGAATGAATCCTTGCTCAATGAGTTGCCTAAGTTGTTCCTTGAGTTCGATGGCCTCTAGAAGTGACATCTTATAAGGTCTTTTTGAGATGGGTTCACATCCAGGGATAGTCTCAATCTCATGATCTACCTCTCTATGTGGCGGAAGATTCGTAAGGTCTTTAGGGAATACATCATCATACTCTCTCAACCAGTTTGGTCGAAGTGAGGTATCTGATTGGTCCACCTTGTTGATTTTAACCGCATAAATTTGTTGACCCTTCCTTAGTCCCTTCAAAAGTCTGTTGGCCTTAACTAGAGTAGCCTTAGGTCTCCCATTTTCCCCCTGGATTAAGGCTTCATTACCCAAGTTATCTGTAAAGGTAAAATTCCCTTGTGCACAATGTATGTGGGCCCTATTTTTCTTTAGCCAGTCCATCCCTAGTATCCCATCAAAGAATCCTAAGGGTAGGGTTCAAAATTGGGCAGAAGTTGGGTGTCCCCCTAAATCAAAAACGATTTTTCCTACAGAATGTTGAGATACTACTTCCTTGCCGTTTGCTAACTCTACAACTAGCTTGCTTGTTGGGTACTTATCTAGCTTTAGCTTCCTCATGCATCTGGGTGAAAGAAATGAAAGAGTACTACCACAATCTATAAGGAAGTTAACTTGTTCACCTCTGAGAGATCCTGGCGTATGAATGACTGCGTATTGCTCGCAACCATTGGGATTGTCAATTGCAGCATGTAGGGTTGCTCTCTCCACTGCTTCGTCACCCACAGTTGGTTGTACCACTGTGGCATTCACTCTGGCGGTAGCTCCACGCCCTCGCATTCTGTTCATCCTTCCTCGTCCTCCTCTTCCATTAGCTTGGCCACGCCCACGGGTATTCAAGGGTATGGCATTGGCATTGGTTGCCTGAATGTTCCTGGGGCAATTGGATCTTTAATGCCCATGCTCGCCGCAGCCATAGCATCGGACATCAGGGAACTCCATGGTTGTGGTGGTAGCCACAATAGGGCACTGGTTATACGCTTGGTTGACCGGTATGTTATCCCAAGCAGTGGTCCTTTCCCTCTTTGCCTAATGATTCCTCCTGTTCTGATTAGCCCTTTGTACTTCGAGAGCTAGAGGTTTGGCCCTTAACAAGGCATCCTGTAGCGTCGTCGGTCTGAGAGCTTCCAACCGAGTATTCAGGGGATCGATTAGTCCTTGGCACAACCTTGCCACCTGTTGTTCCAGGGTCATCTTAGGAGCATATCTCCGAAGAGTGACAAACTTTGCATAGTATTCTTCGACAGATGAATTCAGCTGCCGAAGTGAAAAGAATTCATTCATCCTCAAGGTTCTATAGGCAGGTGGTAAATAACGTCCCATTATTGCAGCTTTGATGTCTTCCCAGGACTGGGAAGATCCCTTAATATCCATATCCCTGCATGGGTTATACGAAAATCTTGATACCATTACTTGGATTTCAAAATAGACACGAGACTTTAATAAAATTTCAAAATTCCACTTTATCAAGAGACAAGATTCAGAGACAAAAAGCACTTTATTTATAAAAATTTATTACAATCGAAACCCCTCAAGGTTTAGGATAACTGATGATCAGCTTATTACATGGCTTTATGGATTGCGTGTGACATACGCCTAGGAGATGGTATTCACATGATGCACTACTTCATTCGTGAAATAGTTCCTGTATTCATTCTTGAGTGGATAATAAACTAAGATATCAAGCCGGAATTTCTCTTTTGGTACTCCAAAGGTTTTGACTCTATTTGCTGGGATCACATTGGTGACCTTCTCCAAAAGCCATTCGTTGAGGTTTTGATTGGTGTCGTCTGAGACAGTCTGGTCCAATCGTGTAGGCACCAAGTAGAATATCTCTACTACCCTCAACTCTTCTCCCCAACGTATCTTCTTCAAATCGGTAGCCAGGCATCCTAGCTTCCGAGCGTTGATGTAGTAAACCCCTCCTGGAAATGTCCAATTAAGTTCCCATCCTTTATCAATGTGAGTGGAGTGTGGCGTATGAGCCTTCATCAGTATCTCCATGACATCTCGCCTGAACTGGTAAACTGGGGATCTTCGACCTTGCTCATAAATAAGCTCAAAGACTTGGAACTTCCGATGTTCGAGCACGGGGTCTTCCTGCAACACCAATGCAAGGAATTCGGATCAACTACCTATATACTTTCAGTTCCTTTTAAATGTTCAAACAATACGACTTTATTTCCCAACCTAACCTAGGCTCTGATACCAGGTGTGAGGTGAGGTCCCCACCCCGCCATATCAACCAGTGGATTTGATGGTGAACCTGGTGGCCACTAGATCTATTGCGGAAGCAAACAAAATGGTTCAGGGTTCGACTAGCGGACGATCTCTCATCACAAGGTGAGTCGAATTCGAGCCTACTAGCAAGGAGATATAGCTCCACCTCGTAGGGAAAGCGTACTTAAACTATCTAGCGATCCTAAGACCCACCTTCCAAGAGGAGAGAAACCCCGAGTGCCTTTTTCCCCATGTTTCAGAGCCACGTACTCTCGAGATTTCACCGCTCTAGGTGCAATTAGTATTACTAATATCGAAGTAAGCACTATGGGGACAGAGAGTTCCCAACCAATCGAGACCACCCATCTCGTAGGCATTGGCAACCTGAGCCAAGCCCCCACTTTCCACCCCCACACTCACACTTCCTTGTGTGAACTAATTACTACCACAAAGGTTGTTCAACATAAACATTCCTTGTTTTAATTCCGAAGCACATTGTTCGTTAAGATAGTCCTTCAACCAGTATTGCAAACAACACCAGGACAATATTCTAGTAAAAATTCTACTCAAACTTATTCATTAAAATTCCAATGCTCTAGAGGTACAACATCCCCCCTCCAGCGAGAGTTCACTCCTCCCGTTGTCGCCTAGCTGCCCATACAACTAGGTATGTCCAACGCATAGAAAGCACGTCATGGACACTCCCACCGCATAGAAAGCAAGACGTGGGTTCCCACCGCATAGAAAGCAAGTCGTGGGTATCCACCGCATAAAAAGCAAGTCGTGGATTCAAGAGTCCTTTAACGAGGAACTCTGCCCCCTATGATCAGTAGGGGGGTCAGGACTGATTCAACATTGGAAATAAAATGAACATGTCGAGCTAAATTTTCCCTAGCAGACATTCTTTCCTATTGCAACCAGCATACCCATCAATCATTTCCTTCCTACTTTAGAACTTAATGTACGATGAATTCAATGCCGAGGTTTCCGTCGGATTTCTCCAACATGTTTGGGGATATGTTCATTCCTAACTAAACGCGTTCAATGTTAAATTAAAAAACTTGAATGAAGTTATGACCTACCTCTTCCATTTCTTCGTCGATGGCCCGTGAGATGGCCGGTAATTGTTCATCCATGGGAGCTTTTCCCTTCCCGTTCACCTTGCTCGTTCCTGCCTCGTGGTCGTGGGCTCCACCAAAGCGAGTCCTCTTAACTGGCGCCATTTTAAACTCACTACTTCAAATAATTAACTTGGAGAAAAGAACTAATGTCCGCAAGCATCATAACAAGCCAAATGATAGATTAGCAACATCAAACAATGCCTGCTACATGAGAGGTTTAGATTTTTCCATATAGCAATCATTATGGATGATGAATATTCCTATGGAAACCTGCTCTAAAGATAATTACTCGACTTACGTGATTAAGAATAGTAGGATTTCACTGATGGAATTATCAGAGAGATGAATTAAGTATGATTAATCTCTTCCTAGCAACTAGATGATGCAGATTTATCTTATGCATATGTGTGAGAAAAGTCAACTCGTAGAGACTTAATAATAGATTAATTTTTCCTTAATTACACCTTAATGCATAAAGGAAATGAATTTAATTTAGTTACAGTATTAATGGGTGATAGAAAAAGTGATTCTCTTAAATCTACACAATTACTAGCTTATCGACTAATTACTATGTCACCTAGAGAGAGAAAATTCTAATATTTATACACTAATCATTAATCGAGAATGATGAATGGCTGATAATTCAGCTATGGAATGATGATTACATAGCTGAATAATAGAATATGGTTAAAGAGAATTTAGAGAGTAATTATAGAGAATTACGACTAGGAATAAGCATAATAGACGAGGAATTTAGATAGTAGAGAAAGGAATTTACAGATAGCATTAATTAAACCGTGGTTACCGTGATTAAGGACTGATAATCTTCTCGATTTTCTGATCTAATCGAGCTTCTTGAGATGAGAATTCGGCAGCATCTTCCTCCTTGCTTCTCCTTCAAAAGGTGTGTGAACCGGCAGCACCTTCCCAGTGTGTGTAGGTGTGTGTGTATGCACTGTGTGTGTGTGTGTGTGTGTGTATGAGCATAAGTGTGTGTGTGTGTGTGTGTGTGTGTGTGTATGCAGGTCTTTAAATAGGCTCCTATAGGCTGAAGATCGACCTAGGTTGCTAAATGCATCTGGGAGCTTCTCCAGTTAAGCATGGCAAGTCTAGTTCCCTACTCACCAAGTGTCAGGTTGGCTAGTTTAACTGACTCTGAGACTTAGTTACTAGCTTGGCAGCTTTCCCAGGACTCCCACAAAGAAAGAGGGCGCCCCCTAGCTGCTAAAGCTGTTTTGAAGTGGCGTGGGACCTGTTCCCACACAGTCCCGGGCTCCGATGCCTCCCCGCTCAATTTTTGGAAAATTTGAATTTTGGCTAAAACGGCTCATACGAGTCGGATTTTGATGCCGTAAATTGCTATACGGAGCTCTAACTAAGACGTACTGGACCGAGTACCTACCATATTTAGCAGCCCTCGGGGTCCGAAAATGCATTTTTTTGAAATTCAGGGTACGGTGCAGTTTTTCGAGACGATCAAAACTGGACGGTTTAAAACATTCTAAATATCATGGCACTGACAGAATTTGGAAAACTGCTAAAAGTAGTAACTTTTTTCATTATGATTATTTCAAGGTACAATGGTGCTCTTTTGATCGGGGTCAGAGACCTTACATAGACAGGGACCATTCCAGTTCTTTCGGGAAGTAAAACTTCCTTCACTCTATAAGGGCTATTTTCCAGGATTGCAGGTGGTATCTTCTAAGGAGTTCAAAGTGAGTGATCCATATGGACTCAACTGAGTGCCACAGGTCCTGCCAACACGTTATTCCTTTGTTGTGAATATGTCTAGTTTGTCTGAGTCTGGCACTGGGAAGGTGAGGGGATGGGGGGGAAAGTCCGCCATAGCGATTCTTGGGCTCTGAGGTGGAGGCTGTACTTTGAATCCCAGTTAATCCGCAATAGGGCTCTATATCTATTCCAGGATTTCCAAAGTGATTTAAGGAGATCAGACCCACTTGCTATTGTCTCAAGTGGTCCAAAGAAAATGGTGGTCCATGGGATATTGGTTACCCCTTGCACTCCTTTTAATTGGAAATTACCCAGGTTGCAAAACAGAAAGGAAACCCATTCTTCCTCTGGTGGGTCTAGGGCTCTAAGGATGAGCTTGACAACTAGCCTGTTAGCCTAGTTGTTGATGTTTGTGAGCCCTAATCCCCCTTGTTCTTTAGAGAGACAACAGAATTCCCACTTGACTTTTGTTATCCCTTTCTTAAGAGGGTCACCTTTCCATAGAAAATTCCTACAGATCCTATTGATATCCTTTAGGTGTGCATCAGGAAGTATAAAACATAACAGGAGATGAAGTGTTTGTTGATGACTAGAGAAATTCTTTCTAGGTTGGCTCGGAAGCCAAGCCATCGGTTTAGTTTGTATGAGAACTTTTCTAGGACCCATTTCCATCTCTGAGTCATAGTGACTTTGAAGCCAAATGGTATGCCTAGAAGCCTGAAGATGACTCCATCTTGAAGAAAAGCGCAACCCTGATTTGAGATCCAACTAGGGAGGGGGGAGTGTGAAGCTCTAAAAACTATTTTAGCATGGTTGATCCTAGATCCTGACACTATGCAGAAAATCCTTAGGCATTCCCAAAACTACCAAAGGGATTGGTCGTCGTTATGCAGCAGACCATTGGGGTCATTTGTAAATTGAGAGAGATGTTGTTGCCTACCATTTGGCAAAGCGTTACCATTTATAACTCCTTCGGCAATCTTGGATTTGACCAGCCAGTTAAGAGAGTCTACAGATGAGGAAAATAATAGGGGAGCAAAAGGGCAGCCTTGCTTGACAGACCGATTAAGGGGGAAGGGGTCAAAAAGGGAGCTACTAAGAGAAACTCTTTCTTTAACATTCCCTAGCGAGGTTTGAACAAATTTTACCACCTTGGGGCCAAAACCAATCATTGCTAGACAGTCAAGTAAAAAAAGACCACTCTAGTCTGTCATAAGCCTTATCAAAATCCACCTTGACAAACACAAATTCCTACCCAGACTCCTCAGCATATTCAATCCCTTCCCACATTGCAATGACTGCTTCCATTATTCTTCTACCTTTGATGAAGCCCTTTTGTTCTGAGGACATCCATTCTCTTAGTGCTGGCCATATCCTTAGTGCAATAGCTTTGGCAAAGATTTTGTAGGCCGATTTAAGCATAGTTAGGGGTCTCCAGCTGGATAACTCTTCCTTGGGACCTTTTTTATGGAGGAGTTTGATGACCCTAGTGTTCATCTAGATGGGGAGAGCATCGTACTTGACTAATTTTTCCCAGACTATGATCAGAATGGGGGCAATCACATCCTTGAAGGTTTGGTAGAATTCTGCGGGTAGCCCATCCAGCCCAAAGGATCTCTTTGGTTTGAGGGAGTCAATAGCCCATTTAATTTCCCATATAGAGAGGTCGAATTCAAGCTGGCAGGCCACTTGGGGTGGAATAATCTTGTTCCTATAGTTCTTGATGGTCTCCGTAGTAGAAGAGACAACCACTTCGGGATTTTCGGGGGGGGCTGAACAGGTCAGAGAAGTGGTTCTTGGTGATTTCCAGTTTTTCCTTCTCTGAGGTGGCTTTACCTTTCGGGCCTACCAGGAGAGGAATGGCTTGCCTCTGGTGCTTTCTTCTAAGGTGCCTGAACATCTCCTTGGTGGGTTTGTCCACTTTCCCTACCCACCACTCCCTAAAGAATTCTACATTGTGCTACATGGTAAGGTCCTCCTCCACCCAAAGCTAATGGCGTAGTGTGAAGATCTTATCATGGGTGTCAGTGTCCTCTCTATTGGAGAATTCCACCTCAATGAGGTCATTATAGATATTGTATTTCCTTCTCCTTCTATCTCAGTGACTTTTTTCATGTATCTTACTAGGGTCTTTTGGGTGTTAGAGATAGTCGCCGCCCAGGCTTTGGCTGGGGTGAAGCCTTTAGAAAACTCTTAAAACCAGACTGCTTTGATGCAGTCTTGTACTTCCCCTAGTTGAAAGACTGAGGTGTCTGTGTGGAACCAATGGTTCCAGATTTTGTTACACTTATCATACAGGGTGATGACTAAAGGATAATGGTCAAATGCACACGAGGTTGACTGGGTTTGACTTTGATCCAATTAAAGTTCCTAGCAAGAGGAACACTAATGTAGCTTCTATTCAGCCTTGCTTTCCTAGCGTTTTCCCCTTTTGAATAATTGTGCCATGTGAAATCTCCAGGTGTGCCTACATCCCACAGTTCTAGATTGGATTTGAGGAGCTCCCATTCTTTTTGTTATGTGGCTGCTATCGTTTGCCCCTTCTTCTAATATCTATCTTGCATGGCTTCTACCATGTTGAAGTCCCCAAAAAGGATGATCTGCACATGTAGGCGGCTGAGCTAGCTCCAAAGTTGAGTTTTTTCTTTAATGGATCCACCTACATACACACTGAGACCATAAGGTAGGTGTTGAGGGGCCTCGATAGCCAGGCCACCTAGTAATCTCCTACTGAGGAGAGTTGAAGATTAACCTTCCAATCTTGAGGGATCCCTACGGCAGTGCCACCAGAGCCTCTGGTGTGGGTTGAGCATTGCCAAAGGTGCTGTTTAGAAATAGTTAGGAGCCCTTGGTCGAGTTCTACCCCCGTGGTCTTGATCTCTTGGAGGCCTATGACATCTACCACGTAGTTGCCTAGTCATGCCTTGATTTTTTGGCTTTGTCAAGATCAGACAACCCTTTTATGTTCCATGATAGAACTTTCATTGATTATTACGCTGATCTTTGTGATTCTTGCTCTCGGTCTGCAGTGAGGCTTGCATCACCAAGTTGTGCGTTCTCTTATTATCCTTGTGCACCTCCATGGGGGAAGGGCCTGACTCAGAGTTACCCTTTTGTTTGGGGAAAACATTTTCTTTGTTGTGAGGGATGGGAGAGGCTTTATTGAAGTCAATAATTGTTTCTTTGTCTACCTTATTTACCTGCATCTCTAATTGAGACTCTGAGTCCTCCTCCTCACCCGAGTCCTGAGCGATTGAATCAGCAACCTTAGAGTCTTCCCACTCCGATAGAGAGGCCAAAATCGCAAATCTATTGGGAGCTCTAGGATTATTTCTCTCATTGGATTTGTTAGGAAATATGACGTAGCTAAGTAGACAATTGAGTAGATTACTTAATGGAGAGAGATAATTTTCACACACAAGAAATTATAGAGTAGAGAGCAAGAGAGAGAGAGAGAGTACACACGATATACATGGTTCACCCAATGTGGGCTACGTCCACGGGAAAGCAGCCACTCAATGGCTTTAGTACTTCAAAACAAGAAGTAGGTTACAAAGGGATTATACCCTTTTGGAGGTTCTGCCTTGCTTCACTCTCACCACCTCACACCCACCTTGTTGCATCAACTTCACACTAGGAAAATCTGTGTAAAAATGGCCTCCTTTTATAGGCCAAAAGGGATGCCCTCTCTCATGAGAGGCAGCCATGTGTAGCCGCCCTTGTGTAGATAAGTTCAAATCGAACCCTTCAATCCGTCCATGTGTGGCCGCCCTTGAGCAAGTCCGCTTTTGAATTCGGCCATCGGCCATTGACTTCGGCCACCAGCCATTGGTCATTGACCTCCCACTACCGGCCAATCGATCGGTCGTTTTCTGACCACTTTCCGACCGCCATCCAGCCATAACATTTTGACGAAAAGGAATATTCCGGCTCGAGACTGGGCGTGAAAATTTTTGGTTTCCGGCGCGAGTGATTTTTTTTTTGGTGTGTGATTTTTCTTCACGCACGATGGCTTCTCCTCATAATGGGAGCCTTACAAATGTGTGTTTTTAGCACAGAAAATTACAAGGGTTAAATCACGCTCCATACTTAACAATCTTCCACTGGGATACTGATCTCCAAACCAAACTTGTGATTGCTTTCCATCCTGGCTTTTTATCCTTGAATGCCCTCAACTTCTCCTTATTGACCACCTTTGTAAACATGTCTGCAGGAGTTTCACTTGTATGCACCTTTCCTAGCTTTAGTTGTCCCTCTTCCAAAAGAGTGCGTATGAAGTGATATCTCACTTCAATGTGCTTTGTCCTTGAATAAAAGGCTGAGTTCTTCGCAAGATGGATAGAGCTTTGGCTATCACTGTACAAGACACAATTGTCTTGTTTGAATCCAAGCTCTTCTATAAATGTATGAAGCCACAGGATTTCTTTTCTTGCCTCTGTCATTGCTACATACTCTGCTTCCGTGGTAGAAACCACTTTCTACAGCTTTGAAGCCCAGCTTACTGGTGTGCCTCCAACGGTGAAGACATAGCCAGCAGTGCTCCTTTGAGTATCTTTGTCATTGTTGGAATTAGGGTTGCAGAGAAACGCACACAGCTTGGAGAAGACAAAGGAAGCTCAAGGCACACAATAGAGTGTGTGTTACTTACTGTGCAATGGAAAGATAGATAGCCCTAGAGTGATGGGTGTATATATAATGCACGGGGGAAAAAACCTCCTAAAGAGGGAAAAAATGCCCCGACAGTCCTAGTGTGTTCACACACATCACTACCACATGTATATGGTAACAAATCCCCCCTGGAGTGATGCGGTGAACGAGAGCTGGCACATGAGTAAACGGAAGTGCCATGCTCTGAGGACATGATCAGTCCACAAAGGGGAGTAAGCCCAAAGCTTTGCGGAAAGCTTCAAGCTTCTCACGAGATAATGCCTTTGTGAAAAGATATGCAAGGTTGTCCTGTGTTGGTACATAAGCCAAGATGATCTCTCCTGCTGAGAGCCTCTCCCTGACATAATGGTAATGCACCTCAATGTGCTTTGTGCAAGCCACATAATTTCTTTGCTTGCCTCCATCATTGCTACATACTCTACTTCCGTGGTAGAAAGTGAGACCACTTTCTGCAGCTTTGAATCCCAGCTTAATGATGTGCCTCCAACCGTGAACACATAGCCAGTAGTGCTCCTTCAAGTATCTTTGTCACCTGCCATATCTGCATCAGCATACCCTTCTAGAAAAATATTAGTTCCTCCAAAATACAAAGCATTTGTTGTTGTCCCTTTTAGATACATAAGTATCCACTTCACAGCTTGCCAATGCTCTTTACCTGGGTTGTCCATGAACCTACTCACAACTCCCACTACATGTGCAATGTCTGGCCTTGTCCAAACCATAGCATACATTAGAGAACCTACCGCTGCAGCATATGGAACTTTGACATATAGGCTATCTCCTCTTGTGTCTTTGGACACATATCCTTCGTTAGTTAAAAGTGACCAGCCAAAGGTGTAGAAACTGGTTTTGCATTTTTCATTGCAAACCTTTCTAGTACGTTCTTGATGTAATCCTCTTGAGATAGCTTTATTGTCTTCTTCGTCATGTCCCTTGATATTTTCATACCAAGTATCCTCTTTGCAGCACCTAAATCTTTCATTGAAAAATATTTAGACAGCTCCTCTTTTAGGTCTTTGATGTCCTGCATGTTAGCACTTGCAATCAACATGTCATCAACATACAACATTAGGATGATAAATTTCCCATCTCCCAAATTCTTCGTGTAGACGGAGTGATCCGAGTTGCATCTTGTGAATCCATGATCCAACATCCATCGATCAAACTTCAAGTACCATTGTATGTGGCCACAGTACGTTGCTTCTTGCTCAACCATGATATACATGAACTGCCAAGCATGAAACAAAAACCACTTGTGGACACTCGTGTGTTAGAACAACCAGCCCAATCTGAGTCTGAAAAAGCATGTAAGTCTGGCGGCAATGATCCCCCCTTGGGATAAATCAAGCCAAGATGTAAAGTGCCACTAAGGTAGCGGAAAATACTCTTGACAACCTGCCAATGCTAAGACCCTGGGATATGCATAAATATGTTGACCTGTGAGACTGCAAACTGAATATATGGCCTCGTGTTGCATACATAAATGAGGCAGCCAACAGCAGTTTGGTAAAGAGTGACATCAGCAGGATCGCCAGCATCATGTAGACTCATCTTCAAACCTGTTTCCATGGGAGTGGCAATAGGTTTGCAATCCTCAAGTCCAAACTTACATAGCAATGTCTGTATGTAACTTTTCTGACACAAGGCAATACCACCATCATACTGCTTAAACTATATACCCAAGTAATCAACAACCCCAAATCTTTCATCTTGAAAGTAGCATTCAAATCAGCCTTAAATTCAGCAATATGTCTCTCATTTGGTCCAGTGATCAGCAAATCATAAACATAAAGAACCACAATGAGAAGTACATCACCCTCACTCTTTACATACAATGTGCTTTCTGTTGGACTGTTACAAAAGCCTCGTTTAACCAAATGAGTTTCAGCTTTCTCATACCAAGCACGAGGAGATTGCTTCAATCCATACAAAGCCTTCTTACATCTGCACACTTTGTCCTCTTGTCCTTTTATGAAAAAACCGCGAGGTTGCGTTACATAAACTTCCTCAAATATGTCACCATTCAAGAAAGTAGTAACAATGTCTGATTGATGTACATCCCAACCAAAATGAGCTGCCAATGCACATAGAAAATGCACAGTAGTCATATGACAAGTGGGAGCAAAAGTCTCTTCATAATCTATGCCTTTTTGCTTTGCATAACCCTTTGCAACAAGTCGAGCCTTATGGCGATCAATCTCACCATCCGGCTTGCGTTTCAACTTGTAAACCCACTTCGTACCAATGTCATTTTTGCCAGGAGGAAAATCACATAAAGTCCATGTGTCATTTTCTATGAGTGCATCATATTTCGATTGCATGGTAGCCATCCACTTTTCTAAATTCTGTGCTTCATCAAAAGACAGAGGCTCCTCAACATCATGTAAGCTAGACACAGCCAAAGCATAACAATCTGATGCATAAGATGCATGGCAAGAGCCTGAACGAGTACAACTAGAAAAAGGTGCATCCAATTTACTGTCACGCAAAGTGTGCACCAGCCATTTTGGCATACCTCTAGCGTGCTCATTTTCAGCCCTTTCCTCATCAAGTACATCATGTACATCTACATCAGTAATAGGCTAATCTAAAACATTTTCAAAAACCCCCATAGGCTGTACATTTGCCTCATTGGAACTTACATTTGTATTCCACCATTGAAAAGAGGCAACAAAGTGTCATAAATGTCTTGTGAGCTTACATTACTGTCTCTAGTACATGACAGCAAGGGCTGAACAGAATCTTCCACAAACACTACATCCCGTGAAACCAGAATACGTTTTGTTTGCGCATGATACAACCTGTAACCTTTGCTTTCAGCACTATAACCAACAAAAATACATTTGACAGTCTTATCATCCAATTTTATGCGCTGCACTTGTGGCACCAAAGCATATGCCAAACAGCCAAAAACATGGATGTGCTCAATAGAAGGCTTTGTATCATGCCATGCTTCATATGGAGTAATCGACTGCAAAGCTTTCGTAGGACACCTGTTAAGTACATAAGTGGCACACATGATGGCCTCAAGCCAAAAAGAATGCGGCAAAGCTTGACTTTTGACCATACATCATCCCATTTTCGTCAGTGACCTATTTTTTCTCTCAGTAACACCATTTTCCTGAGGTGTATAAGGCACTGTACATTGGTGTTTTATCCCACGACTAGCTAGAAATGCATTAAATTCATGAGACATATACTCCCCCCTTGATCGGAACGGAGGGTGCCCATAGTACATTTCGAGACATTTTTAGCCATAGCCAGAAAATTTTTGAAGCACATAAAAACTTCGGACTTCGCTTTTAGCGGAAATACCCATGCATGCCTGGAGTAATCATCAATGAAAGTCACGAAGTACAAGTCATTGCCCAAGGACGGAGTTTGCATGGGCCCACAAACATCACTATGCACAAGCTGCAACCTGCATGTGGCCCTAACTGAACCATTCTTTGGAAACTTAGAACGCTGCATTTTACCCAGAATACAGCCGTCACAAACATGTTTGGCAGGTGCTTCAAGAGGCGGCAAAGAAGCAACCATATCAGATTTCTGCAAATGCAGCAAACTGGCAAAATTCAGATGACCAAAACGTGCATGCCAAAGTTTTGCATCTGAAATAGCCCTTGAATCTGCAACAGCATTTGCAAAAATTTTTCCACACTTGTCATACAAAGTGAGCTTATACAGCCCACGACACAAAAGCCCAGATGCAACAATTTCATCACCAAAACTGAGATCATGAACTGTACATCTGTCGTCCACAAATTTGACTACAAGTCCAAGTCTAGCAAGTGCGGATACAGACAAGAGATTCTTCTTGATCCCAGGTACATAAAGTGCATCAAAAAGTGTGAAGGAGCTGCCATTAGCAACAGTGAGCACAATCTTTCCAACTCCCTGAACTGGATAAGAGGCGTTGTTGGCACAAATGACCGAATTCCCATGAGGGACAGACTCGAGAGAGGTAAACAATTCACGATGTGAGGTAATGTGCTTTGTAGCACCACTGTCGAAATACCACACATGTGAATCTGCAGCAATTGACAAGCATGCATCGTGGACAGCAGGATTGTAAGTGCACTCTGTGCTAAAAGCCCATTTGCATCAACATCAGCATTAGAGTCTCCTTTCACAGAAGACTCAACAATGGCTGCATTTGTAGTGGAACCAACAATAGAGAGAGAGTACACACAATATACGTGCTTCACCCAATGTGGGCTATGTCCACAGGAAAGTAGCCACTCAATGGCTTTAGTACTTCAAAGCAAGAAGTAGGTTACAAAGGGGTTATGCCCTTTTGGAGCTCCCGCCTTGCTTCACTCTCACCACCTCACACCCACCTTGTTGCATCAACTTCACACTGTGAAATGTGTGTGAAAATGGCCTCCTTTTATAGGCTAAAAGGGCTGTCCTCTCTCATGAGAGGTAGCGATGTGTAGCCGCCCTTGTGTAGATAAGTCCAAATCGGACCCTTCAATCTGTCCATGTGTGGCCGCCCTTGAGAAGACAAGTCTGCTTTTTAATTCGGCCACCGGCCATTGACTTCCAACCACCGGCCACCGGTCATTGACTACCGGCCATCGGCCAACCGACCGGTCGTTTTTCGACCACTTCCCGATTGTTGTCCGGCCATAACATTTCGACGAAAAGGAATATTCCGGCAAAGCTAGTCTCGAGCTTAGGCTCGAGACTGGACGTGAAAATTTTTGGTTTCCGGCGAGTGATTTTCCTTCACGCACGATGGCTTCTCCTCATAATGGGGGCCTTACAAATGTGCGTTTTTACCACAAAAAATAACAAGGGTTAAATCAAACTCCATACTTAACAGGATTGTTTTCTCAAATCGGAGGACTGTCCACCTTAGCCGGTTTTGGGGGGGGGGGGGTGTTCATGGGCCTATAGACCTCTGCTTGCTATCTGTTTCTAAAGGGGTGGTCGATTTTGAGCTGGTTTGGGGTTCTTGATGGGGCAGTCTCAGACAAAGTGCCCCTTAATGTCACAATGGAAGCAGGAATTGGGTAGATATTTGTAAGAAAGTGGCTAAACAAAGTATTCTCCATCATCCAAAGCTATCACCATCTCTTGGGGGAGGTCCACTGATGTGTCTATCTCTATGAGTGCGTGTGGCGGATGCCAAGCAGGGATGTAGTCACCTCTAGGTCGTCCCCCTAGCACCTTTCCGAGTTGAGACCCTATCACCCGTAGGTGATTATGGAAGTGTAGAGGAAGGTTAGGGAATTCCACCCAGACATGAAAGTTTGATAGAGAATCACGCTCTACGTTGTAATCCTTGTGCCACTTGAAGAGGCAGAGAGGAGAGGTTTGAAGCACCCATGGCCAGAGCTAAGGACATGAAAAGCCATATTAGAATTTTTGAAGACAAATACATATTGATGTTTTGGTAGGGCTTGGATTGTCTCAACCACTGCCCCAATGGGACCCCAGTGGTTCCTGATCCATCCTCTCAAAACGTCAGTGGGGGGGCAAGGACCGTCCAGTAGACCTATTAGAGCTCTCTTCTCTAGGTCTACTTGAGTTTTATGAAGTTGGACAGGAGGAGGGATAACAAGAGGCTTACCCTCTGTAGCTTGTCCAAAGCCTCCTAGAGCAGCGCTTTCGCTTCCTTCTTGGTGAGGGTTTGGGGACATAGTGGCGGTTGGAGTGGGAGGGCCCTAAGCAATTGGAGAAGGAAACCCTGTTGTTGGGTTGGGAGCAGGTGTCTGAGTGAAGAATCTTGTGCCGTGGCGAACCAGTCAAGCTGCCTCGAGCCTACTCACGCTGTCGAGTGGAAGAAGAAATTCACCTCCGTTTAGCAGCATGGTTAAGTGGTTGTGGTGGGTTAGCACCTCATGATTGAGTCCATTAACTCCCCCGACGTGGCCGACAGGGGAGTTATTATGCACGAGGGAGTGGTGCGGTAACCTGCCAAAGGCCCATATGTTAAGGGGTCTTGAGTCGGGGCCTAACACGGGTGAGATGAGTTGGGAGGTCATCTCCCTGAGGGGGCAGAAGAGGCGATGAAGAGACAGTGTTGTGAAGACCTCATGCCATCGCTCTTAGGGTAGTTTTTTTGTGCTTATCATCTGGTTTTCCATTTTGTTTAGTTTACTAGTTCCCTCCACCTTATAAAGTCTAACAAAAGGCCTAAAGAGATTTTAAAACTGACCTTGCTACTTCTCCACTAATGGGATTTCAATGCCACTTGGCCCAACCATCTCGTGGCTACCTGGCCTTGACTTTTGCGGGTGGAACTCACGAGCATCAGCCATTCCAAAACGCAAAAAAAGCTATTAGTATTTTGTCACAGCTTGGTAATATATATGGCTGCCATTATTTAAACATTATATTATTTTGTCAATATGGCATGATTGAGAAAATATTCAGGCACAGAGAAAGAGAAAAGAGCAGCTGCCGATGGTTCGTAGATAGGCCGTAGGTATGTTGAAAGCGCTTTGCGCTATCAACAACCATTTTTTTAAATTTGTAATCCCGTTTTGTAAGAGTATTGGACACTGAAATTTGGACACATGTCCCAACATATCGCTCGATCCTCAATGCGCTTGCCCCTGGCCCTATCCCCCTATTGCCCTCGCTCCATTAGGAAGAGGATGGGGTCTAAGGGGGCCTCTTTATGTGCTATATGATTATGGAGGTGATTAACATTTTGATAAATGGATGCACACTATGTGTGCAAAAATGGTGGGTGTGTAAGAAATCTGTAAGAATGGTCAAAGGATGCACTTTTTTCCTCAAAAAAAGTGATGGACAACTTTGTGATTTTCGGCCTTCCATAACTCCTACATATGATCTTTGATTTGAGTGAGATTATAGATATGTCTACACGCCAAAATCTTTTTGTAGATATGTTACATGATATGGTTTCGTCCGTTAGATATTGAATTTCATTTTGGGAGAAAAATTTGAATTCAAATTAACTAGCCGTTTTGCATGTTTGAATTCAAAAGCTGTCCGTTGATTGCTTTCTTAATACTAGAGGTTTGACTTCCTTAAATTGCCAAATAAAGAGGCCCCCCTAGACCATTCTCTTCCTAATGCCACCCTTCTTGCTCCTACCCCTGCTCTTGTCCGTTGATTGTTTTCTTAATACTAGAGGTTTGACTTCCTTAAATTGCCAAATAAAGAGGCCCTCCTAAACCATTCTCTTCCTAATGCCACCCTTCTTGCTCCTACCCCTGCTCTGGTTGCTCCCGCCCCTGCTCCCACTCCTCATGTCCATGCTCTCGTCCTCCCCCTCACCTATGTTGTCACTCCCCCTCTTGTTGTAGATGGACAATGTGAACATGTAAAAATAGTGCAATTGGCCCAAAGGCCAATAAATGAAGTATATTGTTTGTACATCACCAAAATAGTGGGTTAAAAATATACAAAATATATATATGCAAAGCTCTCGAGTAGAGCTACGCGATGAAACGGTCCAAAGGAGATCGAGAGTGATGTATGTGCATTTATTCCCAACATCCACGAGGGCAGACCTACACTCCAACCTACCACAGAGCTCGTCCCTCAAGAGTGGACCAGTGATAGAGAGTGGTGTTGGGAGCTCATTTATGGCCTGACATTGTGGTTCATATGGCGAGCTCGATGTTTTTGCATCTTAGAGGCTCAACCTATTCTGGAGTTCGTTCATACACTTAGGGGCCAATTCGAGAGACTCTAGGGCAACTCCGACCGCATGAGAGAGCGTTGTGAGACCTTGCAACTCTAGAGACCAGGGTCCTTCAGAATGGTTCATCGTGTGCCTAGATGACAATACCATCCCCCTTTGTGGTTGTTTCCTCTCCCTATCTCTTAATCTAGCCCTCATTCTATATATCTTGTTTTTTAATTCGGAGGGGCAAAACGTAGCCCTATGGGTCTTCTTCTAACTAATAGAAGGATCTTTTTCTTGGGGTAAAAAACATGAAAATTGCAGATGATTGGATAGTCGATATTCCTTCTCTCCTCTCCTCTCCTCAATTTCTAGGCAGGAGCAGCTAGCATGGGACCGTTTTCTGTTGGGATCGCATATTGAAAATCCATGGACCACATCTGCATTTGGGATTCACAATGTATCTCTACACTTCTCTTGGAATTTCAGGAGGCAAAGAAGCATGCACAATGAGAAGCTCCTTCCTTTGTGCGTCCTCCTTGGCCTCCTCCTTGAGATTCCGCTTTACCACCTCTACCCATCTATTTCGGGAGGCTTCCATTGGCTCGATGATTGCTTTCATCTTTGCCTCAAGCTCTTCCTTCATGGCCTTTGTGAGTTCTTCCTTCCTCCCTTCTTTGTTTACCTCCGAGATCTCTCCCTCTTCCCGCATTGATCGGTCTCGAAACTTGACAAACACCGTAGTCCTAGGTGCTGACAAACATCGAGCAGCAACGAGACAACCTGAAGCATGCAAATCATCCGCCTAGAAGGACTAACTTGAGCCTCTAATGGCACTAACTCAGCCTTGCAATCATTAACGCAGCCTACGCAAGCACTAATTCAATCTATGCAAGCAAAAGCCACTCTACAACTACTAACGTAAGCACTAATTCAGTCAACTTACAATCAACCAGACTCCTAGAAAATTTCCTGCAAATTAGGGCCGTACATCCTCTATGGAGTCGCCTGGCCACAGATCCGCCCCTGCCGCTTGCGGTATAGATATAGGTGCAAGAAGACATCAAAAAATACAAGAGAGACGGGGTTGCGTGTCTGCCAAAAAACACAAAGAATGGAGACAGAGAGGGAGGGCAGCTATAAAGAGATGCAGTAACCTTAGGGCTTAGGGCATGGTCACGCGAGGCTTAGTTATCAGTTATTGATACCTATGCAAAGACAAAGCATTAAATGAATAACTAAGCCTCTTGCATGGTCACGCGAAGCTTAGTTATTCATTCATCCTCCCAACTATGCCTTGAACTTGACAACTATGCCAAAATTGGCATAGTTACAAAGTGTAGGCTTAGTAACTCATTTAATGCTCCTTTTTGCGTGTGACTGAGAATGAGGCTTAGTTATTTGTTCAAATAACTGATAACTAAGCCTCGCGTGACCATTGCCTTAGGGCTACTACTGCTTCTTCTTGAATTTTATGGGTCAACAGGGTCTTGTTTTAACTGATCACTTGAGGTATGACAAACTTAAAAGATAAATGACATACTTTTAGCTTAATAATAAGTTTTTCACTCATTAATAACCTTTTAAAGTCACCTTTTTACATAACAAAACTGGCACAAATCCCTCAACCTACAGAGTCAACTGACACGGGATCTCGGACACACCTCGGTCCATAGCTAAACTACATGTTGGTGCCCACAGATGCTCATTGTAGTATAGCAATATTTATGCAAAGAGGGTTATTGCTTGGATGGCTAATCTGATGGACATAGCTAAACTACATGTTGGTGCCCACAGATGCTCATTGTAGTATAGCAATATTTATGCAAAGAGGGTTACTGCTTGGATGGCTAATCTGATGGACATATCTTGACATGCAAGTCCTCTTGGAGGCCCACATAGATGTCACAACATAATCTCCTAGACTAATATAAAGAATCTACTCAGTTTTGGTGTAGTAATATGTCCACGTGACACATTTAAGCCATGTGTAAAAGATAACCTCCGTTACTACTTGTCCCTTCTACTAGGAGAGGAGTATTCCCTAGAAGCTCCCCTTCCACACAATGCCATCTTCTATTCTAAAAACTTGCAACGATCCAGCAGAGTCCACACGTCTCATCATCGCTTTGTTGATGGGTCTTTGGCTTCCCAAGGTAGAAGGCTCTATGGTAGCTTCGCTCAAAGAAATTGAAAGCGGTATGAGAGAATTTGCAATGAGATAGCATGTCCAGACACTTAGATTAGATGCATATCCTCTGGTTGCACACAACATGATCATAAGCATTACCATCAGAATCCATCAAGAGCATTTTTACAGTGCATAGACCTATTTTTCCTATTTTTGACATTCCAGAAACCATATAACTTCAGGCAAAGATCTTCTTGAAAGCTTTCCAAGTCCTTGGAGTGTCACGTGACACATCTAACCCTATGTGTACGTGGACAAGCTACTTCATGACAAAGGTTCAGTCCAGTTCAGTCAGTTATCTTAGGAAATGATCTGACACTTTTGTGAGTCTGTTCGCAGACCGTGCATGTCCAGACACTTAGATTAGATGCATATCCTTTGGTTGCACACAGCATGATCATCACCATTACCATCAGAATCCATCAGGAGCATTTTTTTCATACACATCTTGCATGGTGATTCTTACTTTCACAAAATTAAAAAAAAAATTAGGATGAGCTTCTCAATCGAGAATATTGTGTCTTAGCATGCACTTCTTTTGTAGCATACGATTAACAAAGTTGTAGAGAGAGACTCACCTGGTTTCAATATGTATGTCATTGTTTTCCCATTGTGATCATAGTCTATCTCTTTTTAATTATGGTTGGGCCTACGAAGTTTATGACCAACAAACATTTTGATCCAGATTCAATATTTGTCTTTTTCATTCTATGCTTTGTATGCATGTGAGTGGATTCTTAATTTTTCATGTTTGTATTCACATTCATAATTCTTAAGTCTTGATGAAAATCAATATATGGTGTTATGGGTGATGCTTTAATGCTTTAATGCATGAATGATGGGAAGAAGCTATCTATCATAAAGCATGCCTCCTACCTCTTCCTCGCTCTACTTCAATTCTTTACGTGGAATCTACACAAGATACTCCACCCACTTTGCATTTCAAGGCTACACAAAACCACTCATAACTTAAACTTTGAATATTTGAACCCATTGGGTTGAAATTATAAGGGTCAAGCTAAACCACTAGGCTACAAGCCTATCCTCGTCACTATATCAAACGGGCATGCTCAAATGGGATCAATGATGGAGGAGGAAAACGTGAGGCGCGTCAATCATGGATCGTTAGATCTGACGTTGTGCCGTATTTACTAGTTTTCCCGAATTTACAAATTTGCCTCGAATTTACTAATCGACCCACATTTACAATATGACATACTCGAATCCCCTATATTTCAACATACGCGTGAGGGCGTAGTGGTTAGTCCACATGGCTCGTGGTGGGGAGGTCGGGGATTCAAGACATGACGCACGGATTGACCCAAATTTACAAGCCTACCTGAAATTACCAAATGCCCCGAATTTGCAAATTTGTATCTGACGGCTTAAATCACTCAGCCGTTGATCCCATTTGAGCATGCCCATGGGAGATAGTGTGGAGGCAAGCCTATCTTGGCTTTTGTGGTGGCCTTAACATTGAAAAAAAAAAGAGTAATGTTCCCCCCTCCCTTCTCTTCTCTTTTCTTCCCCTTCACCCTTTCCTTTTATTTTAATATCCCTCAAATTTCAAAAATTTCCAAAATACACCCATATTTTGTCATAATTTCCAAAAATGCCCTTCAAATTTTCCAAAATACCTTTGGTTGTGAGACATTTTGTCATAAATTCCCAAAAAATTCCTTGTGCACGATGTAGAGAACTCGTTAGTGCATCCCCTTCATCTTGAGGGTTCTCCCACCCCTTCGTGATCCACCTAATTCGTCTCCTTTGTTTGCCTTGCTTTGTCCACGTGAGATGCATAGAAGCCAATGCATCCTGCTCCCACTCCCCTTGTCATGCCTCTCCTTGACTATCGAGTCTCTGTCTCCGCTCGAGCGATGCCCTACAAACGAGCATTGGACAAGCATAGATTGTGCGTTAACGAAGAGAGATTGCATGCAGGCATCACGTGGCCCATGCCCCCCTTGTCACCTTATCAGCTTTATAAGCAGCCCTGCAGACCAGCGCGTGTGAGGGAGAGGGAGTGCCTCTCTGGATGACCAAGGAACAGACCCTTCATTGATCGACCTCCCTCTCTTTGCTAAGCACTTGAAACCGGATCTCAATTCTCAAAAAGGAATAAAGCTTAGAAAATCTAGAATAATCCAACCAAAATAGATACACGGGTATTTTGAGGATTTTTGAAATTTTAGGGACTCGTCAAATTAGAGGGATATTTTGGTCATTTTCCGTTAAAAAATCCCTCCCCAACAAAAACAAAAAACCTGGGCTCTGGCTACCCACCAAGCCTTGTTCTACCCCTACCATGCGAGACTGGCCCCCTCTTGTTCCCCTCTTCTCTTTAACCAAATCAAGAAAGAAAAATTTTTCTTTCTCTTTTCTCTTACTCTTAGCTCAAAAGATTCCATCTAATGAAAACGTTGGCACTACCTTTTTTTTTTTAAAAGGCATATCGATACCTACATTATGGAATCACGAGACACAAAAAGATATTTGTATAAGAGAGCTGTTGTAAGACCTATCTTTCAAAGAGTATATTGATAATAATCTTTAGATAGCTTTGCCACCAGCTCTTACTGATAGTATTTGTTTATTGTTGTATTTCTCTTGTTTCAGTTTCATAATACGATCTCTAAATGGTCCACATATTATCTCTCTTTTTTTTTACACCAATCCTCGAGCTCAAACCGAGCTTTGAGGGTCAAAGGATTACAATTTATCTGCTTGGCAGAGAAACCACTACTCCTCGGCTTTACTTATTACAACATGTTATGTAATGTTCAAAACCAGTCCTCTGAGGCTTGTTTGCATCCGATCGTGTGGATCATCAATCTGCTCTCTTGCGTGATTTCATGAAAACTTGCCACAGCTAGATCCCCCTCAAACACGCGGCGGTTCCTTGCTTGCCAAATATGGTGCAAGAAGTAGTACCTGATTATTTGAGTGCAGACGAGAAGAGCAGGACTTCCCATCCTGTTACTACCAAAGAACAAATCACATATTATCTCTCTATAAATATGTGTGTGTTTGTGAGAGAGTATATAAAAGTTGGAGGGTTAAAAAATCAAACAAAGTGAGAAAAGTGGACACCTCACCGAACTGCACGCAAGGGGAAAACTGGTAAAGGAATGCCATCACCTTCATAGGTATCATACCTAAGAAGTAGATGAGCACAGCTACAAAATAGTTCTCAGTCATCTATAACTGCTCCTCCAAGATACTGGAGCGACCATCGGATTGAAGATGATGAAACTCCAACAATACTGCCCTTTAGTAGGTTTACAAGCCGGTTTCAACATAGACTAATGTTGACACAAATAAACAGGTACGTTAAACTCCCATGAATGTATACTCTCTCGCTCATACACACATATATCCTCTTTGCTCGGAGCATCCAGAAAGCAATCAAAACCTCAGGCCCACGAATCAAGAAAGCTAGGGAGATACACATTTTGCATCTTACAGCAGAGGTACAATTGCTTAGCTCCATAAAAGCCAATGGGCATGCTACTAAGGAGGAGCACAAACGATGGCTCGAAGCCAAATCTAACCTTGCTAATGAGCAATTAGAAGATATCAAAAAGGCAAGGCTTCTCTCCAGGGAGACTTTTCTTCAACCTGAAGCCTCCAATCAAGCTCAGTTTTTTAGGGCTTTAAAATCAAGAAGAGTCGGGGCCACGCCCGCTCTCTCGATGATGAGAAAGGGACAACAGTTCATAACCAGGATAAAATGGCTGGTCTGATGTTGAGCTATCTTAGTCAAATCATTGGACGGCCAGAGACCCAGTCCCAAGAAGTGGAAGACGCAAAAGGGACCTTACTTCAGAGTGTCAAGAAGGAAATTCCCCACTTAGAAGCTAATTGCTTGGAACGGGCATTCTCCGAAGACAAATGTTCACTAGCATTGCAAGCCCTTGGCAAGGAAAAGTCCCCCGGTTGGGACGGGATGACGGTGGAATTATATAGAGAATTTTGGGATGATCTCAAGGCCCCAATCACAAGATTGGCCAATAAAGCCATGGTCGAAGGGTCGTTGGAGATAAGTGTAAAGAGAGGGCTTATCAAACCCATCCCAAAACAGATCTCTTGTTCTCAACTGAAACATTGGCGCTCTATAACGATGATGTCGGTGGCCTACAAAATTATAGCTAAAACAGTAGCCCTCAAACTAGCCCCCTTACTAACCAAGATCATCTCACCCCATCAACATGGGTTCATCAAAGGAAGGTCCATTTACGATAACATCTTGGCAGCAATGGTGGGCATCGAATATGAAACTATCACAAAGCAGGAGTGCATTCTTCTATAGTTGGACCTGGACAAGGCTTATGACAGAATAACATGGACATATATAGAAGCCGTCATGGAAGCTCTGGGCTTTGGGCCTCACCTATGTCGGTTGGTACGTGTAATGGGGGCTGGAAGCCAGTCAGAGCTCCTATTCAACGGTAGAATTGTGGGCTCTTTTGAGGTCAAAAGGTTTATTAAGCAGGGATGCCCTCTGGCCCCCCTACTTTTCTCCATAGGATCACATCCTCTAATCACGATGCTCGAAGCTAGTGCGGAACGAGGGGAGTTGCAAGGCCTTGCCTTACCAGGAAATAGCCAACTCCTAGCAAAACTTTTTACAGACGATTCTCTCCTCTTCTTGAAGGCGTGCCGCCAGGTCATCAGAAAAGCTCTGGAGATTGTACAAATAATCTCAGTAGCTTCGGGGTCCAAGTGTAATATAGATAAGTCAAGGCTGATCTCCCTATCGGAAAATGACTCATTTGACCCTTCTGTCTGGTCGGGGGAGATTGTCACAAAAGGAAATATCTTTAGACATCTGGGATCCCCCTTGGGGGTGGACGTAACTCACAAGCAAATATTTGAGGGGGGTTTCTAATCACCGAGCAAAAAAAACCGAGCGAAGATAAATTCGAGCAAATTGATACAAGATCAATAATGGTGAAATAAAAAAATTATGCCATGCACATTACTTTCATTACCACAAATCTGACACTTAATTGACAAAAAATGAGATTTTAGAACCATTATGAAAATTGAATACTCCAGACACAAGCAAGCAATCTTTTCATACTTGAAACATATAATTCAATTCCATGTGGCATACCTAGCCTCCTCTCAAAAAATTGCCTACCAAAAATTTGGCACCTTGATATTGCAATAAAGTCAACACACAACCTTGTAAGACTACAATTCTATCCTCCGCAAGTAAAAACAAGTGCCTAAAACAAGCTAGAACAAGTGTACACTCTCTCTCTCTCTCTCTCCACACAGCTTCATAGTTATGTCAAAAAATAACTAAGCAATACATCTCCAAGGCTTACATAACCAACTCAAATTCTAGTTTTAGCATCTTGTATTGATAGAAAATCAATCTTCTTATTATTAAAAGCTACAAATGTTTTTATCTTTGGAAACCTTTATCTAGCAACCAGGGGGTATTTTGGGAGTTTTAGAAAATTTGAAGGGCATTTTGGGAATTTAAGACAAACTATTGGGGGTGTTTTGGGAATTCTTAAAATTAGAGGGGTATGTCGCCCTATTTGTGTGACCCTACTCTTTTGCTGCAACCATTAAAAAAAAGAGATGACCCCTCCGTGGTTTGTTGCTGCAACCAGTCCGTGCTGGCGCGGACTGGTTGCAGCAACGAACCAAGGAGTGGGAGGGTAGGGTGATCTTTTAAAAGAAAACATGCTACTTTGGTCTTCATGGTGGCGGCGCCAGGGTTTGCGAACTCTATGCCTCAGCTTACACTCGCCGGCCTGGCTTCTCTGGGCGCGTCTTGCATATCGTGAACTTGCTGGAACCGTTTCGCGCCGGTGCGGACCGTTTTCGACAGGTATCACAATGCCCAAAATTTCGAGCTCTGGACCTGTGCCTTCTTTTGCACGCTGCTTCGGCGCGATCGTGCCCATCAGTCCACCGTGTACGTTGTTTGGATAGAGGGTTTCGCTCGCTTGTGTTAACCACAGGAGGCTTGGCTGGATGGCGTGCAAATGCTGGGGACAGCCAGGCGAGGCAGCCCTCACTTAAGAGAGCTCTTCATTGGCAACCAGCTTATGATGCAGGTGACCTCCTTCATATAACCAGCTTGTCACATGCCTCAAGCGCGGCATGGCTGATTCTGTTCCTCTTCTTCTTCTTTGTAGTCTCTTACGGGTCGCAACTATGATGTGGTGAAGCATAGCCATGTCATGGGCACTCTCATGTCGAGCTGATCGGACTCCACAACCTCCCCTTAATTGGCTAGCTCTTTCACAACGTATTACTCAAGCATGGCATGAAATTTAGCATGGTTATCCGGTTATTAAATGCTCTGAATCTGCCTCAAGGACGCTCCCTCCCATCATCAAACGGTGTAGAGGATCCGACCTAACCAGCAGGTGAGAAATTATTCCTCAAATCTTCCAAGCAGTACATGGAGAGGCAGCTGCAGCGCGCACACACACAAGTGCAGCAAGCTGCGACAGTCGAGCCCCTTCCCCTCCCTCTAGCACGTGGCCCTTGCTACCCTTCGCATTCATAGTGGCACGTAGCTTGTCCGCCCAATGAACCCCAAACAGTAGCATGCAGCCTGTTCCCCCGCCTATCTGGCCAATGAACTCCAGAGCAGCATGGCGTATTTGACTAGCCAATGAAATGGAGCCGGCAAAGGCCTCCAAGAGACGATTTTATTAAAAAAACAAAAACGTGCATTGTATATCATGAGCCTACTGGAACCGTTCCACGCACGCGCGGAGACAATGTGAGAGGATAGCAAGAAAAAAAGGCTTTGGAAACATAACCTGTTGCAGTGGTTGCCATTGCGAGAAGAAACAGCTTCGGCAACATAAACTTCTTGCACTAGTTGCCAACAATAGAACCTATATTGCATTGGTTTTCAATAGAAGAGTCTTTGACTGTAAGTTTTTTTGCCTGCAAAGCTTCAACAAAAACTCTAACACTAATTAACAGCATGCATCGTTTGTGCACACTCTACACAGAAATTGCTTTCCACCTTATGATACAGCATGAACCAAAAATGTTAATATGTCTGCTTTTACTAAATATATACTCACTATCACGGTGCTGTCAAAGAGGAGGCTCAATATGGCAAGGTCTTTAATGGCCCCATATGCTTATTTTGTCTCGTTTCCACTTTAAACACAACTATGAGAACAGTCCTAGTAAGGGCACTTGCACTCCTCCCAATGGGAAAAGTGTGAATGCGAGAAAAACTAATAGATTCAAAAAACACCCAGAAGGAAATGGAGTTGAGAACTACTACTTGATAAAAGCAAGACCCATGTCAACGTGCCAAAAATTTGAAGGAACGATATTTGAATGAATGTGTTCAATTATAAAAAATGCAGAGGCAGGGCAAGGGACTGATTCCACAAAGAGAGGGTCAGGTGTCATATGCACATGAGTCAAAGCTACTTTGAAGATACAATTGAAGATCATGTTTTTTTTAAACCAGTCTTAATGTTAATAAGACAAGTGACTTGTTGTACATGCTACAATGATGCCGCAACCTAGGGCACCCACGAAAAGTAGCCAAATTTTTTCACTGAGAATGGACATACATAACATGATCATTGCTAGTCAGCATATTGAAAAGGATGTGGAAGACAGCTTGGTGCGTTTGTGTGTAGGACAGGTACATTAAAGTTACAGTTTGCAAGCACAAAAAGAAATGAAGGAAGGTGACTGCTCGTCCAAGCTCCCTCGATTTCGACTGCTATTGCCAGCCCGCAAGACAAAGCACTTGGCCCTTTGTCCCATTAAAAAAGAACATGCTGATCAACCTATATATGGAATTGTATTCCAAGTGGATAATACAAGTGAAAAGTGCTAGAACAATAGATGGTAGGTGCATGCCCTCAACTTGTCGCAAGCATCAATAGCTCTGTCGTAACAGTCCCACGCCAACATGGAATGGTTCCGCATTCGCTGGCACTTGCGACAGGCCGGGGGCTATTTCTTTTGTTCCGTGATTGAAGGGATTGGGGCTATTTTTTGTTCCATCCAATAAATTTCTCTCTTTCACTACAAGAGGCTATTCATATTAGCGACGCTCACACAGCGACGCTCAAAAAAAAAATTCCCGACGTCGCTACGAGCATCGCTATAAGCGTCGCTATGAGCGTCGCAAATTTACAAGTAAATTTGCGATGCTCATAGCGACGCTTATAGCGACTCTCATAGCGACACCGGCTGGGTTAAAAAAAATAACAGAGAGCGCCCAAAAACTCAGATCTCAGATCTGAGTTTTTCGGCGCCCTCAAGCAAGGAGCAGGTAACGCTCTCCCTCTCTCTCTCTCTCTTTCTTCTCCACACACACACACACGAGGAGAGGAAGGAGAGCCAGGTATGCTCCTTCCCTCTCCTCACTCTCATGTTCCCTTCCCCTCTTTCTCTCTCCCTCTCTCTCTCTCTCTCTCTCTCTCTCTCACACACACACACACACATAGTGTTTTTGAGAGAGAGAGAGAGAGAGAGAGAGAGAGAGAGAGAGAGAGAGAGAGAGTACAAACATAAACAAAAACGTACACACACACACACATAAACAAAGAATGCACACACACATTGAGAGAGGAAAAGAAAGAGAGAGCATGCATAAACAAAAAACGCACACATTGAGAGAGGAAAAGAGAGAGAGAACATGCATAAACAAAAAACCGAACATTGAGAGAGGAAAAGAGAGAGAAAACATGCATAAACAAAAAAACGCACACACATTGAGAGAGAAAGAGAGAGAAACTAATTTAACGTCGTAGGAAACTAATTAAAATTAAAAGACCTAAAGATCTAGCCAACGAGGAGTTGAACTCAAGACCTATTATTCAAGAGGGAAATGGCATAATCAATTTATCATACTTGGCATGGGTGATAGAAAGGTTATACCATTTATCTCTTTTTATTGGCACACCCATCCACACACGCGCACACACACAAGAAGAAGAGAGTTATAACGTCGTAGGAAACTATCCTAAAAGACGTTAAAGATTAGGTTAGATGTAGACTTACGTTAAATTAGATTTAGGTTTATTTAAGTTAAATTAGATTAGATTTAGGTTTATTTTTAGTTAGATTTACGTTTATTTATGCTAGATTAGATTTTCGTTATATTAGATTAAATTTAGGTCTCCATAGCCTGCGATGCCTGCATGAAGCGGGTGAAGAAAGCCCTCAATGGAATATAGGGTATTGCTGCCTTCACTCATGGTGGGTCCGTCGATCCAAAAGTACTGGTGAAATGTCTTCAGAAGATAGGAAAGAAGGTGGATCTTTAGGGCGGCAAGAGTCACTACATCCCCGACAATGACCATCTAGACAACCTCTAGTCATTCAACAGCAACTTCAAAGTTAGTAGCAAGAGCAAGAACGGTCCAAAGGGCCAATTGCTGTTGTCAGATGTGGATGGAGATGAGGCAGCGTCACCGCCGAAAGTTAACTCTCACATCTTTAGTGATGAGAATGCCAACTCTTGCCGAGTTATGTGAAAAATTATGTGTTAAATCAGTTTTAAGGTTCTTATAATCCCTGTTAGTTTAGTTCTTTGTTTTTAATATAACATAATTTACGTTAGATTTAGATTTATGTTATATTAGATTAGACTTAGGTTTATTTAGGTTTACATACACACACACACACACACACACACACACACACACACACACACACACACACACACACACACACAAAAGAAGAAGAGAGTTCTAACGTCGTAGGAAACTATCCCAAAAGGCGTTAAAGATTAGGTTAGATGTAGACTTACGTTAAATTAGATTTAGGTTTATTTTTAGTTAGATTTACGTTTATTTAGATTTACGCTTATTTACGTTAGATCGAGTCCACGCAAGAATTACTTACGGTTTAGGGTTTAGAGTAAGACGAACAGTGAAAAGATCTACCGTGAAAAGATGTTAAGATGCTGTAAAGTGCTACAGCTAGAGAAGAGGCAAAGGGGTTTTGTCCACTACATGCAGTATCATGTAGACGTGGGTCTGTAGATTTCTTGTACCCACAAATATAGGTATTGACCAATAAAGACGAGATTATAACCCGGTGGTTCTGATCTCCGTGCACCTCTAGACCGAGGTGTGCAGGGATTGGACATGACTAGAGAATGTGAGGTAGAGAGAGAGAGAGAGAGAGAGAGAGAGAGAGATAAAACGAAGAATGCCAATAGAATATTAAATTTGTTGTCCAGGTTATAAGATTTTTATCCTCATTATGAGTAGTGACGAGGATGTGGGACTGTCCAACCGAAACACCTATCTCTCAACGAGGGTCTTATGTCCTCGTAATCAATGGAAGCATGTTGTGCGACACACAAGACGTGTTTCTTTGCAGCACGTTCACGAATTTGGCGAGTTTGATCCATCTATTATAGATCGAGTTGTTGCTAATTATAACTCGTCGGACTCTGACGCTGGCCAACAAGCAGCAATCTTGCAACCCAATAGACGTGTTCGCAGGCGCTTTGGTCAAGCAGCATATGTGAGGCCACAAGATGTAGCCTCTGACAGCTCGGGGGATGATCATGCAGAGCACATTCCCAACGAGGCAATGTTTGAGCCCGAGATTGATGAAATGATCGAGACGATCATGGATTCAGAAAGGCTTATCTATGATGATATGAAAAGTGAAGCCGATACGCCATTGTATAATGAAGCACGTATGTCTAGATTGAAAGCACTCCTGGTTCTTCTCAACATGCAGGCAAAGTTTGGATGGAGTGACACTAGCGTCACAGCGCTTTTCAGGTGATCTATTACAATTAGTTTACTTTAATAAAACTCTAAATGTATAATGATCTGATAGATTTTTACACGACTGTATCGTATTTTTATGTTGTGTAGATTTCTTAAAGAGCACATACTACCAGCTGACAATGTGATGCCAGATTCCCGAGATGAAGCAAGAAAGATTTTGCGAAACTTGGGAATGGATTACAATTCTATCCACGCTTGTCCTAATGAATGCATTCTTTTCAGAGGGGAATACATAGACATGGAGAAGTGTCTGAAATGTGATTCCGAAAGATATCGAGTAGATCTCCACGGGACAAAAATTCCACAAAAGGTTTTGCGACATTTTCCTCTGCTTCCTCGCATCAAGCATTTCTTCGAATGTAAGTCCATGGCCGCCCTAGCATCATGGCATGAGGAGAATAAATCTTCGGATGGTGTGCTACGAATTCCTGCAGATTGCGTAGCCTGGAAACATATAGATGGAACATGGTCAGATTTTGTCAGGGAAGCTCGAAATTTGCGCTTAGGCTTGGCTATGGATAGCGTAAATCCATTGGTCAAAGATCAACATCTTACAGTGTATGGCCCGTTGTCATCGTCAACTACAACATTCCCCCGTGGCTGACTACGAAGAAGGGGCACCTATGGCTAAGCTTGATTGTGCCAGGGCGATATAAAGTGGAGAATATGGATGTGTATCTTCGTCCACTATTGGAAGAGCTACAACAATTGTGGATTGGCATAGAGGTGGTGGATATGAGCCGGCACACAGGACGACGAAATGCTTTGATCAGAGGCATTCTAATGTGGACCATGCATGACTATCCCGGGCTAACAGAATGCTCAGGTGATCTATTGACACTTCTCACTCAGACACTGTAAATCTTGTTTTTTCCCATATTTGATCTATTATCATGTGTATACATGCAGGGCTTCAAACAAGCGGATACAGAGCATGTGTCACATGTGGACCTAGACTGAATGCACGTAGGGCGCCCTCACTGAAGAAGCAAATCTACGAAGGTCATCAAGCGTATCTTCCAGAGAATCATGTGTTACGCGACGGCTTTTTGGGAAGAGAGCCACCAAGGATGTCTGCACAAGCATGGTTAGAGCAGAAGGAGATGTGCGATGACGGATTGCCTCCAGGGATGAAGAGACTATCTCTATGGTACGAGTTACCATACTGGCCCCGACTCATGATCAATCACTTGCTCGATCCAATGCACATATTCAAGAATGTGGGTAATCTACTATGGGACCATTTGACCGGCAAGAAAGATACTTTGGGAGCCAGAGTTGACCTTAGAAATGTGGATCGTATGGAGCAATATTGGCCGCAAACAGCGTCTGATGGATCGATAAAACTCCCTAAAGCACCATGGGTTTTCACAGGAGCCCAAGAACGCAAAGTAAAAGAGGCCATTCGATCTTTGCGGACCCCCACTGGCGTAATGCACTCGCTCCGAACGTGTTTTACTAAAGAAGGAAAGCTTACCGGTTTGAAGTCACACGATTGGCATAAAATGTGTCAGGTACGTTCATAGTGGACTTTAATATCATTGCATAAAATGTGGACTTTAATATCATTGCTGGACATACTTTACAGTTTATTTTACCGGTTTCCATTGGGGGATGTTTGTCTCTCGACATCCGTAACACAATCTACAAACTTGCAAAGCTGGTGCAATGGATCTCACAAAAGGAGATCAACGTAGACTCCATACCATTCGCCAAACTAAATGCTGCGGAGCTTGTGTGCATGTTTGAGAAACATTTTCCTACTACCATGCTAACCATTCAGGTGCATCTTCTTGTTCACATAGTTGATGAGGCAGAAATAACTGGCACAGTTCATTCCAGATGGATGTTCTTCTTAGAACGTTTCATGAAAACGCTTAAGGGATATGTGCGTCAAAAGGCACGTCCGGAGGGTAGCATGGAAGAAGGTTGGTTGGTATTAGAGTCCCTAGTGTACATTGGAGAGTGGCTAGATGGATTTGATAAAGCCCGGGACACGCTATGGCGAACCATAGATGATGAGCGCATATCTAGGATTGTCATGTGCAATCTCGGTGTTGAGAAGAAGATGACGGAAGATCTAGAGGCTAAAATCAACCGATTTGCATGCTTCACAATCCAGTGATGCAAAAGTGGATTTCACAATATGAGGATGCAAAGCAAGAGCGACAAAGGGCACGAATCGAGTGGAGACAGGGAAGACGACCACCGATGCACTATCCGACGGGTCTGGAGAGCCTACCAACATTCATGACCTTAAGATGGTTGCACAACCAATTGAAAAGCGCACAACAATGCGGTGACGAAGTGACTGAGGAAGAGTGGGAGTACTCTCGAGGTTGTGCGACCAAGGTAAGTTTGCAATGTACGACTAGCTAGTGACTTTATTTATAAACATTTGAACGGCCACTCATAATCTTTGCTCGTTGTAGTATAAGACATACACAGCAGCATGGTGTAAAGGTCGACATTTTAGGGTGGAACGGATCGACAAAAAGCGTTTTACTCAAGATTGTGGAATCATGGCAAAATTTGAACAATTTAGTCGACGACGTTTCTCTGATGCAGATCCTGTGGTGGCGGAACTCACTTACTTCGGCACACTACAAGAGATTTTGAGGATCGATTACAGAGGATTTTTTGTCGACTTGTTCGACGTGCAATGCTTCAAGATAATCATGGAGGGTCACAACGCTACTGTGCGTAGAGGAGAGTCTGGTTTTCTTGAGGTGGATTCTACTAAGAAATGGACTGACCTAAGAGACACTTTTGTACTACTTGAGCATTGTGAACAAGTATGTAAATAGTTAACATCCCCCTTTTACAAGTTATGTGCTTGAAAGCTCTCATGTATGTTATGTGGCTCTGGCAGGTAATATTTCATCCTACAAAGTCTACATCAAACTGGTGGTACGTCATAGAGGTAGCCCCTCGTAGTGCAAGGACGTATGAAGGCTACCATGTGCCAATCACAACGGCATCAATGGAGGAGATCACAGAAGATGCTCAATCAGAAGCCGCTGCGGTGGTGCCAGACGAGCATTAAGATGCTACTACTCTATATGGGGTGCATGCAGAGGAGCTACAAAATGAAACAGAGGATATGTGTTTAAATGGAGAGCTCTATATAGATATAGGAAGTTATGCTAAGTTATGCGAGGATGAGAGAGAGATCTCTTAAAGCCACAAATATTGTATTTGAACAATTTTTCTCCGTGTTGTAAAAGCTCTGGCTCTCTAAGTACTTTCCATGGTGTATAACGCTCTTTTCTACTCGCGCTCACATCTTTTGATTGAAAATTTTGAGTTTTCGACTTGCCTCTTCTATCACTCAATTCATTGCGTCATTGTATTTATATGTGTCATTACGTCATTGTATTTAATGGTCTTTGTGTCATTGTCTACTCTATTCATTCAATATTAAGTTTAAATATTCGTGTGTTTAATACAGGTATGGATGATGAGGAGTTTCTTTCTTCTTTGTCACCGCAGCAGAGACAGTGGTACGTGGAGCGTCATCACTTTGGCGCATCATCGCGCGTTCCTACTCCATCTGCATCTCCCTCTCTTTCGGAGCATTCGACGCGCTCCGAAGCTTCGACGTCGACGAGACGATCTTCACACTCGGCTAGACACCGGCGCTCTAGTGGTGGCGGTGGCGGTTGTTGTGGGGATTCCGCCGTCGACACTACAAGAGGCTCTTCATATTAGCGACGCTCACACAGCGACGCTCAAAAAAAAAAATCCCGGCGTCGCTATAAGCGTCGCAAATTTCTTTGTAAATTTGCGACGCTCATAGCGACGCTTATAGCGACGCTCATAGCGACGCCGGCTGGGGTAAAAAAATAACCGAGCGCGCCCAAAAACTCAGATCTCAGATCTGAGTTTTTCGGCGCCCTCAAGCAAGGAGCAGGTAACGCTCTCCCTCACTCTCTCTCTCTCTCTCTCTCTCTCTCTCTCTCTTTTTCTTCTCCACACACACACACACACACACACGAGGAGAGGAAGGAGAGCCAGGTATGCTCCTTCCCTCTCCTCATTCTCATGTTCCCTTCCCCTCTTTCTCTCTCCCTCTCTCTCTCTCTCACACACACACATACACACACACATAGTGTTTTTGAGAGAGAGAGAGAGAGAGAGAGTACAAACAAAAACAAAAACGCACACACACATACATAAACAAAGAATGCACACACACATTGAGAGAGAAAAAGAGAAAGAGAGCATGCATAAACAAAAAACGCACGCATTGAGAGAGGAAAAGAGAGAGAACATGCATAAACAAAAAACGCACACATTGAGAGAGGAAAAGAGAGAGAAAACATGCATACGATCCAAAAAAACGCACACACATTGAGAGAGAAAGAGAGAGAAACTAATTTAACGTCGTAGGAAACTAATTAAAATTAAAAGACCTAAAGATCTAGCCAACGAGGAGTTGAACTCAAGACCTATTATTCAAGAGGGAAATGGCATAATCAATCTATCATACTTGGCATGGGTGATAAAAAGGTTATACCATTTATCTCTTTTTATTGGCACACACATCCACACACGCGCACACACACAAGAAGAAGAGAGTTATAACGTCGTAGGAAACTATCCTAAAAGACGTTAAAGATTAGGTTATATGTAGACTTACATTAAATTAGATTTAGGTTTATTTTTAACTAGATTTACGTTTATTTAAGCTAGATTTAGATTTACGTTATATTAGATTAGATTTAGGTCTCCATAGACTGCGATGCATGCATGAAGCGGGTGAAGAAAGCCCTCAATGGAATATAGGGTATTGCTGCCTTCACTCATGGTGGGCTCCGTCGATCCAAAAGTACTGGTGAAATGTCTTCAGAAGATAGGGAAGAAGGTGGATCTTCAGGGCGGCAAGAGCCACTACATCCCCGACACAATGACCATCTAGACAACCTCTACTCATTAGACTTACGTTAAATTAGATTTAGCTTTATTTTTAGTTAGATTTACGTTTATTTAGATTTACGCTTATTTACGTTAGATCGAGTCCACGCAAGAATTACTTACGGTTTAGGGTTTAGAGTTAGACGAACAGTGAAAAGATCTACTGTGAAAAGATGTTAAGATGAAGTGAAGTGCTACAGCTAGAGAAGAGGCAAAGGGGTTTTGTCCACTACATGCAGTATCATATAGACGTGGGTGTGTAGATTTCTTGTACCCACAAATATAGGTATTGACCAATAAAGACGAGATTATAACCCGGTGGTTCTGATCTCCGTGCACCTCTAGACCGAGGTGTGCGGGGATTGGACATGACTAGAGAATGTGAGGTAAAGAGAGAGAGAGAGAGAGAGAGAGAGAGAGAGAGAGAGAGAGAGAGAGAGAGAGAGAGATAAGACGAAGAATGCCAATAGAATATTAAATTTGTTGTCCAGGTTATAAATTTTTTATCCTCATTATGAGTAGCGACGAGGATGTGGGACCGTCCAACCGAAACACCTATCTCTCAACGAGGGTCTTATGTCCTTGTAATCAATGCAAGCATGCTGTGCGACGGCCAAGACGTGTTTCTTTGCAGCACGTTCGCGAATTTGGCGAGTTCGATCCATCTATTATAGATCGAGTTGTTGCCAATTATAACTCGTCGGACTCTGACGCTGGCCAACAAGCAACAATCTTGCAACCCAATAGACGTGTTCGCAGGCGCTTTGGTCAAGCAGCATATGTGAGGCCACAAGATGTAGCCTCTGACAGCTCGGGGGATGATCATGCAGAGCACATTCCCAACGAGGCAATGTTTGAGCCCGAGATTGATGAAATGATCGAGACGATCATGGATTCAGAAAGGCTTATCTATGATGATATGAAAGTGAAGCCGATACGCCATTGTATAATGGAGCACGTATGTCTAGATTGAAAGCACTCCTGGTTTTTCTCAACATGCAGGCAAAGTTTGGATGGAGTGACACTAGCGTCACAGCGCTTTTCAGGTGATCTATTACAATTAGTTTACTTTAATAGAACTCTAAATGTACAATGATCTGATAGATTTTTACACGACTGTATCATATTTTTATGTTGTGTAGATTGCTGAAAGAGCACATACTACCAGCTGACAATGTGATGCCAGATTCCCGAGATGAAGCAAGAAAGATTTTGCGAAACTTGGGGATGGATTACAATTCTATCCACGCTTGTCCTAATGACTGCATTCTTTTCAGAGGGGAATACACAGACATGGAGAAGTGTCCAAAATGTGATTCCGAAAGATATCGAGTAGATCTCCACGGGACAAAAATTCCACAAAAGGTTTTGCGACATTTTCCTCTGCTTCCTCGCATCAAGCATTTCTTCGAATGTATGTCCATGGCCGCCCTAGCATCATGGCATGAGGAGAATAAATCTTCGGATGGTGTGCTACGAATTCCTGCAGATTGCACAGCCTGGAAACATATAGATGGAACATGGTCGGATTTTGCCAGGGAAGCTCGAAATTTGCGCTTAGGCCTGGCTATGGATGGCGTAAATCTATTTGGTCAAAGATCAACATCTTACAGTGTATGGCCTGTTGTCATCGTCAACTACAACATTCCCCCGTGGTTGACTACGAAGAAGGGGCACCTATGGCTAAGCTTGATTGTGCCAGGGCGATATAAAGTGGGGAATATGGATGTGTATCTTCGTCCACTATTGGAAGAGCTACAACAATTGTGGATTGGCATAGAGGTGGTGGATATGAGCCGACACACAGGACGACGGAATGCTTTGATCAGAGGCATTCTAATGTGGACCATGCATGACTATCCAGGGCTAACAGAATGCTCAGGTGATCTATTGACACTCCTCACTCAGACACTGTAAATATTGTTTTTTCCCATAGTTGATCTATTATCATGTGTATAAATGCAGGGCGTCAAACAAGCGGATATAGAGCATGTGTCACATGTGGACCTAGACTGAATGCACGTAGGGCACCCTCACTGAAGAAGCAAATCTACGAAGGTCATCAAGCGTATCTTCCAGAGAATCATGTGTTACGCGACGGCTTTTTGGGAAGAGAGCCACCAAGGATGTCTGCACAAGCATGGTTAGAGCAGAAGGAGATGTGCGATGACGGATTGCCTCCAGGGATGAAGAGACTATCTCTATGGTACGAGTTACCATACTGGCCCCGACTCATGATCAATCACTTGCTCGATCCAATGCACATATTCAAGAATGTGGGTAATCTACTATGGGACCATTTGACCGGCAAGAAAGATACTTTGGGAGCCAGAGTTGACCTTAGAAATGTGGATCGTATGGAGCAATATTGGCCGCAAACAGCGTCTGATGGATCGATAAAACTCCCTAAAGCACCATGGGTTTTCACAGGAGCCCAAGAACGCAAAGTAAAAGAGGCCATTCGATCTTTGCGGACCCCCACTGGCGTAATGCACTCGCTCCGAACGTGTTTTACTAAAGAAGGAAAGCTTACCGGTTTGAAGTCACACGATTGTCATGTGCAATCTCGGTGTTGAGAAGAAGATGACGGAAGATCTAGAGGCTAAAATCAAGCGATTTTGCATGCTTCACAATCCAGTGATGCAAAAGTGGATTTCACAATATGAGGATGCAAAGCAAGAGCGACAAAGGGCACCTTAATGCGGTGACGAAGTGACTGAAGAAGAGTGGGAGTACTTCTCGGGGTTGCGCGACTAAGGTAAGTTTGCAATGTACGACTAGCAAGTGACTTTATTTATAAACGTTTGAACGGCCACTCATAATCTTTGTTCGTTGTAGTATAAGTCATACACAGCAGCATGGTGTAAAGGTCGACATTTTAGGGTGGAACGAATCGACAAAAAGCGTTTTACTCAAGATTGTGGAATCATGGCAAAATTTGAACAGTCTAGTCGACGACGTTCCTCTGATGCAGATCCTGTGGTGGCGGAACTCACTTACTTCGGCACGCTGCAAGAGATTTTGAGGATCGATTACAGAGGATTTTTTGTCGACTTGTTCGACGTGCAATGGTTCAAGATAATCATGGAGGGTCGCAACGCTACTGTGCGTAGAGGAGAGTCTGGTTTTCTTGAGGTGGATTCTACTAAGAAATGGACTGACCTAAGAGACACTTTCGTACTACCCGAGCATTGTGAACAAGTAAGTATATAAATAGTTAACATCCCCCTTTTACAAGTTATGTGCTTGAAAGCTCTCATGTAAGTTATGTGGCTCTGGCAGGTAATATTTCATCCTACAAAGTCTACATCAAACTGGTGGTACGTCATAGAGGTAGCCCCTCGTAGTGCAAGGACGTATGAAGGCTACCATGTGCCAATCACAACGACATCAATGGAGGAGATCAGAGAAGATGCTCAATCAGAAGCCGCTGCGGTGGTGCCAGACGAGCATCAAGATGCTACTACTCTATATGGGGTGCATGCAGAGGAGCTACAAAATGAAACAGAGGATATGTGTTTAAACGGAGAGCTCTATATAGATATAGGAAGTTATGCTGAGTTATGCGAGGATGAGAGAGAGATCTCTTAAAGCCACAAATATTGTATTTGAACAATTTTGCTCCGTGTTGTAAAAGCTCTGGCTCTCTAAGTACCTTCCATGGTGTATAACGCTCTTTTCTACTCGCGCTCACATCTTTTGATTGAAAATTCTGAGTTTTCGACTTGCCTCTTCTATCACTCGATTCATTGCGTCATTGTATTTATATGCGTCATTACGTCATTGTATTTAATGGTCTTTGCGTCATTGTCTACTCTATTCATTCAATATTAAGTTTAAATATTCGTGTGTTTAATGCAGGTATGGATGATGAGGAGTTTCTTTCTTCTTTGTCACCGCAGCAGAGACAATGGTACGTGGAGCGTCATCGCTCTGGCGCATCATCGCGCGTTCCTACACCATCCGCATCTCCCTCTCTTTCGGAGCATTCGGCGCGCTCCGAAGCTTCGGCGTCGACGAGACGAGCTTCACACTCGTCTAGACACCGGCACTCTAGTGGTGGCGGTGGCGGTTGTTGTGTGGATTCCGCCACCGATGCCTCCACACCGCCTCGTGTTCGACGAGGCTCTTTACCCTCCCCTTCTTTGTCCGCCCCCACACCAACCACAGCATCGCCATCTACGCCAGGTTTTGCACGGCTGACTGTTCCTAGAAGCTACACACCGCTACCTACTCCGCCAGGAGCCATCCCACTCGACACTCCTCGCTTCGGGGCCCAGACGCCGATGGAGACACCTGACGTCCGTACCCCCATCGACACGCCGCTAGAGACCCCTGTCGGGACACCCAGGTTCACGCGTCACCGGCCAGAGGGCTTGCCTTACTCCGTCGACATCACCAGCGGCATCATCATGGATGATGACGGCAAGAAGGTGATCTCCCGCATGCGTGGTCTTTGCTCTCAGCTGTTTAGACACTACATACTAAACAAATGGAGTGAAGTACCAAGTGATTTAAAAAACAGAGTCATCAGCATACTTCATGATGAGTTTTCCGTTCGAACACGGGATCAGCACTTCAATGAAGACCTGATGAAGATTCGAATGCGTGAATACTGCAAACACAAGCGTTCCGAAGTGCAAAAAGCAATCAAGAATGGGTGGAACAGGCCAGATTGGCTGGCCAAAGAAGATTGGAAGAATGCAAAGAAAGCAGCGCGCGAGAATCCCGACAAGTGGAAGCAACAAAAGGATGCAGCCAGAGCGCGAGTAGAGGCAGGGAACTCGCACCACTTGGGGAGCGGTGGATGGGCATCATTTGAGGCCGATTTTGTAAGTCTTTTCACATTGCTCTTTATGCATGTTCGATAGTTTAGGGTTTATGAGTTTTTTAGTTCTAACATAATGAAATCTTTGTATGTTTTGACAGTGGTCGATGACAGGACGTGATCCCACACCGTACGAGCGCGAGTACGCAGGCAGGAAGGGCTTAAACGCCCTGATGGACATTCTCAGTTCTCGCGGCGGCATGGTTAGTATTAGGGTTTACTCTTTTTTATTTTTTGTATTGTTTTATAAATGTCGTTATATGTTTATACTTACTGAAAGCTGTCTTATTGTCTTTTTTTGCAGAATCCGACAGATACGCCGCTTGGACGCGATGAGACGTCTGACTAGACGACGTCAGTTTAGCCGTAGCTAGATAGCATTAGTTTAGGGTTTCTCATAGATTATGTATCATGAGACGGATTTTATACGTCTTTTTGAACCATGTATATTATTACATTTGTCACTGCAGTTCCTTTTGCCAATCAATTCTTTATGCCTATGATGTTGTACAATTGTCATTATTACATTTGCCAATCAATTCATTTTGCCTATGATGTGTACAATTGTCAATTTTGCAAACAATGCGTCTTGTGGGTGACTATTTTGGGTCTATTATCTACCTTTGCACTTTTTTAAAAAAGTGAATCAAGTACAATATGGTTGATGGGTGGCAGGGCATTGAACCAAAAAAAAATTCTCTCGAGCGTCGCTATTTATGGCTCTGTAGCGTCGCTATAGTCTTCTGTGTAAACGTCGCTATAGGCGTCGCTATAGGCGTCGCTATATGCGTTGCTATATGCGTCGCTATATAGCGACGCATATAGCGACGCCTATAGCGACGCTCGTAGCGACGGTTTTAGCGACGCCGGGGGTTATAAAAACCCAATGTATTTCCGTCGCTAACAGCGTCACAAGAGCACACAACCTCTTGTAGTGCGATGCCTCCACACCGCCTCGTGTTCGACGAGGCTCTTTACCCTCCCCTTCTTTGCCCGCCCCCACACCAGCCACAACATCGCCATCTACGCCAGGTTTTGCGCGGCTGACTGTTTCTAGCAGCTACACACCTCTACTTACTCCGCCAAGAGCCACCCCACTCGACACTCCTCGCTTCGGGGCCTAGACGCCGGTGGAGACACCTGACGTCCGTAGCCCCATCGACACGCCGCTAGAGACCCCTGCCGGGACACCCAGGTTCACGCGTCACCGGCCAGAGGGCTTGCCTTACTCCGTCGACTTCAGCGGCGGCATCATCATGGATGATGACGGCAAGAAGGTGATCTCGCGCATGTGTGGTCTTTGCTCTCAGCTGTTTAGACACTACATACTAAACAAATGGAGTGAAGTACCAAGTGATTTAAAAAACAGAGTCATCAGCATACTTCATGATGAGTTTCCCGTTCCAACACGGGATCAGCGCTTCAATGAAGACCTGATGAAGATTCGAATGCGCGAATACTGCAAACACAAGCGTTCCGAAGTGCAAAAAGCAATCAAGCATGGGTGGAACATGCTAGATTGGCTGGCCAAAAAGATTGGAAGAATGCGAAGAAAGCAGCGCGCGAGAATCCCGACAAGTGGAAGCAACAAAAGGATGCAGCCAGAGCGCGAGTAGAGGCAGGGAACTCGCACCACTTGGGGAGCGGTGGATGGGCATCATTTGAGGCCGATTTTGTAAGTGTTTTCGCATTGCTCTTTATGTTCGATAGTTTAGGGTTTATGAGTTTTTTAATTCTAACATAATGAAATCTTTGTATGTTTTGACAGTGGTCGATGACAGGACGTGATCCCACACCGTACGAGCGCGAGTACGCAGGCAGGAAGGGCTTAAACGCCCTGATGGACATTCTCAGTTCTCGCGGCGGCATGGTTAGTATTAGGGTTTACTCTTTTCTATTTTTTGTATTGTTTTATAAATGTCGTTATATGTTTATACTTACTGAAAGCTGTCTTATTGTCTTTTTTTGCAGAATCCGACAGATACGCCGCTTGGACGCGATGAGACGTTTGACTAGACGACGTCAGTTTAGCCGTAGCTAGATAGCATTAGTTTAGGGTTTCTCATAGCTTATGTATCATGAGACGGATTTTATACGTCTTTTTGAACCATGTATATTATTACATTTGTCATCGCAGTTCCTTTTGCCAATCAATTCTTTATGCCTATGATGTTGTACAATTGTCATTATTACATTTGCCAATCAATTCATTTTGCCTATGATGTGTACAATTGTCAATTTTACGCTTGTCAATTTTGCAAACAATGCGTCTTGTGGGTGACTATTTTGGGTCTATTATCTACCCTTGCACTTTTTTTAAAAAGTGAATCAAGTACAATATGGTTGATGGGTGGCAGGGCATTCAATGTCCTGTCACCAAAAAAAATTTCTCTCGGGCGTCACTATAACCGTCGCTATTTATGGCTCTGTAGCGTCGCTATAAACTTCTATGTAAACGTCGCTATGACCGTCGCTATGAGCATCTCTATATAGCGACGCATATAGCGACGCCTATAGCGATGCATGTAGCGACGGTTTTAGCGACGCCGGGGGTTATAAAAACCCAGTGTATTTCCATCGCTAACAGCGTCACAAGAGCACACAACCTCTTGTAGTGTTTAATGTTATTAATGTTTGATGTCATGAATGCAACAACTTGACTTCTTTCTTGATGATTTTGTTGTGACAATAGTATTTCTGGTTTGAAAAATTTTCAGAGCTCCCAAATAGCTAGCAATTGGCAATCACATTGAACATGCCCATTGCTGTTAGGTAAAGTGAATTTGAAGATATAGGCAATGGAAGGAAGGAAAAACTTAGATTTTCTTTTATGATGATATTGTAGATATAGATTCTTCAATATTTAGCATCATCTTGAAATTGATAAGTTCTTCATAAATTGAGATCAAGTGTACTCTGTGTTAGTCATCAAAGAGGACTTTGATGATAATGATCTTTGTGGTGATGAGAGGGAGAGCAATTTGCTCTAAGCAATAAAGAATGTCTAAAGGGACTTGCTCGATTATTTTGTTGCTCGGAAATACTCGCTCCCCAATTTGTATAACCCATATATTTGAGTGGGTGCTTGAAAAAATAAAAACACAAATGAGTAGGTGTGAGTATGCTCTTCTCCCATTCCCAAGTCGGATAAAAGCGATGAATGCCTTTATGATTCCTTATATTGCCTTCACTAGCCCGCTTCTCAAGATGGCTAAGTGTCACTGGAAAGAGTTCTTGAAACCGGTAAAAAGGTTTTTACGGAAAAATAACACGAAATCTTCTAGGCCATGGCAATGGGCCCGTTGGGAATCAATTGCTCGATCAGGGAATCAAGGAGGCCTCGAAATTCTCAACCCTGTGGCCCATGCAGAAGCTTGTTGCGCCAAATTTGTTGTTTCCTTGGCTAAGCATGATCAAGTTTGGGTTATCATGATCAGAGATATGATAGAAGCAGCTAAACTTGGCTCGAAGGGTGGAAAGTGGAGAGGGGTGGAGGTTCATGACAAACTGCTAGCCCCGGCGTGGTCTACCTTAAGACTGGGGGGCAGCTCAGGAGAATTGGTAAGAAAATGCAATAGAGCAGCAGGAGTCTTAAAGTGGGGGGAAGAAGCCAAATACTTCAAGAACTCCATTCTGCATTGGTCCCCCTGGCTTTCCAAATTTGTAGACCCGTCACAAACTCCCTATTAGATTGAGATGGCCAAGAAGCTGAATAATAAGGGTCTAAAGCGACTTGGGCACTTCTAGGACAGTGGCAACAAGAGTTGGAAAACCATTGACCTTATGGTTACCCAGTACCAACTTAATAGCTTGGAGGTCTTGCTTGTCCACAAAGTGATGAAAGAGCTTGAAAATCTAGTGATGCCAATCTGTGATACGGAGTTGGACTGGAATGCCTGGAAATGGCCCAGAAGCAGTCTCTTATGGAAACCCCATACTAAAAGCATTTATCAGACAATGATGCAAAAGAAGAATTGGTCTAGCCCTCTTAACAAGCTATGGAAAAAGCAATGGTTGGAGGAAAGGTGGGAGCATGTAATGGAGAACATATGGAAGCCAAAGGTTCCACAACACATGAAGGTTTTCTTATGGAAGTTTATGTGGGGTACTCTACCGACGGGGGGGAAGATTCAGGAGAGAGGGATTGGGTCAAATCGATGCTTGGGGTGCAGGTTGGCTAGTGAAGATCTGGCCCACCTATTCATGGACCGCCCAACTACCAAAGGCCTCGCAGAGAAAATATGCAAGTGGGTCCAAAGAACATGGAAAATTAGTTTTTTCAAGACTAACCTATTCCTTGGAAGTAAGAATTCAGGTAGTCCTGCACTCCTCGTCAACACTCAGATCGTCAGATACTTCTTCTTACATAATGTATGGCAAACAAGAAATCGCCGTGTGTTTGAAGGAGGTTTTGAGGTGGCAAGCTTCGCAAAAATTATACACGAAAGCAAAGTGCTAATAAGGACACTCGGGTGCAAGCAACACTTGGAGGATTGGTCTAGGACTACGTGTGCCTTGTTGTCAGCAGATGGAATGCCTAGGATGGGAAAAAATCTTGGTCATCGGTAAATAAAAGATCTCAAAATGACAAGATTATGGACCTTGTGTATCAAGGAGGAGCGGGCGGGTTGGTAGGGGTGGCTACCCTAATAGCCGATGTAAGTATGTTCCTTGGATGATATCATGGCTTAACAAGAGCATGACAAGACCTTGTAATTTTTTGGGCTGTTCAATATAATTCACTCACAATTGTGAGTTTTTCTATTAAAAAAAAAGATCTATTGACAAAGATAACAAATCAATATTATAACTATCAATATAATCTTTGAAAGATAAATCCTACAAACTTTTGTGTCTCATGATTCCATAATGTAGGTATCTCTACGTCTATTAACCACCTCTAATGGGCTAATGAGAAGAGGGGGGGGGGGGGGGGGGGGGGGCGGGGCACAAGAAGCAAGGGAGAAGTGAGAGAGCGAATGAGAGGGGCAGCATTGAGAGGGAGGAAGCAAAAAGGGAGGGAGGGAGGCAGAGGGACGGGGGGCTGACTAGTGCATTGTAGCGTCGAGGTGGACGAAGCAAGAGAGGGAGGGATGGGTTGGGCATCACACATCAGTGGAAGGATGGGGGACACGTAGAGCACGGGAAAGGGGATTGATGGGGAACACAACAACAACGAGCACTTTTTCATACGATATTTCTATAGTCTCTATGTTGTTGAAGTTGCCTCAACAACTCAAGTGTCCACGGTAGGTAAAACGTTCCAAATGCGATCCCAGAAAACAGCTATATCCCTCAATTGAGTAGGTGCATAATAATAGATAAACCCAACAAGGGTATCTGCAATCTGCATCGATACATAAATCACTCTCCTATCAATCAAGGTGCCATGCTGGTGAATCCCTGCCACAAAACGTTGGCCCACAAAAATGCATACACCGAAACAAGACTGTGATCTATCAATGACAGGCGCCCAAAAGCAAAAGGATCTAGAGGCCATAAAATTGCCAAAATATCCACAAGGCATACTACATTTCAACAAAAATCCTATCGCAGTAAACTTTGTCTAGGCCCTCTAAGTCTAGAAGATTGAAACCCATTGGTGTTCCATGTGATTATGTGCAAATCCACGAAAACCATTAGGGGCCATAAACTAGGGGCACAGCCTCTTGAAAGAGACAGCTGTTGTCAATCGTGGAATAGAAAGACTGTTGATTATCCCAAAACCCTAACAAGGAAGGGGTATGAGGCAAAATCCAGGAACAAACTAAGCGGCCTTTGCAAACCATGATCTCTTCTCTCTCTCTCTCTCTCTCTCTCTCTCTCTCTCTCTCCTTTGACATGAATACAAGGGGACCCGGCAGAGTGGTTCTAACGAGACCCCTTTGACTCAGCTAATCACCCGGGGACACCTTTCTTCCACTACACAACTTGTTTGGATCATCACATACTGACAACAACAAGAGAGGCCGGTCTTGCTGCAGCCTTATACTGACAGAAGGAGGGTCTCACGTCATAGTTCTTTGCAGGGTTTTGGGAGTGCTTGTGGGATAGCAGACAGCCGATGAGAGTCACCATGATTCAGTCGCTAGTTGCACATAGAGGTAATTCAGTTGGGAGTTGGTTGTTCATAGCAACTTCTCGACAGTCTGTGCAGCTTGTGGCAATCCACTTGAGACACAACGTCGCTCTTTGTGGGATTGCCCCAAACCACAACATGTTTTGCTATGAATTCTTCGGATGATGCCTGCACTTTCTACAACTTGTTCGTTCACCTGGGGGGCTATAACGTGATCCACACTCACGGGCCAAGCACTTCACTTTGAGATGGCTTCAGCTAACAAGATAATCGTGATCCAGGAGGGCAGGTCTACACTCCAGCCTACCATAGAGCTTGTGCCTCAGGAGTAAAACATTGATGGAGACTAGTGTTGGAAGCTCATTTGCAGCCTGGCATTGAGATTCATTTGGCGAGCACGATGTTTTCGCAGCTTCAAGGCTCGATCTATTTCTCTGGTGGAGACAATGTGCTGGAGTTGGTCCATACACTCAGGGGCTAGTTTGAGAGACTCTAGGGTAGTTATGACCATATGAGAGAGTGCCACAAGGCCATCTTAAGAGCTAAGCAACCAGGCCTCTTCTTCACCATAGTTCATGGTGTGCCTAGATGGCAGTATCGTACCCCCGTGCGGTTGTTTCCTCCCCTTGTCTCTTGATCCAGCCCTCATTGTACATATCTTGTTTTTTTATTAGGAGTCTCTCCACATGGTGATGTAGCCCTTTCTAGTAGAGGCAGAATGTAGCCCTTTGGGCGTTCTTTTAATTAATAGAAGGATCTTTTCTTGGGGGTAAAAAAACCATAGAGTCTACAGTGATTGGATAGGTGATATCCTCTTGTCCTCTCCTCAATCTCTAGGCAAGAGCAACTCGCATGGGATTGTCCAATGCGACAAGAAAGAGAAATCTCAAAGGTAGACAAAGAAATGATGAAGAAAGAACTCGCAAAGTTCATGGAGGAAGAGCTTGAGTCAAAGATAAAAGCACAAATGGAAGCCTCCCGAGATGCATCGGTAGAGGTGGTAAAGCAAAATCTCAAGAAGGAGGCAAAGGAGGATGCAGAAAAGGGAACTTTTCAATGTTGCATGCCTCTGTCTTCTAAAACCCCAATAGAAGTGTAGATATCCAGTTTGAATCCCAAATTCAGGGATAGTCCACGCATCTACAATGTGAAATCCCGAAAAGAAAGGGTCACATGCCTGCTGCTCCTGCTTAGAGATCGAGGAGACTGCAAATGACCTTCCAAAACTACTCTCTATCATTTCTCCACTCCTGAGGGATAAGCTTTGTGGTAGGCTAGAGTGTAGGCTTGCCCTCTTGGATCATGATCATCTTGTTGATTGAAGCCAGCTCAAAGTGGAGTGTTGGGCCCTTGAGTGTGGACCACACTGCAGCCCCCCACGTGAACTGACAGGCTGTAGAAAGTGCAGGCATCAACCAAAGAGTTCGTAGCCAAATGTGATGCGTTTTGGGGCAGTCCCACAAATAGTGACGTTGTCTCAAGTAGGTGGTCTCACAAGCTACACAGGTTGCAGAGAAGATACTATGAGCCGACCAACTCCCAACTGAAGTAGTTATATGTGCAACTAGCCACTGAAACATAATGACTCTCATTGGTTGTCTGTTGTCCCACAAGCACTCCCAGAACCCTGTCAAGAACTCTAATGTGAGTCAGGCCTATAAATGAGCTCCCAACACTACTCTCATTGCTCCACTCCTAAGAGACAAGCTCTCTAGCAAGCTGGAGTGTAGGCCTAGCCTCGTGGATCAGGATTATCCTACTAATTGAAGCCATCTCAAAGTGGAGTATTGGGCCCATAATCATGGACCATGCTGCAGCCCCCCACATGAACTGACAAGCTATAGAAAGTACGAGCATCAGCCAAAGAATACGTAGCCAAATGTGTTGTACTCTGGGACAGTTCCACAAACAGTGACATGGTGTCTCAAGTGGGTTATCACAAGAAGCTGCATGGGCATCGAGAAATCATTGTAAACCTACCAACTTCCAATTGCACTAGCTCTATGTGCAACTGGCTACTAAAACATGGTGAATCTCATCCCAAAACCCTGCCAACAACTCTGACATGAGACCCTCCTCCCGCCACAGTTGAACGAGAGCCTTAGAAGACCTCTAATCACAGGAGATTTCTACTTTGTCATGTCGGGTCGATGATCTCCAACCCACCCTAAGAGCAAGGTAAGGTACTAACATGCCATGAAACCTTGGCCCTAGCTGATTGTGTATCTTGCCCCAACCACAAAAAGTTCACGATCAACCTCTTCAACTGGCTAATGCAAGAGCTCGAGAAAATATAGCGAGACATAATAAACCACACAGTAGCGAAGAGCACCTGCTTGGCCACTACCACCCTACCAGTAAGAAGGAGCCGTGCTGAGTGAAGAAGCCTCCTCCTAATAGTGAGGGAGCGAACAATAATCTACTGCTCTGGGATCAATTCCAGAAAACCTAAAAACCCGTACAGGTGTCCCTGGGGGGATCTACGTAAAACCCTCTCTTGGCCACCAATCAGGCATGGGAGCACTACCAACCCAAAAAGACATTGTCTTCCTCTAGTTGATCAATGCTCTCGACGCACAATATAGCACCTTAAGAGCCTGCTCACACCTGTGCAAGTTAGCCTCCTGGCCCTCCAAATACAAGCCTAAATCGTCTACTAACTTAGTGTCCAAAATCTCCCCTCCTGATAGGCAACTGTAACCCTTGCAATCCAACCTCTTATGAAGTCAGAAATCTGCTCATGACCTCAGCATAGAAGAGAAATAGAAAGGGGGCAAGAAGGCAGCCTTGTCTAACCGACCGCGTCAGTATGGAACGGTACCCTCTTCCCCCTACCAAAAGCACCTGACTGTGAGCAGGCCTGTAGAGAGCTGCCACTCCCCTAATCCAAGCATCTGAAAACCCCATTCGTTGTAGAAATCTATCGAGGAAATCCCAATAAACTCTATCATACGCATTCTCAAAATCGAGAAGGAGTACTACAAAGTCATCTCCTTTGAGACGAGCAAGGGCTTTGGCCTCCTAGAAAGTGAAAATGTTGTCAAGGATGATGCACTCCTTGACAAACCATGTATGTATCTCATGTATGATGCTCTCTAGCAATGGTTGAACTCTCAAAATCAGTGCCTTGGCCAAGATTTTGTAGGCTTAGTTGAGAATGGTGATGGGTCTCCATTGTTGAATCTCGTCCACAATGATTTCTCCTCCTTGGGGATAAGAAAGATCAAGCCATCACTCATATTGTCTGGCATCTCACCATTGTGCAAAATGTATTGATAAGTGCTACACAAGTCCAGCCCAAGCACCTCCCAATACTCCAAGAAGAAGCTAGGAGTCAAATCATCCTCTTATGGGTAGTTGCCACGTGGAAGTGCCCTGAGAGCCTCGTGAAACTTCTCTCGTTGGAGAGGCATCTCAAGCCTTTGGCGCATCACTAACTAAGCAAATACATTTTTGCCCACACCTGCTCTCTACATGCATCTCGATGCTTTGACTGTGGCTCAGCTAAAGCAACTCATGAGATGAAAGTGGCAAGTGCACACATATCCTCGTGCTTTGTAGCAACTGAACCTTCGGGTCTCCTCAATCGTCTAGCAATGTTGCACGTGTGTCTAGGGCCCACAGTCTCATGAACTTGCCAATAACTCTGTCTCGCACATGGGTCCACCGAGCTAGATGATGATGATAGGCAAAGTCGTAACGCCACTCCTCAATGGTAATCAGCTCTTGTTGAGCCTACTGCATCTGCACTTGAGGTATTGCATTGTGTGTACATTCCATTTACGCTATCTGAAGCAAATACCACATTGAAAACGATGTGGGGGGGTCCATTGAGAGGGTTGGTTAGGACCCCATCGGGTGTCATTCTCCTCTTCTCTCTCTTTCTCTCTCCCTCTACACATCTCTATCACACTCTTTCATTCCCTCTCTTCAGAGAAAGGTAAAAGGAACCATCATTTGAAAGCTAAAAGGAACCAGTAATGCAAGGAAAGGAAGAAACGGATTTGTGGAAGTGTAAAACCCAGACTTTCACCATAATCAATTCCACTGCATCTGACATTGGTATCAGAGCTTTAAAGAATTTGCGCTAATTAGCTAAACTTTGGGGAAAAAAAATATCTTTAGTGTTTGAGTGCATGTTGTAGTGTTTCGCTCATGGAGTCCTCTCTCACTCAGAGAACTATAGGACTTGCCATTGCACGTAGGACCATGAACCTTGAGGATAGGAAATGCAAACACTGTATATACGGGGTCACAGTTGTGCGAGAGGGTAGTTGACTTAGCATGCACGTTCGACCACCTTGACATAAAGAGTTCCTAGCATGGATATTTGCAGTCATATTGTCATTGCAATGGCCTATGAACTTTGAGAATACCGGTATTAGGAGAATTAGAGTGAGCATTTTTGTGAGACTACTTTGAGAACATAGAGGATGAACTTAATTAGAGGTAGCAACATAACCATAATACTTAATTAACTTGTAATGAATAATAATTTTGCAAGAGAGAGACTTTATAGAACTTGACAATAGTTGAGGACCGGATTTATGTGGAGCCCGTCCCCTGTCCAATAGGATTTTATATTATAGATTCTCCCATCAAGAGAGACTTGGTACAATACAATCTTTTTGTTCCTTGTGACCTAGGTGATGCAATGAAGATGGAAAGCTTCATGCATCACAAGCATAACATAGACTTTGTAAAAAAAGCATTAACCATCCCCGGCCTCAATCCCAATGCCTCAAACACCTTCAAAGGTGGAGAGAGCTAGCGGGGAATGAGGATAGGAAATAGGAATAAGAAACATTCAAAGGAGAAAGAAATAGCTCCTCACTTATCATCACTCCTGTTGCTTAGCATACATAATAGCATAGTAATGAAGATGGAGAATATGGCAATCTTAAGCATTGGAGCATGGCTCTTGGTTGGATTTGCATTCCATATCCAAGAGTGCTGGTGTAGGCTCTCAACTTCTCTACAAGCTTGGAGAAGGAGATGGAGCTCTTGCACTTTTTACCTCACACAATGAGAGAGAGAGAGAGAGAGAGAGAGAGAGAGAGAGAGAGAGATCAAATTTTTTACCCCCTCTGAGATAACCATATATTGACACTTGACCAAATTATATCAAAAATAAAAGATAGTAGACAATAGCTAAAGACAAATTTGATAGAAGATAAATTTCACTATATTTTGTTGATACATCCTGTTCTGAGAGGAGAACAATTGAGCTTCAGAACCCATGAAAGAATAGACCTATACCTGCCACCATCCAACACAAGTAGCTAGTTAGAACATGGGCAACCTTGATGGGAAGACAGGTATCCAAACAGTCTATTCTGCTTGTTATTGTTGTCCCATAGCCTTAAACCCCTCACTCTCCTTATATGCATTTCGAGGGAGTTTTTTCTTTGCTTCTCTATCAGGCATGATCCGTTTTTTTTAACGTCATTTTCTACAATAGGTTTGTTTGGTAGACTTTCCTCTATCATAATTTCAACTGGTACATTGGTTGTTTCTGGTTTGATGATGATGACTGATTTGCATCCTTCCGAAAAATCACGTATGACGGAGGGACGTGGCTTTCCATTGGATAAATAGAATCTCTTGTGAGTTTTTGGGCTCACATTCTCAAAGGATGGTATATCCCCCATAGTTTGGCTTCTGATAGAAAGCATCATACCCTGTAGTACAATTTCATAAACCAGATCTTGTTTATTAGTGGTCTATGCTAGATGCTAGCTTCTAAGAGTAGCTGGAGAAAACTAAGGTGGAAAGCAACATTTGCATAGTGATTACATGTGAACTTGGAAAATCTATCCCCCCAGCGGATAGAATGAGAGCCTGAGAGAATAAAGAGAGAGAGATAGAGAGAAAATAAGTTAGAAACGGAGCTTCATTTCGGGGTTATATAAAGGATAAGATATATATTACTTGTATTTTGCTAAAATTTTGGCAAAGTTCCGTTTGTAAGTAGACCCATTTTTCAAAAAGTATACTGGCCCTCCTTTTGTAGGAGCCTCACATGAGGATTTTGTTTTAAATGATAAATCTAGAACTACCCAACCAAGTATGTACGCAGTTTTCAAGACACGGTTATGTCAGACTTTTAAATTTTAGAAAGTCTTTTCCTTTTGGCAAAATTTTGCAAGAGTTTTGTTTGTAATTAGACATGTGTTTCAAAATAAACTTGCCCTCCTCTCTGAGGAGCCTCACATGAGGATTTTCTTTTCAAAAAGCCATTTTGGAAAACTTTCCTCAAAAAAGTATATCAATAAGCATAAAGACAACTTCATTTCCAAGAAATTAGATCAATCATTGACGTGTAAAACAATCCCTTTTCCCATTTTAAAGACCAATTTTACTTAGTAGTTTGTTTTACAAACTTACTGTAACATTGGCTGGACATTCTCTCAGTAGTAGACAAGAAGTCCACCTGAAAGCCCGAGTTTGTCATTTGTGCGTTTTATGTTGAAACTGCTCCTTGTCTGTTAACCGATGTATGGCTGCGAAAAAACATAAAAGATGCCATTTCATGAGAGGATGTTCACCATTGTCTACCTTTCTATTGAACAATTTTCTCTTTTAAAATTAGTCAAGTAAGAATTATGATGTGTATCTCCAATCATTTAATACATCTTAAAAACACCGATATACTAAATATATACTCTTAGAGTCATTTAAATCCTATCATACATTGGTCTAGATTATGCATCAATTTGTATCCATATACTAAAAGGTAGCATCCTTCACTATGATGTTACCATGATCATCCACCAAGTACTAGCTTTGTACAATATGTTTATGCAGATCAAACTCAATACATATAGTCGCTCAAAGAATCCTTACATTGGCACAAAAAAAAAGAGTTTTTTCTTCACTATAATGCTATTATGATCAGTCGCCAAGTACCACCTTTGTATCACATGTTTATGCACACCCAAGTCATTACATACAATCGATTACCAAGTTTTCAAATATGTCTATCAGATATCAATGAAAAAACGTAAAAGACTCTTATTACCGTTTGCCGTAGTACTGCCAATGTTGACGCAATCGGATGTTGTGGCTTGTGATTCTGGATGATCACCCACTGACCGTGTGACAGGTTTGTTGCAGCAATAGGTGTATGATTTTGTGTGTGTGTGTGTGTGCGCGCTGCGCGCGCACATAGCTTGTGTATGCAAGATCTTGGCAGCACCTCCCTTAAGTGTGTGTGTGTGTGTGTGTGTGTGATGAGAATAAACGATGCTATAAGCAATCGCTATGTAGAATAATCAAGTGGAGATTATGCGCAGAGTTTTTACACAGTAATATGCCAGCGTTTTTATGCCTGTAGCCCACCGCATCTACATGCGGTGTCTTTATTGCTATCATGTGTATAGAGAATCCTCCAATTGTTCAAACCTTTATTAAGCATGCCCAAATCGGTGCAGGATACTTTTTCTTTTTGTCCACACCTATTTTTAAGAACCTCACTTGAGTGAGGTTCAGTTTAGACTTTTTTATTAAAGGAAGAGATAGCAAGAGAGTAAGATAAACATGAGGAATGTAGTCCAACCATACACAACCTCTTTTTAGATATTGTTGCTTTAGAATTGCTTTTACCAATTTCATGATACGGACTCCTTAGATAGAAAGATAGAAGTAGAAAAAAGAACGAGAGTGAGAACCCATTTTCAAAAAGACCCTATCTTTACCTATCTTGCTCTGTATAGAGAGATATGGATTGGGTAAGAGAGAGATAGAGAGGGGGTAAAAAAGAAGGTACTGCTTATCATGCTAATATCCGGGATTCAGAGAGAGAGAGAGAGAGAGAGAGAGAGAGAGAGAGAGAGAGAGAGAGAGTTGTATGTGTGTGTGTGAGAGAGAGTATACCCCCAAGCTAGCCCCCTCCTTGCTTTGGTTGACCCCCTCTTCTAGCACTATCTTGCGCTTGATTGGACCTCCTCAATCTTGGCCAATCACATGCTTAGTGCATATCAAGCAACAGGGGTAGCCTTGGGACAAGTGTCCCACTTTCCCTTTGAGAGAGAGGACTTTATAAATGCATACGCAATTAATTAAATTAGCTAAATTGTCATTGAACCCCTGGGGAGGCTAACCAATAGGCTTTAGCCACACCATGAGTGCAACATGAAGAGGAACTTGACAAGTGTCCTAGTTGCTTTCTTTGTACCAAGCTTGCCTTGTGTGAGGGTGTGTGTGTTCTCTCTCTAGCTCCTACAAAGAGGGATCGCCCCCTCATGAGTAGGGATGTGCTTTAACTTTTTGAACACCTTAACCCCTCAATCACCTTAGTCATGGAGAACCTTAGCACCTTAGTCATTAAGCACCTCAAGCACCTTAGTTAGCAAGCACGTCAAGCACCTCAAGCTTGGGCCGGTTCCCACCTCCAGCATAGCCCTAGCTTGCCTAAGGTCAAAGCACTTTTAACACTAACCTTTGGAGGTCTTTAATGAAGCTAACCCTAAGGTCTTTAAACTCCATTAGCTAGCCTTGCTCTTTGACATATCATCTCTCATTTGGATCCCCTTTAACCTTGGCCCCGTGTTGAGATAGATCCATAAGCACATGTTTGTATTCTAACCATTGTTCCCATTTATTCTTCCATATTAAATGATAGTCTTAATATGAAAAGATCATTTGGGTTGGTTAGATATTAGATTTTATGACATTATCTCTCTCTTAAAATCATAGTCGTCCTCAACTATGAGGTAGAAGATATAAAGCCTTAGTTATTAGTCAATGTTTCTTAGCGGGTAGAGGATCCCTTTTTACCCTATGAAGTCATTCCAAGATGGATGACTAATCCATTTGGTGCTTGGGAGACATAGTTGCCACAAGCATGTCTACTCTTTAGTCCATTTCATTCTCCCAAGTAGAGTGAAACATTCTACTTGGTGTTTGAGAGACGTCGTTATCACAAACATGATTCTAAGCATGCATACTACTTAAATTTGTGCACAATAAAAAGAGAATTAGTCTTATAAGACAAAAACATTGATCATTTAAAAGAAACATGTACATTTGCTTTTTCTAATGTAGCATTGTAAGCATTGACAAGGTTCATACTATCCTTAAGCTAAATTCCTTGCATCTATTGAGCATCTTCAAAAGGATAATTTTTGAACTTAATAAGATATCGCCGAATAATCTTACCATGTTGTAGTACCTTGTCTTCATGTCAAAGGATAGCTTCGGTTTGTAGACCTCTTCATGGTCTTTGATTTCAAGAGGGTCTTCAATAATTGGTTGACTTGGTGGCTCTCCTTTGTAGGGCTTAGGTAGGCTCACATGAAAAGCATTATGTATGAGCCAATGGTTGGATAGCTTGAGTTGATAAGCCATCTGCCTTCAAGATTTCAAAAGGACCATAGTACCTTTTTTCTAGTTTAGCATAATACTTTTGATGGCCCGTAGGATTTTTTTCCGGTCATTTATCTCAACCGAGCCCTGGGAAACTTAAGTAAGACCCAATCATTTTCTTTGAATGTTAAGGCCATTCTCTGCTTGTCAGTAGAGCAGATTTTTTCCTTTGTTGAGAGATGGATATAGTCTCCTTAATCTTTTGAAAAGATTCTTGTAGGTCGTCACGGCTATACACATTGGCAGAAAATATCTTCCCATGTACGTTAAGTAGCAAGGGACTTTTAGCTCTTCCCTCTATGATTTCAAAAGGTGCTTTTCCTGTACAATTATGGACAGTATTATTATACACATACTCTACAAGGGGTAGTTAATTTTCCCATTGTGATCATTGATCTACTTCTGTAACATAAGTCTTTAGTAGATCGAGTATTGTAAGATTGGCTATCTCACTTTGGCCATCCATTTGTGGGTGATAGGTCGAAGAGAAATTGAATCTTGTACCTAGATTTTCAAAGAGACCTTTCCAAAAATTGCTGGTTATTCTAGGATCTCTGTCTGACAAGATGGATGTTGGAAGTCCATGGTGTTTGAAAATCTAGGATATGAAGAGAGTTTCCATTTGGTGTGCCTTAATAGTCTTTTTGATAGGAATAAAGTGTGCTTTCTTGCTAAACCTATCGACTATTGTCCATATTCTTGTATTCCCATGGATAGACTTGGATACTCCAAAGATAGAATCCATGGATATACTCTCCTAAGGTAAATTAGGGATTGGCAATGGCTGAAGTAATCCAGGTTGCTTCCCTCTATGATATTAGTCTTTTGGCATACCACACATTTTGGAACATACTGTTGTATGTCTACTTTCATGGTAGGCCAATAGAAGTACGTCTCTACTCCTTGAAGAGTAGGTTAAATACCTCTATGCCCCATATAAAGAGGAGCATGGGATTCATACATGACTTTCTCACGAAGGGAGTGGGTAACACATACCCTATTGCCATGGAGAAGATGACCATCTTGCAAAGTGAATGGTTCTTCTTTCTTCCCCAAAGCAAGGGATGACATATGTCTTTAAAGTCAGGGTCAGTAGCATACTCATCTATCAAATAAGATAGATCATTGTGAGCTGCTATAGACACCACATTAACTTTTGATTGTCGTGAAATTGCATCAACCACTTGATTGTGCTTACCAGTAATGTGAGCAAATATGAAAATAAAATTGCAAAAGAAAATATTCCCACCTCATTTGTTTGTCGGAAAGCTTGGTTTGCATCATGAAGTACTTGAGACTTTGGTGGTCTGTTTGCAAAATAAATGGAGTCCCCAATAGATAGTGCTTCCATGTGTCTAGGGCATGTAAAACAACTAAAATATCTTTCTCATAAATGCCCAACACCCGTTCATCCGTATTGAGCCTTCGATTCTCATATGCTATGGCATGCCCTTCTTGAAGCAAAACTGCTCCAAGGCAATCACCACAAGCATCACATTGGACCTCAAATGGATTTGAGAGATCCAGAAGCATAAGGACTGGTTGGGAGGTAAGCTTCTCTTTGTGCTTGTCAAAAGCATTTTTCTCCTTAGCAGTCCATGAGTACTTAGCATTATTCTTTGTTAAGTCATGTAATGGTCATGCTATTTGAGAGAATTTTGCTATGAAGCGTCTATAATATGCACACATACCAATAAAGCTCCTTAGCTAATGTAAATTCCTTGGGTTAGGCCATGCTTTTATTACCTCCAACTTTCATGGATCCATATGAATACCATCTTGAGAGATAATATGGCCTAAGTATTGAATCTCTTGAAGGAAGAATTCGCTTTTCTTTTGATTGATAAAAAGCTTGTTTTCCCTCAATGCTTAAAAAATCACCTGGAGATGTTACTTGTGTTCCTCCAAGAACTTGGAGTAGATGATGATATCATCTCCATTAAACGATTGAACGTGGCTAGTGACTAGATATTCATAAAGAACTACGAAACGCGGTCTTTAGGATATCTTCATTCACTATCCTTATTTCATGATAGACACTTTTAAGGTCAATCCTACTGAAGTAGGTAGAGCCTTGTAGCTTATCAAGTAGATCTTCTATCCAGGTACGGGAAATCTGTTCTTGATAGTGATATGGTTTTTTTCTCGATAGTCCACACACATGTGGTATGTACCATCTTTCTTTTGCACTAAAAAGATTGGAGAACAAAAGGGAGAGGAGCTAGGCCTCACCATCCCCTTGTCTACCAATTCTTGTACTTGCCTCATGATCTCCTCTTGTTGAGCTTGTGAATCTCAGTAAGGAGGCTTGTTAGGTGGTGGGCTTCCTGGTAGGAGCTCAATTCAATGATCATCATCCCCTCGTTTTGGAGGTAATTCCATAGGGATATCATCAATGAACACATCTTGGAAACCGTTTATAAAATTAGACAACTCTAACTCTTCTTGATTCCTACCATTTACATTTGATGAAACATTAGGACCTTTTAGGGACTCTTTGACAAAAATCATGTACACAGATACTGAGCTTTTCATTGATTTGTCAAAAGCAAGAGAATTTACAAGCGGTATAGTATGACCATACTCACTAGCATCTATATACATGCTCTTTCCATGTAGGTGAAGTAGATTCTCCTTTCAGGGAACGTCATGTTGGCAACTATGTGGTTGAACCATGGTGCCCCTAGGATAACATCCTCATGTTGGAGAGGAGAGATAAAAAAGTCTTCTTTTGTCGACGTAGCTTTAGACATGAAGCCTCAACTTCCCAATCAAGGGAGTAACGAAGGCAAGTTGTCCCTTGAAATTCGTATCAACAATTACAATATCTCCCATCTCAAAAGCTTGAATGCCTAGCTTGGTGGCCAACTCCATTGATATGAAGTTTTGAGTAGAGCCAGGGTCAAACAAGATGAAGGCATCATGCTCCCTTACCTTTCCCCAAGCATAGGAGAGAGGTGATCCTTTGCAATGAAAATCCTCTTTTGGAGCTTCGATAGTGGAAGCTCTAGGAGTCTCATTGCGAGTATCTCTCTTGGGGCAAGAATGATAACCATGTCCTTGCTCCCCACACTTAAAAAATTTGTGGTCCTTGCAAAAAGCTTCAAGCTCTTCGGGAGATAGTTTATTTTTACCTTTGTAAACTCCCTTCTTCTTGGACCGATTGTTGTTGTTGGAATTGCCTTGGGAAGAATTTTGGGCATTGATTTGTATCACTTTTGTCTTTGTGTTCCATGAGCTTGACATTCCTTCTAGCCCCTTGTTGAAAATTGATACCCGAAGCAACCATAGTGTGGTGGATTAGTTTGGTGATACAACCAGGCCGTTGGGAGTTGATGTACTCGAACATCTCTTCAAGTAATCTCACACTGAATTGTTGCTTTTGCTTGGCAAAGTCTATATTTTGAAAAATAGTAGCCTTGAGATGTAAATCCCAAAACTTGTTCACATATTTGTGGATAGACTCATGGGAGAGAAGCTAGAAACTCTGCCATTTGATAAGCACTTTGTCCTTTGTATTGCTTGCAATAAATTGCTTCATGATGGAAACTCGTAGATTTTTCCATGTCCTTGGGGCTTCACCGTTGCCATGAAGGCTAGCCCACCATTGATGAGCAAATTTCTAGAAGTACATAGCTACATGGTGTAGCTTGGATTACTTCGTGAAGCCCTCGTTTCCAAAGGCCGCATCAAATTGTTGGATGAAGACCAATTCTTTGTCAATAGCACCAAAGGTGCCATCATAGGTGATAAAAGAGATAGTCTTTTCTCCCTCTTTGAACTTCATGAGCTTTTGGGACCTTCACCATGCAGGGTAAGATTTGTGATGTCCTCTCCTCTTGTATTCTCTAGGAGAATAGCCATTTGCTTTCTTCGGAAGAGGAGGAAGGTGAAGAAGAGGGTGACCTATTTCTTACCCTTTTCTTCCTTTGTTTTGTCTCTTCCCTTTCAGAGTGACAAGGAGAAGGACTGTGGGTGACCGTTTTCTCTTGGGAGGAGTTGGCGATCGTCTAGACCCCCATCTTTGTGGAGCCACATCTTTAGAGGAACTTAGGGATTCACTTCTTTCTCCTTCTTTGGATTCTTCCTCTCATATGGGAGAGAGTCTTCTTTTGGGGGTCTCATCAAGAGGCCTCCTAAGCTTTCTCTCCTCTTAGAGAGAAAGGGAAATCCCATAAGCACGAAGTTGTTGAGTAACTTCAGTGGTGTCGTGCAGCTCCACTGCCATGATGAGAAAAAGAGCACAGAAATGCAAGCTAAGCTTCTTTGAAGCCTACATATTTACTGAGCAGTGATCAGGGCTTGATAACAGGCCAAGTTTAATGATTTATGTATGCGAGATGCGGATTAAAAGGGCCAACTAATGCCTTAATAATGCCAAAAAGGGCTATGATTGATGTGAGCACAGATGGGAGTTTATGGTCTAGAACTGTAGTGCTTGAAGTGCTCTACCGGCCTGTCTTTGCAGCTCGTCGATTGGAGCTACGGTGAAGAAGTTATGGCAGTTTAAAGTTCAAATCGATTGTAGATCCGTACCGTACTAGGCAATTGCAGCTGAGGTGACAGAAATGAAGTAAATGCGTCGGGCTGAAGTGCTCACTTTCTGGAGCTCCGTCTTTTCAGATCAGAGATCGGAGTTACGGTTGCCAAGTTCTGAGCCGTTAAAGATTCACCGGGGGCCGGTTCCATGCCAGTCCGGTCCGCTCAGTCGGTGTGCCAATTGGGGGTTTTGGAGCCTTGCCAGGTGATGTGTGTGTTCAATGCAGCGTATGAAGTCCATAGGAAGTGACGACATGGCAAACAGAATCCGGACGGGCAAGTTATGGCAATTTCAAATCGACGACAGTTATTAGCCGGGAGGGATTTGTGTGGTCCTCACGGAAGTGCATTAAGTTTGATGAGCCTTCAAAGTCCAAAATTTCCATTTGTTAGAGCTCATTAATTGCAGATTATGCCAAAAAGGGATACGGCTTAGAAGCCGCAAACTGTTTTAACCAAATGAGAGGGAAGGACTTTCACCAAATGCAATCACTTATACTTGCATCTTGAAGGCTGGCAGAATTCATGATGATATTGTCAGTCAAGGACTGCTCGAAAGAGATGTCGTGCTTGGCAGTGCTTTGGCAGACATGTATGCTAAAGGTGATGCCCTTATAAGGGAGTAGGCCGCCAAAAATAGGCTAGGCCGCCCAAAACTAAAAGGGCAAGGCCGTCCAAAATAAACCCATTGTGTGTAAAGAAAGAAAACAGGAGAGGGAAGCAGCGCAGGCAGAGAAAACGGACGACGAGGGAAGAGGATCAGGCTCGTGCAGGTCGCAGCGACGCTCAGAAGACCGAGAGCGTGAAGGAAGAAGCGCTCAGCTCGCCCATGCGCCCCTTTTTGGCACCACTCTCGGGAAAATCTGCGGCGTTCTCGTTGTCGACTGCCACGTCAGCAGGGGGTAGTTTTTATGCTCCCTAGCAACGACGGCGCCGTCGTTGCTAAGGGAGGGGCATGCTAATAATAGCGGGGGGGCGGGGGGCACTTTTGCATGGGGGCATTGGAAGCCGACGAGGGGAAAATTGGGAAGGCAACGATCAAGACCAAGGAGGGCTTTCTCTCTCTCTCTCTCGAGCAACACAAGGGGCTCTCCCACTCGAGCTTGAACATACAAAGCAAGGGCTCAAGGGGGGAGCAAGCGAAGGGAAGAAGAAGGGGAAGATTTAGGTTGGCAAGCATGGGAAGGGAAGGCAAACTCGAGCTCTATCTCTCTCGAAGCTTGGGCAAGAGAAGATCTCTCTCTCTCTCTCTCTCTCTCTCTCTCTCTCTCTCTCTCTCTCTCTCTCTCTAGTTCTTGGCAAGCAAGAAGCATCGAAGGAGAAGGGTAATGAACAAGGGCAAGGCGAGGTGGATAAGAGAAGGGGAATACCAAGGAGTCTCTCTCTCGCTCTCATCCTCGAAGCTAGCTAAGTGGAGAGCAAGCTCGAGGCTTGAATCCGGTGAAGCACTAGGTAAGGCAAACGATGCCTGGCAAGAGCAGGTAAAGAAGATCTCGGCAAGGGAAAGAATGAAGTTTGGCAAGAGCAGAAAAGAAGATCTCGGCAAGGGAAAGAATGAAGTTTGGCAAGAGCAGAAAAGAAGATCTCTGCAAGGGAAAGAATGAAGTTTGGCAAGAGCAGATAAGAAGATTTTGGCAAGGGAAAGAGTGAATTTTGGCAAGAGCAGATAAGAAGATTTCGGCAAGGGAAAGATAAGGCGAGTGAAGTTTACCGGATATGTATGTCCTAATCAGCTTCAAATGACTCTAATGGCAGGCATAAGTGAGAAATTTACAATCATGATCTAATTGGAGAGCATTAAACTCTCCTATCACCATCAGTGCCGTTAACGGCAAACATTTGTAATTGAATTTCACTTCAGCTAATCATTAGCAGCTTGGAACATTCTGCTTGTCAATTTTTAAGCATCTAAGGTGTTTTCAGAGTCTTTTGCTTTGAGTCTTGCATCTAGTCTCTCACACCTCCCACAGCCAGAGGCCCGGCGCCTACCCGGCTCACCTCGCGAACCCATATCCCCCGACAGCGGTTATTGTCAGCCATGCTAATTAAAATTATGTATAGACTACTTTGTGCTTTGGTTCCTTCGAAAACCATAGTCTCTACTCTTCTTTACCTTGAAAATCAGTTCTCAAGTAGCAACACCCGTGGTTTAGACACTGTTGATTGCAAAGACTAGTGGAGAGGGTCTAACATTGCTCGATTGATTATGGTCCTTGTTCAGCTCGCTCGTAGCTCAATCATGTTGAGCCAAAGGCAAGCTCTGAGAGGCTCCATTATTAAGACTATAGTTCCCAATGGTGTACCTCAGCCTACGTCCTTCTCAACCAAGATAAGAGATTCATGTCCCAATTACCCTATTGCAATAAACAGGCTGAACCTTTCATGGACAACTTAAGGACCTCTCTTCTTCAGCAAGAAAAGAGAAATCAATAGCTCTGATACCAATGTAATGGAAATGGCCTATGAAATTTGAGAATATCACAATTATGAGAATTAGAGTGAGCATTTTTGTGAGAGTGCTTTGAGAACATAGAGGGTGAACTTAATTAGCGGTAGCAACATAACCATAATACTTAATTAGCTTGGCATGAACAATACTTTTGCAAGAGAGTGAGTTTAGAGATGTAATGTACCCAACGCAAAGCAATTGAGATTCTCAATTTTGTGAGTCATCATGAGTTTATCAAAGCAATCGGATTGAAATCGAGTTCAAAATCTATTTATTTATGATCTTTCTTTATGTGGGACAATAGGTTTATGTGGGAACCTAATCTATGTGTGAAGAAAAAGCTTAGACATAGTACTTTTAAGAAAGAAAGAGAGAGGAGTCAAAATTAGGATATCAAGATAGAATGGGAGCTTGTAAGTATAGAGCTTTTTAAAAATCGCGCATAAGATTCACGAACGTCCACAAAATATATATATAGAGCCGCGATGATGTGCGAGCTTTTCCTTCTCCTATTCTTGAAACCTCTCAGTATTCTTAGCACCGCCTAGGGCCTATGTAAAGGACCCTTCTCCTCTCACTTTGAACACACACATCTACGGAAGTGGAAGCTCTCTTGCAACGACGCGCCGGAAGGAGGCTCTCTCTCTTAACCTCTCACCTTCAAGCCATCTCCATCTCCAATCGTCAACGTGCCATCTCCAGGTGGGAAGAAAAGTGTCTACTCCGAACGTATCTCATGCGGAAGCATTAACCGAACAAGAAGTCAAAGCCGTCCAACCTCCAGCACAAGAGTTAGCCGCACGCGCTCTAAATCCGGTAAGACAAATTTATAATTCTGCATTTCTATTCATGTTTGACTTGGGAAGCTAAGCATAGGAAAATCCTTAAACTATCCGAAAAACGTGATCTTATCACAAGAAACAAGCATATTTTTTTATAGATTAGTGAAAGAATTGTTTGATAAATTTTCATTGTTTGTTGAATTGTTATTGTTTAATAAATTGTTATTGTTTGATAAGTGGATTCTGATTGATATGAAGATTTGGGTGACCATGTTTGAAGAATCATTTAAAGAGAAGAATTGTTGAAAGAATATCTTTTGCTCCTTGCGGGTAGCGAGATGATTCCACAATTAGCGGAGATTAAGCTTAGGCGATCGGCTCTCTTTTGTTCCTCGCTGTTAGCGGGATGCCTCACGGGTAGCAGGATGCCTCGCGAGTAGCGGGATGCTTCGTGGGTAGTGATATGGGAAGGTTGCGCAATTCGCGATTAGCGAATAAATCCTTTGCAAAGGCTCTAAGTCTGCGGGTAGTGGTAACTCATAAGAAATTGGAAAAGTTATTTTTGTTAAATAATAGGACTGTCTTCATTAGGCCTTGTTTGAATTATTTTGGTATTGTTTGAAGGGCTGTATAAAAGAACCTGTGTTTGGAATTAATTAAGGAACACTGGTTGTATATGTAAAACAGTGTGGTAAAAAGTGTGCGTGTGGGGTGGAAAGTGGGGGCTAGCTCAGGTTGCTAGTTAAGGATGGGTGGTCTCGATTAGTCGAGAAACTCTCCACTCCCTCTTATTAAGAGAAGTGAAATTAGAGACCCATTGTGCCAAGAGTCGAGATGGACCAAATCTACGTGACACAAGATCGCTATTTAGTATAAACTAAGTTTCATATCATATTTATGGTTTATGGATGGCGGTTGTGCCTCTTAAACGTGGGGGAAAAGCCGTTGTTTATGGATTCTAAATATGTCAATGGGATTTCATCTTTATGTTAGGAAATAGTTTCATTAGAATCCTAGATTTATCGACCTGGCTTGTGGCGTATGACCCTTTAACCACGTAAACGCTGGATAGAGGACTTCCTCTCTTCTATTGCTTGTATCTCTACTTTGTGAAAATAGAGTAGGGTGTCGTCAATGGAAAAGGAAAGTAAAGGAAGGCCATCTATCAAAGTCACCCCAATCTTCTCGGGGTTGGGGACCTCACAAGAGAACTTGACAACAATTGAGGACCCAATTTATGTGGAGCTGGTCCCCCCTCCAATAGGCTTTTGTATTATAGATGCTCCCATCAGAGAGACTTGGTAAAATACAATCTTTGTGTTTCTTGTGACCTAGGTGATGCAATGAAGATGGAAAGCTTCATGCATCACGCGCATAACATAGACTTTGTAAAAAAAGAATTAACCATCCCCGAGCTCAGTCCCAAGGCCTCAAACACCTTCAAAGATGGAGAGAGCTAGCGGGGAATGAGGATAGGGAAGAGGAAGAAGAAACATTCATAGGAGAAAGAAACAATTCCTCACTTAACATCAATCTTCTAGCATACATAATAGCATAGTAATGAAGATGGAGAAGATGGAAAGCTTAAGCATTGGAGCATGGATCTTGGTTGGATTTGCATTCCATAGCCAAGAGTGTTGGTGTAGGCTCTCAACTTCTCTACAAACTTGGAGAAGGAGATGGAGCTCTTGGACTTTGCATCTCACACAATGAAAGAGTGTGTGTGTGTGTGGGGGGGGGGGGGGGGGGGGGGGGGAGTATACCCCCAAGCTAGCCCCCTCCTTGCTTTGGTTGACCCACTCTTCTAGCACTAGCTTGCACTTGATTGGACCTCATAAATCTTGGCCAATCACATGGTTAGTGCATATCAAGAAACAAGGGTAACATTGGGACAAGTGTCCCCCTTTCCCCTTTGAGAGAGAGGACTTGATAAATGCATACACAATTAATTAAATTAGCTAAATAATAATTGGACCCCTTGGGAGGCTAACCAATAGGCTTTAAGCACACCATGAGGGCAACATGAAGAGGAACTTGACAAGTGTCCTAGTTGCTTTCTTTGTACCAAGCTTTCCTTGTGTGAGGGTATGTGTGTTCTCTCTCTAGCTCCTACAAAGAGGGCTCGCCCCCTCATGAGTAGGGATATGCTTTGACTTTTTGAACACCTTAACCCCTCAAGAACCTTAGTCATGGAGCACGTTAGCACCTTAGTCATTAAGCACCTCGATCACCTTAGTCAGCAAGCACGACAAGCACCTCAAGCACCTTAGTCAACAAGCATAACAAGCACGTCAAGCTTGGGCCAGGTTGCCACCTCAAGCACAACCCTTGCTTGCCTAAGGTCAAAGGACTTTTAACACTAACCTTTGGAGCTCTTTAATGAAGCTAACACTAAGGTCTTGAAGCTCCATTAGCTAGCCTTGCTCTTTGACATATCATCTCTCATTTGGATCCCCTTTAACCTTGGCCCCGTGTTGAGATAGATCCATAAGCACATGTCTATATTCTAACCCTTGTTCTCGTTTATTCTCCAACATTAAATGATCAGTTTACTATGAGAAAATGAGTTGGGTTGGTTAAATATTAGATTTTATGACACGTATATTCCTTAACATGACAGATCGCATCATTGAAGACGTGCATTGGAAATATCAAGATGTTGATTCCAAGTATCAAGATTTGCCAATGGCCTATGATGACAAAGGAAGGCACCATCTAGATCAGCCTATTATCTTTGGAGTCTTGGCATTGTTTACACAACCATCTCTCCCATCTATTTGGAGAATTCCATCATTCCAAAAGAGGCATCGTATTGTCATCAATCTGTACACATCTTTCGAGCACATTGGATCCACACCATCTGTATCTTCTTAGAAATCGATAGGCATCAAAATCCAGATCCAAAGGCTCTAATCCAAGGCATCCACCATAAGAGTTCACAGGCATTGTGAGCCTAAATTTGTAGCCACATCCACCATTATAGAGACGAGGACTCATCTAAAGCTTCCATCATACAGAAATCTAGTCAAACCCCCAAGAGGAGCCTCTATCTTTGAAGAGTTACTTGGTAGTTTCATGAGAAATCATAAAGAGAACTTGCAATGGTTTGTGGGTAGTCCAAAGGAGAACTCCATCCTCATCTCCCATTTGAAATTTCCCTCACCAATCTTCTCATGTATGGGCAGCATAGGTTATCGGTAACCTTCACGGAGATCAGTGTTTGCATATCCAGCCATTTTCTCTACGAGCATCCATCCAGTTTGCAGTTTGGTTCACACCATTGGGGCACAAAGGTTATTGTTGGATGGTAACCAACAAGGGCATCATTGATCCAAGAGGCAGGTCATTGTTTTCTAGTAGATGCATAATCACCAACCTTGTGTTTTGGACATTTCCACATCACCCAGGTGAGCGGCTCTCTCAAAAGATGCCATGAATGACATCATCTAGGAGGAACTTCATCCAAGACCATCTTATGGCGTACATGGAGTTTGGTACCAGTACCTCACCTTAAGCATGAGGGGATGTCACGTGCACATGGCTTTGTGTGCCATGTGGACATGCTTCATCGACTTCCAAAGCCAATTTTCCCCTTCTTCCTAGATAGGAGTGTCTAGAATCATAGGATGATTAATATCAAAAAAATTTATGAGCCTGCTCACATGGCTTGCATGTTTGAACAAGTCCATTAGGTTTGGTTTTCCAGTTTTGGAACTCTCTTGCATAAATGGTTTGTATACACGCTTTAATAGATGTTACTACACTACGATGGGCATCTGGAATATTTTTATTGGCCAACACTACGAGCTAACATAGATAAATATGTCAAAGAATGTGTACCATGTAAGAAATCTAAGTATGACAGCCATAAGGCTCTTGGCTTGCTTTATCCCCTTCTGATACCTCGGGTACCCTAGGAAAGTATTGCCATAATGGATTTGCCACGAACTCTGAATGTAAATATGCAATCTGAACTTTCATGTGAATAGATTCAATAAGCAAGCCCATTTCATTCCAATAAGAAAAACCATCAAAGCTAATCACATGGCCAAGATATTTTTGGCCCAGATTTTTAAGCACCATGGCATGCCAAAAATGATTACTGAGTGATCGCGACACACGAATGACCAGTAGTTTTTGGCGAGCACTTTTTACGAACTTAGGAACTAAGCTTAATTTCTCTTTGGCTTGTCATACTCAGATAGATGGACAAAGCGAGATCGCTAACTCCACATTCCTAGACATTTTAAAGTGTTATGTCTCATATAACCAACGAGAATGGGAGAAATATCTACCTCTCGTAGAATTTTCCTATAATAACATTGTACATTCCTCTACTGGAAAATCTCCTTCTAAAGTTATTTATGGCAAACCACATCTTCTCTCAATCCTTCTTACCAAAGATATTTGCAGCTAATGAATTTGTTTGGGATCTAGATACCGCTCACACTCAAGGGAAGAGTGTTATCCTTAGATCTCAAGAAAATCATAAGAAAGCAATGAATAAACATCATCATGATTTCCAGCTAACTAAAGGACAATTTTTTCTTCGCAAGCTTGGTAAAGTGCAACTCAAGAAGTAGTCCAGTCAGAAAGGAAAAGTTGTAAAACTTTCCAATAGATATTATGACCCATTTAAGATTACAGAACAAATAAATGGCATAGTGCTCAGTTAGATTGGATCTTCCAAAGAATTGAAAAATCCATAATTCTTTTCACATGAGCTTCTATTATCTTTCGCTGGCAAGCCTCCTGTAGAACTAGTTACAGAAGATTCCCCTGAGGTAGATAAAACTGAAGAGATACTTCTTCCAGAACAGATCATACACCATCATGAGTGTCAACTAAATTCTGGAATCACTCATCGTAAGTACTTAGTAAAGTTTAGGAATTACTCCCCTCTAGATGCTCAGTGGGATGACAATATCGAAATTAAAAAGATTTCTCAATTGTCTTGCATAAGTATCATGAAGCCTTAGAGTTGAGGACAACTATTTAGAAGCCAGAGGGATGTAATATTCTAGCTACGGGTATGGATACTATGAAAATCAATTTTATGCACACAGAATGAGTTTATGAAGTTATGAATTTTTTGGTACCCATTAATTATTTGAAATAGAATGGGTACGGTAAGTAGAGAAGAAGCCGAACGCGGTGCAGAACAGATCAAAACAAGTGCATGAATAAGATGGTGTCCCGTGCGGGCTCATAAAGTTCATAATTAAATATTTTCATTGTGGCCATCCATGTAAGTGCCCAATTGGACACAATGTATATATATCTAGCAATTTGCTTCTTTGGAACCAAGAAGGGTGTGTAGAGGCCACGAAGCGTGCAAGAACGGAGTAGGACAGTCCACAAATCTTGGGTGTGTCCCTACAAGGAACATACACACTCAAACAAACACAAAACTGGTTGTCCACACAAACTGCAACACTCCAACTGCATTCAAAACCTTCCTTGTGTTATGGTGCTTATGAAGCCTATACTAATGAAGCTCTAATGATCACTTCCTCTCCCTCTCTCTCTCCTTCTCTCACATCTTCCTTGTGTTATGTGCCAACCCCCATAACATGCATCCTAGCCGCATTCCAAGCTAGGTGGTGCCCTATTGTGTACCTCCCATGATGAGGCTATTGTGCATAGTCTTGGTGTAGAGGCCACCAGGTCTATTTTGCACTTTCACCTCTCATAAGAACTAAAGGTTTCAGGTAAAGACTTAGAGATTAACCTACAAAGGTTGGGCTCCAACTTCAAATAGTTCTTCTCCCATCAGAATGCAGGCAAAGGTGGTGCAGCTCTTGGACTATCTAGCAAATGGGCCAAATTGGTGGCAGATGTTCAATATTCAGCTAAAGGACTGTGGGAGGTTGTAACCCTGTCTGATCCTATTAACTATACTATTGTCAATGTGTATGCACCTAATTTTGTTTCAGATAGATGCTTTTTTTGGCAGGAACTTTCTAAGCTGCCTAGAAACATTGTGATTGTGGGGGACTTTAATATGGTAGAAAGGTTGTCAAACAGACACAACTCACAAGGGCCTGCAGGTGATGCTAAAAAGAAAAGAATGGATGACATGATCTCAAGGAGTGCACTATGTAATCATGTTAATGTATACCGTGAGTTTGAAAACAGGGATTTTAAAATGCAAAAATTTTAGGCAATTAAACAAAGATACATTAAAATAAGGGGTTTTTATATTCAAGTTTGGAAGAAATTCCTAAAATAAGGGGTCATTTTATTCATTTAGACACGAGAAAAGAGGAGTTTTTTTAATATCCCGCAAACACATGTTATATAGGGGGTATTGAATAGTGAACCCCCCGAGGACATGATGGAGAATTTGAACTTGCTTGAAATATCTAAAGATTGAGGCTTTACCTGAAGTAACAAACAAGTAGGCAAATGTTTCAGGTCAATCAGACTTGACAGAGTTTATATGGCATGTTCTATTATACAGGAACACTGGTTGGTAAAATGTAAAGGTGATCTCTCTCAGCTATTGTCTAATCATAAACATGTTTTGTCTAAGTTTCAAAGGTTTGAGTCTCTGTTTGATATTAAAGTCATAAAGGAGAAAGTGAAGCAAAGTCTAGCTGACACCTTTCAAGAGTTTTCTTCCCCCTCCATTACCTGGGAAGAATCTGTGAAGAATCTAGAAATTCATGATTGAGTACAAAAGACTAGCTAAAGAGATAAGAGCTCATAGAAGAGTGATGATATTTGGGAAGATACTCCAACTTGAAACCTCTCTTTCTTAATCTAACCCTCCTCCCCTTGAGCTTGTGTAGCTCAGAGACTCCTTAAGGCAGGAAGAGCTCCTTGAGACTAGCAATGCCCTTGTCTACACCACCTTGGGAAAATGTTCATCAAACTTGTCCATGTATTATTTGGTAATGCATTTTCAAGGGTTGCTATTAATGGGGAACTCATTGATGTTATTACCCTCAAAAGGTCAATTAGACAAGGATGTCCTTTAGCTTGTCTTTTATTTACCATTGCATCTGATGCATTGCGTTGGATGGTCAAAAAGCAAATGTCTGAAGGCAATCTGAAAGGGATTAAGATAGATGGTTCTTCATCTGATCTTTGTTTACAGATGTCTGCATATGACACTAATGCACTATGTAATGCAAACCAAGAATCTGTAGATTCCTTTTTGGAATGCTTGAACACATTTTGTATTGCAAGTGGCTCTTAGATCAACCATCACAAAATTGACTTCAAAGCCTCTTTTGGTGTTACTCCAGCTTGTATTGTTGTAGCAGGATGCAAAGTGTTAGGTTTTCAAGCCCGTGGGAACATTGTTTATAGCATGCAGTGCAGGTTTAATTGCAAGTTAAGTTTTCAAGGCAAGTTTGGCTTTATATATTGTAAGTTGTTTTTAGAAATAATACACAATCATAGCGTGTCTTGTTTCTCTTGTAGTGTCGACTTTATTTCTCGTTTCTCTGCACGCCTAGCTCCTTGCCATGATTCTCCTTTTTTGGCACCCACCATAGCTTCTACTCCTAAAACTGGTATCAGAGCTCCCAGGCGAGTCATCCTAGGCGGGCTAAACGATATTGGTGCTCTTGGCGTGCAAGGCACGGCAGTTGCAGCAGCATATTGAAACATTGCAAGGTGGTAGCACCTCTCAAGACGCTATGGGTGGAGGCCAGATGCAAGCAGACAGACACTCTAGGCAGCATCTCAAACCGCTGCCCCTTGACAAGGTCAGGGTGTGGTGGACGTCACCGACAAGTCATATCATATCAAAACGCTAGAAAGGCTTCCAGTGGGCAAATTGGTGCAACATATCAGAACTCTATGTAGCAGCCAGTTAGGGATTTTCCAAGCATCTCAAAACGGTGTTGTAGCAAAGCATAGTCAGCGAGGCATCTCAAAATGCCTATGGCAATGAAGAAACAGGCCAACGACTTCAAGCTTCTCAAAACGCATGTTGAAGAGAGGGAACCCATGCATGTCAATTTGGTCCAAGACTCCCGTGATCATTACGTGCAGACCTTACAAAGAGCTCACACAATACATGTAGAGAGTGAAGGAATGGAAGATATAGGTATGGATGAAGATTAATCATTAGTCTAAACTTTTGAGTAAAGATGAAAAGAAATATCTCCAAGGTTACAACGATGCCTTTACAAGTAAACTCATGGAATCAACAAGCGTAGCAAATCCTGAGTTTCAAGGTAATCACATTGGAAATAGCACACAAGTAGATAGTTTCCTCAAGAATTTGGTACCTCAACACAGATTTTTCAAAACCTGTATTAACTTGCTCATTGTCATAGATTCATTATGTTTATGTCTATTGTCAATACAATCATACAAAGCTTTGTGTTAGCCTTTAATTTTTGTCACTTATTGTCATGCTTGTCGGTCGTCATCATGTCAAAATTGTACGAACTCTAGACATTGCCACATATGAGTGGTAAGACCTCCCAAATGATCTATTTTTTGTTCTCAACCCATTTTTGTCCCGCTTCTCATGAGGTTACTGGGTACACCTGAAACCGAAGGTTTGGCAGTGAACCAAAAACTCCATTTATTGGTATCTAATTTTTTGACCTACACCCTATCTGTTCAAAGGGAGGTTCTACTATCATAGCACCAGGTTATGGATACACCATAAATATTTGGTTGTGAGAGAACCTAAAACTCACGATTGACGAGTACACCAAAAACTCGAGGTATCATGAGTTGTCTGTCTAGTTCGGGCTTAAGGGGGGCATTGTTAGGTTTTCAAGCCCGTGGGAACACTGCTTATAGAATGCAGTGCAGGTTCAATTGCAAGTTAAGTTTTGCATGGCAAGTTTGGCTTTATATAATGTAATTTGTTTTTACAAATAATACACAATCATAGCGTGTCTTGTTGCTCTTGCAGTGTCGACTTTCTTTCTTGCTTCCTCTCTCGTTTCTCTGCACACCCAGCTCCTCGCCATGCTTCTCCTTCGCTGGCACCCTCCATAGCTTTGTCTCCTACACAAAGTGATCCCAGATGGGCAGGTGTTCAAACTTTTTGGTATTCCTATGGGTTTTAAAGTGACTTTCACTCAGAGACGAAAACGGGTGAACAAGTTCAAAAGGAAAGTCTATATGTGGCAGTCATTTCACCCCTTTCTTGTTGGTAGAACTTTTGTTTTGAATCAATACCTATTGCCTTCACTAATCTAATTTCTCTCTTGCTAGAAACCTTCTAAAGTACAATTAAAACACGTGATCGCTCTGGCAAGGAAATTCCTATGGGGGATGGGATAAGGATGTACAAAGGATTCCTAGAGTTTCTTGGAACATATGCTGCATGCCTAAGCCCAAAGGTGGTTTGGGCATCCTAAACATGGAAAATATGGAACCTAAAATGGTTGGGAAATGGATGAAGGGCTCTCTCAAGCTCTGACTTCCAGGCCTACCTCCTTAAAAGGCACTTAAACAGAGATTTTGCTTGAAGGATTAAAAGGTATGGAATGGGTTGAATATATGGATGTAATCGATTCCAAGTGGGAAAGCAAACCAACTAGTAGTCAACTTTCAGTAGCACTTTAAAATGCCTGGTTCCAGGTTCCCATATGTCCATGAGATCTCACAAATGATTCAAAATGGGCATCAAGATTTGGAAATATGTTCAAATCAACGGCCACTGGATGTTCCCAGATGAAATTAAATTGAGCTTTAACCTAACTTTAACCTAACTTCTGGATATTTGAATGAGGTTGTGTGTAGGCTGGAGACTCTTGTTTAAATGCAAAGTGATTGTGGATTTGTTCACTACAAGCAGTGGACTCTTCAGGACTCAACAATGAAGATCTATATGGAAACCAATAAATGGCTGAATTTGATAATGCACTTAGAGTCCTGAAGAGTTCACTACAAGCAGTGGACTCTTCATGACTCAACAATGAAGATCTACATGGAAACCAATAAGAATGCTAAATTTGATAATGCATTTAGAGCCAAGCTCAACACTAAATGGAATTGTTGATGGAACTCCAAATAGTGGGAATATAGATTCAAATGCATATGGAGTCAAGCATAGCTTTCTTGCCTGGTTAATCCTTCACAAAGGTATTTAGACATCACAATGAGCTTTCAAAACCAACAAGCTTTCAAAGCCAATTTGGGAGATAGAAAATGTAAAAGATGTTCAAGCCCTAAAGATGTCAACCGTATTTTTGTGGAATACACTGCCAACAAAAGCAAGCTTATGCTTCTTTATTAGTGTTGTGCTATGTTACACCCCCAACAGTTCTCCATTAGGGAACTTCTTATTGGTGAATGTTTCAAGCAGGATATCCCTTTGTGGAATGCATGGAGGCTTTCATTTTTATGGGTCTCCTTGATACAAAGAAATGAAGTTGTATTTTGTAACAAATGGTCTAATAACTCAATCCCGTTTCTTTTCCAGCTCAGGAAATTGGCTACTCCCAATATTAGCCAACTTGTAGTAGCTTCTACCTCCCCCCTTAGTGACATTCAAAAATCTACCAGATGGCAGGTTTGGAGGAGTCTAATACTCAAACAATATTCTCAAGTATGTTTTTCCATGGCTATTGCTTGCTTTGAGGTTTAACCTCTTATTGTAATGTTTTTTCTCCCCCTCTTTTCCTTTGGGATGCCCCTCCCCCCACCTATGAGGAAAAGTTGTAGTTTCTCTCCTTGTTAATTTAATTTCAAGTTTCTTTAAAAAAAAGGGGGGGAGGCATTACTAAGGCCTCACCCCTTTGGGGCAGGCCAAACAATCATTTTGGCAACTATACACAATTGCAACATAGCTGTCACCAAATACATATGCTAGCAAGGATGGGTTGAAAGCTTTAAAGGTTTGCACAAAGCTGGAAGCCAACATCAACTACTCTGAAAAAGTGGTTGTAGAATCCATTATCAACCTCGCCCAAAAGAGTGAGAAAAGCATGAAAAAAATTCGACGAATGCCTCAAAGAGAACGGCATTGCGCTCCTGATTACTTCATCAAAAGTTTTCTCGCCAAAATTCATGATGTTCTTTCTGCTAAAAGCAAATAGACTACAAACAAGGAGAAGCACAAAGTTCAGCATTCACATCCAACCTTCTTTGGCCTTTCTGCTTGTAATGTGTGAGCCTTGTCTAGAGTACTAAAGCATAATTCAAGGAGAGAAAAGGTCGAATTGTCCCACATGTATTGGTGCAAGGTTGCAGAGCTACTTAAAGCTCATTTCATGAATAAACAAATCCATTATATGTTTGCATTACATCTCTCTTCTTTACGGTGAGCTTGTGATGGCTTAGCAACTATTTAAGATTGTGTTTATGAGTCCAAGTTAATTCATCTTGGAACCTAATTCGCTTGACTGATAATCTAGCCTACACACACTCACTTTGTTTGCACAATGTTTCTCTTTCATCCACCCTAGCTAGCACGATGGAATTCCCATCAAGTGGTATCAGAGCATTAGGTTATGCTAGTTAGGTTTGTCATTATGCATTAGTGTGTTAGTGATTAGCATATCCATTAGATTTATTAGCATTTCTTAATCATCATTATGATCCATTGGCATTTTCCGTAACTAGTTGCATCTCCCTCTAATTAAGTCCTAATCTAGCTATGTGTGGGCATGTCCTTGGCACACCCAAGAGGAAACTACCCTCCATGGCTAGATAGGCTTGATTAGGGAGAAGATTAGTATCCGCTTTTGTGATCATTGTCAACTTTCTTTACAAAATAATTACTCTCATTGCAAGCACCATTAGCTAGTGCAACTTGTGTGTGTGTGAAGTGTTTCTTGCCGCCATTTCATAGAGCCTTCAAGCTTCAAATTTACATATCATTTGGATGTTCTATTAAGCGTCTCAGATCACCTCTATTTTCAGCCTTTTGCATAGTCCCTAATCTTTGTATTTGTACATTATTAGCACTTAATGCCCTATCCAAATAATAGGGGTGTGTGTGTGATCTCGTGTATAGAACCTCCTAATTTTAGGAGGCTCTTTGTATTTGGACATTATTAGCACTTAATGCCCTATCCAAATCATAGGGGGGGGTGTGTGATCTCATGTGAAGAACCTCCTAATTTTAGGAGGGGGCAAGGTCAAAGGGAAGGCCACACCCCAAAAGGTCTCCCATACACATAGCACCGGCCGACAGACTTCAAAGAGCAACGATCAATCCGATTTGAAGGCTTTGGATCCGATTGGACCGTTGTCAATTGCACGTGCCTTACTAGCACCATCCAGTGGTCTTCATTGCATCAGCCTGCCAGCGACCGACCGTAGCCGACTAAATCCCGACTGGCTTTCTCATCCGGTTGCCATCCGTATGCACTCACTATACTGGTTATCCAATTGTCCGGCCTATGTGCTCATGCCCACAAGCTAGCCAGTATCCTTCCCTAATAAGATATAGCCTATAAGTTTTCGGGTCCACAAGGGAAGCATCCTGCACTCCAGAATCAGCTAGCCATCTCCAGCTCCACACGAGGGGGCGCTCCCACACCGCTAGTTGTCTTGGTGCTCCAAGCCACTCAAACCCCTTTAGGGGTCCATTCCCACCTGCAGAGCTCTCAACCTTTAAGGGCCTGCTCCGGCCTGCTGTAGAAGTGACCGATATATCTCAAAATCATTTCAAAAATTTCCAAAGGCTTTCCCATTTTCGTTAAAGGCCTCGCAAGGTGTATTTTGAAGGCTTCGAGGCTCGACATAAGCACACAGCTTTAAGTGCTACATTTGATATGTATGCAAATTATCTTCCTAATGAAGATAAAGAATTTAAGCTTGTTGTAATTGCACCTAGAGGTTTAGAAACTACCCCTAGCCAGGCAAGACCTACCACTCACTCACTTGTCTCAAGCACATTATTGGATCCCATAAATCAAGTTAAGATCGAGCTTGAGATCAAGCTATCTATGGAGAAGACCAAGCAATGTAAAAGGAGCTTCAAATACATAGGAGAGCTCATCATTCAAATGAAGAACAACATGAAGTTTGGAGATCATGAAGACCATCAACATAGAAATGAAGAAAAGAAGAATGGAGATGACATGAAGTACCACCATTATGAAGATGGTGATAAAGGAACCTGTTCAAGGGGAGGGAAAATCGGCAATATCAGCATTAGCATTCACATCAGTAGTTCTTTTACATCAGTACTTTTGCATTGCACTTGTTTTTCAATAAAGTTCAAGACAAAGTTATGGCGACATCAACATCATTGTTACTAACAAGGTGCGACTAGAAGACAAAGACAATGAAGCAGTCGAAGACAAAGCATTGAAGAAGATGAAGGTGCTCTTGGATTAGAGCATTGTATTTACTCTTGGATTGGAGTGTTACTCCTGGATTGGAGTGTTGCTCCTGGATTGGAGTGTTATGATGTTTGTCTCTTGGATTGGGGATGTATGTTGTCTATGCTCCTGGATTGGAGTGTTGTCTTTTTTCATCAGCCAAAAGTTCAAGGGGAGGATTCCTCTTTTATTGCCATCCTATGTGGATACATACCATTATGTCATCCTTAGTGGATAAAGAACCTTCATTGTATTGTCCTAGTCCAAAAAAGGGGAGGATTGTAAGGTGTGAGCTTTGTCCTAGAGTACTAGAGCATGAGTCAAGAAGAGAAAAGGTGGAATTATCCCACATGTATTGGTGCAAGGTTGTAGACCTACTTAAAGCTCATTTCATGAATAAACAAATCCATTCTATGTTTGCATTACATCTCTCTTGTTTATGGTGAGCTTGTGATGGCTTAGCAACTACTCGTGATTGTGTTTATGAGTGCAAGTTAATTCATCTTGGAGCCTAATTCACTTGAGTGATAATCTAGCCTACACACACTCACATGTGTGCATGATGTTTCTCTTTCACCCACCCTAGCTATCACAATCCAATTCGCATCACTGCCCCTTATGACAAGAAAGAGAATCAAAGATTGTCTACAAAAGGAGCCTGAGAATGACGCTAAGTTAAAAAAAGAGGAACGCCATAGAAGCAATGATCATGGTAGACATAATAGCAAAAGTGAACATGACCATGACATGATGCCAAAAGTCTCAAAAGAGATGATGATGGAGATCGTAGTAGACATGATCAACACAAAGATCATGATAGACATTGTCTACATGACAGAAGGTATAGAAGTCGAAGATACCATGACACAGAGGATGAATATAGAAGGGATCTTAGCCACAATGATATTGATCATAGTACTAAATAATGATCTTGTTGACATTTTTACAGAGAGATAGAGAAATGCACAGTCCAGGAAATTCTATTGTCCACCAATTTTGGGAATCGCCCCCTTGGAAACCAATGTTGGCATTTGCTCCAGCACCTTGCAACATTAAAAACAACTACATGGATGCATTATTGAAGAACATGGCATCGTAGGCAACGTGCTATTACGTTTCCTTGTGTTGCACTTGTACCATTTGTATTTGAGAGAGAGAGAGAGAGAGAGAGAGAGAGAGAGAGAGAGAGACCCCAAACTATATGTGGTAGATTAGAACACAGACAATCCCTTATATTGTAAACACACAAATTATTGATAGCGCCAATGGCTCATCATAGTGGTGAAACAATTGAATTCAAGCATATGTGAAGTAGCTGGAACCTAAATTTTGCATTTTGTGTTGGTACATCATACGACAGTACCACTCTTTTGTTTTTTGTTTTTTGGGGGGGGGGGGGGGGGGGGGGGGGGGGGGGGGGGGGCACTCACCGATTGTAGATGAATGTGGAGAAGGAGTGCATGTCTTTTACCCAATGTATGTATGCTAAAGATTACTGCATGAATATGAGCTTATAAAATCTCTAAATCTCTACATTGTGCAAACAAGACAATCAAAAGAATTGAATGCAATTAGTATAATTGAGTACATTCACTCAATCAAGTGAGTTCAATAAGTTTTATTGTGTATAATTGACTCCATAATGAGTCCAATTAAGTATCTATTTGCATGAGATTGGATTCACTTGAGAAAAATTAGGTTGACTCAATGGAGTGAAATAGGCTCACTTGAGTCCAATCGAATTGACCCATTTGAGTGAAATTGGGTCCAGTTGAGAAAATTTGGGTCCAAAAAAATGAAATCAAGTCAAATGCATCTAGTTCAGCTAGCTAATAGGCTCAATTGACTCCGAGTGCAATTTTGTGCAATTGGACTCAAATTGAGTGTAGACGGTCCTAATTCAGTCATATTTTAGCATTACTATAGTGCAACTGGGTGCAAACAGTGCAATAATGTTGAAAGGTTCACTTGAGTCCAATTGAGTTGCCCATTCAGAGAAATTGGGCTCACTTGAGTCCAATCGAATTGACCCATTTGAGTGAAATTGGGTCCAGTTGAGAAAAATTGGGTCCAAAAAATAAAATCAAGTCAAATGCATTCAGCAAGCCAATAGGTTCAATTGACTCCGAGTGCATATTTGTGCAGCTGGACTCAAACTGAGTGTAGACAGTCCTATAATAGCATTACTATAGTACAACTGGGTGAAAGCAAGTGCAATAATGTTGAACTAAGTACAATCACACACCCATGCAAGAGATCCATCACACCCATATTACTTGAGAAACAAATAGGCTTTTGAAGGAAAACCTTTTAGTCTACGCTTCCAATGGAAAATTTGATCGGATACATTTATTTGTAACCTCCAATCCCCCAATCCCCCCCCCCCCCCCCCCCCCCCCCCCCCCCCTGCCCGAACTATATGATAGGAGCATATCGCGCTCTCCTAGCTTCGATGATAAGCTAGCAAGCTATGGTAGATGAAACCTTCGCTTAACCATAGTGCTAAAATTAGCCTTAGAGCAATAGGATTAGGGTTATGCCACAAGCAAAAGCATGAAGTTACAAAGTAGATACCATTGATAGACTCAAAAATGCAAGTGATTTATTAGATGATAGCCTCTTAAATAGGCTTGATACTTTACATCCATTGGCTAGAGAGGTTATATACAGCCTTTTCCTATTGGACCATGTCATCTCCTCATCCATCCTAGTAGACAAGGGGTGTTTCCCATGTGCTACCACAAGTGTGGGCTTACCCTAACAATCGCCCCCTTAAGACAACGCTTGGAGCAAAATACAAATGGTTTTGTTTTTGTCATAAAACACTCTTAGGTTTATAGAATTCAGCTACCCTGATTCAACATGTTGGTTCTCAATGGATTTAACACTCACGGTTCTCAACTGGATACATTGTGGCAATTCTCAACAGATTCAGCAACCATGGTTCAATGCCTCATGATACATCATAGTGATTCTCTACTAGATTCATCATTATTGTTCACAAGTGAGACTTAAGATAGGTTCTCTAATGACCTAGGGTGATACAAAAAATTCATTCATGGGTTTTTAATTTGAAGCGTTGTCGATCTCTCCCACTTCACCGTCTTGGTCTTGGTCTTGGTCTTGGTCTTGGTCTTGGTCTTCATGTCATGAGCTTCGTCATGTGATGACGGAGGAATCCCAAAGTCCAAGCGAACTTTTTCAAGTGATGATAAAATCGAGTGAGTTAATGAGAGGAACTTTATTGAAACACACTTAGCCATGAGTTCGTGTAAGTCATTCATTTCTTCACTCAAGAGTCTACATAAATTGACCCTAGACCTCCTAAATATGGCATTTAAATTTAAGAATTGCTATGCTAAGCAAGATGTATGTGCTACCAAGCTTGACATTGGATAACTCTTGAGCTTGTTATTTCTTGTGTTCTTTCTTGGAAAGTAAAAGAAACCCCATAAGCCTATCCATTGCCCAAAGGAATTTTGTAAGTTTGTGAAGATCAATTTTCCCAATTGGTAATATGATGTTTGCAAGCCTTCCTATGCATCAGTGCTCGACCTTGCAGCCCCCCCCCCCCCCCCCCCCCCCCCCCCCCCCCCCCCCCCCCCCAAAAAAAAAAAAAACCACTTTTGCACTATATTTGAGTATTTTTCAACCCTTTGCTAAATTATAGCAGGGCTTAGTATTTTTTAACTCTTCTTTTCTCATGGGGCAACCTTAGTAGCCGACTATTGTGAATATTTTAGGGTGCTGCAAATTGAAACTATCACTTATTTGTTGACCAGTATCAATATCCTCATTGAGTTTTATTTAGCTTTTATGAGGAATCTACCAAGATCCCAAAAGACAAATTGATTGTCAAACGTAGGCAAGAAGTTTGTGCTGCATCGACTACTTCATACTTGTCTCACGGCTCTCTCTCTCTCTCTCTCTCTCTCTCTCTCTCTCTCTCTCTCTCTGTGTGTGTGTGTGTGTGTGTGTGTGTGTGTGTGTGTGTGGGGTTATCTTGAAGGCCTCTTCCAAAATTGAGAAGTTGATACGCATAGAAACTTTAGGATCTTTTTGGTAGATGAAATTTGGAGCCTTTTGTAGATGGTATTGATGAGTAAGAGAGAACATGCCAGTGTTTGTGCTTAAGGAGGGAGGAAGAAATACAGAGAAAGAAATCAAACTAAAGCCTGAAGAAAATAACCCGTAATATCTTTGATCCTCAAAGATATTACGGGTAATATCTTTGATCCTCAAACTAGAACAAGTGAAATGCAATGTTCTCTACTCTAACCCCCTCACAAAACTAGTAGATCTTATCGTGCCTCTCTTTATCGCAATATCTACATATGCATCAGACCAACAACAACATGTGATCCTTGTGACAATTCTATATCCATATAAATCAATGTGATGATGAAGCCACCTATATGAAAGAAATCAAACTAAAGCCTGAAGAAAATAACCCGTAATATCTTTGATCCTCAAACTAGAACAAGTGAAATGCAATGTTCTCTACTCTAACCCCCTCACAAAACTAGTAGATCTTATCGTGCCTCTCTTTATCGCAATATCTACATATGCATCAGACCAACAACAACATGTGATCCTTGTGACAATTCTATATCCATATAAATCAATGTGATGATGAAGCCACCTATAGGGAGCTAAGGAATGTGACTCTGGTATCCTTGTGTTAGTGGGAAAAGGGAGCCATTCTCTCTCTCTCTCTCTCTCTCTCTCTCTCTCTCTCTCTCTCTCTCTCTTACCAGGCAAATAGTATCATACACATTGCAATACAAGCACATGAAACTACTAACCAGGCTATGACAGATGTCTAATCAGGTTTGGTGAACGTCCATGATCTTGGACAGAGGGAAAACCCAAGTCACATGTCTTTCATATAGAAGCACAACCACTCTCCTCATACGTATGAAACTTGTGACACAAAAGTGGACCCTAGGGAGCAAGGGCTACCAATGCTGATGGGGTGGACTACACGTAGGGCCATCACATCCATCCACGCACTTTACTTTCTAATTCACCTCCTACCTTGTTTTTCTTGCAAGCTATTGAGAGTTTTTTTTATAAACACATTGAAGAGTAAAAGAAAAATCATGTTCAAGTGTTTCTAATTTTGAACTCATTAGTTTAGCAAGAATCAGTGGAGATTTGACTTTATTTTTTTTTTCCAAACTCACAATATGTGAATGAATTGTATTAATAACAACATACAATGACAAGCCAACCTCAAGATCATACCAAGCCTTGAGTTGCTTATGATTACAGGATGTCTAACACCTCTCATTGAGGCGTATCATCATCACCTTTACAAGAGTAAGTGAGCTATATCTCTAGGCTTTACTTATGACATGGGTGACCCTAGACCAGTTTTTCAAGTCTTGTATATGTCCTAGCATATAGATCACCACTTTGCTTTCTTGTATGATCTCTGAGAAGCTTGCCACATCAACATCACCTTCAAACACACGACAGTTCCTCGCTTGCCATATATGATGAAAGAAGAAGTGCCTGATAGTTTGAGTGCAGATGGTAGAGAAAGGCTTCCCAACTTCTTTCCACAAAGGAACATATCAGTCTTTAAGAATCTGATATGGTCCTTTTGATTCACTTGCAAATTTTTCCTACCAGATCTCTGATCGCCTAACATTCCATGAATGAATGGGAGAGATCCTTACTAGCTATCCTGCATCCCAAGCATCGATCTGGCCCAATGCCTCTTTCCTAGATCTTTATGCTCGTTGCTAGGGCACCCCACATCACATTCCATAAAAAAACCTTCATAAATTGCGGCCACTTTGGTTTCTAGATATTCTCCATGACTTTATTTTAAAAGGAAAGTGTCATTGGAGAGTAAAGTGACTTGCGAGGTGTCGCACAATGCAAGGGAGAGAAGTTGGGGCAAACAGGTGGTCGGGAATGTGGTAGACGATGAATATGAGATGGCGACTGATGAGGATTGTGGTTTTGGGGGGTGGGGGTGGAGCAGACTGGGACCATCAAGCATGCAAGAAAGCCAAAATCAAATTTTTTTTTCATTTTTTTATTTTGCTTTTGTGCCCCCTCTGGGACAGTGGGCGCTTTCTAGTGGAGTGGTTTAGGGGAGTTGATGCGATTGGATCTTGCAGGTTTGAGGTTTGACCTCAATGAAGAAAAGAACTTCCATGCAGCCAAACTCAATGTTGCAGTGCCATTTACTGCATTTAATTTACGCTGCTGATGAAACCACCCTAAGCTCTTTGGCGTATAGAGCATGAGTCCTTAATTATAGAAAAAACTACCCAAACGGTGACAAACATGCACATAGTTGTTGCATGTCTTCAGAAAACAATCATCAGGTTGGCACCTTCAACATTTGCTGCTTGATCGTGTCAGTGCTTCCGCCTTTTCCACGCATCCACCACATACTCGTCCACGTGTCCACTCTTCCTCACCTAGTCCCCCTCATTTCGCTTTTGCTTCCGTTCTCCAACGGTATCCACTAATAAACCCTCCCAAAAAAAAATTCCCACCTTAGGGGAGTAGTAGATAAGAGAGAGTGTGGGTGTTTAAAAAAAAACAAAAACTCCCTCAAAGGATTTCCTTTGGGGAGTTGTTTTTTTTTCAACACACACCTTCTCTTTTATGTACTCCTCCCCTCAAGATTATATTGCAAGGATGTACTAAGAGAGAGTTTGTTGGTCAATATTAGAAAAAGTGCATCTATTTTGCATACTTTTGCTTTGGGGGTATTTTTTGTTCCTTTGCATGGGGCCAAGTGGCGGTAGATTCCATAGGTTTTCCCTTTGTCAGTGTCTTGCAAAAAGCACTAGGTGGCTCGCAAAGTTTCTTTTGAGGGCGACACAACAATTGACTTGGGTAGTGTAGCTGACCTCCCTCTCTCTCTAATACTCTCTCTTAGACACACGCACCAATAGGTCTCTCTCTCTCTCTCTCTCTCTCTCTCTCTCTCTCTCTCTCTCTCTCTCTGTGCATGTCATAGTTCTGGGACGAGCGACCAAGTCTGAAGGAGGGATCTGAGGAGGTGGAGTGGAGAGCATCTGTGTGTGTGTGTGTGTGCGCGCGCGCGATGTATGTTTTGCAAGCATACAAACTACCGAGGGACTTGGTTGCAGCCATGAGAGGAGGGGATGGGATGTAGGAGCGGGGGATGGAGGTGGCACATGGTGATAGGGGAGAGGGTTCACGTGTTGGGGGGGGCGAGGCGACAAAATCTAGGAGTGTATGTAAGGGATTTAGGGTTTTAACATTTTAGTATGCCAGTAGTAGTAGATGTGTGTGTGTGTGTGTGTGTGTGTGTGTGTGTGTGTGTGTGAGAGAGAGAGAGAGAGAGAGAGAGAGAGAGAGAGTTTTTTTTTTTAAATCCCCCAAAGGATCTGCATCGGCGCAGATCCTTTGGGGGAGTTTTTTTTGTAAAACCTACTCTAATCTATTACCCCCTTACGGAGGGACATACTCGGTCGACTTGGTAAGTGCATTAATTAGCAATAGAGATTTTGAAGGAATCCACAATTGAAGGGAAAAGAGGAAAACCGCGCCATCGTGCTCGACCCTTCATAGCTTTCCCCATCACCCTATTATGTGCCTTTGCAGCCCTCCCCGCTTCCCTGCTTTGTGCTTGGTCTGCAACACGATGTAGGTCAAAACTGCTACCTTGCAAAACGATGCATGCAACGGATGGCTATCTTGGTATGTAGAATCGCATGCCCTGCTCTACACCACAAGGCCCTCCCACAAAGCTCCCATCATTCTTTGAGTTTCTTGATTGTAGCACTACATACCCATCCCCTACTTTCTTCCGCCTACCTCAACCACACACACACACACACACACACACAGCGCTATGACCCACACTTTGTGTCCCCCCACACTAAGGCACCCTGCATCAGCATTCTTCTCATGCACTTCCATGTGATCGGCCCTGTGCTCAGCATGATGCAAACACCAACATGTCCCATACATAGCACCAAGTGAACCACATCACAAAAATCTATGTCCCGACTCCACCTGATCCTTCCTTGTGACTTACTTCTCTCTCTCTCTCTCTCTCTCTCTCTCTCTCTCTCTCTCTCTCTCTCTCGCGCGCGTGTGGCACTTCCTCCACTTTTTCACCTCAAGGACATGAAAGGCGTTAATGAACATGGTGAAACAATTTTTTCCCACCCACTGACTTCCTCTCTCTCTCTCTCTCTCCCTCTCTCTCTCTCTCCCCCCCAACAAACCATGTGCCAACCCTAGCTTTTAGCCATGGCAAAATGTCCATGTTTATTTCATGGGTTAAGAAAAAGAAGAATAAGGGTATTTTATTCTAATGGCTCCTTTTTCTCTTGAAACCCATGAAAGCATCTTCATTGATTCCCTTTGATAGAATTGAAACCAAAAAATGAGCGCGTTTACTTTATTGGCTCTACTCTCTCACCCTACTAATTTTCATCGAATATACCCAGTCTCTCTTCCTTAGGAGGAAGAGAATACATCCATCTTTCTCTCTTTTCACCTCTCTCCATCTCCTCCACGTGCCATTTTCCCCCTTTTTCACCTCAAGGCTTTGTCAAAATTGTTGCCTATTCAAAGGGCATAGATACAAGGACTCTGTTCTCAACTTAGAGGAGGGCTCATGCCAATGGGCTACAGGTAGCACTTGCACAAGAGTAGCCATGGCAAACATGAGTACAGTGCTTTTTTTATGAAATCACTATTGTTTCCACCACCACATTGATAAAAGTTTTATCATGCTAAAAATACACACACACACACACACAAAGATAGATAGAGAGAGAGAGAGAGAGAGAGAGAGAGAGAGAGATTGTGGATAGCATCTGCCACATCCTATGATGCCCTCCCATGATGCCTATCAGACCCCAACTCGCAAACGTCATATTCCTTCCTCTCTCATGGTCAGCTCATGAACGGAAACCTCCTTATCTTTTTTCCCCCTACACGTGTCATTTGTGCCCTTTTCCTTCCTCAAAGAGTCTCTAAGCATCTTCGTAGATTCTTGTTAATAAAGCACGTCAAAAAACGTTTTACCCTATAATTTGTCCTACTTGCAAAATTGAGGACACATACTGGGTCTACTTCGCTTGCATTAGTTAATTTGATGGCGAGATTCTCTCTCCCACTTGCCTCAAAAGTGAAGGGTTCCCTATTTGCCCTTGTTCCTGCAGTGCAGCCAGACTGTGTGTGATCCCTGCCCTGGCTGTCCCCCCGCCCCCCAAAGCTTGCTCCCCACCTTTCTCTTCACCGCCGTAAAGTCGGTCAGGTGTGGAAGACAGTCGAATCCATCGCCTTCCCCTACATTGCGCAAACCCTTTGCACACCTCCCCTTGCTTCCCCGTGCGACCATTGCCCCCTCCTCCCCCCAACGCGTTGTTTCGGTCTCTGCTGTAGCTGCGCCTGCCAAGACGATCACCTACCTGTCTCGTAGCGTTATCGTGAGAACCTGTAGGCAGGAGAGAGAGAGAGAGAGAGAGAGAGAGAGAGAGAGAGAGAGAGAGAGAGAGAGACAAAGAGAGAGAGAGAGATTGTCGATGGCCTGCAGATCGACCATAGCATCCACGCATCTAGCTCTCATTCTCTCTGTGTGCTTGCAATGGACATGTCCATGTATGGCAACTTGGATAGCATCATGTCCACCCGACGTTGCAGACAAACGATGCGCGCACAGACACACACACCCTTGCATGTTGTGTAGCAAGGAAACACAAGAGCCTTCTCTCTCTTGCCACCTGCAAACAACAGCCGCCGCCCCAACCAATAACTTGTTCTTCAAATTTTCCAAAATTTCTCTCCAATTTCAAAATTTCCTAATATACTATCGATATTTTTCCCTTGAATTTTCCAAGATGCTAAAACCGAAATTTGAGCTAGTTTTACATAATGAAATTATGAATACAAGATGCTAGAGCTAGTTTTGTAAGTTGTGGAGATGAAATGCTTCATTATTTTAAGACATAATTCCTTCTTTGCTGGGCTAGCCGTTCCAAAAACGGATCTCAATTATGAAAAAGGAATAATAGGCACAAGGGCCTTTTAGGAATAATTGCTCCTCCCAAACTCAAAAACAGAGACACCTGGAGGGCTACTTTGTTTTTTATTCAAACTAAAAGACTTAGGTTTACTCTTAGCTTTCTTTTACATCCTTAAAACAAAGGTATCTCTACATATTTTTATCAAAACAAATGGAAAAAGGAAAAAAGATAAGAGGCACATATTCCCTTTTTGTAGTAGATACAAAAGCGATTATAATTTTCTTTTATAATCGCTTTTGTAGTACATACAAAAGCGACTATAGTTTTCTTTCTACTTTCTTTCTCTTTTTGTACCAAGTGTAAAAGTGAAGAGTCTTTTCTCATGGATGGGGGCGCCAATGGACATTGTTTCAAGGAAGCATGGAGGTGCCTTAAACTTTTTCTTTGGCGGTGTCAAGAGTAGATGTGTGAGGATGCATCAAGGATTTGCTCCATATTTGGAGAATCTAGTTGGCGATGATACTACCGGCTCCCTCCCTCTCAAGCCTTCTCTATTTTTGGAAAGATATGCCTGGAGATGGCTTGCTCCTGTGCATCGAGGGGCAAAAGCTCGTCTTGTTTTGGTTGGGGAGATTGTTAAGTATGGAGCTAGATTTACCCTTGTAAGTTTCTGTGGTAAAAGCGCACATTTGTAAGGCCCCCATTATGAGGAGAAGCCATCGTGCGTGAAGGAAAATCACTCACCGGAAACCAAAATTTTCACGGACAAGAATCAAGGGCAACTTTAGAGGTCTCGGGGACGGAGGCCCCCCATACTTTTTTTTCCGCCGGAATATTATGGCTGGACGTCGGCCGGAAAGTGGTCGAAAAACAACCGGTCGGTTGGCCAGTGGCCGGTAGTCAATGGCCGATGGCCGATGGTCGGAAGTCAATGGCCGGTGGCCGGTGGTCGGAAGTCAATGGCCGGTGGCTGGTGGCCGAATTCAAAAGCGGACTTGTCTTCTCAAGGGCGGCCACACATGGGCGGATCGGAGGGTCCGATTTGGACTTATTCGCACAAGGGCGGCTACACATGGCTGCCTCTCATAAGAGAGGGCAGCCCTTTTGGCCTATAAAAGGAGGCCATTTCTACACACATTTCATAGTGTGAAGTTGATGCAACAAGGTGAGTGTGAGGTGGTGAGAGTGAAGCAAAGCAGGAGCTCTATCAAGGGTTTAATCCCTTTGTAAACTACTTCTTCTTTTGAAGTGCTAAAGCCATTGAGTGGCTGCTTTCCCATGGACGTAGCCCACATTGGGTGAACCACGTATATCATGTGTACTCTCTCTCTCTCTCTCTCTCTCTCTCTCTCTCTCTCTCTCTCTCTCTCTCTCTCTCTACTCTATAATCTCTTGTGTGTGAAATCTATCTCTCTCCATTAAGTAATCTACTCAAAAATCTATTTAGCTACGTCTTATTTCCTAACAACTGGTATCAGAGCAAGGTTTGCTCGAAGCTAAATTATCTCAAGGAAAGGATTCCTTGAATTGAGTGGGAGGTATGGCGGAGGAAGGGAAGCTCAAGATTGAGAAGTTCAACGGCAAAAACTACCAACATTGGAAGATGCAGATTGAAGACTATCTCTACTAGAAGGACCTCTATTTGCCACTAGGCGGTCTTGCGAAGAAGCCCGCAACAATGGCAGATGAAGCATAGATTGTCCTTGATCGAAAGGCACTGGGAACAATCCGGTTAAGCTTGGCGTCAACGGTGGCCTTCAATGTTTCGGAGATGAAGACCACGGAGGACTTGATGAAGTCACTTGACGACTTCTGCGAGAAACCATCAGCATCCAATAACGTATTTCTTATGAAGCGCTTGTTCAATCTAAAGATGGCAGAGAATGGTTCAGTTGCAGAACACCTAAATAACTTTAACACAAACATAAGTCAACTTCGATCAGTGAAAATCAATTTCAATGACGAAGTGCGAGCTCTCCTTATACTATCATCTCTACCGGATAGTTGGGACAGCATTGTGATGGCTGTAAGTAATTCTATCTCTGGCACAAATACTCTTAAGTTTGATGATGTTGTGGGTGTTCTCCTAAGCGAGGAAATGCGAAGGAGAAGCACAGGAGAATCATCAAGTGTTGCACTATCAGTGGAAACAAGAGGAAGGCCTAAGGAGAGGTTCAAAAACCAAAAGGGTAGTGATCGCTCAAGGCGGAGCAAGTCACGCACAAAGTCAGTTCTTGAATGTTGGAATTGCGGCAAGAAGGGCCACGTCAAGAAGGATTGCTGGTCCAAGAAGAAGAAGGAGACAGAGTCTCAAGACAACAAGCCAACATCGAAGGCCAATGTGGTAGGTAAAGTAGAGCAAGATGCTCTAATTCTCTCATTAGACAATGTGTCTAATTCCTAGATAGTAGATTCCGGGGCTTCATTCCATGCGACACCACACAAGCAACATTTCCAAGAATACACCAAAGGTAATTTTGGGTATGTATACTTGGAAGATGATGAAGCTTGTGAGATTCTCGGCAAAGGTACAGCTTCTGTTAAAACTGCTAACGGAAATGAATGGAAGCTTAAAGATGTTAGACATGTTCCTTCTCTTTGCAAAGATTTGATCTCTATAGGACAATTGGACGATGAAGGTCACAACATTGCATTCGGAAACAAACGGTGGAAGATCTCAAAGGGATCTTTGGTGGTTGCCAAGGGAGAAAAAGTCGGTACACTTTACTTGTGTACTGTTAGCACGCAACCTTCAGCTTGTGCAGCAACTACAGAAGTTGACAGTGCGGTATGGCACTACCGACTTGGGCATATGAGTGCCAAAGGAATCCAAATCCTTCAAACAAAGAAGCTTCTACTAGGTTTGAAAGAAGTGAACTTAGAGTTCTGTGAAGATTGTGTTTATGGTAAACAAAAGAGGGTAAAATTTCAAACATCAGGAAATGAAAGAAAAAATAAAAAACTTGAGTTGGTTCATTCTGATGTTTGGGGTCCTGCAAGTACACCATCACTTGGTGGCTCATTGTACTATGTAACATTCATAGACGATGCGACTAGAAAAACATGGGTTTATGTCATGAAGAATAAATCCGATGTATTTTCCATATTTCAAAGGTGGAAAGCCTTTGTGGAGAATGAAACAGGTACCAAGGTTAAATGCCTCAGATCCGACAATGGAGGTGAATATTGCAGCCAAGCTTTTGAAAGCTTTTGTGCTAGCAATGGCATTCAGAGGCAAAGGACAACCCCAAGGACACCTCAACAAAATGGGATTTCGGAAAGGATGAACAGGACAATCATGGAGCGAGCACGAAGCATGCGGCTACATGCAGGCCTACCGCTTGAGCTTTGGGCGGAAGCTGTAAGTACGTCTGTGTACTTAATCAACCGGTCACCCTCAACGGCATTGGATGGGGGAGTTCCAGAAGAGGCATGGACAGGTAAACCGGTGAATTATGCATTTCTCAAAGTGTTTGGGTGTGAGGCTTTCATGCACATAGATAGAAGCCTAAGATCAAAGCTAGATGCAAAGTCCAAAAAGTTTTTCTTCATTGGCTATGGAGAAGGTGACTTTGGGTATCGGCTATGGAATCCTGAAGATGGTAAAATCTTAAGGAGTAGGGATGTAATGTCTAACGAACAAAATATGTACAAAGATTACTTGGAAAGAAAACAAACAAAAGAAATAGGTGATGAGTACATGGAGCTTGAGGATGGTGAAGACTCAAGGACTGCAAACGGTGACAATGTGCAACAACGTCAACCAAATGAGGAGCCTCAACCTATTCCCCGAAGATCTACAAGAGCAAGTAGACCTCCAAAAAGGTTTGTTCCTTCCTTCAACCATCTCTTGATCTCAGATTCTGGAGAGCCGGAATCATACGAAGAAGCTATGCAACATGAATCCAAAGAAGAATGGACGAAGAGCATGCTAGTGGAGATGGATTCACTACATCGCAACCAAACATGGGAGTTGGTTGAGTTGCCTAATGGTAAGCGGGCACTTCAAAACAAATGGGTGTACAAGCTGAAGGAAGAAGAAGGTGGGAAGAAAAGGTACAAGTCTAGGCTTCTGGTAAAAGGTTTTTCTCAAAAGAAAGGTATTGACTTCAATGAAATATTTTCTCCTGTTGTAAAAATGAATTCAATTAGGCTTGTCTTAAGCCTTGTGGCTGCTCATGATCTAAATGTTGAGCAAATGGATGTAAATACGGCATTCCCTCACGGTGACTTAGAGGAGGAAATCTACATGCTTCAACCAAAGGGGAATGAAGTAAAAGGTAAGGAGAAAATGTTTGCAGACTAAAGAAGAGCTTGTATGGTTTAAAGCAAGCATCAAGACAATGGTACTTGAAGTTTGATCGATGGATGTTGGATCATGGATTCACAAGATGCAACTCAGATCACTGCGTCTACACGAAGAATTTGGGAGATGGGAAATTCATCATCCTAATGTTGTATGTTGATGACATGTTGATTGCAAGTGGTAACATGCAGGACATCAAAGACCTAAAAGAGGAGCTGTCCAAATCTTTTTCAATGAAAGATTTAGGTGCTGCAAAGAGGATACTTGGTATGAAAATATTAAGGGACAGGACGAAGAAGACAATAAAGCTATCTCAAGAAGATTACATCAAGAAGGTACTAGAAAGGTTTGCAATGCAAAATGCAAAACCAGTTTCTACACCTTTGGCTGGTCATTTTAAACTAACGAAGGATATGTGTCCAAAGACACAAGAGGAGCTAGCCTATATGTCTAAAGTTCCATATGCTGCAGTGGTAGGTTCTCTAATGTATGCTATGGTCTCGACAAGGCCAGACAATGCATATGCAGTGGGAGTTTTGAGTAGGTTCATGGACAACCCAAGTTAAGATCATTGGCAAGCTGTGAAGTGCATACTTAGGTATCTAAAAGGGACAACAACAAATGCTTTCTATTTTGGAGGAACTGATATTTTTCTAGAAGGGTATGCTGATGTAGATATGGCAGGTAACAAAGATACTCGAAGGAGCACTACTGGCTATGTGTTCATGGTTGGAGGCACAGCAGTAAGCTGGGCTTCAAAGCTGCAAAAAGTGGTTTCACTTTCTACCACGGAAGCAGAGTATGTATCAATGACGGAGGCAATCAAAGAAATTATGTGGCTTCACAGATTCTTAGAAGAGCTTGGATTCAAACAAGACAATTGTGTATTGTACAGTGATAGCCAAAGCGCTATCCATCTTGCGAAGAACTCAGCCTTTCATTCAAGGACAAAGCACATTGAGGTGAGATATCACTTCATACGCACTCTTTTGGAAGAGGGACAGCTAAAGCTAGCAAAGGTGCATACAAGTGAAAATCCTGCAGACATGTTTACAAATGTGGTCAACAAGGAGAAGTTGAGCTTTTGCTCATCTTCAATCGGCTTTCAAGGATAAGAAGCCAGAATGGAAAGCAGTCACAGGTTTGGTTTGGAGATCAGTCTCCAAGTGGGAGATTGTTAAGTATGGAGCCTGATTTACCCTTGTAATTTTCTGTGGTAAAAACGCACATTTGTAAGGCCCCCATTATGAGGAGAAGCCATCGTGCGTGAAGGAAAATCACTCACGAGAAACCAAAATTTTCACGGACAAGAATCAGAGGCAACTTTAGAGGCCTCGGGGGCGGAGGCCCCCGAGACCTTTTTTTTCACCAGAATATTCCTTTTCGCCGGAATATTATGGCCGGACGACGGCCGGAAAGTGGTCGAAAAACAACCGGTCGGTTGGTCGGTGGCCGGTGGTCAGAAGTCAATGGCCGGTGGCCGGTGGCCGAATTCAAAATCGGACCTGTCTTCTCAAGGACAGCCACACATGGGTGGATTGGAGGGTCCGATTTGGACTTATTCGCACAAGGGCGGCTACACATGGTTGCCTCTCATAAGAGAGGGTAGCCCTTTTGGCCTATAAAAGGAGGCCATTTCTACACACATTTCATAGTGTGAAGTTGATGCAACAAGGTGAGTGTGAGGTGGTGAGAGTGAAGCAAGGCGGGAGCTCTATCAAGGGTTTAATCCCTTTGTAAACTACTTCTTCTTTTGAAGTGCTAAAGCCATTGAGTGGCTGCTTTCCCGTGGACGTAGCCCACATTGGGTGAACCACGTATATCGTGTGTACTCTCTCTCTCTCTCTCTACTCTATAATCTCTTGTGTGTGAAATCTATCTCTCTCCATTAAGTAATCTACTCAAAAATCTATTTAGCTACATCTTATTTCCTAACATTGGTTCCTTCGAGGGTGGCTCCCTATTCAACCAGTGTTTGGTGATCTCCGGGTGTATGCTAGTATTGGTTTTTCTGTGATGGGTCCGTTTTTTGGTGTATGGATCTTGATGGTATTGTTTTTTCATTTTGATGTAAATGTTTTGGAAATTATTATACTATTGTGGGTTTTGAAAAAAAGAAAGAGAGAAGGCATACGAGAGAGGAGAGACAGAGAGCATGTGGCATGCCTTTTTCCTACAACTCTTGGAGTCAAAGACTCACGAGTCACGTCTCTCAAATAAGCACGTGAAGACAAGAATTGACACATATAGATCACTATTCTATTAGGCTTTGAAGGTAGTTTTGCATATGCTATGGCGATAGAGAGAGAGAAAGAGAGTGAGAAGAAAACTAAAGGCATGGTCCATAGGTGGCATGTCCTCTCCACCTTATCCTTGATGTAGAGGATGGGGCCCTAGTAATGTTGAGTAGAGAAGTTGCCAATTTCTACACATAGGACAACATGGGCCCATGCCGTATAAATATTTGCTCGGATTTTGGTTCGCTCGGAAAATGTCGCTCGGTGTATGGTAAGACTCGTGATGACATTTTCTTCATCATCTTCATGTTGATATAGATCTTGATCTTCATTGGTCCAAGTTATCAAGGGTGTGGCCTTCATGGCTAACATCATGAAGTACACATACATTCCAAGGGCTATGCTTATGTGTGTGTGCTCATGTGAAAGAGATAGGGTGGTCTTACCATATACAAGTCTGTACGGGCAGTGTCTAAGGCCCAGTGCACAAAAGAAAAACTTCGTGCAAACGCATGTTTTGAGGATACTAGGGTCTTTGGCAATATGGACACTGCCTGTGAGAATGTCCCCCAGGGTAAAATACACAAGAGTCTCAGCCCTTGGTGAGCAAGACCATGGGAAGGGCAAGTAACACAACAAAAAATTACTGTAATTAAGCACTACAGATCGGATATGTGGCAAGTCGAGTCAAAAAAAAATGAGGTGAATTGTACGAGCCGTTTGTGCACACGATTGTAGGCAATTGTTGCACACCAACTCTGTCGCTCGTACCGGACATCATGCACAAATAACATATCCTTCACTGCATCATGGAGACCTCGCGACTAGCAGCACGACCAAAGAAAGTAGCCTAATGTTGCAAACATGCCTCATCGCATCCGCATGTTATGAGAAGCCTTCAGCTTCATGGATCAAGCTCCGCTTATGCAAGGCGGTTGTAGATTTTGATGTGGAAACAAACCAAGATTGATTAGATTCTCACCACGTGGAGAGTGCAAGAGGCACTCTAGCGAGTGGTGGCCAGCACCGAGTTGAGTAGCGGTTTGAGCAGTTAAGAGTAGAGCCGCTTTGATAGGCAGTAAGAAACTATGTGATCTGAAGCAATATGCCACTTGGGGTGATGGTGCCGACTCGTCAAGCTAGAGCTAGGCTATGGTAGAGTGACGATGTGATGCCTGCAGAAGGACTTGGTATTTCAGCGAGGGCAGAGAGTACTCGATGGCGAGGATGCTAAGAGGTGCACTTCGGTGGTAGTTGAGGCCGACGATTAGCGACTCGATCATAAGGTCGTGCTTTGCAGGTCTGCGGGCATAGACAGTTACAGGGCTGTGGAAAGAGACAGTTACAACGTCATCTTGAGCGTAGCTTGAAGATGGGGACTTGACTGAGACTTGTGAGCCCAAGCACAAAGAGATGAGAGGTGGTAAGAGTCAAGAGCAGCAATAGGAGGGCGTAGTGTGGCGTGGTGTGTATGGGTGTAGGCCTCTCGTTGACGGGAAGCAAGATGGCTCAATCTGTAATCTGTCTGTGGGATTGTCTCTCTCCAACTTTCCTCAGTAAAGTGTCTCTATGCCTGTGTAACTCAAGTAGATACAATCCAAGACATCTCTGAACTCATGACCCTAGATAGAGGCCCAAAACCCTCTCTCAATAGACAATGAAAACGGCCTTGTAACTCACAGTACATTGTGCAATGACATATGTAATGTAACTCTGTCTCTGGCTCTAGATGAAGTAAACGGCATATCTTGCTATTTGCTGGTATCCCTTTGAATATGCCAATCTCAATCTCGAGCTGATGTGAGGATGTGCGTATCTGGCCAATGGCACAACTCGAACCATGACAAAGATGTATGTCCATATAGCTAGGTCGAATCACAAACCCATCCCCTGTGAGGTGGAGAATATGCTCTCTATAGAAACCCATCTTTGTGCCCAACTCCTGTACTAGTCTATCTATGTCTCCTTGTGTCCAGCTAGATCAGATCTTGACGAATGAGTCTAGTAATCTCCACCCGTGTCAGAGACATCAAGGGTGCCTGTAAAGAGTACGATAAAGATGTAGCCTGCCCATGGTGAATCCATGTGTCCAAAACCATGATGTCATATGTGTATACCAGCATGATGTATCCCCCCGTAGAGCTAACTGTCTAGAGGACTCTAGGGCCAACCTGGCATATCTATCTCTGTTAGTATCCCATAGGATGTGTCCAAAGGAGACTGATCTGGTAAGCGCCTCAATGTCCGCCGGGAGGGGGCTAACTCCGCTCGAATGATATCATGCAGTACAAAGGCCTTGGCTCTAATCAACTGAGAGATCGTAGATACCAAGGGCCTCTCCATACATCTCCAACCATCCTGGCCTACAGAAGGTCCCCAAAACTACCCATATTGCATAGTAGAGGCAACCAAAGTATCAAAGAGCCATAACTTTGTCCTAGGTTCCTGGAACTGAACCTGCAAACACATCCTCTCCAATCCTCCCAAAGCCGCATAAGCTCTAGTCAGTCTAGTCTCTACTGCTCTTCTCAAAGAAAATCTCGGCCTAGTAAAGACTACCCCTAGGTAAGTGTAAGCATTTGTATACTCCACAATCTCCTAACCATTCATGATCCACTAGAGAGAGAGAGAGAGAGAGAGAAGAAGAATAAGAAGAAGAGTATTTTAACGTTGTAGGAAACTATCTCAAGAAACCTTAAAGATTTATCCCAAGAGATAGAGAGAGAGAGAGAGAGAGAGAGAGAGAGAGAGAGATCCATATCTAACTAGGACACATCAACTCTCTCCATAAACCTAAGAATTTTGAAATTAAAAAAGATCTTTTATAAGTGGAGGCCCAAAAATCATTAAACCCCTCTTGTAAAATAAATTTTGTAATTAAAAATTAAATAAAATACCCTTATTTCGTTCACACATGCTATCTTACATATTTCTTAGTGAACACCACAAGACAAGACCCTACTTTAGTCTCTCTCTCTCTCTCTCTCTCTCTCTCTCTCTCTCTCTCTCTCTCTCTCTCTCTCTCTCTCTCTCTCTCTCTCTCTCTCTCTCTCTCTCTCTCTCTCTCTCTCTCTCTCTCTCTCTCATACACACACATACACAATACATGCTTACACGGATACATCACATATATATATGAGGATCTATCGCGTGCAGAGTAATAATTTCTAACTAAGAAATTACCCTAATATGTTACAGTCAGATGCCTCATAGATTAATCTATGCTCGGTAGTCCATTAAATTTTTCTTAGCTCACATGGGATCATCCGTTTGATTCGGAGTACATTGGATTAAAACATCCTATTGTAGGATACTTAATAATCTTGTATATTGACTGGTTGGATCTAGGTTTTACAAGCCTATTCTGAATGCTCACATGCCATATAATTAGGGACTGGATCAATTAATACACTACATGTGTCTCCTATTGAATAAAACACGATGTATTATATAACCTCTATTTTTTTCATACCTTTTGATACTCTTCTCTTCTCATTCTCCCGTGAATCTTCATTCGTAGCGCTCCCCTTGGGGCTCCTCTCTACTCGAGCAATACATAAAGGGTATTTAAAATCTCTTCACTAAATTTAACTCTTACCTCTCCTGAATATGTAAACAACGGTGCTGGCATGTGACACCTACCAAACCTTTGGCTCATTCTTTTTATCTCACTCTTTCTCTTCCTCATCTCACGTACAGATATGTGCTATCATTGCCGGCTTGCCAAGGTGGTGTTAGCAGCAAGCTAACTCGGATCACATTTTTCGGAGCTTTCACTGTAAAAACACTTATTATTTTCATGAATCGAGAATATTGTAACTCCTACTTACCAGATAAACATTGTAATTGATAGGCTGGGGCTACAAGCTTCCAGATTGTATCAACGTGTCTTTAGTTAGAGCTCCCAAATTATTAGTTTTGACCACCAAAAACCTTGGCTAAGGTATAAAAGCCAATTTGTGTAAATTTTATAGAAGTTTTGGATAATAGAAATACAGTGTGAGCTAACGGCGCTCACTTCTCTCCTTCTTGCGCTTCCTACTTCCTCCCCAGTTGTCACATTGCAGTCGCGTTTGTTGTGTTTCAACCGCAGGTAAGAGCTCTACGCATTGACGTAAGCATTTCACGGTATTTTGTAGCTTTTGGCGTCGCCGACCCGCGGCCTATTTTCACCATAAGTAGAAATCTAAGCTTAAAAATCAAAAATTAAGTATAGGCGGGGTATTGGGACATCATTGCTAAGCATTTAGATGCATTCTGGGTCAAAAACGACTAGGTCAAAAACTAACTGCTGTTAAAAACTAACTGCTGTTAATAATCACGATTTTTGCACTTGACCTAAAGTGATAATTGAGACCATAAGCATGTGTGCTTAGGTCAAACATGTCCTAGAAGTTTCATTACGTTTGGATGTCGTTTGATGCTGTAACGGATGTGATTTGTTTATCGATGAGCGATTAGCTTTTGGTGATTTCAGTCATTTGAGTGTAGCCTGAGTTAGACACGAGTTGTTTATTGTTTTCCAAGAGATTGACAACCTCTTGTAGCCTCTATGCACTAGTCGATTCTGCTTCGTACCATGGATTCACAATTATATTCGTGGTTCTCGCTACGTCTACAATAAGATATGAGTGAGGTTAGACATCCGTCCCACATTTCGTGCCGCTATCGGGGATCGAAGAGACCTAAACCAGGGAAAAACACGAGCTGCATCTTGTGAAGTTATTCTTTAATTTCCTCTAGGATCTCCTAGAGTCAAAACTTTCTTTTTAAAACCGCATAGCTTAAGATTGTCGTCTTTTGTTGTGTAGAGGTAGCTTGGAAGTAGGTTGTACTTGCTAAGTACCTTTAGGATTGTAGAATTAGATTAGGATTTTGAGAATGATTGACAGACGAAACAAGTCTTGAGATCAAGGCTCAGAAAACCATATAAAACACGAAAACGAGTGTTTGTGGACACTTTCCACAACCCCATTGCAGTAGAATCTAGGAGTAGAGTAAGTAGAATCCGAGGTGGATTTCAGAACATTGCTCTCTCCAAAAGAATCAATTGTGAGTTGTTATGTGAAGTTGTAGAATTTCAGGTGTCTACGGTTAGAAATAGCACCAGTGTTGGAATTAGGGTTGCAGAGAAACACACACAGCTTGGAGAAGACGAAGGAAGCTCAAGGCACACAATAGAGAGTATGTTACTTAGTGTGCAATGGAAAGATTGATAGCCCTAGAGTGATGGGCGTATATATCATGCACAGGGGAAAAAACCTCCTAAAGAGGGAAAAAATGCCCCGACGGTCCTAGTGTGTTCACACACATCACTACCACATGTATATGGTAACAAATCCCCCCTGGAGTGATGCGGTGAACGAGAGCTCGCACATGAGTAAAGGGAAGTGCCATGCCCTGAGGACAGGATCAGTCCACAAAGGGGAGTAAGCCCAAAGCTTTGCGGAAAGCTTCAAGCTTCTCACGAGACAATGCCTTTGTGAAAAGATCTGCAAGGTTGTCCTGTGTTGGCACATAAGCCAAGCTGATCTCTCCTGCTGAGAGCCTCTCCCTGACATAGTGGTAATGCACCTCAATGTGCTTTGTGCGAGCATGAAAAACTGGGTTCCTCGCAACTACCAATGCGCTCTGACTGTTAGTGTAGATAGTGTTGGCAGTGTCCTGTCCAACACCCAAGTCAGCCATAAGGCGTCTGAGCCATACACACTCAACCGTAGCTGTGAAGACTGCCCTGTACTCAGCCTCACAACTCGAAGTGGCCACAGTAGGTTGCTTCTTGCTCAACCATGATATACATGAACTGCCAAGCATGAAACAAAAACCACTTGTGGACACTCGCGTGTCAAAACAACCAGCCCAATCTGAGTCTGAAAAAGCATGTAAGTCTGGCGGCAATGATCCCCCCTTGGGATAAAACAAGCCAAGATGTAAAGTGCCACTAAGGTAGCGGAAAATCCTCTTGACAGCCTGCCAATGCTTAGACCCTGGGCTATGCATAAATCTGCTGACCTGCGAGACTGCAAACTGCATATCTGGCCTCGTGTTGCATACATAAATGAGGCAGCCAACAGCAGTTTGGTAAAGAGTGACATCAGCAGGATCGCCAGCATCATGTAGACTCAACTTCAAACCTGTTTCCATGGGAGTGGCAATAGGTTTGCAATCCTCAAGTCCAAACTTACATAGCAATGTCTCTATGTAACTTTTCTGACACAAGGCAATACCACCATCACACTGCTTAAACTGTATACCCAAGTAATGATGCAACAGCCCCAAATCTTTCATCTTGAAAGTAGCATTCAAATCAGCCTTAAATTCAGCAATATGTCTCTCATTTGGTCCAGTGATCAGCAAATCATCAACATAAAGAACCACAATGAGAAATACATCATCCTCACGCTTTACATACAATGTGCTTTCTGTTGGACTGTTACAAAAGCCTCGTTTAACCAAATGAGTGTCAGCTTTCTCATACCAAGCACGAGGAGATTGCTTCAACCCATACAAAGCCTTGTTACATTTGCACACTTTGTCCTCTTGTCCTTTTATGACAAAACCGCGAGGCTGCGTTACATAAACATCCTCAAATATGTCACCATTCAAGAAAGCAGTAACAATGTCTGATTGATGTACATCCCAACCAAAATGAGCTGCCAATGCACATAGAAAATGCACAGTAGTCATACGACAAGTGGGAGCAAAAGTCTCTTCATAATCTATGCCTTTTTGTTGTGCATAACCCTTTGCAACAAGTCGAGCCTTATGGCGATCGATCTCACCATCCGGCTTGCGTTTCAACTTGTAAACCCACTTCGTACCAATGGCCTTTTTGCCAGGAGGCAAATCACATAAAGTCCATGTGTCATTCTCTATAAGTGCATCATATTCTGATTTCATGGCAGCAATCGAATTTTCTGAATTCTGTGCTTCATCAAAAGACAGAGGCTCCTCAACATCATGTAAACTAGACACAGCCAAAGCATAACAATCTGATGCATAAGATGCATGTCGAGAGCCTGAACGAGTACGACTAGATAAAGGTGCATCCAATTTACTGTCACGCAAAGTGTGCACCAGCCATTTTGGCATACCTCTAGCCTGCTCATTTTCAGCCCTTTCCTCATCAAGTCCTTCATGTACATCTGCATCAGTAATAGGCTGTTCTAAAACATTTTCAGAAACCCCCATAGGCTGTACATTTGCCTCATTGGAACTTACATTCGTATTTCCACCACTGAAAAGAGGCAACAAAGTGTCATAAATGTCCTGTGAGCTTACATTACTGTCTCTAGTACATGACAGCAAGGGCTGAACAGAGTCTTCCACAAACACTACATCCCGTGAAACCAGAATACGTTTTGTTTGCGGATGATACAACCTGTAACCTTTGCTTTCATCACTATAACCAACAAAAATACATTTGACAGCCTTATCATCCAATTTTCTGCGCTGCACTTGTGGCACCAAAGCATATGCCAAACAGCCAAAAACACGCATGTGCTCAATAGAAGGTTTTCTATCATGCCATGCTTCATATGGAGTAATAGACTGCAAAGCTTTCGTAGGACACCTATTAAGTACATAAGTGGCACACATGATGGCCTCAAGCCAAAAAGAATGCGGCAAAGCTTGACTTTTGATCATACATCGTGCCATTTCCATTAGTGACCTGTTTTTCCTCTCAGCAACACCATTTTGCTGAGGTGTATAAGGCACTGTACATTGGTGTTTTATCCCACGACTAGCCAGAAATGCATTAAATTCATGAGACGTATACTCCCCCCCTCGATCGGAACGGAGGGTGCCCATAGTACATTTTGAGACATTTTCAGCCATAGCCAGAAATTGTTTGAAGCACATAAAAACTTCGGACTTCGCTTTAAGCGGAAATACCCATGCATGCCTGGAGTAATCATCAATGAAAGTCACGAAGTACAGGTAATTGCCCAAAGACGGAGTTTGCATGGGCCCACAAACATCACTATGCACAAGCTGCAACCTGCATGTGGCCCTAATTGAACCATCCTTTGGAAACTTAGAACGCTGCATTTTACCCAGAATACAGCCTTCACAAACATGTTTGACAGGTGCTTCAAGAGGCGGCAAAGAAGCAACCATATCAGATTTCTGCAAGCGCAGCAAACTGGCAAAATTCAGATGACCAAAACGTGCATGCCAAAGTTTTGCATGTGAAATAGCCCTTGAATCTGCAACAGCATTTGCAAAATTTTGTCCACACTTGTCATACAAAGTGAGCTTATACAGCCCATGGCACAAAAGCTCAGATGCAACAATTTCATCACCAAAACTGAGATCATGAACTGTACATCTGTCATCCACAAATTTGACTACAAGTCCAAGTCTAGCAAGTGCGGATACAGACAAGAGATTCTTCTTGATCCCAGGTACATAAAGTGCATCAACAAGTGTGAAGGAACTGCCATTAGCAGCAGTGAGCACAATCTTTCCAACTCCCTGAACTGGATAAGAGGCGTTGTTGGCACAGGTGACTGAATTCCCATGAGGGACATACTCGAGAGAGGTAAACAATTCACGATGTGAGGTAATGTGCTTTGTAGCACCACTGTCGAAATACCACACATGTGAATCTGCAGCAACTGACAAGCATGCATCATGGACAGCAGGATTGTAAGTGCACTCTGCGCTAAAAGCCCATTCTGCATCAACATCAGCATCACAATCTCCTTTCACAGAAGACTCAACAATGGCTGCATTTGTAGTGGATCCAGCATTTGCAGTGGAACCACCCTCTTTCTTCTTAGCCTCTTTGGCCTTCAACTTAGGACACGACTTGATCAAGTGATCATTGGCTTTACAATAATGGCAACGCATCTTCTTTTTGCCCTTATCACCAGAATTGCCAGACGAAGTGCTGCCAGCAGAAGCATTAGGAACAGAATTTTTGCCACTCGCAGCAGAACCATAAGAAGTGGCTGCATTACTGTTACCACCCTTTCTTTGAGAAGCAATAAAAGCCTGTTCAACTGCACGCTGCCTAGTCCTGTTTTTTCTAGAAAGTGACTCTTGCAACAGCAATGTGCATAATGCATCAAACTTGACAACTTCAGGATTTCCTTGGGTCATCAGTCTCCAAGTACTAGCAAAAGTCTGGTAGGAATCTGGTAAGGCATCAAGAACAATCTGCACAAGGGAACTGTCTGAAATGACTTCACCTGCAGAAATAAGCTGCTCATTGATATCCTTGACACTAGCAAGGAAAGTGTCCATATCATCTTCCTCATGCATAATCTTCGATTCCAGCTCTTTACGCAGCAAAGCAATTTTAGCCTCATTGCGGCTTGCATAAAGACCTGCTAGAATATCCCAAGCCTGTTTTGCAGATTTTGCTGAACGGATGTGAGGAACAATGGTGTGCTTCACAGACAACGCAATCAATGCATGAACCTGCGCATCCTTAACATCCCAACGAGCTTGTTCTACCATAAGCGAAACAACTCTAACAGCTGCAATCCTTGCAGCAAGACCTGCAACATCCTCAATATCGCCTACATCTTCAGAACCAGGACGTACATCAATGCCCTGCACAATGTTCCAGACACCTTTTGACACAAGAACATGTTGCATCATATAAGCCCACATAGGGTAGTTGTCCCCCTCCAACCTGTCCTCAGCAGCAAACATCTTGAACACATCTGTGTTGTTGTTGTCAGCCATGGTAAATTCTCCACCTGATGTGAAAACTGCCCGAAAATAGGAGAAATGGAGCGGGAACAACTTGTGCTATATAGCACAAACCGTAGAAGACTATAAGGCACCTGTTATGCAGAAAACGGCATTGACAGAAAATCTGCACAAAATGACGAAATAGCCTGTGCAGTACTGCCCGTAGTGGAAACGGAGGCCGAAATGAGTCCAAATCAAAATTCTGAGCAGATCAAGCTCTTCGAGCCTTCCCAAAATATTTGTCGACCTGCGAACGCTCGCCAAAGCTCACTGAAATCGGAGAAAGTGAGCAAGCGTGTGCTGGAGCAGCTGGCGACTAAGCCCGGGAGGACGTGACCTGCTCTGATACCAATTGTTGGAATTAGGGTTGCAGAGAAACACACACAGCTTGGAGAAGACGAAGGAAGCTCAAGGCACAGAATAGAGAGTATGTTACTTAGTGTGGAATGGAAAGATTGATAGCCCTAGAGTGATGGGCGTATATATCATGCACAAGGGAAAAAACCTCCTAAAGAGGGAAAAAATTCCCCGGCGGTCCTAGTGTGTTCACACACATCACTACCACATGTATATGGTAACAACCAGAACACTGTCAACCACTCAATCCAACTGGAGAGTATGCTTTAAAAGCTGCATGAACCAGTAGGTAACGTTAAGGACGCATTGAGGTAAAAATTTCAAGAGTTTGCAAAAACTCATATTATTTACTTTTTCTTGACATTTTATGCCAAATTAAGTTTTGACTTGACTCAGAAGCTTAAAATAGCTCATGAAAAGACTGTCCAAGGAAAAAGTTCCAAAAAGTGCTCATTTTAGGCTTAAAGTAAATAATCATGATTATTTACTTTCATCTCAAAAGTTACCAAGGTTGATACCAGAGACTCTATGTATGTGTACAAACAACTTTTGTAAAGGCCCATAGAATTTGGATCACCAAACTGACTAAAAACTGGGTAAGAATTGAATTTTGTACTGACTTTCAAAAACATGAGAGTAAATTGGGAAACTTTTGTTCAAACCAAGTGAAACTTGACTTACATGCTTATATTGATGTGATAAACGAGTGTACATGCTTATTTGACCAAAAAAGATGCAAAAATTTGCCAGATGTAAATAATCGCGATTATTTACTTCTGTCCCATTTTTCAACATTTTTTACCAAGTCAGCATACCATTAGTTTTAGCATGTTATATGGAGCCCACAAATCAAATTTGGTAAGATTTGGATCATTGGATTGAAAATTGTGGCCAAATTTGCACTGACTTTGTAAACACAAAACTGTTGACCATTTGAACAAAAATTATCCAAACTTTATGAAACTTGGCTAGGGAGCTTAAGTTAAGCTTCTTAACAGATCTGTGTCAAGATTGTTACAAAAACTTGCAAAAAAATAGCAGAAGTAAATAATCATGATTATATACATCTGGTATAAAAATTGATATTCTTGCACATTTGAGTATACCACAAGGTCAAGCATATCAAGTAGACCACACAAATCAATTTTGGTGAAATTTGGATCACAAAAGTGAGACTTAAGCCAGATTCTTGAAAATTGAGTCTGCGGATATGAAACAGTTGATAACTTGAACAAATTTTGTTCAAACTTAGTGAAACTTGTCCAAATATCTTAACAAGATGCATACTTGGAAAATCAAGCCAAAAAGTACAAAAAACTAAGAAAAGTAAATAAGCACAATTATTTACTACTGATACATAGAGACAGACTTTTTGACCTTTGAACTTGTACAGTGTTAGACCAACATAATACAAGGCCACTGGAAAATTTTGGGTTCAATCGGATCCAAATTGGTACATGTTCACTCAGTTTCCAAGTTGAAGATTAGTCCTTTGGCTTTTTGCAAAACAAGAAACTGAAAGTCTTAATTGCTGACTCACTTAGCTCAATTTGAAGTGATACACATAGACCAATCACAATAGTTGGCAGATTTTCATCTCCCACATGAGATACATGAGTCCCTCAAATGGTATTTTAATCACACCCCAATCATTGACGTCATTCGGCAACAACAAGAAGGACAACGATTTTGCAAGTTTCAGATTTGGGTATATTCCAAGTGGAGTGGCATTTGGCAGGAGACTTGAAAACTCTCAAGTGTATGTTAGGATGCAAGCAAGGTGCAATGACCCTCTTTCCATGCATTTATTGCTACCAGAGTAAAGTCTCATAGAAATTGAGGGCAAGGGTAATGGTGGCAAAGCTGCAGTCAACTCTGCGAAAGGTGTGACCACTACACAAACAGTGGGTAAAGCACTACAACAATGGTTTCAAGAAGTATCCTCAGTTGTAACCAGTGTACCCCCTAATCGAGACATAGACAATCCAAATTGGGATCCTATTCTACCGATTCCTCTGATAAATGTGCATGTGTGCACTCTTCATGCCTGTCGACGAATTATTGACAAGTTGCTTATGCTCCATATTAATTATGCTTGGAATATGGAGCCTGCAAAAAGAAGAGAAGAGTGTATCAGAGAAATCGAATCTATTATATCAAGTGTTGGCCTACATGGGGGTGCAGTAGAGTTATTAAAGGACAAGAAGGCATCTGGAAGTACACAGGAGAGTTATGTGAGGAGATGTACATCTTTCTCGTAAGAATACTCCTTCTTCTTCTCAATCTACTCTCATACCCCGCTAGCTCTCACCATCTTCGAAGGTGTGTGAGGTCTTGCGTCTAAGACCATGAGCGAATTGATGTTGTTTTTTAAAAAGTGTTGTGCTTAGTGCTTGAAGTTTCCATCTTCATAGCACTAGCTAGTATTGAAGGAACACAAAGAATTATATTGTAAAATGTCTCTCTTGATGGGAGAAACCATAATACAAAGCCTTTTGGAGGGGGGACCCGGCTCCATGCAAATCCGGTCCTCAATTGTTGTCAATTGCATTATTTTTCTCTCTCTTTTGAAGTATTTTTCATGCTATCTAACTAGGTGTTATACTTTTTGTTGCTCTCTCCACCCAAGCACTCTTGTTAGTCATTAGGAATCTATCCTAATGAAATACTCACTATGTTCATGCTATTTTCTGCTACACACAAGTTACTAGACCATTAAATGTTACATTGGTATCAGAGCACAAGGTTTCTCTTTTCTTGCTCAAGAAGGAAGGTCCTCAAGCTAGCTATACATGGTTGGTATTATTAATTGCATGTGAGTAAATAGAATAGGGATTTTTTAGCTTTGCAATGCGCCTGCCTTTGTGGAGTTAACATGGCATCACCGTCGAGAGGTATGGTCCTAACAGTGGATTCCTACGGGCCATGCCTACGGCTTAACCACTATTGAGCTATTAGAAGCTTGACAGGAGCCAGTGTTGTTTTGGTGTGAAATGACCCTCTCTTATATTCCTTGCAATTAATGGTATTTGAGCCACGGGTACAGTAGCTTGAGTGCTTTTCACGGCAAGGAATCAAGGGCAACTTTAGGCCGGAATATTATGGCTGAACAGCGGCCGGAAAGTGGTCGAAAAACGACCAATCCGTTGGCCGGTGACCGGTGGCCGAATTCAAAAGCGGATTTGTCTACACAAGGGCGGCTACACATTGGGCGGATTGGAGGGTCCGATTTGGACTTATTCACACAAGGGCTGCACATGGCTGCCTCTCACGAGAGAGGACAACACTTTTGGCCTATAAAAGGAGGCCATTTCTACACACATTATATAGTCTGAAGTTGATGCAACAAGGTGAGTGTGAGGAGGTGAGAGTGAAGCAAGGCAGGAGCTCTATTAAGGGTTTAATCCCTTTGTAAACTACTTCTTCTTTTAAAGTGCTAAAGCCATTGACTGGTTGCTTTCCTGTGGACGTAGTCCACATTGGGTGAACCACGTATATCGTGTGTACTCTCTCTCTCTCTCTATACTCTATAATCTCTTGTGTGTGAAATCTATCTCTCTCCATTAAGTAATCTACTCAAATATCTATTTCGCTACGTCATATTTCCTAACAACTGGTATCAAAGCAAGGTTTGCTCGTAACTAAGTTATCTCAAGGAAAGGATTCCTTGAATTGAGTGGGAGTTATGGCAGAGGAAGGGAAGCTCAAGATTGAGAAGTTCAACGGAAAAAACTACCAACATTCGAAGATGCAGATTGAAGACTATCTCTACCAGAAGGACCTCTATTTGCCACTAGGCGGTCTTGCGAAGAAGCCCACAACAATGGCAGATGAAGCATGGATTGTCCTTGATCGAAAGGCACTGGGAACAATCCGGTTAAGCTTGGCGTCAACGGTGGCCTTCAATGTTTCGGAGATGAAGACCACGGAGGACTTGATGAAGTCACTTGACAACTTCTACGAGAAACCATCGGCATCCAATAACGTATTTCTTATGAAGCGCTTGTTCAATCTAAAGATGGCAGAGAATGGTTCAATTGCAGAACACCTAAATGACTTTAACACAAACATAAGTCAACTTCGATCAGTGAAAATCAATTTCGATGACGAAGAGCGAGCTCTCCTTATACTATCATCTCTATCGGATAGTTGGGACAGCCTTGTGATATCTGTAAGTAATTCTATCTCTGGCACAAATACTCTTAAGTTTGAAGATGTTGTGGGTGTTCTCCTAAGCGAGGAAATACGAAGGAGAAGCACAGGAGAATCATCAAGTGTTGCACTATCAGTGGAAACAAGAGGAAGGCCTAAGGAGAGGTTCAAAAACCAAAAGGGTAGTGATCGCTCAAGGCGGAGCAAGTCACGCACAAAGTCAGTTCTTGAATGTTGGAACTGCGGCAAGAAGGGCCACGTCAAGAAGGATTGCTGGTCCAAGAAGAAGAAGGAGACAGAGTCTCAAGACAACAAGCCAACATCGGAGGCCAATGTGGCAGGTAAAGTAGAGCAAGATGCGACACCACACAAGCAACATTTCCAAGATTACACCAAAGGTAATTTTGGGTATGTATACTTGGGAGATGATGAAGCTTGTGAGATCGTCGGCAAAGGTACAGTTTCTGTCAAAACTGCTAAGGGAAATAAGTGGAAGCTTAAAGATGTTAGGCATGTTCCTTCTCTTCGCAAAAATTTGATCTCTACAGGAAAATTGGATGATGAAGGTCACAACATTGCATTCGGAAACAAACGGTGGAAGATCTCAAAGGGATCTTTGGTGGTTGCCAAGGGAGAAAAAGTCGGTACACTTTACTTGTGTACTGTTAGCATGCAACTTTCAGCTTGTGCAGCAACTACAGAAGTTGACAGTGCGGTGTGGCAGTACCAGCTTGGGCATATGAGTGCCAAAGGAATGCAAATCCTTCAAACAAAGAAGCTTCTACCAGGTTTGAAAGAAGTGGACTTAGAGTTCTGTGAAGATTTTGTTTATGGTAAACAAAAGAGAGTAAAATTTCAAAAATTAGGAACTGAAAGAAAAAATAAAAAAACTGGAGTTGGTTCATTCTGATGTTTGGGGTCCTGCAAGTACACCATCACTTGGTGGCTCATTCTACTATGTAACATTCATAGACAATGCAACTAGAAAAACATGTATTTATGTCATGAAGAATAAGTCCGATGTATTTTCCATATTTCAAAGGTGGAAAGCCTTTGTGGAGAATGAAACAGGTACCAAGGTTAAATGCCTCAGATCCGACAATGGAGGTGAATATTGCAGCCAAGCTTTTGAAAGCTTTTGTGCTAGCAATGGCATTCGGAGGCAAAGGACAACCCCAAGGACACCTCAACAAAATCGCTTTCGGAAAGGATGAACAGAACAATCATGGAGCGAGCACGAAGCATGCAGCTACATGCAGGCCTACCGCTTGAGCTTTGGGCAGAAGTTGTAAGTACGTCTGTGTACTTAATCAACCGGTCACCCTCAACGGCATTGGATGGGGGAGTTCCAGAAGAGGCATGGACAAGTAAACTGGTGAATTATGCAATTTCTCAAAGTGTTTGGGTGTGAGGCTTTCATGCACATAGATAGAAGCCTAAGATCAAAGCTAGATGCAAAGTCCAAAAAGTGTTTCTTCATTGGCTATGGAGAAGGTGACTTTGGGTATCGCCTATGGAATCCTGAAGATGGTAAAATCTTAAGAGTAGGGATGTAATTTCTAACGAACAAAATATGTACAAAGATTACTTGGAAAGAAAGCAAATAAAAGAAACAGGTGATGAGTACATGGAGCTTGAGGACGGTGAAGACTCAAGGACTGCAAACGGTGACAATGTGCAACAACGTCAACCAAATGAGGAGCCTCAACCTATTCTCCGAAGATCTACAAGAGCAATTAGACCTCCAAAAAGGTTTGTTCCTTCCTTCAACCATCTCTTGATCTCAGATTCTGGAGATCCGAAATCATACGAAGAAGCTATGCAACATGAATCCAAAGAAGAATGGACGAAGAGCATGCTAGTGGAGATGGATTCACTACATCGCAACCAAACATGGGAGTTGGTTGAGTTGCCTAAAGGTAAGCGGGCACTTCAAAACAAATGGGTGTACAAGCTGAAGGAAGAAGAAGGTGGGAAGAAAAGGTACAAGTCTAGGCTTGTGGTAAAAGGGTTTTCTCAAAAAAAGGTATTGACTTCAATGAAATATTTTCTCCTGTTGTAAAAATGAACTCAATTAGGCTTGTCTTAAGTCTTGTGGCTACTCATGATTTAAATCTCGAGCAAATGGATATAAATACTGCATTCCCTCACGGTGACTTAGAGGAGGAAATCTACATGCTTCAACCAAAGGTTTATGAAGTAAAAGGTAAGGAGAAAATGGTTTGCAGATTAAAGAAGAGCTTGTATGGTTTCAAGCAAGCATCAAGACAATGGTACTTGAAGTTTGATCGATAGATGTTGGATCATGGATTCACAAGATGCAATTCGAATCACTGCGTCTACACGAAGAATTTTGTAGATGGGAAGTTCATCATCCTAATGTTGTATGTTGATGACATGTTGATTGCAAGTGCTAACATGCAGGACATCAAAGACCTAAAAGAGGAGCTATCTAAATATTTTTCAATGAAAGATTTAGGTGTTGCAAAGAGGATACTTGGTATTAAAATATCAAGGGACAGGACGAAGAAGACAATAAAACTATCTCAAGAGGATTACATCAAGAAGGTACTAGAAAGGTTTGCAATGCAAAATGCAAAACCAGTTTCTACACCTTTGGCTGGTCACTTTAAATTAATGAAGGATATGTGTCCAAAGACACAAGAGGAGATAGCCTATATGTCTAAAGTTCCATATGCTGCAGCGGTAGGTTCTCTAATGTATGCTATGGTCTGGACAAGGCCAGACATTGCACATGCAGTGGGAGTTGTGAGTAGGTTCATGGACAACCCAGGTAAAGAGCATTGGCAAGCTGTGAAGTGGATACTTAGGTATCTAAAAGGGACAACAACAAATGCTTTGTATTTTAGAGGAACTAATATTTTTCTAGAAGGGTATGCTGATCAGATATGGCAGGTAACAAAGATACTTGAAGGAGCATTACTGGCTATGTGTTCATGGTTGGAGGCACAGCAGTATGCTGGGCTTCAAAGCTGCAGAAAGTGGTCTCACTTTCTACCACGGAAGCAGAGAAAGTAGCAATGACGGAGGCAAGCAAAGAAATTATGTGGCTTCATAGATTCTTAGAAGACCTTGGATTCAAACAAGACAATTGTGTCTTGTACAGTGATAGCCAAAGCGCTATCCATCTTGCGAAGAACTCAGCCTTTTATTCAAGGACAAAGCACATTGAGGTGAGATAGCACTTCATATGCACTTTTTTGGAAGAGGGACAGCTAAAGCTAGGAAAGGTGCATACAAGTGAAAATACTGCAGACATGTTTACAAAGGTTGTCAACAAGGAGACGTTGAGCTTTTGCTCATCTTCAATTGGCATTCAAGGATAAGAAGCCAGGATGGAAAGCAGTCACAGGTTTGGTTTGGAGATCAGTCTCCAAGTGGGAGATTGATAAGTATGGAGCTTGATTTACCCCTTGTAATTTGTTGTGGTAAAAGCGCACATTTATAAGGCCCCCATTATGAGGAGAAGCCATCGTGATTGAAGGAAAATCACTCACCGGAAACCATAAAAAAATTTCCCTCGCCGGAATATTATGGCCGGACGGCGGCCAGTCACGATTGATCTCACTCTCAAAAAACGACTCATTGACCCATCCGTGTGGATGGGAGAGCTTGTGACAAAAGGGAAAAAATTCAACACCTAGGAGCTCCCCTGGGAGTTGACATAATGCACAAGCAAAGATTCGAGTGGGTATTAAATAGAGTAAGGTGCAAGATGTGAAGGTGGGAGTATTTGATGTTGTGCAAGGTTAAACTGATCAATTTGTTCATGACCTTGTATATAGCCGTCACTAGCCCACTCCTTAAATAGCCAAATGCAAATGGAAATAATTCTTGAAACGAGTAAAAAGATTCTTGTGGAAAAATAACACCAAAGACTCAATGCCCTGGTAGTGGCCCAAATGGGAGTCCGTCTCTAGGCCAGTGGATCAAGGAGGTATCAAAATATGCAGAACCCCAATGCACCAAATTTGTGGTAGTCAATCGCAAATCAAGACCAGGTTGATGGGCGATTATGACGAAGGATATGTTGGACAAGGCTAATCTATCCTCCCATGGGGGCAATGGAAAGAGATAGAAGTTCATGAGAAATTATTGGCCCCTAGATGATGCAGCTTAAAACCAGGTGTTACAATAGGTGAGCTGGTGTGCAAGTGTATCGAAGCAACGGAGGCTCTAGAGTGGGGAAAGCTAACCAGATATTTCCAAAATTCCATTACACACTTGTCTCCTTGGCTCTCCAAAGATGGAGACAATCTTCTGAACTCATATTGGAGAGAAATAGCTAGAAAGGGGAATAACAAAGACCTCCAATTGATTGGCCCATTTTGGGATGAGAATATTAAAAGTTGGAAAGAAACGGACCAACTCGCTGCTCAATTCCACCTAAAAGGCACTGAAAGACTGTTGATAAACAGGAATGTTGAAGGGCTAGACAAGTGCTTGATGCCTGTCTATGAGTCAAACTTCAAGTGGAAAGCCTGGCGATGGCCCAAAAAATGAGGTTTGCAATGGTTGGAATCAAAATGGGTGACAATAGAAAATAACATCTGCACTCCACAGTGGCTGGTATCTATGAAGGTCTTCTTGTGGAAGGTATTGTGGGGGGCTCTGTTGATAGACGTGAAGATTATGGCCAAAGGTATTGACTTAGATAGGTGTTCGGGTTGCAAAAGGGCAAGTGAGGACCTCTCTCACTTGTTCGAGGAGTGCCCTGCGATTAGTGGCCTAGCAGGAAAGCTATGCAAATGGTTTCAATGGACTTGGAAGATAGGGTTCTACGAGAACGATTTGTTTTTTGGAGGGATGGTGGTGAAAAGTCAAGTGTTGTTAATTTACACACAAATTGTTAGGTTACGCTACCTTCAGCATGTTTGGAAGGCTAGAATCCATCGAATGTTCGAAAATGACTGCTCAATAGCTAGCTTTACAAAGATCATCCAGGAAATCAAGGAAATGATTTCTGCCCTTGAAAAAAGGAAGAACTCGGACGAGTAGAATCGGGCTATTCTCTTTGCCTCAATGGGTAAGTGATCATGGATAGAAGCCTAGGGCTGGCCCTTGTAAATTTGGAGAGGTTGAGAGACACCTCAAGGCTCGATGAGAGCTGGAAGCTACTTTGTATAATTCTTCAAGATTTTAATACATACACCCACTCGGAGCTGGTATGGGATGTTTTTGTCTTCTGAAGCCATGGCTTGGTGGAAGCATGGTTATCTTTGTAAATTTTTTTATATTAATCTACTTTCCACTCATATTCTGTGAGTTTAGCCAAAATATAAAATAAAATAAAAAAATACATACACCCACTCACAATTGTGAGTTTGGCAAAACAAAGATCCTACTTACATTGTGATATTTTTTCATTAGAAGAGCAATTTGAAAATATGCCGAAGGGTAGTACTCACATTGCCTGTCCTTTTGAAGAATAAGGAGCCCTTCAAACCCGTTGGGGGCAACACCCTTTTAGGCGTCATTCATGATGCGTATCTTCATAATTCATGAGTAATTGTAATAGTTCAATGTGGGGTAGGAATAAGTGGAGACTTTCTTTTGCATTATTATTTTGAAGCCCAACCCTTTGCCTTTGATATTCGTATAAATCTACTAGTGCCTTGTGATTTCAATCGACTAGGTCCACACAAAACATGTGAAACGAGCTGAATGCATGGAACTGTATTTTGCACCATTCAACGTTCAAATAGTGGAATGGGGTTTGTGTCTCACTTTATAAACGTAAGGACCTCATTCCATTGAATACATTGAAGACAAGGTCTCTTCTTTCTTCACTTTAATTAGAACTAGTGTGTAACACGCATTGCTGCATAGAAGAAAAGCATGGTCATTAGATCGATCTCTCTCTCTCTCTCTCTCTCTCTCTCTCTCTCTCTCGCGCACACACACACCACAAGTGGAGAGGGTGCATTGTAGTCTTTGTAATCTCTCTGGGAAGGTGACAACTCTCTCTCTCTCTCTCTCTCTCTCTCTCTCATACACACACACACACACACACACACACACACACAAAATTTGTTGAGTAGATCGTTGATATCTATTCGGATCAATAAAAATTCTCTTCTCCCTCTCCCTCCCCCCCCCCCCCCCCCCCCCCCCCCCCCCCCCCCCCCCTCCTCTCTCTCTCTCTCTCTCTCTCTCTCTCTCTCACTCACTCTCACTCTCACTCTCACTCACTCACATAGATGCACTCCCTCTCCCTCCCCTCTCCCCCCCCGCCCCCCCAATCCCCCTCTCTCTCTCTCTCTCTCTCTCTCTCTCTCTCTCTCTCTCTCACACACACACACACACACACACACATATAGATGCACATGAGATGAGTTTTGAGGTCGAGACTTGTCAAGTAGATCTTTAAGATTTCTCTTAGTGAATAAAAAGAGGAAACTATAATAATCATTGAGTGTTGTGGATTGTCTATCACAATTTTCTCGTAAAAACCAACTCTTAAATTAAAGATTTGCCAACTTAGAGATTTGAGATCTATTACTGTGTTCCTTTAATATTAAAACCTCCCTCCCTCTCTCTCTCTCTCTCTCTCTCACACACACACACACACACACACACACACACATGTAAACTAGTTGAACATCAGTATACAGATAGAGAGGGTGACTGAGGGGTTCAACGCCGGTATATTGGCATTCACCAGTGGTCACCCTCTCAATCTCCTTCCATCAATCTTCCTCTTATGATGGGCAAATGAAGCCCCATAAGGAGCTATAGCTTCTCTCTCTCTCTCTCTCTCTCTCTCTCTCTCTCTCTCTCTCTCTCTCTCTCTGGGAATTGTAATTGGAAGCATGCCATACAAATTATCTCTACAAAAATGTATATGTTATACAATTCTAAAAGTTGATCCTTATTGGTATCTTCTCAATAAAGATATGCTCAGTTACATGGCCTTGATCTCTTTATGTGGAAGACAGTATCAAGATAAACAATCCTTCATGCAATCAATCCCTCTATATGGAAGAAATCTTTAGGAGCTCTATGTCAAAAAGCAATGTCTTATGTAGCACAAATGCAAGAGCCTCTTCCTAGAAAAAGTTGTTGAAATCATTATTTGGATATCCAAATTCTAATGGTAACATAATCGTGCACACACCACCTAAGCTCATGAGTCCAAAGCTGCATTCTCAAATAACACTTCTCATTTCCCTCAAATGAACCACCCTTTGCTTTATTTTGAACTTCAAAATTACCTCTTTGTGCATAGCTTGTGCTCGAGGTGGCGAGAGAGTGACTATGGATGGATCGAGTGTCCAATTGTTTAGTGCCTCTGTCTATTGTAATCTTGTGTTTCCATAAAAAAATAAAAAAATAAAAAAACAAAGTTTAGTGTATTGTTAAACGGCTAAAATTGTAAACCCCGGGCTACATTCCAAGCTTGCTTATAATTTTGTAATCTTGTGTTTGCTAAAAATTAAAAAACAACAAAGTTTAGTGTATTTTTAACCGGCTAAACTTGTAAAACCCGGGTTACATTCCAAGCTTGCCTTAAAGAAAATCAATAAATTTTGCAAGTTTTAGTGTAAAAACTGACAATTTTTCATATTTTGACCTAAAAATTGGAAGCGTTTTGTTTGTCTCCATATATATTAAATTACTTCAATTGATGCGTCTATTGTTGGTTACAAGGATGTTGATTATGCGGGTTGCAAAGACAACATCTACATATCCATATTTTTAGAAGAAGCCCACTTGGAGATCATCTCTCTAGTATTGTACGTTATCTTGGACTATAGAGGGCATCGTCGATGCCACCAAGGAAGCTATATGGTTGACACATCTAGTGGGAGACTTAGACATTGAGCATGCTCTGGTTTTGCATTGCAATAGTTAGAGTGTCATTTCTTTGGGAAAGAATCCCATGTTTCACTCCAATTCAAAGCACATTGAGATGAGGTATCATCTAATTTGGGATGTGTTGATGGATAAGTGATTGGAGCTTATCAAGGTCCACACTGATGACAACCCAATGGATGCTCTTACAAATAGCCTATTGGCCATGAAGTGATTTTAACATTGCATCGAGCTAATGATTGTAGGGTGAACATATTTGTACAAGGGTGAAGTTGCCATGCTTCACAATTGTACATACTAACTTTACCCATAGCCACTTACAACCACTTTGGATTTTAAGTGGGAGATTGTCGGTGTAAAGAGCCACTAGCCATCCCCTTTGATGTCTAACCCCACACTAACTAACTCACTAATAATCTCCTTCATATATACAATAAAAGAACCCTAAGCACACACTTTGTGATGTGGTTTGGCACATATCTCCTCTCTATCTTTCTCTTCCCTCTCCACACGCACGTATCACAGTATCACAGACACACACACAAATATGCAAAGAATGACATATAACTTCATTATGAAGGTCCCAATTAATGAGTTTTACACCATGATCTAGCCTCAATCCATACAAGAGTAGGGTCCAATATTGAATACGTATCTTGCCTACCACTCTACGGATATAGGTTCCCAACACATACCTATGGCGAGGGTACCATAAGAGGGGAACTCCAACTACAAGTATCATCGAAGGTATCTCAACATTCGACAATACCCCAGCTCAAAGAAAACCTCACGCTATCGACCCTCCAAAAGGCTAATGTAGGCACAAAACTACTAACGACAGTCTCAAAAAGGGCTCTTTTGGTCCGAGTCTCAGAAACAACTGGGAAAATTGCCAAAATAGCCAAAAAAAAAAAGGCTCCACACGCAGTACAATAGGTAGCGTTTGTAACTCAACGTACATGAGTGACCGCATTCAAACAGGCGTCAAGAGCTGCTGCATGCAGTAAAAGTGATTCCTGTAGGGATATCTGCTCTCAAAAGAGTTCAATAGCACTATGGTGTGCTAAAGCAAACATGCATGTATCAACGCATTTGTTCGTAGAGAAACTGGTGCCGAAATGAATGCCAAAATCGCTTGAAAAAGCGCTGTGTTTGTATGTGTCTGGAAACCTGGAGAAACTGATGTAGGTGGGCTCAAAAAAACCCCTGTGTACCTGCATGTTGGTGTAGGTATGTGCCGATTTCTACCGACGGATGGAAATGTGTTAGTCGAGTAGCCACCAAAGGTGCTTAGAGTCAAAAAAGTATAATAGAGTGCAATTGATGCACTCGGTGCTGATGTTGGGTGTCACTCCTTGTGGTAGAGGCACCTCACCCGTGCACGTGGCAAACACAACCGTCCGCAGGGATGGTCAACTACGAGAACACTGGCATCGGAATCAGATATCAAAAATTCACCCGCGTAAAGAGTGTCGCCAATGTTGATGTCAAAGAATCACCGATGTCGAGGACGATGTCGTGCATGTCCGAGAACAGATGTCGTATACCTAGAGTTGGAGAGACAAGGCCAATGTTTGAGATGTGGTGTCAGTGTTGGAGCCGGAGCTCTCTCTCTCTCTCTCTCTCTCTCTCTCTCTCTCTCTCTCTCTCTCTCTCTCTCTCTCTCTCTCTCTCTCTCTCTCTCTCTCTCTCTCTCTCTCTCTCTCTCTCTCTCAAGCTTTAGACGGAGAGTTGGCGTCGGATGGTCGAGGGCTTGGGGTGTTGCAAGGGCTAGTGGTAAGATCAGCCCCTTGCACACAAAATGTGTGTGAAGTCAATTTTTTTTGAAAAATCAATTGAATTGCGGCCTTTTTCCAACTTTTCCTAGCTCGACTGATTACTGCCGATTGTGCCAATTTCTTTGCTTCCCATTGGCTTGCTACAACCTGTGAGTTGCTCTCCCTATTGCTTGCTTGCAAGCTCGAGTTCCTACAATCTCCTAGTCGACCTGCAACTCAATTCACTTGCTTCAAAGCTTCAAGCCTTTGTTTGCCCTGCTGTGTCAATCCGTGCAGAGATTACCAAGCTCCCCTTGCTCGGGGTCACTGCACACGTGAATAGTTTGGGGCTCAAGATCCTGCTCCTAGGCTCTGATACCACTTGTAGATGCGGTGATCCGTGAGTGCAAGGGAAGGAGATCAGAGGAGACATAGAGGTGTTTTGGTGGAGCTTGTGAGAAGATAACTTCTCACTCTCTTTATTTTCATTATAAGCTAAAGAATCAAATGGGCGGGCACCCGCCGACCACAACCTAGCCACGAGGCCAGTCGCTTGTAACCCAACAAAGGCTAGAGTCCTATCGTGGGGAGGTCATCAATGGTCAGGCATATGGGATAGCTTAGGTGGTGCTTAATGAGATGCCCGGAGTTGGTTATATTGAGCTAGAGGATGTCATCTAAAATCTTTAAGCCATGGTCTGAGAAGAGGATTAGCCATGTTTTCAGCAATGAAATTGTACTCTAGTGCATGTAGGTATAGGTTACACCACATAGGTGAGCAAGACAGACCCATGGGGGATACCATTTACTTGCTTGTAGAAATTATCCTTGAGTTGTATGAGCATGTGGGAGATGAACCAAGAGTTAAGCTTAGTGGCCTTGGCTTTATCAAAGGATAACCCATTCTTGTAGGCATCCATTGACCATGTCCCAAAAATACACGCAGAAGGAGTGGATCTAAAGGAAATGGAAGTTTCCTTTGTTATGTGAAGGCATAAGGAATGTTTTGTTTTTCAAGGAAATAAGCCCTTCTTTCCCTGCATGAGGAATGTTCTAATAGAATTTCTAAATATCTACATAGTAGAGTGAATTAGCATGCTTAGGGAGGTTTACGATCACCTCCTAGATAGATTCTATTATTCACAATGTTTGGATCTTCAAGTGGTGGAATAATAGTTCTTTTTGGTTAAGAATGTATGCTCTCTTCTTAAGCAAAGGGATGCAAGTCTTTAATATGCAAGCCATGAAGAGGGAAGCTTGTGAAAACAATAGTCTACACCACAAGTAGTCCATATAAAGGATTTCTTATGAGATTTATAAGTTTCCATTAGGTATGGAAAAGTCATGAAGAAGGAATCTTGTGAAAAAACCAGTCTACACCACAGGTAATCCATGTGAAGGATTTCTTATGGGCCTTATAGGTTTCCATGAGTTATGGCAAAGGTAGGTAGTTACCACTACTAAATTCAGTTAGGGATGTGTTTAGAATATATTTGATGTGAGGTCATGTATAATATTAAAATCATTTCCATCAACCCTGTTTACTACTTCTTGAAGTAGCAAAACTTTACATATGAAGGCAGGGTTGTTGGTAGCCTTGTCAAAACTGGAGACATAGTACATGACCTTTTGGGCTAGGAAATCCCTTTCAAGTTGTAGTACACCTTTTTTGTGTTTTTTTATAGGTATGTTCAGGGTACAATATTGAAAGAAATATTATCTCTCTTGACAATGTCAAGTAAACACCCCTTGATGTGAAAAGAATTTTATTCGCTAGCAAAGTGTTTATCAAATACCATAGCTCTGTATTGGCACTGTGTAGACAAAAAGGTTGGGGCATGATATGATTTTGACATTTCACAATATGAGCATCCAGAATCCCAAACAGAACATACTCAAGAAGCACATGATAGAAATATCCATGATATAATTATGATACCTAATAGGATAGAAGATGGCTCCAAGATGGTGAGCCCTAGGTTTGAGCACGAGATGACTAGCTTCATCCTTCACACAAGATTCATGTATACATCAATTGTACACGGTGTTTTCAGCATTGCTCTGGCAAGTAGGATTTAAAACAAACCTAGCATGTGGGGGAGGGGGATAGCTAGCCACAGATGGAGGGGTCCTGGTCATGTGAGGGGGCACCATGAGACCTACTAACATAGGAATAGTGGGGAAAGATTCATCTTGAAAGGCCAAAGGATTCCAAGATTTCTAGGGGGGGATGAGGGTGTCCAGGTAAAGAATCTGGGGTTGGAGGATATGTGTTAGCCACTTCTTTTGTTAGGGTCCCCTCTTGCTCTCTTACCAGCTTTGATGTCTTTAAGATCCATGGAAGGAAGCACTATTTTTGGGAGAAAATACTCCAAGTCATTATTAGGGCAATGAGGTGGTGTTTTCTGACAAAGAGCAGTCATGCTTATTTCTTTAGCCTTTCCATGTACCAGAGGTGGATTAGCAAGGCTTTGATAGCCTCTTGGCCTTCCATAGCCACCCACTTGAAGAACTTTAGAGTAGAGAGCCTTAGGGATCCTACGAGGAAGAACAGAGAGATCTTGTGCAACATGAGACATAGAGCATGGCCAAACCATGAAACATTACTATCTTTGCAAAGTTATCCTTCTCCAATGAAGTTACAGCCACACTTGATGAAGGGTTTGTCCCAATATAGAATATAGCACCTTTAACCTCCAGCATGCATCCAAAGTTAGTGGAACACCTTTGAGTCTCAAAATTGCTCATGTTAAAGGGGTAGTCCATAAGATAATATTCCATAGTAATAGGAGTATTGGTAATTAAAGTCTACGTAAGCCGAGCACCCTTGACTTTATCATTTAGGAGGGTAAGGAGCAGACCTTCATTGAGAGGGGCTAGGAGAGCATAATTACTAAAGGCCCATGTCTTCTGGCCTGTGTCCAAAATGAAAACCTCCAGAAGTCTTTATTGGATGAAGCGATTAGTGCATAGCTCATGGGGATTTGAGTCCTTTTGCTTCTTAGAAACAGGTGATATAAAATCCTGGTCCACCACAACATCCTCTTTGTCATCAAAAGTGTGTGTATGTACATACCTACATTTGAATCATGTGTGCCAAGCACTATGACTATGTGTTATAGCACAACGGCATGCCAAGATAGAAAAAAATCATGCATAAAAAACTTTTAATTTACTATCTTTATTGCATGACAACGTGTTCAAGGATTATCACCAATTTTCACCCATAAAGTAGGCTTCAAGTATGTGCCTCAACACCATCATCAAATGAGTGCATACTAAAACAGGCAAATATCTTACATGATCACTACAAACTTCAACCGAATCTAACCATTGGCCATCATATCATAATTAGACCTTGTAGTGAAAATTAACACAAGGTGTTGTTTTATCTTCATGAATCTCAAGTTGGAGAAAAATTGAAAACCATAAAGTTGGAGGCACAATGTGGTAATCTCCTTGCCATCTACTCGCTCTCCAAACCTATCGCCATTAATGCGCTTCCCTTTGCTCTCCCTCAGAATCTCCCTCTCTCTCTCTCTCTCTCTCTCTCTCTCTCTCTCATGCATGCATGTTTGCATGCTCTATCACACAACAAACATGCTCTATCACACAATTGGCCTTTGCTTCTTCATCTTCTTCTCACTCTTGCAAGTGGTGGTTATGGTAGCCTTTAGCTCCTTTGTGGGCTTAGCTACAATAGGTATAGGAGCATTGTGCCGCTATGAGGCAAATATCTTGAGCATGTTCAACTTCACATCACCCCTGGCCAACACTAGTTGTAGCCACGCCATGGAATCATAGTGAGTATCCTCTCTCTCTCTCTCTCTCTCTCTCTCTCTCTCTCTCTCTCTCAAATTTCACACGCACATTTCTATACGCTTCTCATTTGGGCTCTACAGGCTAGTCCAATGAGAAGATTGACCAGCAGTCTCCTCCAATAGCTCAAATTACATTGGTGATATCCCAATGTATACCTGGTCCCCTTAAGCTGGTTCTTGGGTAGGTACCACACCCTAATTTTTTTCTCTTGCCAATCTTCACACTTATCCGTTTGCTATACAATAGCCCTCATGTACTATGGTTTTAGCCCCCGGATCCAATAATTTTCATTATATTTTGTATCCGTTTAATATGGAATTGATCCTTTCGAACCGTGAAATTAACATTGTTTTCATGTTTTGAAAGTGCTAGCTCATCAGATGTCATTCTTACGACTAGATGGAATGTAGAACTAATTAAGAACTTGGAAGAGAAAAGAAGGGTAACTTAACTAGGAGCTTTCCTTTCTTACTATTGGTTAGCCCTTCCAAAGGCAAATTATTTGTAATTGCCTTCTAATTATGTAACACTCATGATTCATAAAAAACAAGCATAAGAAATGTGAAAGGAGGATCGTTGATTTTGTGGCGATGTCCTTTTTTGTGGGGGTTGGTTTTGTTTTGGGGGGGGGGGGGGGCACTATAACATATACGCGGTATTATTGCTCACATTATCGCAAAAAAACAAACAAACTTGAAATATAAAAATTCTCGCACGCGAAAAATACTGCGGCAAAGTTTGCGGTAATGGTCTAGCGGTAACTTTCGCGGTAATGGCTGCGGTAATATTTCCACGAACATTATCGCGCCTTTTGTTGCACAGATATCCGCAAACTTTACCGCTACTGAATTATCGCGAGGGCGGCGAGATTTATTATAAAAAAACAGATGACCATTTGGATTGTCCTTTGCAGGACCATTCAAAAGGTCATCTATTTTTTTATTTATTTTAGTTATTTTACAAAATTATTATTAATTACAACAAAATATCACAATTGGACAATACATTGAGCCAAAAAAAGATTGATAATTTCATTTACATAAGTGGAATTACAATTGGGAGAGGTATTGAGCCAAAAAATGATGGGTATTGCATTTACATAAAGGGCAAAAAAAGCCCGCGTATACAAAATAGAGGATGCTCATGGAGGAGTTGGCGGCATTTCACGTGGAACTCCTTGACTCTGCAAAACCATAAAAAAGAAACAATTAACACTTTGTTATTTAATATTTGATATAAAATCAACAATTTGATTATTTAGATAAGATTAAACTTACATGTTGCAGACTTCTGCACGCATTTTCGATATCCTCTCGAGAGATCATTTGATTTTCAAACAACCAACACCAAGTTTGATACTCGGTATGGTTCTCTCTATATCTCTGCACATCTCTGGTCGGGCGACTCATGGTAATGTTATACTAAGAAAAAATAGCAACCAATTAATTAAATGAAAAACATTAGATTTTTTACAATAAAACTAATATTTTTACTTACATATTTGTCTTTCCAAGCCGTTTTTCCTCTCGAACCATAATGCGTAGGAGTCTGATGGGATCTTGCCTTAACTTGACGCATATACATCCTCGCACCCGTTGCCCTTTCGTCCTCTTTCTCGTCCATAGCGGTCTCCCACTCCACATCATGGACATTTCTTGGCCGAGCTATGCTCTGGAGACTCCATTGTCTTCTTTGCCGCTCTACTCACACTAGATTTTTTGTTCTTCGGAAATGTTTTGACATGATCTTGCAACCATTCCCTTGAGAATTGTTGCCCCTCAGGGTTGGGGAAACGTATGTGCATAGTTGTCTCTATATATGTGACGTTGTAGGGATCTTGCTGATCAAATTTGAGAAAACAATTGATATATGTGGAGTGGATTAATTGGTTGACGTGTGTGCGGAATCTCTTGCCCTACGCTGTCCCGAGATCCACCATACCTCCTCTATGAACCTGGTAATATAACCCACGAGCATCTGGTGAAGGCATGTCATGGTCCTCATCTTCTGCTGGAGCAGGGAGTGGTGACTGTGGAGGAGAATTTGTAGTACTCCCCCCCCCCAAAACAACAACTAGCTCCGCTCCCTCGTCGAGATCGACTGGCGCTAGCGCGCGAGCTGCCCTGACGCTGACTGCCAGAAGAGCGCCGATGTGAATTTGGGGCAAAAGGTTGGATAGGTGATGGATAGGTGGACGCCCGTGGCGTCGGACCCTGTGGCGTCGCACCCAACGGCGTTGGACCCTGGGGCGTCGGACCCTGTGAAGGAAAAGTTGAACCTGGAGCTGTAGTTGGAAAACTCTGCAGGTATGGAGTGCCACCAGTCGGAGTAGAGACCTCTAATAATCCAAAAGCTGCTAGCTGCGCCGGTGAATAGCGCTGCGTAAGGGTCTGTTGTGAACCTAACCACTCAGCCCGAAGACGCAATGCCCTCTCCACATATGGATCGGTCACAGGTACGGCAGTGGACCCACCTAGAGCGTCCTGAAACCAGCCGAACCCTGATGATGACTGCTGAGGCGACGGTTGTGAATGATAGGCAGAGAGAGCGTCGGGATATGACATCCCGTCTGCCATGAAATCTTCAATGCTGCGAAAGTGTGGTGTGGAAGAAGAAGACATGGTCTGCATTTATTACAACAAAGATTAAACTAGGGTATAAAATTTGAATATATGATTAAAAATTTACACATTGATTTTTTTCAAACATTGGATTTTTTAACATTGGATTCTCTATAGTATCCAATGTTGAAAGAATCCAATGTGTGTCTACAACCTATAAAAGAGTCTTGCAAAGCCTTCAGTGCTAATAAGATATTGGTGTGTGTATTGACTAATAAGAGATTATTGTGTTTATGATTAGTGTGACCAATTGCGCAATCACTTGGACGGTCATTGGGGCCTAATACGTCACCTACGACTTAATCATGGAGGTATGTTTCTGTTTTTGTGTTGATTGTTGTTTAATTTAACATAATTAGTATGTGTTTTAGTGTTGGATTGTTTAATTGGCTTGTGCACACACTAATTAGTGTGTGTTAACATACACTAATTAGTGTGTGCATTGGCTTGTGTAATTGGCATGTGCACACACTAATTAGTGTGTTTTAACATACACTAATTAGTGTGTGCATTGAATTGTGCACACACTAATTAGTGTGTGTTAACATATATACACTAATTAGTGTGTGCATTAGTGCGTGCACACACTAATTAGTGTGTGCATTGGCTTGTGCACACACTAATTAGAGTGTGTTAACATACACTAATTAGTGTGTGCATTGGCTTGTGTAATTGGCTTGTGTAATTGGCTTGTGCACACACTAATTAATGTGTTAACATATGTGCATTAGTGTGTGCACACACTAATTAGTGTGTGCATTGGCTTGTGTAATTGGACTAATCACACACTAATTAGTGTGTGCATTGGCCAATTCCATTGGTCAATGCACACACTAATCACACACTAAATAGTGTGTGTATTGGCCAATCCAATTGGCTTGTACACACACTAATCACACACTAAATAATGTGTGTATTGGCCAATCCAATTGACCAATGCACACACTAATCCCAAACTAATTAATGTGTGCATTGACCAATCACATTGGCCAATGCACACACTAATCACAAACTAATTAGTGTGTGCATTGACCAATCACATTGGCCAATGCACACACTAATCACACACAAATTAGTGTGTGTTAACACATACTAATTAGTGTGTGAATTGGCCAATCCCATTGACCAATGCACACACTAACTAGTGTGTACATTGACCAATCACATTGGCCAATGCACACACTAATCACACACTAATTAGTGTGTGCATGGACAATCCCAAATTTAACATATTAGGTTATGCAAGTAATAAATTTAACAAATTTGATAAATCTAACAAGTTTAGATTTTGCAAGTAACTAATAATTAACAAATTTAAGTTTTGGTATGTCTTTACTTACACTAATTAGTGTGTGCATTAGAATAATGCACACACTAATTAGTGTGTGTAAAGAACACATGCACTAATTAGTGTCTGTAATTAGTGTGTAAAGAACGTACACGTGCACTAATTAGTGTGTGTAATTAGTGTGTGTGTGTGTGTATGCATGTGTGTGCATGCGTGTGTATGAGTGTATGCATGTGTTAGTGTGTAAAGAACGTACACGTGCACTAATTAGTGTGTGTAATTAGTGTGTGTGTGTGTGTATGCATGTGTATGCATGCGTGTGTATGAGTGTATGCATGTGTTAGTGTGTAAAGAACGTACACGTGCACTAATTAGTGTGTGTATGCATGTGTGTGCATGTGTGTATGCATGTGTGTATGCGTGTGAAAAACTCAAAAAACATAACAACAAAACTTACATGGAATTGAAGCGCTTGTTGGGAGAGGGTAGGAGAGTGGAAGAGTAGAGATGGTGGAGAGTAGAAGAGTAGAGATGGAGGTAGAGCTTATGGTTGTGAGGTTCGCGCTCTCCTTCTGTGGAGAAGACGATGAAATTCGAATTTTAGGGCTTTGAACTTCGCGGGGCACGCGGGTGCCCCTATTTATAAAAAAATTTGAAATTTATTTTTCCGCTCCTATTACCGCGAGCATTATCGCGTATCTTACCGCACTTATTACCGCACCTATTACCGTGGTGCAAATTTGGGCCATATAAACAGATGGCCACGTTCTAACATTATTACTATTGATCCTCAAAATCTACTGGTACTATGTTTTTTATAAAATATATAAAATGCTTTGTATTCCTAGTACTTTGAAAATGACATTTTTACCTAAAAGTTTAATTTTTACTTTTTACTGATATTTTATTAACATTCTTTGGTAATTTGATTTTAATTAGTGTATGTAATTTATTAATGTAGGTTGTTTGGGATGATTTTGGCCCGTCCACTGAACCGGATGGATCACGGTGGTTGGCCGAGCGATTACCATGCCCATGCGTGCGGTGCAAATACGCCATTGCTCGACTTCGATAGATATGCTTGAGCCATGTAGAAGATTATGGACTATGGGACGATCCTCGCAAGCGTGCACGGATGGAAACAAATGATCCGCGAATTGTAGCGGCTATTGACGTCACCCCTCATTGGCGTGTCGTTGGTGGAGGAGGGGAAAGGAGGGTGGAAGAGCGCATGCGCCAAGAATCCATTAGAGAGGGAGGAAGCACATCAAATCAGCCAAGTACTGCTGCTCCCTCTTATCCGAGTGACCACATCCCATCTCCTTACGTGGATGCAGAAGACGACCATTTGCATAGAATGGTTGAGGATCTCTTTGCACGAGAGGAGGAGCATGAACCAGAGTGTGCATGCGAAGAAGCTTCCGAGCGAACGAGGAGTGAGCTACTCGATTCGGCACACACCGCACTATATGATAGATGATCTTACTCCATTTTAAGGGCATCTCTCGAAGTCCTTAACCTTCAAGCGATGTTTGGATGAAGCAATGCTAGTGTCGACGCACTTTTGAGGTATGTATACAGATTGTGAAGGATGCTTGTGGAGTGCATAAATTAGCTTCTAATTTACTTTCTTCTTGTGATAGATTGCTAGGAAAGATGTTGCCAGCTGGCAATCACATGCCAGAGAACAGACGAAAAGCCCGCGAAGTGGTGACCGCATTAGGAATGGATTATGATCGCATTCATGCTTGCCTAAACGATTGTGTGCTCTTTCGTAATGAGCATGCCGATTGTGACACATGTCCATCGTGTGGGGAGCCTAGGTTCAAAGAAGGAATGCAGAGCAATAGAATTCCACGTAAAGTTTTGAGGCATTTTCTACTCATCCCTCGCATCCAACACATGTTTAGATCGAAGGGTACGAGCAAGCTTTTGAGTTGGCATGCAAAAAATCGCTCCACAGATGGTATTATGAGAGTGCCAGCTGACTCACCAGCGTGGAAGCACATAGAGGACACATGGCTAGAGTTCAGGGATGAGCCTCGTCACTTGAGGATTGGGTTGGCTAGTGATGGAGTGAATCCATTTGGGCACCGCTCTACTTCATGGAGCACTGGGCCGGTGGTTGTTGTAAACTACAATATTCCGCCTTGGGAGGCAACAAAAAAGGGAAACATTTTACTATCACTTCTCATTCCAGGAAAGCACAAGGTAAAAAACATGGATGTATATCTACAGCCTCTTATTGATGAGCTTCAAGAACTATGGAGAGGCATAGATGTCATTGACATTTCACGGCCACCACGAGACCGCAAAGCCGTCATCAAGTGCATCCTCATGTGAACCATGCATGATTACCCAGGATTTGGAGAGGTATCTGGTAAGTATGCCCATGTTAATTGTACTCTTTGCTTTAGGTTTATCGTTTCATGTGTAATGTTTGTTTACCTCTTGGCAGGATTGGCAACATCTGGACATAGTGCGTGTCCCACTTGTGGACCTTCCCTTGTGAGAGAGAGACCTCCTCTTCTTGGGAAGGTGATCTATCCCAACAACCATCGCTTCCTACCTCCTTCACATCGTAGATATGCTCCCCCTATCAATGGAGTGCAGCCGTTCCATTGGAACATGGCTGATTGGGCGAAGCATTGGGAGGAGCATCATGGTACCTCACCTCCTCCTAATGGGTTGCCAAAGGGTATGTCGAGGTACTCGATCTTCTTGTCGCTCCCCTATTGGGCTTTGTTGAAAATTCAGCACTTATTGGACCCTATGCATGTATTCAAAAATGTTGGGCAAGCTATATGGGATCACATAATTGGCAAGAAGGATTCATTGGGTGCTAGGGAAGATTTAAGAGCCATTAGACGTCTCCCCCCTTCAGCCACGCCCCGCATGGGGGAGCGGGAAAAGATGATTCTCCCAAAAGCACCGTGGATAATGTCAAAGGCACCAAGAGCGGACAAAGCAAGTTATTGCATCCATCAGAACTCCAACGGGATATATGCGGTCACTCAAAGGTGCTTTCACAAAAACCAAAAAGGGTGGCTCCACTCAATTGTATAGATTGAAATCCCATGATTGGCATAAAATCCTTCAGGTAAGAGTGGAACAGTTTGTGGTGTCTATGTGTCCTTATATATACGTTGACATTCACTAAGATGTTTTATTGCTTGTAGTTTGTACTTCCCATAACTATTAGTGGTTATGGGGACACTAAGGTGAAGGCTGCAATATTCAAAGTGGGTGAGATTATGAGGTAATGGGTTTTTTTCAAGTACTATATCATGTTGTGCATGCATGAACTTTGGAATTTTTTTTCATCTACTATATAACGTTTGCCCTGTAGATTTGTGAGCTCCAAGGAGATAGAAGTAGAAGCCATACCAGTAGCCCATCAGCTAGCAGTAGAGGTAGTGTGTGCTATCGAGGATGCATTCCCACGTACAATCCTTGTTAGCCAAATACATCTATTGCTTCACCTTGTTGAGGAGATTGCCATTTGTGGGGTGGCTCACTCTAGATGGGGTGGTTCACTCTAAATGGATGTTCTTCTTGGAGAGATTCTTGAAGACTTTAAAGGATTTTGTTAGATTGAGGTCACAACCGGAGGTATGAAAAATAAATACAATATAGATAGCATTTATACTCTATGGAGTTACTAATAAAAATATGTGGTTTTAATGTTTTCAGGCGAGCATGGCAGAAGGTTGGGTGGTGCAAGAGGCATTTGTGTATGTCTCACAGTATCTCATCACAGTGGATCTATCATTGCCTCGTCTGTGGAGTGAAGAAGAGGATCCTAGGAAGCACTCAACCATTCCCAGTGGAAAAGGCTCACTCTTGGTCATGGATAGAGAGTTTCATGCCATAGTCAACAACTACTCTTACTCAATGCCACTATCATGACCAAATGGGTCAATATGTACTTGGAAGCCCGCGTAGCTAGAGAAAGGGATAGAGATGCATGGAAGAGGTCCAAAGGAGGTAGACGTGCACCTCCTTTTCCTAAAGAGCTTGCAAAATATCCTGACTTGATTCAAGTAGAGTGGATCCATAATGCCATGACCAATGCCAAAGCACAAGGAGAACAAATAAGCCCTAACGAATGGGAGTATGCGCGAGGATGCTTGCGCAAGGTGAGTGTGTATATGTTATGTATGCATGTATGCAAATCACTTAATGAAATGCGATGTAACCTCTTATGCATTGTGATTGTAGGGTCTCATTTTCAACTCCATTTGGTCCGAAGGCCGACATTTTCGCACCCGCAAGATAGATGAGCGTCGGACCACTAATGATTGTGGCGTGATGGGAAACTTTGACACAACAACAGATGAGGTCAGATATTGTGGTACTATAGAGAGAATAATCAAAGTGGATTTCAGATCTTTTTGCAAATTCCTCTTTGAGTGTCGATGGTTTGCAGGTGAGGTCAAAAGACATGAAAATGGGCTCATTATGGTGGATTCCACCCAATTCCATCGGGGAAAAACTGACAACTTGGTGTATCCTAGTAGTTGCGAGCAGGTAATTTAGGCTATGTACAATTAGCTTAAATTAAAAATTTAAGTTATGTATATGAGCTTATTCTTAGTGTGTGACGTACAGGTCTTTTATGTGCCATGTATATATCAAAGAAGACTTTGGTATGTCATTCCAGTCACGCCGCGGGGTAGATCTATCTTTGCAGAGACGGACATTGAGCCAGTAATTGATCCCATCATACCATCACCACAAGATGCAGAGGAAGATGTAGTAGAAGTTGAAGAAGGTCACCCAAGCCTTGCAAATAGTCATCTTGAGGAGGAGGAAGAGGGAGAAAGCGATGATGATTCTACAGGAGGTGATGAAGAGGAGGAAGAATCTCTAAATTTGTTTATCGATTTGAATACTATGGGTCTAAATATGGATCCTAGTGCTTGTAGAGATCTTATACAAGATGAGAATTAACAAAGCTCTCCATTCTTTCACTTGGTGTAGTATATGATTAATTTGCAAATGTTTCGTTATGTGCTTATGAATAGTATTTGTAATGGTTTTGTTGTGAGTTCAATGATTTATGTATAGAGTTTTTAGAGTGAAAGAGAGATTAAGTGAAGTGAGCAAGCATTCTGGAGAGTGTAGGAGTTGTATTGGATTTAAATGGAACCCGCGGGAGAGGGAGGGGGAAGGGGGTCCAGCCTGTCTTAGCGGTAATGTGAGCGGCAATAATCACGGAAATTTACGCGGTAATATTTGCGATAAAGTGCCGCTTCAGCATCAAAAGGATTCTCTCTCCTCATTTTGAATTCCTCTCTCTTGTTTTGCGGTAATGGCCCACGGTAAACACCACGATCTCTCTAGTGGGGGGGGGGGGGGAGGTTTGTTTCAAGAAATGAGTGCAAACGCAAAGAGAATTGTTTTGGTTTTGTCAATCTGAAGATTTTGCATCAAAGAAAGAACAATGAATTGAAAGTATCAATTTACAACCATCCTTGTTTTGCCTCCAAATCCAAACAAGATTAAGGTTGGGTTATGCAATGAAAATATTGCCATGTATGTGGTAGTGATGTGTGTGAACACACTTAGGACCATGGGGACACCATTTCCCTCACTAGGAGGTTTTCTTCCCTACGTATTGTATATATGCCCATCACTTTAGGGCTACCTTATTTTTCTATTTGTGCACTAAGTAATATACTCTATGTTGTGTGCCTTGAGATTTTTCATCCTCCCCAAGTTGTGTGTGCATCCTTGCAACCCTAATTTTCAGCAATTGGTATCAGAGCATGTTGCATCCTTTGGGCATAGTCATCAGTGTCGCCAACACCTCCTTCCTCACTTTCTCGGTTTAGGGTGATCTTTGGTGAGTATCAACTGGTTGATAAATGCTTTGGGAAATCTTGTAGAGATTTGTATGCTCAAAATTTTGATTCGAGCGCATTCTGGCATTTGTTTTCACTACATGAAATTTTGTCCTTGTGTAGAATTTTTGTCAATGCAATTTTCTACAAAACAAGTCTCTTATAGTCCTTTTTGGGTTGTTTTATATAGCATGTATTAGTCCTAAATTTGTTTCCCCCTTTATGGGAAATTTTGTCACTTGCCCTGGCTGACAACAACGTAGATGTTTTCCAGATGCTTGTTGTTGAGGACAAATTAGATGGGGATAACATAAGAAAAAAGTTCTTGTGTCAAAGGGAATCTGGAATGTTGTGCAAAGCATTTATGTTTGTCCAACTTCTATGGCTACAAGCTTCGTTGAGGATGTTGTAGGTTTTAGCAAACCCATTGCTACTAGAGTTGTTTTGCCTACAACTAAGCAAACTTATTGGCATGTAAGAGATGCATAGGCTCATGCATTGATTTCATTATTCGTGAAGCACACTATTACCCCTCTCATTTGCTCAACAAAGTTAGTAACAACAGGCTTGGGATACTCTAACTGGTCTTTATGCAAGTCACAACAATGAGGCTAAAAATTGCATTGCTACATAAAGAGCTAGAGTCAAAAATTATGGAAGAGGAAGATGACATGGACAATTTTCTTGTTGATATCAGGACTGTCAATGAGCAACTCATTTCTTTAAGTGAAAATATTTTTGAAAATTTAATTTCAATGATTGTTCTCGATGCATTGCTAGACTCTTACCAGACTTTTGCTAGTGCTTGGAGGCTTATGGCCCAAGGAAACCCTCAAGCTGTAAAGTTTGATGCATTATGCACATTACATTGCTATTATAGAATTAAATTTCAAGAAAGAACATAGCTAAATAGAGTTTAGTTTCACTACTCAAAGAGGAAGTGGTAACCATAATGAAGCCACTTCTCAAGTTCTTCTATGGGTAGTACGTCACTCATGTCTAGTGCTTCTGCTAGCAGCAACTCGTCTAGAAATTTTGGTGAAAAAGGCAAGAAGAAGATGAGTTGCCAATATTTCAAGGCTAATGATCACTTGATCAAGCAATGTCCTAAGTTGAAGGCCAAAGAAGCCAAAAGAAAGAGGCTGGATCTACTACCAGTGTAGCTATTGCAGAATCGTCTATAAATGAAGATTGTGACGTTGATGTAGATGCATAATGGGCATTTAGTGTAGATTGAACTTATGATGCTTCTGTCCATGATGCATGTATGTTAGTTGCTATAGAGACACATGTTTGGTACTTTGATAGTGGTGCTACATAGCACATTCCTTTGAATCGTGATGAGGTTGTCCCTCACAGGAATACTCTCACTTGTGCCAACAATGCCTCTTATCCAGTCAAGGGAGTTGGAAAGATTGTGCTAATTCTTGTGAATGTTAGTTCTTCACAGTTGTTGATGCACTTTATGTACCAGGGATAAAAAAGAACCTTTTATCTATATCTCCAATTGCAAGACTTGGTCTTGTTGTTAAATTTGTGGATGATAGATGTACAATTTATTATCGCATGTTTGATGATGAAATTGTTGCATTTGTCATTTTATGCCATGCGTTGTATAACCTCACTTTGTATGAAAAGTATGGATAGAATTTTGCAAATATGGTTGTTGATTCAAAGGCTGTTTCAGATGCAAATTTTGGCATGTATGTTTTGCACATCTAAATTTTACTAGTTTGTTGAGTTTGTAGAAATATGATATGTTTGCTTCTTTGTTGCCTCTTGAAACACCTTCTAAGCATGTTTGTGAAGGCTATATTTTGGGTAAGGTGCAACGTTCAAAGTTTCCAAAAGATGTTTTAATAAGGGCTACATGTAGGTTACAGTTTATGCATAGTGATGTTTGTGGGCCTATGCAAACTTCATCCTTGGGTAATTTCCTGTACTTTGTGAATTTCATTGCTTATTACTCTAGTCATGCATGGGTGTATCCACTTAAAGATAAGTCTGACGTGTTCATGTGCTTCAAGCAATTTTTGGTTATGGTTGAAAATGTCTCTAAATGTACTATGGACACCCTTCGTTCTATCAAGGGGGTGAGTATATGTCTCATGCATTTAATGAATTTGTGGCTAGTCATGGGATAAAACCAATGCACAATGCCATATACACTTTAGAAAAATGGTGTTGTTGAAAGAAAAAACAGGTCGCTTATGAAGATTGCACGGCGTATGGTCAAGAGTCAAGCTTTTACCACATTTGTTTTGGCTTGAGACTATCGTGTGTGCTACTTATGTACTTAACATGTGTCCCACCAAAGCAGTGCAATCTAAAACTCCTTATAAAGCATGGCATAGTAAGAATCCATCTATTGATCACATGCATGTCTTTGGTTGTTCAGCTTATGCACCACAAAAGCAACACAAAGAATTGGATGATAGGATTGTCGAATGTATTTTTATTCCTTACAGCTCTAAAATCAAAGGTTACATGTTACATTATCCACAAACAAAACGTATCTTGGTTTCACGAGATGTTGTAATTGTGGAAGATTCTATTTATCCTTGTGATGGGGGTATTGCTTTGTGTCAAGCAAGATACATAGAGACATTATTATATAACCTATTGCTACTCCAATGGAAATGGGTTTGAAATAGAGACATTACTATGTAACCTTTTGCTACTCCAATGGAAATGGGATTACAGTTTTAGGAGTGTGATGGAGGGATTGCTTTGTGTCAAGCAAGATACACAGAGACATTAATATGTAACCTATTTCCACTCCAATAGAAATGGGGATGTCTTATTTATGTATGCAATACTTGGCATGATATTCAGTTTGTAGTCTCATAAGTCATCAGATTTATGCATAGCCCAGGGTCTAAGCATTGGTAGGATGTTAAAGGGATCTTTTACTACTTGAGTGGCACTTTAAATCTTCAGTTGTTTTATTCCAAGGGGGGATCATTGCCACCAGATTCACATGCTTTTCCGGACTCAAATTGGGATGGTTGTCATGACACACAAATGTCCACAAGCGATTCCTATTGCATGCTCAATAGCTCAACTATATTATGGTTGGGAAAGAAGCAACCTACTGTGGAAAAAATTCCATTTGTGAGGTTGAGTACAAGACACTCTTCACAGCTACAGTTGAGTGTGTATGGCTCAGATGCCTTATAGCTGATTTGGGTGTTGGACAGGACACTACCAACATCATCTACCCATTTTTCACGCTCGCTCAAAGCACATTGAGGTGCATCATCACTATGTCAGGGATAGACTCTCAACAAGAGAGATGAGCTTGGCTTATGTGCTGACACACGACAGCCTTGGTAAAATTGTTCACAACGACATTGTCTCGTGAGAAGTTTGAGGCTTTTTGCAAAGCTTTGGGCTTGCTTCCCTTTGGGAATGATCATGTCCTTACGGCATAACACTTCCCTATACACTATGTACCAACTCTCTTTCCGCATCACTCCAAGGGGGATTTGTTATCATATATGTGGTAGCGATGTGTGTGAACACACTTAGGACCGCTGGAACACTTTTTTTCTCACTAGGAGGTTTCCCTTCCATGCATTGTATATATGCCCATCATTTTAGGGCTACCTTATTTTTCTATTTGTGCACTAGGCAATATACTCTTTGTTGTGTGCATTGAGCCTCTTTATCCTCTCCAAGCTGTGTGTTCATCCCTACAACCCTAATTCAACATAAATGATTCATCAATTGAGAAGACGAACATTAGGTCCAATCATTAATGAAAATAATAAGATTTCAAATGTCAGTCTAAATCTCTTCTCCTCTAAAGCTTCTCTTAGAAAGGCAAACAACTAATCAAACTAATAATCCAATCAAAGGTATTTTTAGCAAAGAAAAATAGAAGGCATTTGTATGACCTATACCCTTGAAGCAGACCAAAATGCCTTTACTTTTGCCTAAGGGTGAAAGCATGGTAACCTGTCGCGCTTTTTGTGCTAGTTAGCAGTTTCAAGTTAGCACATCTTCGAAAAGTTGAGCGTCCGGTAAATTTTTTACAAATAATATCAAAATTTGTCGGAGGTTGTACATTTGGATTCCTTGTTTCAAGTGCTTTCTATTGATATATCATATGTCATAGATCTTGGAGATGTAGCTCAAGTTATTGTACTAGTTAGCATATGTCAAAATTGTGCTAGTTAGCATTGTCCGGGACATGAAAAAGCATGACAGGTTAACATGCTTTCACCCCTAAATGAAGATGAAGTGGATCTAGGCCCTTTTGTTGGGCTTTCGTTTAAGTCCTAACATCTCGAGTCCCTTTCCATAGGACCAGAGTTAGAAAAAAACCAGGGTCCATATTTTAACTGGTTGAAATTATAAAATCCCGACTAGATTTTGAGCTTGCTTTTTAAAAAATTGAGAAATTTACACAAGTTTTAGTGTAATTACTGGCAAAAGCTTCAAATTTTGACCTAAAAATCGAAAGAAATCCAAGTTTACTATATTTTTCTAACCTGCATAGGACTTGTTCTTTTGGACTACGGAAGCATTGAAGAGCGCTTTTAATTTTTGGGTTTACCTTCTATACTATATATAACGTAGCTTAAAATTTTCAAGGAATGAGAGACTATCCACATGTCACTCATTGGCTTACTTGAGATAAAATCTTACAAAACAAATGTAAAGGGTAAGATTGAAAATGCAAAAGTGAAGGGTAACATTGCAAGAGATGACGAGTTCTAAAATACAAAAGTAAAGGGTAAGATTGAAAATGCAAAAGTGAAGGGTAACATTGTAAGAGATGACAAGCTTTAGCTTTTGAAACTCTAAATTCAAATGACTTTCTACTCTACATAGAATAAATGTCCACAAATGCTCTAAAATACAACAAGTAAAGAGCAAGATTAAAAATGCAAAAGTAAAGGGTAACGTTGTAAGAAATGACAAGCTTTACCTTTTCAAACTCTAAATCCAAATGACTTTGACAAGCTTTAGCTTTTCATACTCTAAATTCAAATGACTTTATACTCTACATAGAATAAATGTCCACTTTAAACTTTAAATGAACATAACAAAAAAAGAATACTTTTAGTAGAGATTTTGTTATTTAATGTGAATTTAAATATTAAAAATATAAATAAATTTATTTTTTTAAGATTTTTTTCAAGATTAATATTGATATTTTTTTTTAATGGTAGGTTGTATTTTTTTTTAAGAGTTTGAGAAAAAAAAATCGATTAACATCGACTTGAGTTTGTCTCACTTTGAGGACGTGCATGAAAATAAAGGGGGCCTTATTCACATTATTAGCTCTGAGAGAGAGAGAGAGAGAGAGACAGAGAGAGAGAGAGAGAGAGAGAGAGAGAGAGAGAGAGAGAGAGCATTGCATCTGTGTGTGTGTGTGTGTGTGTGTGAGAGAGAGAGAGAGAGAGAGAGAGAGAGAGAGAGAGCATTGTCTGTGTGCATGCACATGCATGAGAGACAGAGAGAGAGAAAGAGAAAGAAAGATTTTACTATCGAGCTCATAGAGACTCTGGCTCACCAAGGGCATCCTTAAAGCCCTTCAAATCTCCAAGATATTATGGTTTTCTTGGCATTATAGTGTATTTTCAAAAGAGTAGCTAATGTTTTTTATGCGTAGAAAATGGATAAAATGTCCGAAAAAAACAAACACTCACATTGACACCCCAAATGGGGAGAGAGATTGCCCAATTGAGAATAGTGGAGATTAATGACAGTACTTTTGAGAAATGACTTTGTGAGCATAGCGGGTGAACATAATTGAAAATAGCAACATAATCATAGCAATTAGTTAACTTGGCATGATCAATACTTTTGCAAGAGAGAGAGAGAATTTAGAGAACGTGACAACACTTGAGGACCAGATTTATGTGGAGACGGTCCCCTCTACAATAGGCATTTGTATTATGATTTCTCCCATTAAGAGAGACTTGTTACAATACAATCTTTGTGTTCCTTGTGACCTAGATGATGCAATGAAGATGGAAAGCTTCATGCATCACAAGCATAACATAAACTTGAAGAAAGCTTTAACTATCCCAAGCCTCAGTCCCAAGACCTCAAACACCTTTGAAGGTGGAGAGAGCTAGCAGGGAATGAGGGTAGGGAAGAGGAAGAAGAAACATTTCATAGGAGAAAGAATTATTTCATCACTTATCATAACTCTTCTTGCTAGCATACATAATAGCATAGTAATGAAGATGGAGAAGACGGCAAGCTCAAGCATTGAAGCATGGCTCTTGGTTGGATTTGCACTCCATAGCCAAGAGTGTTGGTGTAGGCTCTCAACTTCTCAAGGAGCTTGAAGAAGGAGATGGAGCTCTTGCACTTTGCATAGCACACAATGAGAGTGTTTGTGAGTGTGTGTGGGTGAGTATACCCCCTAAGCAACCCCCTAGCTTGCTTGGGTCGACCCCGGGGCCCTTGTAGCTCATGCTTGAAGCTCATTGGACCCCTCCAGGCCTAGCCAATCACAAGCAGGAGGCATTATGAGCAACAAGGGTAGCCTTGGGACAAGTGTCCCCCTTTCCCCTTTGAGAGAGAGGACTTGATAAATGAAAAATCAATTAATTAAATCTCCTAAATTATCATTGGACCCCTTGGGTGGCCAACCAATAGGCTTCAGGCACACCATGAGGGCAACATGAGGAGGACCTTGACAAGTGTCCCTTTTGCTTTCTTTGTACAATGCGTGTCTTGTGTGAGTGTGTGGGTGTTCTCTCTCATCCCCCCTCTTGTAGGGATCGCCCCCTCCTTGTAGGGATTGAATCTTGACCTTTTGATACCTCATGCATAGGCCCAGTTCCCACCACAAGCTTGGCCCTTAAGCACTTTAAGCTTGGGTTGGGGTCTCACCTCAAGTGCAACCCTAGCTTCTCAAGCATCTCAATCCTCAAGAACATCAAGCACCTCAATCATCAAGCACCTTAAGCTTGGGCCGGGTTCCCACCCGAGCTCATCTCTAGCTTACCTAAGGTCAAAAGACTTTTACACTAACTATTGGAGATCTTCAATGAAGCTAACCTTAAGGTCTTATGCTCCATTGGTTAGCCTTGCTCTTTGATAGACCATCTCTCATTTGGGCCCCTTTACCATTGGCACCGTGTTGAGATAGATCTATAAGCACATCTCAATATCTTAACCCTTGTTCCCGTTTATTCTCCCACATTAAGAGATCAGTTTAATACGAGAAAATCATTTGAGTTGGTTAGATATTAGTTTTTATGACATTACCTCTCTCTTGAAATCATAGTCGTCCTCGACTATGAGGTAGAAGAGAGAAAGCCTTACTCATTAGTCAATCTTACTTAGCAGGTAGAGGATCCATTTTTACCCTACGATATCTTTCCAAGATGGATGACTAATCCATTTGGTGCTTGGGAGACACAGCTTTCGCAAGCATGTCTGCTCTTTAGTCCATTTCATTCTCCCAAAGTAGAGTGAAAAATTCTACTTGTTGTTGGGGAGACATCGTCATCACAAACATGATTCTAAGCATGCATACTATTTAAATTTGTGCACAATAAAAACAGAACTAGTTTTATAAGACAAAAACATTGGTCATTTAAAAGGAATTTGTACATTTGCTTACTCTAATGTAGAATTGTAAGCATTGACAAGGTTCATATTGTCCTTAAGCTGTATTCCTTACATCCATCTAGCATCTTCAAAAGGATAATTTTTGAACTTAATAAGATACCGTCTGATAATCTTACCATGTCGTAGTACCTTGTCTTCATGCCGAAGGATAGCTTCGGGTTATAGCACCTCTTCTTGGTCTTCAACTTCGGGAGGGTCTTCAATAATTGGTTCACTTGGTGGCTCTCCTTTGTAGGGCTTAAGTAGGCATACATGAAAGGCATTGTGTATGAGCCAATGGTTGGACAACTTGAATTGATAAGTCGTCTCATTAATGTGCTTCAAGACTTGGAGAGGACCATAATATCTTTTTGCTAGTTTAGCATAATACTTTTGATGGCCCGTAGAATTTTTGCCCGTCGGTTGCCTCAATCAAGCCTTAGGGTAAGATCCAATCATTTCCTTTGAACGTTAAGGCCCTTCTGTGCTTATCAGCAATAGCTTTTTGCCATTGGTGAGAGATGGATATAGCCTCCTTAATCTTTTGAAAAGATTCTTGTAGGTCACGGCTATACTCATCAGCGGCGAAGATCTTCCCATGTACTTTGAGTAGCAAGGGACTTTTAGGTCTTCCCTCAATGATCTCAAAAGGAGAAGTATGTACAGTATTATTGTAGGTATACTCTACAAGAGGTAAGTACTTTTCCCATTGTGAGCGTTGATCTACTTCGGTAACATAAGTCTTGAGTAGATTGAGTATCGTAAGGTTGGCTATCTCACTTTGGCCATCTGTTTGTGGGTGATAGGCAAAAAAAATAAATCAATCTTGTTCCTAGATTTTCAAAGAGACCTTTCCAAAAATTACTGGTCATTCTAGGATCTCTATCTGACATGATGAATGTTGGTAATCTATGATGTTTGAAAATCTGAGATATGAAGAGAGTTGCCATTTGGTGTGCCTTAATAGTCTTTTTGACAGGAATAAAGTGTGCTTGCTTGCTAAACCTGTCGACTATTGTCCATGTTCCCGTATTCCCATGGATAGACTTGGGTAATCCAAAGATGAAATCCATGGATATACTCTCCCATGGTGAATTTGGGATAGGCAATGGCTGGAGTAATCCAGGTTGCTTCCCTCTATCATATTTGGTCTTTTGGCATACTACACATTCTGAAACATACTCTTGTATGTCCATTTTCATGGTAGGCCAATAGAAATACGTCTCTACTCCTCGGAGAGTAGGTTGAATACCTCTATGCCCCGCATAGGGAGGAGCATGGGATTCATACATAACTTTCTCACAAAGGGAATGGGTAACACATAGCCTATTGCCGTGGAGAAGATAACCATCCTGCAAGGTGATTGGTTCCTCTTTCTTCCCCAAGCAAGAGCTGACATTATGTCTCTAAAGTCAGGGTCTGTAGCATACTCATCTATCACAGAAGATAGATCATTGTGAGTAGGTATAGACACTGCATTAACTTTTGGTTGTCGTGAAAGTGCATCGGCCACTTGATTGTGCTTACCAGCAATGTGAGCAATATGAAAATTAAATTGCAAAAGAAAATTTGCCTACCTCATTTGTTTGTCAGAGAACTTGGTTTGCGTCATGAAATACTTAAGACTTTGGTGATCGGTTTGTAGAATGAATGGAGGGGCATGTAGAACAGCTAAAAGCTATTTCTCATAAATGCCAAAACTCGTTCATTAGTATTGAGCCTTCGGCTCTCATATGCTATGGCATGCACTTCTTGAAGCAAAACTTCTCCAAGCCAATCACCACAAACATCACATTGGACCTCAAATGGTTTTGAGAGATCCGGAAGCACGAGGACTAGTTGGGAAGTAAGCTTCTCTTTGAGCTTATCAAAAGCATTTTGCTCCTTAGTAGTCCATACATACTTAATGTTCTTCTTAGTTAAGTCGTGTAGTGGTCCTGCTACTTGAGAGAATTTTGGTACGAAGCGTCTATAGTATGCGCACATACCAATAAAGCTTCTTAGCTCATGTAAATTCCTTGGGTTAGGCCATGCTTTTATTACCTCTAACTTTGATGGATATATATGGATACCATCTTGAGAGATAATATGACCTAGGTGTTGAATCTCTTGAAGGAAAAATTCGCTTGTCTTTTGGTTGAGAAAAGCTTATTCTCCCTCAATGCTTGAAAAATCACTTGGAGATGTTGCTTATGTTCCTCCAAAGACTTGGAGTAGATGAAGATATCATCAAAAAACACTCCAGTGATTTACGGTACGATCTAAAAAATTTCTCCATTAGACGGTTGAATGTCGCTGGTGCATTAGTCAAGCCAAAAGGCATGACTAGATATTCATAAAGACCAAACGTTGTGCGAAACGCGGTCATTAGGATATCTTCGTCCACTATCCGTATTTGATGATAGCCACTCTTAAGGTCAATCCTATTGAAGTAGGTAGAGCCTTGTAGCTTATCAAACAGATCTTCTACCCAAGGCACGAGAAATCTGTTTTTGATAGTGATATGGTTTAGTGCTCAATAGTCCACACACATATGGTATGTACCATCTTTCTTTTGAACTAAAAGGACTGGAGAACAAAAGGGGGAGGAACTAGGCATCACCATCCCTTTGTCTACCGATTCCTATACTTGCCTCATGATCTCCTCTTGTTGAGCCTGTGAGATTCGATAAGGAGGCTTGTTAGGGGGAGGAACTAGGCATCACCATCCCTTTATCTACCAATTCCTATACTTGCCTCATGATCTCCTCTCGTTGAGCCTCTGAGATTCGATAAGGAGGCTTGTTAGGGGGAGGAACTAGGCATCACCATCCCTTTATCTACCAATTCCTATACTTGCCTCATGATCTCCTCTTGTTGAGCCTGTGAGATTCGATAAGGAGGCTTGTTAGGCGGTGAGCTTCCTGGAAGGAGCTCAATGCGATGGTCATCATCTCGTCGTTTTGGAGGTAAGCCATAGGGATATCATCGATGAACACATCTTGGAATCCTTTTAGAAAATTAGACAAGTCTAACTCTTCTTGATTCCTACCATTTACATTTGATGAAAACATTAGGATCTTTTAAAGACTCTTCAATAAAAATCGTGTACGCAGAAACTGAGCTCTTCATTGACTTATCAAAAGCAGGAGGATTTACAAGTGGAATAGTGCAACAATGCTCACTAGCATCTATATACATGTTCTTTCCCCTGTAGGTGAAGTAGATTCTTCTTTCAGGGAACTTCATATTGGTAGCCATGCGATCAAACCATGGTGCCCCTAGGATAGCATCCTCATGTTGGAGAGGAGAGATGAAGAAGTCTTCTTTGTCGACATAGCTTTGGACATGAAGCCTCAACTTCCCAATAAGGGAGTAAACGGAGGCTTGCTATCCTTGAACGCTGCGTTGGTCTTTGGAGACTGGCTTATAATTATTGAGGCACTACACCAATAGTCAAGGTTTGAGAACTATTTTCTTTGGATAATAGAAAGCAATTCTTTAAGCGAGAAAAGGGAAGGCAAGGGACAGAGAGAGGGATCTCAAGAGGAGGACAAGAGACAGATGCCTTGTGGAGGCTAAAAACAATGTCAATGCTATCATGCTAAAGTGATGATACATGGCAAAGGGGGGGAGCAACATATATACAGGTCCGCCAAATCTGGCTGCCCCCAAAGGAAGTCTCCCACGGATGATAATATGGAGGCCAAGCATTCACAAGGCCCCCTCATCATATAGCATGACGAGTATGAGTACTTTCTAGGTTCCTGCCCTTGCCCCCCGTACGAAGGAAATACTATGCTATCTCATCAATGTAGAGACTAAACATCGTGTGCGGAGTGTCTATATAGGTTTGTGCACTCACCATCATACCATCTGTTTTGGGGGCAGTCCATTAGGTGTGGTACCTCCTATGTGACAGCAATGGGAGAAGCTGCTGACTCTTGAGGTGTGCAGGATGGTGGAAAGCTGGTTGGTGAGTGTCTCCAGAGGTGCCGAGGGGTCTAATTGGTAGATGCGCTCATATACATGGTGAGTGTAAACATCATAGCGAGGGTGCCGCGGAGCTTATCCTAGATGACAAAGGGAGGATGCATTTGTCCAAGGTAATGTCCATACACAAGGTGTGCAACAGAGCATGTAGTCTCTATCCGGGATCTTAGCATGGGCAAGGAACTCAGAGGGGGTGTAATCACTTCTGACGAGTGATCTGGCAAAATACACAGAGAAAACCACAATTTGCAAAACTTTGCAACGCTTTTATCACTTCAAATAACTTGAAGTGAACTGTATAGAGAGTGAACTGTATTGGTGGTACCACTTTTAGCACTTTTTGGTGGTACCCTTTACTAAAAGCAGAGACTGGTAAAATTTTGTTAGTTGCAGCGGAAGGGTTTAAAGATTCTGGCTCAAATCTAGTACTTTGCACAAACACAAGGCTACTTCACTTGAGAGAACTAAACTGAACACAATGAGAGAGAGAGAGAGAGAGAGAGAGAGAGAGAGAGAGAGAGAGAGAGAGAGAGAGAGAGAGAGAGAGAGAGAGAAGAGAGAGAGAGAGAGAGAGAGAGAGAAAGAAATGACCCAACCACCCTCAAGGGCCCCGTTTTTTTGTTTCCAAAGCAAGTACTTGCTTTAGATTACTTGCACAAATGCTGATACAATGGCTAAATGCTGAAGGGGCAAGTATCAGCTTCGGCTATCACTTCTGTAATTAAAAATCATCTTTCTGTGCACTTGATTTTTGCACTTAACGTTTCAAATAATTGTCAATCAAATTTTATCCTTGTTAGATAAAGAAAGGTCAGCATTTTTGCGAGAGTTTAGTGACTATTTTCTGATTCATTATCGTCTCAGTTATTGCTAGAGAGGCTTGAGCATCATGCGATAGATTTGGTGCTAGGTTGTAGCCCACCAAATAGACCTCCCTACAGGGTTAGTGCGGCCCAGTAGAAAGAGATTATTAGCCAAGCAGAGGAGCTATTAGAAAAAAGGGCTAATTCAACCTATTTCTTCACCTTATCGTGCGTTGAATAAGAATACCATTACGAAAAGTTTCCTATTGCAAGGATTGATGATATTCTTGATCGTCTAGAGGGTGCAACAATTTCAGTAGGATAGATCTTAAGAGTGGGTACCATTAGATTCGTAATAGGCCAAAGGATTTGCACAAGACTACCATTTGGTCTTACACATACTCCTGCTATGTTCAATAGGATGATGGATCATATTTTCGCCCACATCAAATTTTTTTGGCATATTCTTTGATGACTATTCGAAGAATAAAGAGGATCATAGGCATCACTTGACCATTGTGTTCGAAGAGTTACGCAGTCACAGGTTGCACACTAAGAAAAGTGAATTCTCTTGGAAGAGGATCCACTTTCTAGGCCACGTCTAAGGATGTGTGTCCGAATGGATCCTGCCAAGGTGAAAGCAATCAAGACATGGCCAGATTTGAAGGCTGTGCATGATGTTCGTAGCTTCTTGGGATTGTGTTCCTACTATAGAAGATTTTACCAAGATTTTCTCATCCCTACATGCTTTACAAAAGAAAGAGGTCACTTTCAATATCGACACGAAAAGAGATTATAACTTTTAATCTCTTGGAGGAAAAGATACCGTAGATCTAGTATTTATTTTACCAGAACTCAGGAAGTCATTTGTGGTCTAGTGTGATGCATGTGGCAATAAAATTGGGGCAATTTTAATGCAAGATGGTCGGGTAGTTGTCACGTGACACATCCAACCCTATGTGTTCGTGGACAAGCTACAGCATGATCAAGGTTCAGTCAGTCCAGTCAATCTAGATTACAAGTGATCTGGCACTTTTGTGAGTCTATTCGTAGACCGTGCATGCCCAATCACTGAGTGTAGATGCATATCATCTGGTTGCACACAGCATGATCATCAGAATTCCCATCAGAATCCATTAGAATCAGTTAGGGGAATTTTCCAGTGCATTTAGCCTATTTTGAAGTTTTTTCCCTATTTTTGACATTTTTCACTTATTACTTTTAAGTGACTTTCCAACAAAAGTAGGTAGGGCAATTTTGCTAAGTTAATATATAAGCAAACCCAAGTTAGCACTTTCTGGCAGAAGAGGCAGCAGGAGCTTCCCGCTCAACAGGCACCTTCTCAGCAAGAACCCCGTCGGTACCCCTAGCGTTTTGGTTTTCCTTCATCGTCGGACATTCCCTCACTTAGCGTTTTCAGATTTGCTTGATCGCCATCAACATTTAGCCCTAGCGTTTCCAGTTTGGCATCGCCACAGTAACCTACAGCCTAGCGTTTGCAGATCGCCATCAGCAGTACCAGAACTTCCCAGCTACCTATCATTTTTGCTAGCGTTTTTCAGATCTGCCAGCGTTTCCTATTTTCAGCCAATCTGTAACAGAAGAGGCAGCGTTTTCAGCAGTTAAGGACAGCAGAAAATTCAGCCCTAGTTGGTTGAGAAGACCCCCATTTTCAGCCCTCGAAACGCAGCCAAAACAGTCATTTTCAGCCACCGAAACAGCCCCGAAATTCAGCAGTTAGAAGACCACAGACTTCAGCCCTAAAGTCGTCGTCGTCATCACCGTCGTCGTCATCGGCATAGTCCCAAGTTGCATCAGTCCATTGCATCCGCATTGTACCACTTTGTGCAATCAATAAGTAGACCATTCTCGCCGACGAGAGTGGGGCCTTCGGAGGAGGGTTTTACGTCGTCTCTGGTGTCGTATCTCTCTTCTCTCTCTATCTCTCAGTCTCATACACTTGCACACACATTGTCCATTCACTTTGTTCGTGATCATAGCATTTTCCATTAAGAACGGAAGGCTCTCCCTTCCATAAGAACTAAAAGGAACCCTTGAGCACAGTTCGGAGCACTCATCTTGTAAGGTGCAGCGGAATGAATGTTGTATTTTCTCAAGATTAGTGATCTATATTTGCTCAAGGTTCTTTTTAGTTCTTAGGGAAGGAGAGTGCCTTCCGTCTTTATGGAGAGTGCGATGATCACGAACAAAGTGAGTGGATATTGTGCGTGCAAGTGTATGAGACTGAGAGAAAGAGAAGAGAGATACGACACCCGAGAGTTTGTAAAACCCTCCTCCGAAGGCCCCACTCGTCGGCGAGAGTGGTCTACTTTTGATTGCACAAAGGTGTACAATGATGATGCATGGGCTGATGCAAACGGGGACTATGCTGATGACGATGATGATGACTTTAGGGCTGAATTTGGTGCTCTTCTATTTGCTATCTACAAAGGGGTAATGGCTGAGAACGTGGACCACTTTGGGAGGCTGAAAATGATTGGTTTACTGCTGTGTTTATGGCTGAAAATGACTGGTTTTGTCGGAGTTCGTATGGTGATGAAAAACGCTGAAGTTCTTGCTCTATCTGGCTGCGTTTTTATGACTGCTTGTACCTGCGATTTTACCTGCTGCAAACGCTGTCATGGCTGTGTTTTCCATGCTGAAAACGCTAACACAAAACGTTGAAGTTGCAGATGGGCTGGCAATCCAAAAATGCTAATGGCTGGGAGTGTTGGTCGCTGGGAAAAATGCCAAGGGAGGACACTTGATGGCGATGGCTTGCTGTGGGAGAAAACGCCAAGGAGAGGAAGTGGATGGCGATGCTAAAACGCTGGGGATGGCTCACCAAGGGATGGCTTGGGGAGGTCTTGTTGAGAGAGGGAGGAAGCACCTGTTGCTTGGGAAGCCTGCTGTGCTCTTTGCTCATCTGCCCAATTGTGCTAAGTTGGGTTTGCTTATATATTAACTTACCCAATTTGCCCTACTGAGTTCCCAACAAAAGTCACTTAATAAATAAGTGAAAAATGTTAAAAATAGGGAAGAATAGGATAAAGTCACTTGAAAAATCCCCAAACTGACTCTGATGGAATCTGATGGAAATGCTTGTGTTTATGCGGTGTGCAACCAGAGGATATGCATCTACACTAAGTGATTGGGCATGCACGGTCTACGAATAGACTCACAAAAGTGCCAGATCACTTCTAATCTAGACCGACTGTACCTGACGAAAACCCTGTTATGGTGTAGCTTGTCCACGGACACAGGGTTGGATGTGTCATGTGACATCCCACCTTTTTAAAGTGAGGTACTGGTACCGAGCTGCATGGCTTCCTTGTAGTGTGCCAACAACTCTGGATAATCCTTGAAGAACTCTTCGTCTACCCACACCGCTCTATGGGTTCCTTGATCTTTGAACTTCAAAAAATATTGTCGTACTTGTTTCTTCGAACCATGGCGAAACCAATGCAACAAGACTTGCTCCGGCTCCATGAATTCAGCTTCATCGATGATCTCCGGTTCTTCTTCTTCCGAAACGTCCTTTGGAGGTGTTCCCTGAAACACTTTCAACCAAGAAACATGGAAAACGTTGTGCATTGACCATGAATTAGTCAACTGCAATTTCATTGAAACCTCTTTAATCTTTTTGATGACTGGAAATGGACTATACGTACGAAAAGATAACTTAGGACATTTCTTGCCAACTTGCTTAAGACGCTGTTTCATGATTCGTAGATACACCCAATCTCCTTTCTTGATCGAGACCTCCTGACGATGCTTGTTAGCTTGTCGAGAATAAGATTCCTGAGCCTTGCTTAGCCGAAGCTTCACACTCTCAGAAATCTCATCCAATGACTGACTCTCAGCATTGGCATCAGGCATTTGACTGACCGATCTAGTCAAAAGTGACTGGAACGGACGGCCAAAGGCTGCCTCATACGGAGTTCGACCAATAGCCGAAGAAAAGGAATCATTTTGAATAGCCTGAACCAATGGGAGATAGAGCTCCCATTGAAACTGCTGATCATGAACATAAGATTTTAACACATCAAAAGCCAACTGATTATAAATTTCGGTTTGACCATCTGACTGTGGATGAAAAGCGGATGAAAAATTCAACTTTGTGCCAAAATTTTCAAAGAGTGCACGCCAAAAGTTGGACGTGAACTTAACATCCCTATCTAAAACAATGGACTTTGGCAAACCACATAGGGGGTACCGATGCTTAATGAACAATCGTGCAACATCTCGTGCAATAACTGTGGCTTTACAAGGAATCAACATGCAAAATTTGCTGAAACGATCAACAATTGTTAAACATCGAGTGTTCCTTGAATGCAGACTTGGTGGTAAGTTAGTCACAAAATCCATAGAGATATCCTGAAAAGGTCCCTCGGGAATAGGCAGCAGAAGCAAGAGGCCTTGCTGCTTACCGCGAAAAGCTTTTACTTTTTGACATATAGTGCACTGTGTGACATAACTAAACACGTCTTTTCGCATTTTAGGCCAGTAAAAAAATCATTCAATCTTTTCCAATGTGGTGTTCATACCCCTGTGCCCACCCGTGAGAGAATCATGTGCATCATGCAATATGGTTGGCTTGAGAGAGGGCAACACACATAAACGCTGACGAAAAAATAACAATCCATCACGAATGAGATAGTTGCTGGGCCCTTGGGAAGCAAGAGCCTGCAACCAATACTTACCAAACTCCGAATCTGCATACTGATTCTTCATGCTGTCAAAAGACTCACCCTGTATAGAAAATGTGGTTCTTGACTCAAGAGCCAAAATTTGTCCTTTGCGACTCAACGCATCTGCAACAACAGGGTTAGCTTTTCCAGGCACACACTTTATCAAACCTCCAAATTGCTCAAAAAATTGTGACCACCGCGCTTGGCGATCACTCCAATGTGCACTAGGTATAGACTGGAGCCACTTGAGGGCTTGATGATCTGTGCGCAGTGTAAACTCTCTACCATACAGAAAATGCTTCCAATGCTTAAGAGAGTGAATGACAGACAAAAGTTCTTTATCATAAACTGAATAATTCTTTTCCACACTATTGAGCTTCCGGCTAAGAAAAGCTACTGGGCGACCATGCTGCTGGAGCACAGCGCCTATGGCGACATTGCTCGTATCTGTCCATACCTCAAAGGGATCATCCCAAGAGGCAAGGATAAGACACGGTGCTTCTGTCACACCTCAACCTTGAGAGCTGCGAAAGCCTCAATGGCTACCTCGGGCAAGTCTATGCGCTGACGGCGAGTCTTTACCCCTTTTAAAACATCAGTCATAGGTGCAGCAATGCGTGAATTCTCTATGTGCGATCTATATGCTTGACATAGACCAAAAAAGAACGCATATCATATGCAGTTTTGGGCAAATCCCAATTACGAACCTGTTCCACCTTCGCGGGGTCTAGCTTGACGCCTTTTGCAGAAATGATATAACCCAGATAAGTGACTTTAGTAAGAAAAAAATCAGACTTCTTAGCTTCAATGTACAATTGACACTCATCCAAACAAGTTAGTACCCTTTCAACATCTCTTTCATGTTGCTCCCACGATGCATAAAAAATGAGAATATCATCTAAAAAGATGAACTCACATACACCTACCATATCGCCGAAACGACCTACCATGAGACGATTGAACGTACTCACGGCTCCTGTCAATCCAAAAGGCATAACAATATACTCCCATTGCCCTCGCTCGGTGCGAAAGGCCGTCTTGAAAATGTCGTACGTGATGGTATCCACTTTTGAGATCGACCTTGCTGAAAACCTTTGCCCCATTGAGCTTATCGAGGATATACTCAATGCGAGGCATCGGAAACTTGTTTTTGACGGTTATCTTGTTTAATTCCCTGTAATCAACACACAAATGAGACGAACCATCCTTCTTGCGAATAAACAAAATAGGGGCAGCAAAAGGACTTACACTAGGACGTATGAATCCTCTAGCCACCAACTCCGTGAGTTGTCGCTCTAACTCTTCCTCCTGTGACTTGTTCAAACGGTAGGGAGCCTTACTGACAGGCTGCGCTCCCTCCATAAGCTCGATGCGATGGTCCTCCGGCCGCTCGGGTGGGAGACGAGGTGGAAGATCATCTTGCAAAAAGAGATGTTTAAACTTCGTAAACAACCCCGAATACTTACCCGGAGCCTGAATGCTCTGGGAAACTGGGGCAGCATAGATGAATGCCGCTTGTGCTCCTCGTCGTAATTCACGCTTTACCTGCACATGCGAGATGAGAGGCAAAGAATGCAAGCCCTCCTCAGCACGAATGATGAGGGGGGGGAATCAGTTTTGGCATGTAAAGTGAGAGTGTTAGCCTCCCAATCAATGAGAGGGTTGAGTTTACGAAACCATTTAATGCCTAAAATCATATCACATCCTGCGAGAGGAGACACAAAAAATTTTCTACAAAAAGAAGCTTGTTGAACGGTAAATATCACATCAAGGCACTCCTTCGTGATGAGAGAGTCCATACCAGGAGCGAAGCCAGAAATTTCGAGAGGAGATTTTTGGCTAACCTCTAGGCGGGCTCTCTCAACAAGAGGGGGACTAATCACATCATGTATACTGCCTGGATCAAACAATATGATAAGACGATGCCCTTTTACATGACCATAACACTTCATGAGAGATTCATCAATGTGTGTGTCAGAGTTATGAGAAGATGCAGGTTGTGTTGTGACAGTGCTTGTGGTAGCTGTGGGTGCCTTTGGTTCTTTAGGTGGGACTGTCTTAGGACAGGCCTTCTTAATGTGACCCTTGACGTGACATTGAAAACATCTACCTTCTTTAGCATAAATCACTTGTTCTTCAACCGTGATGTATCCTCCTATAATTCCTTGTGAAGCTTTTTCATAAGGGTTCCGCTCGCGTTCTAAAGCAAGGCGATTGTCTTCTTGTTGTGCGGCAAGTTTTGCGTTTCTTCCGTCGCGCTCACAGTCCTGAGCAAGGCGATTTGCTTCTAGTCTATCCATCATGGCCATCATCTGCTTGACCATTGCCTCCATAGGGTTTGGTGCACTTGGTGGCGTAGATGGCGAAGGGGGAGGGTTGAAGAAATCATCTCCTGGTGGGGAAGAGTCTTTGTCGCCTCTCTCATGCTCATCACGTGTATGCGAAGTATCCATTCCGCTTCGGGTGACGACCATGCACTATGATCTTGGGTTCTTAAGTTCGCGAGGAACTTGGGTTCTTGAGGGTCTTGAGGTTCTTGATTCGTGAGAATCTTGGGTTCTTGAGGTTTTCTTTTGCTTGCAAATCGCGTTGGAGAAGGATCTTCTCTTCACCCGAGTTCTACACCTTTCTGCGGGCGCACCCCTTGGCGGCCTTGCGCTCACACCAAGGTTGCTTTTTCCCACCTCACGGCGATTGGCCGGCCACTAAGTGCACGGTCCGCTCTCAATGAGTGAAAAGAGACACAAGGGGAGGCTGGACAAGCCCTTCTTTCTTGGGATTCCTGTCACTCTTCAACAAAACACGATTAGGAATCGACACGCCCAAGCGAACTTGGGTTCGTGCGACCGCAACAAGCAAAAAAAAATTATTGTGGTTCTTCCCTTGAGTAGTACAGAACACTTCCAAAGCTCTGATACCAATGTAAGGTGCAGCGGAATGAATGTTGTATTTTTTCAAGATTAGTGATCTATATTTACTCAAGGTTCTTTTTAGTTCTTAGGGAAGGAGAGAGCCTTCCGTCTTTATGGAGAGTGCGATGATCACAAACAAAGTGAGTGGATATTGTGCGTGCAAGTGTATGAGACTGAGAGAAAGAGTGAAGAGAGATACGACACCCGAGAGTTTGTAAAACCCTCCTCCGAAGGCCCCACTCTCGTCGGCGAGAGTGGTCTACTTTTGATTGCACAAAGGTGTACAATGATGGTGCATGGGCTGATGCAAACGGGGTCTATGCTGATGACTTTAGGGCTATCTTTGGTGCTCTTCTATCTGCTGTCCACGAAGGGGTAATGGCTGAGAATCTGGACCACTTTGGGAGGCTGAAAATGACTGGTTTATTGGTGTGTTTATGGCTGAAAATGACTGGTTTTGTCGGGGTTCGTATGGTGATGAAAAACGCTGAAGTTCTTGCTCTATCTGGCTGCGTTTTTATGACTGCTTGTACCTGCGATCCAAAAACGCTAATGGCTGGGAGTGTTGGTCGCTGGGAAAAACGCCAAGGGAGGAGACTTGATGGCGATGGCTTGCTGTGGGAGAAAACGCCAAGGAGAGGAAGTGGATGGCGATGCTAAAACGCTGGGGATGGCTCACCAAGGGATGGCTTGGGGAGGTCTTGTGTTGAGAGAGGGAGGAAGCACCTATTGCTTGGGAAGCCTGCTGTGCTCTTTGCTCATCTGCCCAATTGTGCTAAGTTGGGTTTTCTTATATATTAACTTACCCAATTTGCCCTACTGAGTTCCCAACAAAAGTCACTTAATAAATAAGTGAAAAATGTTAAAAATAGGGAAGAATAGGATAAAGTCACTTGAAAAATCCCCAAACTGACTCTGATGGAATTTGATGGAAATGCTTGTGCTTATGCGGTGTGCAACCAAAGGATATGCATCTACACTAAGTGACTGGGCATGCACGGTCTACGAATAGACTCAGAAAAGTGCCAGATCACTTCTAATCTAGACCGACTGGTCTTGACGGAAACCCTGTTATGGTGTAGCTGTCCACGGACACATAGGGTTGGATGTGTACGTGACACATCTTGAACAAAGCGCAAACAATCATTCCGCTGCACCTAACATTGGTATCAGAGCTTTGGCAGTGTTCTGGATCACTCAAGGAAAGAACCACAAGAACCACAAGAATTTTTTTGCTTGTTGAGGTCGCACGAACCCAAGTTCGCTTGGGCGTGTCGATTCCTAATCGTGTTTTGTTGAAGAGTGACAGGAATCCCAAGAAAGAAGGGCTTGTCCAGCCTCCCCTTGTGTCTCTTTTCACTCATTGAGAGCGGACTGTGCACTTAGCGGCCGGCCAATCGAGGTGAGGTGGGAAAAAGCAACCTTGTGTGTGAGCGCAAGGCCACCAAGGGGTCCGCCCGCGGAAAAGAGTAGAACTCGGGTGAAGAGAAGATCCTTCTCAAACGCGATTTGCAAGCAAAACAAAACCTCAAGAACCTCAAGAACTCAAGAACCCAAGAACCCAAGACCCTCAAGAACCAAGTTCCTCGTGGACTTAAGAACCGAAGATCATAGTGCATGGTTGTCACCCGAAGTGGAATGGATACTTCGCATACAGGTGATGAGCATGAGAGAGGCGACGAAGAATTTTCCCCACCAGGAGACTTTTTCGACCCTCCCCCTTCGCCATCTACGCCACGAGTTGTACTAACTCCTATGGAGATGATGGTCAAGCAGATGATGGCCATGATGGACAACAAGAAGCAAATCGCCTTGTTAGGGACCGCAAGCAAGAAGCAAATCGCCTTGCTAAGGACCGTAAGCGTGACGAAAGAGACGCAAGACTTGCCGCACAACAAGAAGACAATCGCCTTGCTTTAGAACGCGAGTGCGACGCCGCAAAGAACGAAAACAAGAAAGAAAGGCGGAAGAGGCGGCAAGAAGCGCGGCCTTGGAGGCCGAGCGTACAACTCAAAGATTGGCTTGGGAGACCGAGCGTGAAGCTCAAGATTGGCTTTGGAGACTGAGCGTGAAGCTCAAAGAGAGCTACGCACTCAAGAATTGCTTCGACAAGTGCTAGCCTCGAAGACCGAACCACCCAAAGATCGTGGGGTTTCCTCAAGTGGTGCAAGCCACGTGGCGGATTCCAACCATCCAGTCACAGAGAAGTTGACTTTCAGTAAGTATGACGGTAAGATGGATGCTACGGTTATTCATTCTTGGTTGCATCAATTTAATGCTTATTTTGCGACAACTAAGAAGACAGGAAATAGCGAAGTTTTGACGACAGCTATGTACCTTGCGGTGATGCCATTAATTGGTACCATGCATGGCAAGAGGCACAGCTAGCCGTGCACCTAGAGGAAGTCGACGAATTCACGCCCCTTTCCTTCAATTGGGCTGATTTCCAAGACAAGCTCAAGGCGCGGTTTATGCCACCTCAGTACCTCCCACGATTGAAGGACGATTGGTGCTCTCTCAAGCAAAATGGTATGCTAGTCATGTCTTTTTCTAATCGTGTTTTGCAACTAGGCACTCAATTACGAAAATCGGATGATGAGCGCAAAGAGGCTTTTCTCTTTGGATTGGACGAGTATATCAAGTACGATGTTGAGGTTCTCGACGTCATGACAGATTGGCACCAGCTTACTTCAGCTTCGTGCAAGAGCTTGCTGGAGTACAATAGGAGGTTTTGTAAAGCGTTACTATCAGTGACCTCCTACAGATTTGTGCCATTGATAGAGCAGATAGAGAAGTACTGTTGTGGGCTGCCTAAAGGGCTTTGCGATTACTGTACAAAGAACAGAGTGGCTACCCTTACTCAGCTTATGGAAGTTGCAAACACTGTTCTTGCCTTGTTGAAAGGAGAGGACAGTGGATTTCCGAGCATTGACAAAGGAGGGTAGCAAAAGAAAAATTCAGCGAAGAAGCCCTTTGTGAAAACGGCTCCTGATGCGTCACAGGGGTCAGAAAAGGCCACCAAAGACAAGGATTCAGCCGGGACTTTTGGAGCGCAGGCAAAGAAACAGAAAAGGAAGCCTTTTGTGCGCAAGTCGCTCGAGGAAAAGAAGGTCCTAATGGCTGAGAACAAATGCTTTATATACGAGCAGCCTGGTCACTTTTCTATCAATTGTCCACAAAGGAAAAGACCAACTGACTCAGAGGATAAAGAAGACCAGAGAGGCAAGAAGCCTAAACCCACGACAGGTTTAGTGCCAGACATGGTGGGGTGACAGGCCCAGCACAGATGCCAGTGAGTTATGCAGGGCATGGGGTAAAGTTAGGGATCAGACGACACTCATCTTCTTTGATCCAGGTGCCAAAGCCAACTTTATCTCACCAGAGTTAGCTATGAAGCTGGGCATCAGAGCTGAAGAGATGGGGTACATAGTAGAGGCAGGGTTGGCATGTCCTGGCCACTGAGAGTGTGTTACTCCCATCATTGGAAAACTACGTCTGCATATTCAATCGTATGTGGACATTGAAGAGTTTTACATCATGTCGCTGGAAGGTTTGTGACGTCTTGTTGGGATCCCGTGGATGTTCCGAGTGCATGGAGTCTTGGATGCCTACAACAAAAAGATCACTGTACAGCATAGGGGCACAACTCACATCTTGGATGTAAAGCTTAAAAGAGAGTCAGTCCCTATTGTATCTGCTTCTGCTATCACTTCTGTAATAAAGAATCATCTTTTTGTGTACTTGATTTTTGCACGTGATGTCTCAGATAGTGATTAGTCAAATTTATCCGTGTTAGATATAGAAAGGTCAGCATTTTTGCAAAAGTTTAGTGTTTGTTTTTCTAATTTATTACTGTCGCAATTGCCGCCAGAGAGCCTGAGGACCATCGGATAGATTTGGTGCCAGGGTGTAGCCCACCAAATAGACCTCCCTACAGGGTTAGTGCGGCGCACCAGAAAGATTATGAGCCAGGTTGAGGAGTTATTAGAGAAGGGGCTGATTCAGCCTAGTTCTTCACCCTTTTGCTCCGCAGTGCTCCTAGTGTAGAAGAAGGATGGCTTATGGTGCATGTGTATTGATTACCGTGCGTTGAATAAGAATACCATCAAAAATAGGTTCCCTATTCCTAGAATTGATGATATTCTCGACCGTTTAGAGGGTGCTGCAATTTTCAGCAGGATAGACCTTAAGAGTGGGTACCATCAGATTCGTATAAGGCCAGAGGATGTGCACAAGACTGCGTTTAGAACGACATTTGGTCTTTATGAGTTTCTAGTGATGCCGTTTGGGCTAACAAGTGCTCCTGCCACGTTCAACAGAATGATGGACCGGATTTTCCGCTCGCATCAACAGTTTGTTGGAACGTTCTTCGATGACATGATAGTGTATTCGAAGAATGGAGAGGAGCATAGGCGTTACTTGACCATTGTATTCGAAGAGCTGCGCAGTCACAGGTTACTTGTCAATCCTAAGAAAAAGTGAATTCTTCCTAGAAGAGATCCACTTTCTTGGCCACATAGTCTCAAAGGATGGTGTTAGAATGGATCCCGCAAAGGTCGAAGCTATCAAGACATGGCCAGACTTGAAGATTGTGCACGATGTCAGAAGCTTCTTGGGATTGTGTTCCTACTATAGAAGGTTTGTCAGAAATTTTGCAGAGATAGCATCGCCTCTTCACGCTTTGCAAAAGAAAGAGGTCGCTTTCAGATGGACCCAAAAAGAGATTTCAGCTTTTAGTCTCTTAAAGGAAAAGTTGACTTCAGATCTAGTTATTGTTTTGCCAGATCTCAGGAAGTCATTTGTGGTCCAGTGTGACGTGTGTGGTAGTAGCATCGGAGCAGTGCCAATGCAAGATGGACGGGTAGTAGCTTATGAAAGCCAAGGGCTAGAGAGGACTATGCAAGTCTATGAGAAAGAGCTCTTGGCCGTGATTCATGTGCTTTCTAGCTGGAAGCACTACCTCTTAGGTGCTGATTTTGTTGTCCAAACAGATTACCAGACCTTGCGATACTTCTTACACAGTCAAAGTTATCCGAAAAGCATATGCGATGGGCAAACATTCTTTCCATGTTCCACTTCCAGATTATGCATGTGGAAGGCAAGAAGAATGTTGTGGCTGATGCGTTATCAAGAAAGCCACAAATTTCAGCTGTGTCAATTCCTTATCATCATGAGTTAGATGACATGAAGGAACAGTATACTGCTGATGAAGATTTTGCAAGGATCTTTGAACAGTTACAAGAGGGGCAACATCACGAGTACTACCTCCTCAGAGATGGTTTTATGATGATGCATGGCAGACTTTGTGTCACTAGGCCACTGCGACATAAGGTCATGGAAGAGAGTCATGTCCCACCGTATGCAGGGCATCGTGGCATTGATGCAACAGTTAAAGCGGTAGAGAGAGACATTCTTATTGGCCTACCTTGAGGAGAGATGTGAATGCCTTTGTGCGAGCATGCATAGTTTGCCAAAAGGTCAAGTTTGACAGGCAAAAGGCACCAGGGTTGTTACAACCACTGCCGATTCCGGATAGGCCATGGGAAAGCATTGCTATGGACTTTATCTTTGATTTTCCAAGGACGCCAACAGGGAGTGATGGTATATGGACCATTATCTGCAGGTTCAGCAAGCATGCCCATTTTATCCCTGTCAGGAAGAAGATAAAATCTGATCAGATGGCACACTTGTTCATGTACAATGTGTACCATGGTATGCCACAATCGATTATCAGTGATCGTGATCCTCGCATGACCAGTTTGTTCTGGAGAGGATTGTTTGAGAACATGGGCACTACGCTCAAGTTCTCGTCTTCGTTTCATCCCCAAATTGATGGACAGTTAGAAGAGGCTAATTCTACTGTCTTAGATCTGCTGAAATGCTATGTGTCAGATAATAAGGGCAAGTGGGAACAATATTTGCCTATGCTTGAGTATGCGTACAATAATACGGTGCATTCGTCTACTGGCAAAGCACCTTTTGAGATTGTTGAGGCGGCAAAAAGGTTCCTCCCATTTTACATACAAAGGACAAGATCTTTGAGGCAGATCGATATGTCGAGAACATGGATGAGATGTATAAGAAGATTAAAGTTGCCTTGGAGAAGACTCAGGCAAAGCAGAAAAAGGCTGCTGATCGTCACCGTCGTGAATTGCTACTATCACCTGGTGATTGGGTTCTGTTAAGGTTCGAAAGGCAAGGTTAAAGAAGATGAAGGGCAAGGAACGGTTGTTTCCTAAGCTCAGCATGCGTTACCATGGCCTTTTCAAGTGCTTGACAAGATCAGCGATGTGGCTTACAGGCTGAAATTGCCTGATGCGTGGAAGATTCATAATGCGTTTCATGTGAGTCTTCTAAGACCCTTCATGGGTGATGTGCCAGAAGATATGCCAGATGAGGATCAGCCAGAAGTTGAGGAACTTGATGAGATGCTGGTACCTGAGCAAGTTTTGGCACATAAGGACAGAAAGGTTAAAAGGACAAGTTGCAAGACGCTATTTGGTGAAGTTCAAGAACTATCCGCCTATGGATGCAAAGTGGATGGAAAGACATGAACTGTTAGAGTCACCAAATGTATGCAGCTTTATCTTGAAGCCTTTGGGTTACAACCTACTTATGTCCCAACCCAACGTGTGCAAAGGAGGGCTAATGATAGAGCTAGTACATCAAATGTACATATGAATTCAGTGTAATAGATGGAAATGACAAAAGTATGAAGGCCTCATTAAGTCATTTGTATCTATATGTTATGACCTTTCTTGCGGATACATGCGATGATAAAAGAGTGTGATAGCACAAGATCATTAGTGGCGTGTATTTATGATATGCAATCAAGGACGTTTGCGATTTCAAGAGGGGGGTATGTCACGGGGACGTGGCAACTGTTAACTATGTCACGAGGACGTGGCAACTGCTAACTTTAGTTGTTGGTTTCTTTCCAAGGGGTTTTGTTTTATTTTTGAGACCCTCTTCTTGAAGTAGCAAACGGTTGGACATTGCATGGCCAATGTGAACGGTAGTTTCACCCGCAGATGGGTAGTGGTCGGCACTGGAATTTGTATGGTAAGAGGATGTCTAGGCTCAGAGCAAGATCATATAGGTCCCCGTCGCACTTAACAAGTTGGTGGATACTAGGAAGTGAACTCAATAAAGGCCTAAAGTCAAGGTGTGACTACCAACAGAAAAGTATCCGACAGTTGGGCCACATTGCATTTTTGGATGCGGTCCCAATGAGGATAGATGGTCAGAAGACCAGTGGGAGCCCAACGGAAGCATCTCCTAAAATTTAGAGAACTGCTATTTTGGGCCGAGAAATGTGTTTGCGTCATTACCTCCGGTATGACTAGGGGAACATTTTACAACTCTGCCGCGAAGTCAATTGGGCAACGGTCAGGATATTTTTAAGCGGCGAACCCAAAACGGGAAAATGCTTGTAATGCGCCAAGTGGCACATTTCTGTGCACTTGCCTCACAAGGGAAAAATGGGCGCTGATTTTTAAGCTGGGAGGCGGTCTCTTTTGCATTCTGTCACAGGTTAAGAGCTATGTAGTGCTCCTTTCCCTCTTATGTACAGTGCGATGCCAGGAGTGATGCCCTGCACGCTACGCACTGCTCTCTCTCTCCCCTACGAGTAGTATGTTATGCCCCACTAGTGGGCTTTTCATTTGACCAATGTACAGTTTATGTGGGTTCATGCGTGATTGCCGAGGCAAGAGCCTCTTGCACATGTACTGGATTAGCTAGCAGCTAATCCCCCGCAGGTACAGGTGAATTCGGAGAGGTTTCACGCCAGAAATCTTGTCCGATTCAAAGGGCAAGTAGCCCTACAAGTGCGGGAGCTCGAGGTCTTGCTACAGATGCGACCGGCACGCGAAACGGAGCCCAAAACAGGGAATTACAGACTGCTGTGTATTTTTGCAGGTTTTAGGGTTTCGGCCCTAAACGGACCCTAATACCCCAGGAGGTTCGGGGACGCGAAGGGACCGTTGTATAGGTGAACTGGCGCATTTTCAGGGCAGAAAACTGAGAATTCAGCGTGCTGCAGATTCTCGCCAGGTTTTGCAAAGTGTCTGTATGCGTTGGGAAAGTCACCTATTGCGTGGGGATATTGACTGTGAAGCGTCCTAGTAGAGTTATGCTGCCGAAATTGGGCCAGAACAGGTGTTTCTTAGCCTAGATTGTGCGGGGCAGCTTGTAGGAGATCACAGGTTCTATTCCCTTTGTTACAGAATAAAGAAATACCGAAAGGAGCGCCAATGTTGGGGCCTACAGGTTGTCGGCGTCTGTGCTCGGAGCATTGTAGCTGCCGAGCCGTGTGTGTGATTAAGTGTCAATTCCCGTTACAGGTTACCTTTGCAAAGTGCTCTGTGTGTGTCTTAAAGTAAAGAATTTTCGGTGAAAGCCAACGCCTACCGACCTACGGGCCGGTTCATCAATAAATACATAACCAATAAGTTGCCACTGCATCCACTTGCTTCCTTCTTGCAATTGTATATCTGGTGGATCCACCTTGTTGTGATCAGTGAGAATGAGACACATGATTTCAACGGAGTTGTCACTATCATTTTTTGTCATAGATTCCTCCTGTGATGTTTTAGTAGAATTTCTAGGGAGCTCATCTGCATTAGTTCCTAGGTCCATCTCTTGTTGCTTAGTACTAGCCTTCGTGTTGCATAGAATCTCCTTGCCCTTTCTATCTTGCATCTTAATAATTTTTGTGTCCAAATCGTGCTTTGCTCTCATGGACATGAGCCATGGTCTTTTAAGATAGTTGGGTAGCTCTCCCCTTTAGGAATATTCAAGCCCCACATAGAAACATCACTCACAAATTCACAAGATTATATAGACTCACCAATTGTTAAATATGAAATGTTAGTTTCTCATCGTGGCTTAGACTTCCTCTTAATTGACTCCCTTTTGGTCTTCATCTTGTCTTCCCTTTGTGAAGCTTCTTTATGTCTAGAGTGATTAAATCCCATGGTGTCTACCTCTTCTACCTTGGTCTTACCTCTTGCTACTTCTTTGATGGGTTTCTCAAATTTCATCTTCCCCTTACCTTCAAGACTGATGAATACTCACTATTTGGTTGGCAGCTAGTGGTGGTGGTAAAGGTGGAATGAGGGTATGTGGTGGTGGTGGTGGTTGTTGTTGCACATGTCATTGAAGGATTTTCACAGGTGGTGCTTATTGTGGTGGCCGTGATGGTGGTGGTCTTGCTCTTGGTGGTGAGAGCTAATTTTGTTTTGCTCCTCCATTAAAATCTTGCCTCCTTGGGTGTGGGCAGTAATACATACCATGGACATATTCTCCACAATTGTAGCAGTGGTATTCTTGGTTCTGCCTTCATTGTCCTCTCCCTTTATCTTGATTGTGGTTGTGTGCATGCCCTTGCTACACCAAATGCACAGACAGATTCTCCAGTTGAGTAGTGATGCGGCTCAAGAGGTCTTGTTGCTCTTCTGATGACTCTTTTGGTTGGATTATATGAGCGGCTATTGCAGTTATTGGGGTTAGTCAGACTCAGCTTGATTCCTCTGACTGGTTGACTCTTGCTTGCATGCACAACTTCTGTTCTTTAAGGTGGGCTACTTCACTGCCACCTCATACGTTGCAGGGAATCTCCCCTTCACCTTCTCCTTAAGCAGCGACCACAGGCCAACAATGAAATGGTCCTTCTTGAGGAAATTAGGTACTCCTTCACGTTCCTCCAGTGAGGCAACCCATCGCTCTCACAAATCCACAAACTTGGATTCATAAGTGGCATACTCTAGCAGACCTCCCTGCTTTAACTCTACCAGTAGCTACCATAACGTTTTTGAGGTTGTGCCTTTGCCAAACCTCTTCACGAAGGCAACACGTAGTAAGTCCCATGCATCCTTGGTAGCTTGGGGCAAAGCATTGTACCAAGACTTGTCCTCTACTTTCATTAGTAGAGGAAAAAAGTGTAGTTTGGATCATTGCATAAGGTGCTTCTTGTGCCATCGCCCTCAGTAGGTAGCATACTATAAAAATAGACACTAGTCAGAGCGTGCTCTGTAGGTTTGTTGCAGTGATGCCATATTGAGCCAAGGTGGCAAAGCATTGGGGCGAGG